>NC_090333.1:65713757-66313757 GCF_035084215.1 Heptranchias perlo
GAACATGCTGAAAATGCCTTCTGAAAGAAAAGACAGGGTAATATTTTGGATGTAGCCTCTTCGTCAGAACCCAAAATATTACCCTGCCTTTTCTCTTTACAGATGCTGATGGACCTGCTGTATGTTTCCAGCATTTTGTGGCTCTCTTTTTTTTAATTAAAATTAATATCCAGATATAAACGCCGTAAAAGCCGTAACGAGTCTTAAATTTCAAATTGTCTTTAGTTCCTCTCAGCCGATAAAGGATATTTATGTGTTGGAGCTTGTTGCCATTTTGGCACAAGCCGGGGTGTGCTGCAGTCAATCTGCAGAACAAGTGATATGGCAGTTGTTTCGAAGGAGAAATAGGTTTATGTACAGCAATTGACGACACCACCTGATTAAATCCAATTTAAAGTATACAGCCGGGTAATAAAGAAAGAAAAACAGATCCCTTCAAATAGCAAACTGTATGGATAGTAGAAAGGAAATGACACCCTTTAGCTAGTAAAAGTAGCAGTAATGAGTTAGTACATTTGCAAAATAGCTATTTCAAAAATTATATAATTTCATAATTACCATGGGAACATCAAAAGCTACAGATTTTCTTTTTGTGACTAATAATATTTTCTATTTCCAGGGCAAAGGGGATTAAGACCCGGTTAGGAATCTTTCTACAGAAGTCAGAGGCATCTTATGATTCTATTCAACCAAACAAGACAGAAAAAGCAAAGTCCAGGTGAGCACACTGCCAGTCACTGACCTAGATACAATGTAATCAATCATCAAAAACACTTTACCTCTTTTCTGTCAAATACACAATACCAAAGAAAGCCGTTGTACTTTTTTTTCCCCCATCAGGCCCTCCTCAGAGGAAGCGAAGAAATGGAGACAATCTCTGGACAAGATGCTTGCTCATAAATGTAAGTGTGTTTTCATGCTGCCATAATAGAGGCTGTATAAGGCTTTTCATTAAGTCATTTCAGTCGACATCAGTTGATGAGATAGATCTAGAAATTCTGCTTGAATGTTACAATGACTTCATTAAAATTTTTGCTAAGTGTGATCCTGGAGAATTTTTATAAATTAAAGAGCTTATGTAGATTTATTTAATGATTATAGACAAAATGTTTGCCGTCAGATATGCAAGTGTTTGAGCACAAACTTCAAACTTGCAAAATAATTCACTCATTAAAAAATGATAAACTGAGTGTAGGGCCAGTGGCTCAGTGTGATACTGAGCCATACAGGTTTCAGGTTTGATCCCTGTCATGTGCTGAGTTAAGTGTTAGGAGCACTATGCTTGCCCTCAACAGTCTGTGGTTAAGGAGGGGTTAAGATCAGCCTTGGCTCCTGCTCGCTATCGGATGACCCCACTGGGAAGCAAGCATGTGTGGACATCAAATGAGAACATGATTGTACTTAGTTGTGAGGCCCCCTCTTTCTCCTCCGTGCCCCACCTCCCTATCAATTTTTGAATAGCCAACTGAACTTACTGTCCGGGCTCACATATAAAGAACGTTCATTTGGGTGAGATAGTAAGGTGCTGATGGCACATCTGGAACTGCACGACAGCAAGAGATATCAGGATAGAAAGGGTTAAAAATTGATGAGGAGGAGGAAAACTAAAATGTTCTCCACACTTTTAGTTGTATTGAATAATAACCATAACGGGAACTTGAGCCTACAAACCCACTCCATTAAAGATAACAGATGATAATGTACCAATGTGCTGTGCTACTGAAACACCTGCTGAATTTTACATCCAAGCATATGGAAAGACAGACAGAAAAAGTCCAGCTGGTCTATTGAGCCCGTCCCATTCAGCTGTGTTGCAACTAACTCCCAATACTCCCCAACCACCAGCGGCCATGTATCTGCTGGGAGGGGGGCAAAAAAGACTTAAAACCGACTTCCCCCACCACCCCCCCAAGCCAATACAGGCAAAAGCTAATTCTTCTCAGACCCCCAAAGGCGATCAAAATGAGCTCAGGAGATAACAATGTCCATGGGGTACATTACCAAACATCCCACCTACCTTCGGTAAGCAACGATATCAGCCTCCTCCAGGAACTTATCCAGCTCCCTTTTGAATGTTTGCAGTGAATCTGCATCCACTGAACGAGTCGGCAACCTATTCCAAAGGTCAATAGTCCTCTGGGAAAAGAAAATCTTCCTGACAGTCCTATAGAACTTGGTTCTATGCTCATATTTTCTGACTATATTAAATCATTATGCTATAAAGATGGCTAAAATATGGGAAGAGAAAAGGCAGCACCTAAATCAATCTAACAAACTGAATCCAATTACTAAACTCTGAGCAATAAACTCGTGGTACTGGTGATAGGTGCCTGATGGGATCAAGTGTCCACAGAAGTGCTGCTCTGCACTTACCTGCTCACGGTTTTTCATATCTAGAAAGAACCATGGTCAGCGCTGCAACTGACACACCAGCTTAGGAATCACTGAGAAACTAACAGCAGAGCAACTATCGCCCAGGCTCCCAACAGCTCCCAGGGAACCCTTTCCCATGTAGTTCCAAAGTCCAGCCAGGACCAGAGGGATATAGGAAGCATGTGGTTCTCATTTCATGCTCCCTGGCAAAATGCCTGATGGGGACTTGGACTCCGAAAATGCATAATCAGAGTGGAGCAATGTATGAGGGGGAAGATAGCAATTATGACTCAATATTTATCTTTGAACGCTCTGCTCACCATCAATCCACCATAGGGAAACTCGGTCAGATTATTATCGCACATCAAAGGTCTATTTTTCTTATTTGATTCTTTTAAAATCCTAATGCACCATTTGTCATGAAATGTGAAAACATTTTGCAAGATTGAAAACATGGAACATAGTTGCTTCATCTTTAAATTAAACAGAACTCCTAAAGCTTTGCAACAATTACAATTATTTTTCCCCCTTTTCTTTTGGCAGATGGTCTGGCTGCCTTCAGAGCATTCCTCCGCTCAGAGTATAGTGAGGAGAACATCGAGTTCTGGCTGGCCTGTGAGGACTACAAGAAAACCAAGTCGCCGGCAAAACGGGCCTCCAAAGCAAAGAAGATTTATTTGGAATTCATAGAAACAGATGCTCCTAAGGAGGTCAGTCCCTTTTTATGTCTAATTGCGGACCATATGTAGTGTATTATTTTAAAAGCTCTTGTAAAACTAAACTAGTACTTCAACGAGAGCAATTTTAAGATTAAAAAGGAACGATGATTAATTTTTTTTCCGCCTCCAACTCCTGAATAGGTCAATATTGATTATGAAACCAAAGACTTCACTAAGTACCACCTTCTGGAACCCACGCACTCCAGCTTTGATGTGGCACAGAGTAAGATCTACAACCTGATGGAGAAAGATTCCTACGCCAGGTTCCTGAAATCCGAACTGTATCTCAATCTGATCAAACAAACAGAAAGAATCACAAGCCAGTCAGAGTCTAGTAGGCAGTCCCAAACGTGAACCTGGAAAAGGCGCCTCTTGGGGAGATCTTAACAGAGCAGCCAATGCAAGCTGAGGCCATGAAGGGAAGGCATAAGTGGACGCACAGTTTGAAAAGGGTTATTAATGAGATATCACTGTCAGGTTGCATGGTTTGGAGGCAAAGGCTTTTTAAAGAATTGGACAGAGAGATGCATCTGTGATATTGAAGAATGTGCTGAATAAAAAAGAGGTGTACACTGCAGTTAGAAGTGATGGGACATTTGTGTTAGATTCTTACACATGAGTGTTTTATGTTTATTGTATAAATTATTTATTGTACATGTCCATAAATTATTCTATGATATTAGTTACACGTTGTAGGAAATACAGTTTGAAAAGTCTCTGTATGAGGAAGAACTCATACTGATTTTGTTTTAGAAAACATAATTGCCCTCTGTAACAGTGTCGAGCTGGCTTCAAGTTTAAACATTCTGGGACTGCAGCAGTATGCAGCTCCATTCAGGATCATACTGGGGTCTTTCTGTGCAATTAATACATCTTCAGGCATGTGACACTGTATAAAGGAAGTTTACATTAACCCAATAAAAAATTTAAAGCAAGTTATTTGAAAATCTTATTACAAAAGCCAAATTCTAAATGAACAATAAAGCCCACACATTAAATTGGAAGTATGTTAATATGGGCTTGTAAAAGGGTTTGGTAAACCTTTTGACGGTGATTACTGATGTGCTGAATGTTACCGGGTTCTCTACCTGAATAAGTCTTAACATTGAAACATATTGTCTTACAGCATTTGCATTGCTGGAAATTTCCAGTGACAATTTGCTGCCGATCACTATTCAGTTCTGCTTCCAGTCCAGACTCCAAACTGGGACAGAATACTTGCAGCCATGTTGCGCCAAAGTTTAGTTTTTGCAGTCACAACACAATTTGTGTCTAGCACTGGTTTTGCATGCAAACTATTTATGTACAGGACTTTCATTTTCTCCAAATGAAAATACTAAAAGAAAGTGAAATAAAGAATGTTGTACCACATAATGCCTTGTGTCTTTTTTTTTGGGGGGGGGGGGTAGGGAAGAGGGTGGTGTAGATGAAACATATACAGTACAAGGTGCTAAAGTTCAAACTGTGTCAGCCTTGGCTCAGCTGGTAGCGCTCGTGCCTCTGAGTTAGAAAGTCGTGGGTTCAAGTCCCACTCCACGACTTGAGCACATAATCTAGGCTCCAGTGCAGTACTGTTGGAGGTGCCGTCTTTCAGATGAGATATTAAACCGAGGCCCTGGTGAATATAAAAGATCCCACAGCAATATTTGAAGAAGAGCAGGGCGGATGTCCTGACCAACATCCATCCCTCAATTGACACCACCAAAACGGATTAGCTGGTTGCCAATCTTGGTGCTGTTTGTGGGAGCTTGTTCTGTACAAATTGACTGCCACACTTGGCTATAAAAATCACAGTGGCTTCACTTCAAAAAATAATTAATTGGTTGTAAAGAGCTTTGGGACATCCTGAGGATGTTAAAGGTGGCATATAAATGAATGGACTTTATTTACTACTGCTATATCCCTTTTGTTGATATTCATATATTTGAAGTCTAAAAAATGTTTTTACTAAAACAAACTTTCCACAAATAACTCAAAAGTACATTTAAATCAATTTCTAACTTTGCAGATGTACGTAGGTCACAATATCTCGAAAATATAGCTGCACCAATTAATGCAAAGTTAACAGGGAGCACTCATGTTAAAGAGACATCTCCAGGGTGGGCTGGCTTCACCCAGCGCCCACCCCTCCTCACACCTCGCGTACTTGGCCCACCCCATTCACACAGCTGCCCGCCATCGGGTCTGCCTGGGCCTTCCAGCCCACCGGTCTGCCCGCTGGACCTTCAGCCTTCATTAGTCACCCATTCTGCACAGGGCCCGCTAAGCTGGCCTGCCCACTTGCTAACTCGCTTGCCAGTCCTCGCGGTCTCTGAGCTGCCCAATCACCCGGTCTTGAACCCTGAGATGATGGGCAGTATTGCAACTTTCTTGTTACTCCCGGTGGCCGCCAGTCACATAGAGTCCCCTCCTTTGATTTAGTATCATTTGTTACTCGTGCCCCGCCTTCACTGAGCAATTCAGGGATCTTTGCCTTTCCTGCCCGACACTGAGAAGTACTGTGATCTCCAACCCCTTTCCTTCCCCCAGAAGAGCAGCATTCTGACCCTCACTTACCATCCCCCATTGACCATCACAGCCCCTCCCTGCAACTGAACAGAATTTTACACCTATTCTCCACCTCTACATTGAGCGTACTCCCTTCACCCCCAGGGAGCAACATTTCACCAATTGACCTTCTCTCCTCTCCCCTCTCCTCTTCTCGCCCCCTCCCCCCCAATAAATAGTTTTAAAGACCCTGCTCTTACATCAATTCATTAACACTGCACTTCCACGGAGTAATACTCGCAGCTAGGAACACTCCTAGAGCATCAAAATGGACCTGACAGAAACCATTAATCATCCTCCAACCCTCTCCTCTTTCCCTCATCCTTCTTCTCATCTCCCTCCCCCCGCCACCCCACCATCATTTTAATAATCTATCTTTTAGGACCAAGTGATATATTTTACAACTAACTGCCAAAAAGGTGCATAAAGGTAGCACTCTTACCTTTTGAGTCGGAAGGTTATGGATCCAAAACTCACTCCAGAGACTTGAGCCCATAATCTATGGCGACACTTCAATGCAGTGTTGAGAGAGTCTTTGGTATGAGACATTAAACCGAGGTCCCGTCTGACCTCTCAGGTGGACGTAAAAGATCCCACTGCACTTTCCGAAGAAGAGCAGGGGAGATCTCCTGGTGTCCTGGCCAATATTTATCCCTCAACCAGCATCACCAAAAACAGATTATCTGGTCATTATCACACTGCTGTTTGTGGGACCTTGCTGTGCGTAAATTGGCTGCTGCGTTTCCTCACGTTACAACAGTGCCTTCATTGGCTACTTTCGGCTAACCTGGTGGTGCAAAAGGTGCTATATAAATGCAAGTTCTTTCTTCCTTATAATACATGTACATTGAACTGTTGTGAAATGGTTGTTTTGAAATGCAATAATCATTAAAATATTCAGATCCCTCCTGGCTCAGAGGAGTATCAAGTCATACAGATTGGTCGACTCCCAGTTTTGATACCTGGTCTGCACCGATTTATCTCTCAGCCGGGGCACTGGGGCCAATCTATGCTGGTTGAGGGATAAATATTGGCCAGGACACCAGGAGAACTCCCCTGCTCTTCTTCAGAAAGTGCCGTGGGATCTTTTACGTCCACCTGAGCGTTCAGACGTCTTGGTTTAACGACTCATACCAAAGACTCCCTCAACACTGCACTGAAGAGTCACCATAGATTGGCTACAATTGGCTTCTGGGCGAGGGAGAGGGGAAAATAAAGCTCAACCATAGTTGTTGTTCACGATGGTTATCCAGTGACCCCTGCTGGAAAATGTATGTGTGGATGCCAGGTGAAGACAGAATTGGGCTTGGCTGGGATGCCCTTCTGACGGAACAGTTTGCTGATACTCACAGTCTAGGCTCACAAGTGAAAATTGCCCACTTGGAGGGCAGTACCTGAGAAAGTAACTCCCAGTACGTGTCTCCTGGATTGGAGGGGAGTGAGCTAATAGAATCATAGAATCATAGAATGGTTACAGCGCAGAAGGAGGCCATTCAGCCCGTCAAGCCCGTGCCGGCTGTCTGCAAGAGCAATCCAGCTAGTCCCACTCCCCCGCCTTTTCCCCGTAGCCCTGCAAATGTTTTCCCTTCGAGTACTTATCCAATTTCCTTTTGAAAGCCATGATTGAATCTGCCTCCACCACCCCCTCTGGCAGTGTATTACGCATAACAATAATAATCAGAAATATCTTAAGCATTAAAAAGGGAAAATGTGACAATGATAGCACTGACATAGTTCTGTATGAGAAGACCCCAAATCTAATGGCTGTCCAATTAAATGTGTACGCATGTGTGGGATAGTATAACATTACAGGCTAAATAGCTTAGCATAAGCATAAAGCAGAATGGGATAGTTAGCATATAATGCGAAGGAAAAATGTTGCCTGCAGAATGATATGGAGGATATAGAATCAGGGAGGCTGAGATAAAACAGAACAACGACAGTTAGTGTATAGTACAGATAATGAATGTGGAATGATTCAGCAGTCGAGAGGAATAGTATAGATAAGCAATGGGGCCCCTCATCTCTCACTGCTTTGTGCCAAAACCAATTATGCGACATCTGCTGAGTCAGGGTGACTGACAGTTGCAGACAAGGAAACTGTATAGGAATGCGATCATTACTTGCCTAGACACCATCCAGAACAGGGCAGTTCACTTCATCGCGCGATTCTGCCATTGGACTCAATATTCGCCCCCTCCACCACCAACGCAGTATGGCTGTGGTATGTACAATCTACAGGATGCACAGCAGCAACTTGCCAAGCTTATTTCAACAGCACCACGACCTTCACCAATTAGAAGGACAAGAGCAGCAACGTCATGAGAACACCATTACCTCCAAATTCCCACCCATGTCACACACAATTCTGACGTAGACATAAACTGCTTTTCCTTCATCACAGCTGTGTCAAAATCCTGGAATTCCCTCCCTAATACAACTGCAGGAGCATCGTCACCACAAGGACTGAAGCAGTTCAAGGAGAAGGTCCAACACCATCTTCTCAGGGCAACTTGGGATAGGCAATAAATGCAGCCTTGTCAGTGTCAAGAACAAATATTTAAAAACATAGATGAACTTTGGTGCCTTTTTAAAAAAAAAGATTTTCTGTTTTGTTCATCCCAACACATTCCTCACTCGCAATGAAGCCATTGTATTCAAGACAAGCTGAGCAATTGGAAGTTACCTTTTTTACCCAATTAATTGGAAGTTACCTTTTTTACCCAATTTCAATTTGAATGACTGAATCTTAGAATCAGAGAATACTGCAGCACAGAAACAGGCCAATTTGCCCATCAAGTTTATAAGGCAGCTTTTCTCCCACTTTCCTGTCGGCTCCCTTTCTGAAATATGAAATTAAAAACTGGGAAAAGGATTTTGATTTTTTTTTTATTAGTTAGGTGACAAAAATTGAGTCATTTTATGAAATAACTGGACATTAGCTATGAGCTACAAAGGCAGCATTGTACTCGCCACCACTTATTCCAGGAATGTAGACTTGGCCTGAAGAATGTTCATGAAGAATGTTCCCTTGGAACAGATTCAATAAACACCTCCAAGAAATACAGACTTGGGGGGTAATTTTAACCCCCAAGATCAGATGGGTTGTTGGCGGGTGGGCAATAAAAATAGTTGTTTTTTGGAGCGGAACCGCATCCCGGCTCCAACGCGCCCACTTTCAGATTTAACCCAGGGTCATCAGGATGCATGCGCACAACAGGAACCCAGAAGTCCCATCCCCACTTAAAGCCAGCGGGCTAATAGCTAAAGGGGCAATTTAGGTACTTCAAATACTTGAGTTTTCTTAACTTTTTGTGGATTCTGAAACAGAAACGGATTTAACTTCTCCTGAATATGTCTCCAATGGCTTCTGAAACACGCCATTGAAACAGAGATAAGTTTCAACCGAAGCTCATTTGGTCCTTTAAACTAATGATTGACATATCTCAATAAAAGGTGAAGTATTGCAGCTGGGCACTCAGTTCTCTCAGGCAAACGTTTGGCTAGGAGTTCTTTGTGTTTAGACTGAGATTTCTTTGTTGAAACTGAGAATTCTTGTGTTCACGCAAATTTACCAAGGTTTTGAAGCCCACTGGCAAGGAAGGGGGCGCAATGGCTGTATTCCACAGTACGTCTGAGAAGGAGGAACCTCACCATATGTCGTGTAATTCTGGGATCTTTAGGTGCACAAGACAGGGGTGTGCACAAAGGACCTGGAGAAGAGCAGAGAGAGGACCAACAGAGGGGCCGACATCGCAGGAGGCACGACACACGTGAGAGGGTCTACAGACAGAAGTTGAACTTCCTGGACCTCTCTTCTACACAGGCTCAGAATGAGTTGGCAGGTGGTCACAGACATCTGCAGCCTCCTTCAGGAACAGCTACTCCTGGTTGGAGCTGGTGGCCACACATTGCCTATCGCTGTTAAAGTCACCACTGCCCTCAATTTCCTCACCTCCAGATCCTTCCAGGGCACCACCGGTGACATCTCCAAGGTCTCTTGGTCGTCAGCACGTAAGTGTATACGGCAGGTGTACGATGGCTTTTTTGCCAGCGCGTCCGACTACATCAACTTCCCCCTTGACGACATCAGCCAGATTGAGAGAGCAGTGGGTTTCAACTCTCTGGCTGACTTCCCATGGGTGCAGGGTGCAATCGATTGCACAAACGTAGCAAACCGAGAACCTCCACATGAGCCAGGGTTATTTCATAAACCAAAAGGGATATCACTCTACCAATGCACAGCTGGTTTGCGACCACTGGAGGAGATTTCTGCAGGTGTGTGCCTGATTCCCTGGCAACTTTTTAAAAAAATTTTTTTTTATTCGTTCACGGGATGTGGGCGTCGCTGGCAAGGCCGGCATTTATTGCCCATCCCTAATTGCCCTCGAGAAGGTGGTGGTGAGCCGCCTTCTTGAACCGCTGCAGTCCGTGTGGTGACGGTTCTCCCGCACTGTCATGATTCATTCATTTTGCGCGAGTCCAACATTCTGGACCTCTTCCACACAGAAGGCAAACTTAAGGGCTGGCTCCTTGGAGACAAGGGATACCCCCTGAAAACATGGCTCATGACACCTGTGAGAAACCCCACCAATAAGGCACAGCAGTGGTACAACCAGAGCCACATGACCACCAGGTGTGTCATTGAGCAAGCCATAGGCATGTTGAAGATGTGCTTCTGGTGCCTGGATAGGTCTGGGGGAGCCCTTCATTATTCGCCAGCGAGGGTGTCCAGAATAATCGTTGGGTGCTACGTCCTGCACAACATAGCGCAGCAGAGAGGGTTACAGGTGGAGGAGGACGAATGTGCTCATCAAGCATTCTCTGTTGGCGGCAACATTGAAGAAGAGGAAGAGGATGAGGAGGATGAGGAGGAGGAGGAAAATGAAGATGGACAACCCATCGCCAGAGCAGCTGTGCACACTGCTGCCCGTGATGCCCTCATCTCCAACAGGTTCTCATAATGAGAGGTGTAAAATGAAGAAGTCGAGATACTGAGGCCGCCTGGAACAACCACCACCCCACCCCCACCCCACCTCACAAAACAATCACCGCCACCCCCCGCACAAAACAGTCTTTCAACCATGCATACACCGGGTGTCATCATTCACACAAGGGTCGCAGTAATGGCCAAGACGTGGCAGTGGTGATAATGATTAAATTTAACGTGCCATAACAAACCAAAATGCATAAATGAACAACATGATATCTCCTGATTAACAAGGGAGTCAAAGGTTATAGTAGGTAGACTGGAAAGTAAGGTTGAGGTCACAATCAGATCAGCCATGATCTTATCAAATGGCAGATCAGGCTCGAGGCCTACTCCTGCTCTTAATTCGTATGTTCGTACGTATGTATGTTCATCATACATCCTGGTGCATACCCTTGGTCAACTAAAATTGCTTAGCCTTTCTCTTTCTACCACTTCTACGTGGTGCATCCCCGTGGCTTCAGCAGAGGTAGAGGCAGGCTGCTCAGATCCCTGTCCTGACTGGTGAAATGCTCTCCGCCTACGACCTCTGGGTTTTGGAGCCCGTGAGGGCCCCGCCAAAGGCTGCTCCACCTGGACCTGTGCAGGGACAGACTCGACCATTGGGAGAGGAGGTAGCATTGCGGGTTGGTGGGGGCAATGGGTGAGAGGTGGGAGCGCTTTGAGTGGCGTCCCCACTTCCATGTCCCCTTTTGCCATCATCCCTCTCCCGGGCCAGGGTGACATCATTCCCACCACTCTGCTGGACAGCAAGCTGATGAGCAGATGT
Source organism: Heptranchias perlo (assembly GCF_035084215.1). Taxonomy (NCBI): domain Eukaryota; kingdom Metazoa; phylum Chordata; class Chondrichthyes; order Hexanchiformes; family Hexanchidae; genus Heptranchias; species Heptranchias perlo. The sequence continues at coordinate 65,725,156 of NC_090333.1, forward strand.
GCCGCTTTCTAAGGCCACGGATGAAGTTTCTATGTGCCTGTTTAATGTGGCAGATACGTTGGAATTGCAACAATTATACATTCCTTTCTGGCGCAAAAACACAAAAGGAAAAGTGGCCCAACCATGGCTAACAAAAGAAATTAAGGATAGTATTAGATCCAAAGAGGAGTCATATAAAGTTACCAGAAAAAGTAGCAAGCCTGAGGATTGGGAGCAGTTTAGAATTCAGCAAAAAAGGACCAAGACATTGATTAAGAGGGGAAAAATAGAGTATGAGAGTAAACTTGCAAGGAACATAAAAGTGGACTGTAAAAGCTTTTACAAGTATGTAAAAAGAAATAGATTAGTGAAGACAAATGTAGGTCCCTTACAGCCAGAAACCGGAGAATTTAAATTGGGGAACAAGGAAATGGCAGAGCAATTAAACAAATACTTTGGTTCTGTCTTCACGGAACAGGACACAAATAACTTCCCAGAAATGCTAGGGAACCAAGGGACTAGTGCGGGTGGGAAGGCAAATGGTATGTTGGCCTTCATTGCAAGAGGATTTGAGTATAGGAGCAAGGATGTCTTACTGCAGTTATACAGGGCCTTGGTGAGACCACACCTGGAGTATTGTGTGCAGTTTTGGTCTCCTTACCTAAGAAAGGATATACTTTCCAAAGTGGGAGTGCAGCAAAGGTTCACCAGACTGATTCGTGGGATGGCAGGACTGTGGTATGAAGAAAGATTGGATCGACTCGGCCTGTATTCACTCGAGTTTAGAAGATTGAGAGGGGATCTCATTGAAACCTATAAAATTAGTAAAAAAACAGTGCTGGAGAAATTAATGGGACTGAAAGCCGATAAATCCCCAGGGCCTGATAATCTGCATCCCAGAGTACTAAAAGAGGTAGCCATGGAAATGGTGGAGGCATTGGTTGTCATTTTCCAAAATTCTACAGATTATGGAACAGTTCCTGCAGATTGGAGGGTGGCAAATGTAACCCCACTATTTAAAAAAGGAGGGAGAGAGAACACAGGGAACTACAGACTGGTTAGCCTAACATCAGTAGTAGGGAAAATGCTAGAGTCTATTATAAAGGATGTGATAACAGGACACTTAGAAAATATCAATGGGATTAGACAAAGTCAACATGGATTTATGAATGTAACTGGTAGAATAGATAAGGGAGAACCAGTGGATGTGGTTTATTTGGATTTTCAGAAGGCCTTTGATAAAGTCCCACATAAGATGCTAGTGTGCAAAATTAAAGCACATGGGATTGGGGGTAATATACTGGCATGGATTGAAAATTGGTTAACAGACAAGAAACAGAGAGTAGGAATAAATGGGTCTTTTTTGGGGTGGCAGGCAGTGACTAGAGGGGTACCGCAGGGATCAGTGCTTGGGCCCCAGCTATTCACAATATATATCAATGATTTGGATGAGGGAAATAAATGTAATATTTCCAAGTCTGCTGATGACACAAAACTAGGTGGAATCATGAGTTGTGAGAAGGATGCAAAGAAGCTTCAAGGTGATTTAGACAAGTTGAGTGAGTGGGCAAATACATGGCAGATGCAATATAATGTGGATAAATGTGAAGTTATTCACTTCGGAAGGAAAAACAGAAAGGCAGTCACCAGTCACTGAAAGCAAACGTGCAGGTGGGAAGGCAAATGGTATGTTGGCCTTCATTGCAAGAGGATTTGAGTATAGGAGCAAGGATGTCTTACTGCAGTTATACAGGGCCTTGGTGAGACCACACCTGGAGTATTGTGTGCAGTTTTGGTCTCCTTACCTAAGAAAGGATATACTTTCCAAAGTGGGAGTGCAGCAAAGGTTCACCAGGCTGATTCGTGGGATGGCAGGACTGTGGTATGAAGAAAGATTGGATCGACTAGGCCTGTATTCACTCGAGTTTAGAAGATTGAGAGGGGATCTCATTGAAACAAATAAAATTCTGACAGGGCTAGACAGACTGGATGCAGGGAGGATGTTTCCCCTAGCTGGGGGGTCCAGAACAAGGGATCACAGTCTCAGGATACGGGGTAGGACATTTAGGACTGAGATGAGGAGAAATTTCTTCACTTAGAGGGTGGTGAACCGGTGGAATTCTCTACCACAGAAGGCTGTGGAGGCCAAGTCACTGAATATATTTAAGAAGGAGATAGATAGATTCCTAGACACAAAAGGCATCAACGGGTATGGGGAGAGAGCGGGAATATGGTATTGAGATAGAGGATCAGCCATGATCACATTGAATGGTGGAGCAGGCTCGAAGGGCCGAATGGCCTACTCCTGCTCCTATTTTCTATGTCTATGTCTATGGCATCTGGAGTCCTACGGCCATTGTCAGGGCCTGCATGGACACATTTGTGAGCCGTGCTTGAAGCTCGATGGAGGCTGCCATTCTCTCCATCACAGACATTCCCGCACTTACCCGCGTCACCAGTCCACTAGTGATGGAGTTGGGCTCCTCCATCCTACCCGCTATTGTGGAGAGTGTGCGAGACACCTTTTCCATTACCTCGCAACAGTGGAGCTGCTCCCCGATCATCCTCACTCTTAACAATATCTCCCGGGGTTCATCATCTGGGTCCAGCTGAGCAGAGCTTGGAGAGGTGTGTGCCCCCCCCGCCGTGGACTCTCCACAGCTGGCCCTGCCACCAGTGTCTGCTCGTGCACATTTGTGAGTGCTGAATCACCAGGCAACAACCCAACTATCTGGCTAACAGGACCCACTGAAGTGCCAGTATCTGCGTTGATGCATTGCTTTGTGTCCTGTGACAGTGCACCCTCAGAAGGAATGACATCCTCTGGGAAATTGCTTTCTTCCATTTCGGCAGATTCTTCTTGAAGGAGTGAAGGCCCTGGAAGACAATAGAAATCGATATTAATTATTCATCAGAAAAGTGACAATCTTTCCAAAGACCATACTGAGGTCTGGAACAGTTCACTCATTGATAAAAATCAATTCATCACTTGTGCGAAAGATATTAAAGTTCTGTCACCAGCGAGCTGCCGGTTGCCAATCTCTTCATCTCTGACAGATGGCTATGCAATGGTCCAACTTATTTCCATTGCCTCCTCCTCCACATCTGTTAGCTCCACTATATGTGATGGACCACCTCCAGTTCTGGTACTCTCCCTTGCGTTTTGCGCTCTCTTCTCCTACAAGGGGACAAACAATCGATCCATGAGTGACTGAAGGTGACGTATTCACTCTATGAATGGATTGCTTTCAGTGAGGCTAACCATGAAAGAGATGCATCAGGAGGTGCTATGATGCAGATACATCACACTGCATCAGGATTGGGGTGAGTGGCAGTGGTGGGTGAATAAATGGGGAGTTGAGGAAGTGCATAGAAAGTGAAGGATGGTTGCTGCTGAAATTTAACTGGGTGGAGTTATGCGATGGAGTAGTCATGCCAACAGAGTGAGAGGGTATTGCACCACACAGGATGTGGGTGAATCAGTAAATGTACTCAACTTTTCCTGACCTGGTTAGGTCATTAAAATGCTTCCAGCGCTGCAGCCAAGACCTGGACAAGTGCTCCTGCTGCTCACCTCCAGCCAGGCCTTCTTGGTGGCAGAAGCAGGTTTCTTCCTCCTATCCATTGGGTACACCACCTCCCTCCTGCTTCACACACCAGCCAGTAGAACGTCAAGGGGTGGGTCAGTGCTGCCTTTGCTCTATGCCCTTCCTTCTCGGTGTTACCTCCTTTCTCCTTCGAAATCCATTTTTGCATTGACCCTTTAAATAGTGGAGTTCACATCACATCACATGGGTGCGCAGCAGGCCCCCTGAGCAGCTTGGAGACTGAAAAATCCAGAAGTAAAATTAAGTGCCTTCAATTGAGTTGCGATCGCACAATCTGACGCGCTAAAATTATTTCCGGGTTTCCCACGCAACTACTTACCAACCCAGTGAGTTCACGTCGCCTTGCTAAAATCATGGTCTTTATTTTAAAAGGATTTAAACTACTCAACTCAGAATATTTTTAGGCCAAACATGCAAGGTATTTTTGATAACCTCTGCAGTTAGCTATATTAAACTCCAAAAGGAAAATTGGCACACAGCAGACTAAGTTAAAATGTGGGCTTTACAATGTGGAAGCTAAAATGATCATGACTTATCTTCACTATAAGCTATTATAATGAAAACCAGGGTGAGATGCATTTGCTAAAAAGTTCATGGCAAGTTCTGTCGCAGGCTTAAGTTTCTCATTTTTGAGGTTGTGCAGATTCCTAATCCACAACAGTTTATATTGTGGAGTCACATCCCCCCTAGGAAATATAGGAATATTGCCAAAACCAATTTCATCGCAAGCCTTCCAACAAATAATTGGCCTATCACTTTTAAGTTTCAACATCTAGGAACTCCTGTCCCAGTGAGTAAAATGCCTTTCCTAAAATGGTACTGAGCCATTCAGCCCAGAAAGTTGCCAAGTTTGATCTCCAGTCCGTAGTGGGTTATCTATTCTAGGATGGGTCAGGAAAAAATGGGGTGGAGACATTCTGATCACTATCCAGTATACTATGCTGGAAAATACTTGTGTATGTGGACATTTCTGGTGAGGACAGGATCTGATCTAACAAACGCCACAGTTGAATAGCCTGCCAATTGTCCAGGTTCCACACGAATAGCCATTTGGATGAGGTACTGGAGGGTGGTTGCACCACATCATGAAAAAAACAAATATGTTACTGCATTTATATACGAGTTTGGTGAGTTTAAGTAAGGGATGCCTTATTGTACGACAAACCTGGCTAGTCAGCAGTTGTCCAATATTCTTGTCATAATTGCCTCCTGTTTGCAAGTTTCATTTGAACAGATTCTACCGGATGAACATTACACTGGAGAGTCTAGAACTAGAGTCATAGGCTCAAGATAGGGGTCGGCCATTTAGAACAGAGATGACAAAAGATTTCTTCACTCAGAAGGTTGTGAATTGTTGGAATTCTCTACCCCAGAACGCTGTGGATGCTCAGTCATTCAGTCTATTCAAGGCGGAGATTGATAGATTTTTAGACATTAAGAGAATCAAGGGATACGGTGATACGGCGGGAAAGTGGAGTTGAGGTAGATCTTAGTGAATGGCAAAGCAGGCTGAAAGGGCCGTAAGACCTATTCCTGCTCCTATTTCTTATGTTCTTAAGTTCAGTACCATTAAATGATTATACAAATGTTACACAAAAGGTAAATAGATCATTAGCGCCCTCTACTGATCTTAATTTAAAGTTTTTTTTAGTTTTGACTCTCAATACATGCAACAGCTAGTTTGAAGGAACTTAAGTTTTATCCGTAATTACGTCTATCAAGATCTTCAACCAAAAAGTTTTACTAAAACAGGACACATGAATATGCAATATATTTTCCCTTCATGTTAGGTATGATCTATAAATATCAACTGTCATCTTGTAGCACATCCAAGAGTCCAATCTCCACGTACAAGTCGAGCAAATGAGCGTCAACAGATCATTGCAACAGAGCCGACCCCCAGTCCCTTTCTCAATAGAAATCACATATGCACACTTCCCAGCATAAATCACTGGCTAGCAAATGGGGAGCAAGATCACTGTGATTTTTATTTCCTTTCTTGTCCCTGGGCGTGAGGGCCATTGTAGCACTTCGGTCCCGACTGAGATCAATTAACGCAACACAGACCACAAATTGCCATTTAGCAACGAACCATTGGAGAGCGGTTACGATTATTTTCACATTGTATTACTCACTCATTCGCCTGCCAGGTTTAAAGAACAGTTATGTGCATAGATGGTCACCCAATTAGCAGTTACAGAGATTAAGCTTTACAATTGTATCCAAAAGGGGTGTCAACATGTTACAAGCTCAAAAATTAAATTGCTCACAGTAGCTGCTACTTAATTTCAGAGTGAGACAGCCCACAATTTATACAACAAATGGCAATTTTGTTCTCTAGACAGATGTCAAAAGCAGCTCACATGACCCAACAAAACATCTTCTCCACATGTAGAATAATCAACGGGGAGCTGTGGGACACAATTTATTTTAATGCGAAGAAAAGCAACTCCGATTTGTTCTCTGTTCTTACTCGTGGAATTCTGCATTCTTGATTTCTATTAATTATGCCCCGTGACTGTCAGTTTACTTCAGGTTCTGAAGGGAGTAGTAAAAAGCCATGTGTAACTCAATTAAATTACAGCCTTGAGCTCATTTATTCATGGATAAGTTCTAATTGCATTAAGCCATATGAACAGCTCCACATAACCTTTTTATAATTATTTTAACAAGACATCCAACCTATGCTGGCTAAAAAGTTTATTTTCCAGAATTAAAAAGCTTAGAGCTCAGCACCACTCAAGGACACCAGTCTATAAGTTGTTAAACCTCCTTTTAATCCTCAATACAAGGCCAAATGTCAAAATCAACTTTATTACCTTGTCTCCGAGATCTCCATCTCAATTATGTTTTCAGTATAAAGATATATGAAGTAATAGCAGGTCTCTTGTGGCAAAGTAGTGTGCCTTAAGGAAACACCATTTATGACAGAAGCATTATACTACGTAACACACAAATTATAAAATAGTTATGATGTGGAGATGCCGGTGATGGACTGGGGTGGACAAACGTAAGGAGTCGCACAACACCAGGTTATAGTCCAACAGCTTTATTTAAAATCACAAGCTTTCGGAGCTTTCCTCCTTCGTCAGGTGAGTGAAGAGTTGCATAAAGGCACAGCATATATAGTCAGAGAACAATGCCTGGAATCACCAGGCATTTTCTCTGACGAAGGAGGAAAGCTCCGAAACGCAAACTGGATGGGTTGGCATTAAGGAAGCCAATCGTTCTCCATCATCTATACATTCCCCACTTTGATTCGTTTCTGCCCAAATCCTTCGTCATACTGGTTATCTCCTCAGCTGTATCAGGATATTGTGGCAATCAGGATTGAGTGCCACACAATTTGTTTTCCAGCAGAGCTGTGTAGGGAATAAGTGTTTAATTGCTGGTCAGATTCAGTAAGAATTGGGGTGGGGGGCACGCATGTTGAGGCAAGGCTGGGACCTAAATCCCACCTACAAATTGGGAATAAAAACCAAACCACTAACATACCCAAGAGGGGACAAGGACTGACTGGGAAGAGTTCTTTCTCTGGGACAATAAAGAAATTAGATGCTTTAATAAATGCATTAAACAAACAAGAGTAGGGGTAAACAGGTCATTCTCGAGTTGGCAGGCTGTAATTAGAGGGGTGCTGCAAGGATCGGTGCTTGGGCCTCAGCTATTTACAATCTATATTAATGACTCAGATGAAGGGACCGAGTGCAATGTATCCAAGTTTGCTGACGATACAAAGCTAGGTGGGAAAATAAGCTGTGAGGAGGACACAAAGAGTCTGCAAAGGGATATAGACAGGTTAGGTGAGTGGGCAAGAAGGTGGCAGATGGAGTATAATGTGGGGAAAAGTGAGGTTATTCACTTTGGTAAGAAGAATAGAAAAACAGAATTTTTTTTAAATGGTGAGAAACTATTAAATGTTGGTGTTCAAAGATAACTGGGTGTCCTCATACAAGAAACACAAAAAGCTAGTATGCAGGTACAGCAAGCAATTAAGAAAGCAAATAGCATGTTGGCCTTTATTGCAAGGGGGTTGGAGTACAAGAGTAAGGAAGTCTTACTACTGTTGTACAGGGCACTGGTGAGACCTCACCTGGAGTACTATGTAGTTTTGGTCTCCTTATCTAGGGAAGGATATACTTGCCCTAGAGGCGGTGCAACAAGGGTTCACTAGATTAATTCCTGGGATGAGAGGGCTGGCCTATGAAGAGAGGTTGAGCAGAATGGGCCTATACTCTCTGGACGTTAGAAGAATGAGGTGATCTCATTGAAACATAAAGATTACGAGGGGGCTTGACAGGGTTGATGCTAAGAGATTGTTTCCCCTGGCTAGAGAGTCTAGAACTAGGGGACATAATTGCAGGATAAGGGTTCAGCCATTCAAGACTGAGGTGAGGAAGAATTTTTTCACCCAGAGAGTTGTGAATCTTTGGAATTCTCTACCCCACAGGGCTGTGGATGCTGAGTCATTAAATATATTCAAGGCTGAAATGGATAGATTTTTGGACTCAAAGGGAATCAAGGGAGACGGTGATGGGGCGGGAAAGTGGAGTTGAGGTCGAAGATCAGCCATATGATTGAATGGCGGAGCAGGCTCGAGGGACCATATGGCCTACTCCTACTCATGTTCTTACAACCCTTGAATATACATCTTTTTTGCAGGAAAAACAATTATCCTGTAAAAAGTTCAAGCTTTACTCTTGATATTTTTTGGACAAAAAAGTTTTACCTTCAAATTCCCAAAAGTGGTTTCCTATCTTTGTACAGCCAGCAATTTTCTATCACTTGCCAATAGGAAGTCCTGCTAAAAAATTTGCCATTAAAAAAGCAGTGATTCCTGAAATTGAACAAAGTGCGTACTGAATTCAAGTGTATAGGTAGATATATACATTGGGCCAGAAATTGCTGCAATAGTTTGGCGGCGAATTGGACTTTTATGCTCACCATCAATATCGCACTAAATTTGTGCTGCAAAATGCTGGAACATTAATCTGATAATTGTGCACCAATGTCAATGTCGCATCTGGGACCTAGTGAACATTGTGCCCAATTGCTTATCACCTTGACCAATGAAAGAAAAGGTTAAAGAAACAGAGCAAAAGACGGAGAAGGAAATAGGGTGAATGAGAGTTAAACAAAATATTGAGACAGAAAGGAAAAGAAAAAAAATTGAAGAGAACAATCAAAGAGGACATTGTAACCCAGTTGTATTTGGGAATTGCTGTATTGGTCCTTCAGAAGTTAATAAGTGAATGGCAAGGCAGGTGTGCAAAATGTACAAACAGTGGAATATCCAGTGAGTATGCCATTGTACTCATAAGAACAGGAATTGCTAGACAAAAAAAGACCAAGGTCCATCTAGTTCACCTTCCATCATCCTGGTAGTCACATGATACGATAATGAAGTTGTTGACTAATCATAGCAATCAATCTATCAATTAGTCTAATGACAAACGACACAAGGAAACGCCCAGCGGTGGAAAGCTTTGGGAACCATAGGTCCAAAGTCACCTTTTTCCTCCCAAACATGCTACACTTACCATGTCATGTTTTCAAATTAGTCATGTAATGTATCCCAAAATGCTATTTTCTGAAAATCTATCTAATTGGCATTTGGAGTGACCCTCTTCTGAATGTCAAAACAGCTTAGCACTGTGAAAATTATTGCCTTCTGACACTAACAGGAGTGCGGGTGGCAAGACTGGAACAAAAAGACTGCCAAGGCAAATAAAAAGTATAAAAAACCTTCGGGAACAATTCACTACTGCTGGAGTGAAACACCACTGCTTCATTGGTCCCTTTATGGGCCACCAAGATTGAGTGTCATGTGAGGACCATAAATCACAGGTCCTCTGTGGCAATAATTACTGCTCCGGGAATAATTTGTAATAATGTCCTAAATCCAGCAATTTCATGATCGCCCTTAAGAAGGGACTTTTATCAGCTCTGGCCACGCTAATAGCAAAGCAGCGCAAATCGTCCAGCAATTTGCAAAGATCGGAACTCATGGCTTATCTTTTACTCCGCAAATTGCTGGGTATTTTACAAATAATGGCATGTGACATTAATGAGTCATTCTAATGGAGCGACTTCCCATCAATTTCTGGCCCAATATAAAGGGGATGCAGTTCAGTTAATATACAGTTCAGGTTCTAATCTAATGGAAGTAGGCCATTCAAAACTGCAGGAACACAATGCAAGAATGTACTCTGTCTAATGTAGTTCATATACATTACATAGTGCAGCTAAATATTTTAATTAGGAGCAGTACATTTTCAATAGAGAAAATAAGCATGTACACAGAACATTCATATTGTGTATTCACATACTGTAAGTGCATTAAATACCAGCTTTCCCCTCTACTGCAGTCGAATGTTCACTCAAAAGTATTAGTTCTGGTCTCCATGCCACAAAAAAGATATTGAAGCACTGGAGAAAGTGCAGAAAAAATTTACAAGGATGTAACCAGAATTGAGAGGATGCAACTATCAGGAAAGATTGCACAGGCTGTGGCTATTTTCTCTGGAAAAGAGGAGCCTCAAAGAAGGTATTTAAAATTATGAAGGGATCGATGTGGAGAAACTGTTTCCACTTGTGTGCGAGTCCAGAATAAGGGGGCATAAATACAAGAATTTAGGAGTCATTTCTTTACAGCGTTAAGAATGTGGAACTTGCTGCCACATGAAGTGGTTGAAGCTGATAGCATTGATGCATTTAAGGGGAGGTTTGACAAGGAGATGGGAATAGAGGGATACATGAACAGGATGGGAAAAGGTTCGTGTGGATCCACATTTGGTTGCTTTTGAATTCAAAGATGCAATCCTCTAACCATTTAAAATTACTGCAGGAGTTTAAAAGTGAATGAAAATGAAACAGTTGTCAGAGTAGCAGTTAAGGAGGCAAACAGCAGAGAATATTCCTGGAAAAGCATTGCTGTACTTCCTCCTTGGGTCAGTATTTCAATAAAATGTAATCCTTAAAACACTATCTACAGTATTAGCATATTAACTGTGACAGTCCTCATTAATTTGAGTAGTTTATTTTTTTTACGTAGTTTTACAAAGTTAGACATCAACAGTCATACTTTAAAAATGCAAAGAACGGCATGAAAATACAAATTTCATTTTGCACTGTAGAGAATAATGCTTTTCTCAAGTTGTGCATTTTTAAGCATGCTATATACAAAAAAAGTTCAAATTAGTGACAAATATACTAGCTGAAACTCAAAACCTTTGAAACATCTGCTGAAGAATAATTTTATTTGTCACTTGTTAAAGATAAACTGAAGAGACAGGAGACTTAAGATTAACAAATAAAATCAAAGTTGTACAAAGATTTGAAGTGAATGCAGACTGGGCAGCTTTAATTTCTTTCATTCATGGCACTCTCGAGCTCTGCCATTTGCTCACGTCCCTCATAAGTAGCCTTCTGTGTCACTGTGGCCAAACGTTCATGATATTGTTCCAGATGAGTCAGCAAGTTCGAATAGAGATTCTGTTAGCAAATAAATCAAGAACAGAGCTCAAAACTTTAATCGAAGTACTGCGCATCCCCACCTTCCCCTTCAGAATATTTTTCTTTACTCATTTAATAGCATTAGTGGGTTAGAATGTGCCTTATACTTGTTGGCCACTGCAATTAGTATCTTCCAAGTGGTCAGTACAGGAAGGTCATTTTGATGAGGCCAGTAGAGATTCCGTATGGCACTACAATCTGTCTGCTGATGTGCAGTGTCATCTACATTAATAGAATTCGGTGAATGAATTGAAATGAAGCCTCAATTTTGGAGTTCTGGTTCCAAGATAAAACATTAAATACTCTAATTTCTGTTAAAAGTTTATCAGCTTAATAATAGGAAAGACCTCAATTTTTACATTGGTTAGCAATTGGCTTCACTATGATCCTGGACTAGTCCAGCTACAATTAAAATGCTACGTCCTGGGGCAAAAGGAGTTTTGAGCCTTTTGGACAGTGCTGAAAGACTTAGAACAAAAGTTTCATTTACCAAAATGCTCTTAAACAGCTCGATCTACGACATAGTACAAGTAGTAAGGATCATTTTTCAAATTAAACTATACTCCACATACTTCTGAGTGTCTATCAAAGCAGAAAAGAAAAACACACAACTCAAATCCTTATACCTGTAACAGACATTTTGGGCAATATCATAGGATTACTTCCCTCCTGCACTGTATAATGTTTCTCTCAAGTGGCCAGTTGCAATGTTTGATTTTTAAAAAAAAATTCATTCATGGGATGTGGGAGACGCTGGTAAGGCCAGCATTTATTGCCCATCCCTAAATGCCCTTGAGAAGGTGGTGGTGAGCCGCCTTCTTGAACCGCTGCAGTCTGTGTGGTGAAGGTTCCCCCACAGTGCTGTTGTTAGGTAGGGAGTTTCAGGATTTTGACCCAGCGACGATGAAAGCACGATGACATATTTCCAAGTCAGGATGGTGTGTGACTTGGAGCGGAATGCGCAGGTGTTGGTGTTCCTATGCGCCAGCTGCCCTTGTCCTTTTAGGTGGGAGAGGTCACAGGCTTGGGAGGTGTTGTCAAAGAAGGCTTGGTGAGTTGCTGCAGTGCATCCTGTAGATGGTACACACTGCATCGGTGGTGGAGGGAGTGCATGTTTAGGGTGGTGGATAGGGTGCCAATCAAGCCGGCTGCTTTGTCCTGGATGGTGTTGAGCTTCTTGAGTGTTGTTGGAGCTGCACTGATCTAGGCAAGTGGAGAGTATTCCATCACACTCCTGACTTGTGCTTTGTAGATAGTGGAAAGGCTTTGGGGAGTCACTCGCCGCAGAATACCCAGCCTCTTGTAGCCACGGTATTTATATGGCTGGTCCAGTTAAGTTTCTGGTCAATGGTGACCCCCCAGGATGTTGATGGTGGGGGATTCGGTGATGGTTATGCCGTTGAATGTCAAGGGGAGGTGGTTAGACTCTCTCTTGGTGGAGATGGTCATTGCCTGGCACTCGTGTGGCACGAATGTTACTTGCCACTTATCAGCCCAAGCCTGAATGTTGTCCAGGTCTTGCTACACGTGGGCACGGACGGGTTCATTATCTGAGGGGTTACCAGAGGTATTCAGCAGGTCAACCAGCGACTTAAGTTAATCTAAAATACTGCTGGTCTTCAGATTGTTAAACAGCCAAAGCAATGTAAGCATACAAAAAACTTAGCTGTGTAGTTACAATAAGGCCATATTGTAGATTACAGGCTCTTCTTCATATTGCTATTACATACCTGACATTCAGACACATCTTTATCACAGCTCTCTTGCAACAACTGGGTTTTTGTCAGAATATGTTGACGTTCGCTGTTTATTTGAGCAATCTGTTCGGTCACTTCCTGGCTTCGAAGCTTAAACTGATCACACTCACTATTTTTAAAAAAATGCAAAGAAAAATAAATGTGATACAGTTTTGAATTGTACCTTGCAATATATTTTAAAACAAAGCAAATAGGCATGCATTCCTGAATGGCTGAGAGCTGAATTTACAAGATTAAAGCTGGCAGCCTAAATTCAACAGCACATATCTTCTTACAAATAAACAAAATTTTACTCTGGAACACATTACCACAAAACCTAAGGAAGATGGTGCTGCTACAGCAACAAAAGCTGTCTCCAGTCAATTGAATGGCTACTTCAAGTCATAATCCTCACACAATATTCATCAATGTATCAGAAATTATCATCTGAAATCATAAGTAACAGGACTCACAACTCAGCATGAGTGAACTGTTTTACACAAGTGAAAGAACATTACATGCAACAACTCTGGGCAAGTTCTTTGGTTTATTGTATGGGGCTTTTTGAACAGAGATCCCAGGATATAGCTGGTGTACAATCATCTACATTCTCCACAACATTTTGTCAAATGCTGAAAATAATCAGTAAATGTATTTGAAATTCATTTTTAAAGCTAAAAATTACATCAGTGATTATAATCCTTCTGCAAATGAAGTTGTTTTGACACTTCTGGTCAGCTTAAGTCTTGCAATGCAATGCAATGCAAATTCTACAATATAGTTATTTTAATAAAACATTTTTTAATATTAAATTGCTAATTCAGCAGGGATCTGAATTACACATTCCACTTGTGCCTAGACCCAAAAATTCTTCCATCGGAATATTGACAAGGAATTATAAAAACATATACAGACATGCAGATCAATATTTGTAAAAAAAGACAAGCGAGAGGTCAACACCAAGTAGTGGCACTCGGGGGCAAAATTTGATTGAAGTCTGACCCTCTCAATCCCCAAAAACAAGTAAAAGACTAAAAAGTCAAAAAAATAGAATCCATGGCAGTTGTCAGTTCTCAACTTCTATACAGATTAACAGAGCATGCTTGTAATTCTGAGCACTGTGCTTAAACCATTGTGTCAACCAGTTGCAATTTTGGATTCTGAAAGATGCGACCTAGTATTATCTCCAGTTGCCAATCAAAAACTGAAACAGTCAGTAGTTAAGTTTACATACGTGGCTACTGATTCAAGATCATGTTCCCTAGCTTCCTGCTTTTTATGCCTCTGCATCTGTAGCTTATCCTGTTTTTCAAGCTTTGAGCAGAGAATCCTTTTCTGCCGAGTCTCTTCTGTCTGCATGTTTTTCAGCTCCATTTTTTTTCTCTCTAGCTCATTTTCTTCGTTCCAAATCTGTAGAGGGGTCAGGGGAAAAATATATTCTTGCATGAGTCAGATGGCTTCACTTTTGAGAGATCAATACATAAAATCTAACAGATATTTGATTGAAGTGAACAAGATAGCCGATTGTTACAAGTTCTAAAATTATATTAAAAATTTTCACATACAATAGTAGTCATCCTCTTTCTTCATATACCTCCATATACCATGAACATATCTTATTCTAACAGCAGAGGAATCAAATAGTCTTGTCCTTTGAAGCACCAACAGTATTACAACTTGACACTCTTCCTATAACTCAAGAGTGCCTTCTCATGAGGACGGCTCCAGTTCAACCATATAAAAACTTAAGACCTCAGTTAGGGTACTGATGGCAATACTGGACTCCACGCTATAGGAAGGATATTGAGGCCTTAGAGAGGTACAACGCAGATTCACTAGGACACTGTTGGTATGAGGAAACACAAAATATGAAGAAATACTCAAAAAATTGGGTCTTTTTAAAATTAGAATAATGCTTATTATGGGATGATATGATAGAAATGTTTAAAATTATGAAAGGATGGGACAGGATACATAAAAGCTGACCGTTTCCAGTAATTGAGGGACCAAGAACAAGAGGCCATAGATACAAGAATAAATATAAGAAATTTAGAACAGAGGGCAGGGGAAGTGTCTTTACACAGAATTGTGAGGCTGTGGAATTCACTTCCAGAGTTCAGGCAGAAACTGCCAACATTCATGATTAGATTGGTTAAGTGAATTAAGGAAAAGGGATTGAATGGGTATGGGAACAGGGTGGGTAATGTGATCAGAACTATTTGCTCACATTGAAAGCAAACATCAATACAGACTGGTTGGACTAAATGGCCTGTTTCCATGTTGTAACCTCTTATTAGAAAATTGCATGTAAGATTTGAGATGCAGAGTGAAATGCCATTTCCTCCATGCTCCTAATAATCGTACCACAACACCCAAGGAATGGAATTGGAGAGTGTAGTGAATTCCCTGCAAGGGAGAGGAGGTTTTGGAATTCATCATCGAACAGTTATTCTCCTTTACTAGTTGAACATAAGTAAAGCAACAGTAATGAAGAAAATAACAGCACTAAAGAGTGACAAATCACCAGGACCAGATGGTTTCCATCCCAGGGTTTTAAAGGAAGTAGGTGAGCACATTGCGGATGCCCTAACTATAATCTTTCAAAGTTCTCTAGATCCAGGAACTGTCCCTCTGGATTGGAAAATTGCACATGTCACTCTGCTTTTTAAGAAAGGAGAGGGAGGGAAACCGGGGAATTACAAACCAGTTAGCCTAACATCTGTTGTGGGGAAAATGCTGGAGTCTATAATTACGGATAGGGTAACTGAACACCTCGAGAATTTTCAGTTAATCAGAGAGCGCCAGCATGGATTTGTGAAAGGTAGGTCGTGCCTGACAAACCTGATTGAATTTTTTGAAGAGGTGACTAAAGTAGTGGACAGGGGAATGTCAATGGATGTTATTTATATGGACTTCCAGAAGGCATTTGATAAAGTCCCACATAAGAGACTGTTAGCTAAGTTAGAAGCCCATGGAATAGAGGGAAAAGTACAGGCTTAGTTAGGAAGTTGGCTGAGCGAAAGGCGACAGAGAGTAGGGATAATGGGTAGGTACTCACATTGGCAGGATGTGACTAGTGGAATCCCGCAGGGATCTGTCCTGGGGCCACAATTATTCACAATATTTATTAACGACTTAGATGAAGGCATAGAAAGTCTCATATCTAAGTTTGCCGATGACACAAAGATTGGTGGCATTGTAAGCAGTGTAGATGAAAACATAAAATTACAAAGCGATATTGACAGATTAGGTGAATGGGCAAAACTGTGGCAAATGGAATTCAATGCTGACAAATGTGAGGTCATCCACTTTGGACCAAAAAAGGATAGAACAGGGTACTTTCTAAAAGGTAAAAAGTTAAAAACAGTGGATGTCCAAGCGTCTTAGGGGCTCAGGTACATAGGTCATTGAAGTGTCATGAACACGTGCAGAAAATAATCAAGAAGGCTAATGGAATGCTGGCCTTTATATCTAGAGGACTGGAGTACAAGGGGGCAGAAGTTATGCTGCAGCTATACAAAACCCTGGTTAGACCGCACCTGGAGTACTGAGAGCAGTTCTGGGCACCGCACCTTCGGAAGGACATATTGGCCTTGGAGGGAGTGCAGCGTAGGTTTACTGGAATGATACCTGGACTTCAAGGGTTAAGTTACGAGGAGAGATTACACAAATTGGGGTTGTATTCTCTAGAGTTTCGAAGGTGATCTGATCGAAGTTTATAAGATATTAAGGGGAACAGATAGGGTGGATAGAGAGAAACTATTTCCGCTGGTTGGGGATTTTAGGAGTAGGGGGCACAGTCTAAAAATTAGAGCCAGACCTTTAAGGAGTGAGATTAGAAAACATTTCTATACACAAAGGGAGGTAGAAGTTTGGAACTCTCTTCCGCAAACGGCAATTGATACTAGCTCAATTGCTAAATTTAAATCTGAGATAGCTAGCTTTTTGGCAACTAAAGGTATTAAGGGATATGGGCCAAAGGCAGGTATATGGAGTTAGATCACAGATCAGCCATGATCTTATCAAATGGCGGAGCAGGCACGAGGGGCTAAATGGCCTACTCCTGTTCCTATGTTCCTAACTGAAAGTTTTTGGTCATCCTGCAATCTGATAAGAGGAAATAATTACTGGGAAAAATCTTTCAAAATTCTCTATCTATACAACTTGAGTTCTTGTACATAGCACAGGACACACCAAATGCATGTGTAAATAACACCAAATAAAATTGGTACACACTTTTCTGATCAGCTTACATGACCATTACTTGTTTAGTTGGCCATGCTGATTTGGTTAAATGTGTGACCAAGTAGGAAAAGCCACCCATCACAATCAACGAACCAATACAAAACCAACCACCACCCCCCCTTCCCCCCACAATCATTTTGGCAACCATATTTTGAAATCCACCACCTTATATACTAACAATTAAATTTATAATTGTATATAATTAAGGCTTGTATGTCTGTTTCTCAAAACATCCTTTACAATCACCCAAATTCTCCATCACCTTAAGCAGGAGAGAGAGCTCCAATCTAGAGGTTCATCAGCACATTGTTCACTCACAGTTTGAATACAATAATTTGAAACAATTCTTAAGGAGTTAGCAAAAAGCTTAGCAAAATGTTATGTTGTATGTATCTTTTGCTAACACAGTGGAATTCACATACCTCAGTGTTCATGCTGCTTATTTGGTCTGAGCCAGCCTGGGATTGTTGCAACAAACTGCAGTAAGTTTCTAGTTCTTTGTTTTGGAAATTGGTAAAATTTGCCAACTTGTCCTGAAGTTCCAATGTTCTCTCATTTTTCTTTCGCTATTAAATACACACAAAACTGAATTACAATGGGGGAAGTTATCTCAGTCAGCTATTTCTATGTGATACAGCAGCTAGCCCATCCATGGCACCAACTGGTGCTGGCACAGCCCTCACCAAGCAGTTGCTGGCACTGTTTAGGACCAAGGACTGGTGATGGTCATCTGCAGCACTTCCTCCACACTTCCGGTCCCCAACCAGGACATTAGGGATACAGAGAGCTGGGCAACACATAATTCAGAGTCTTTTGCAATTTGTTCCTCCTAAATAATATGGGTTTACGTTTAGTCACCTTTTATAGGCACTTTTCAAGAACCAGAGGCAAATATGGCAGACAGTGGTGTTGCGTTTTGCTGACAAGTATTTTTATGCATCAACTATACCCATCAGTGATCATGAATGGGCTACTACATTGTGCACAGTATTTAAACAATTGGCAGAAGTTGGTGTTAACTCTGTGTTCTAATTGTAGAGACATTCAGCAGTACACTGCATTGGTATATCAGTTGGCAGTGACCAAACAGTTCTGTTGAGAATAAACACACAGTGCAATATTAAATTCCAATTTGGTGCATCAGACCCCTTATCTCTATTGTTTGTGAGTGGACACCAAGAACACTGGTTGATCAGTAGTGTTACCATATGGTCTAGGAAGCCATAGTTTGCAGCTGAGTCTGTAAACAGACTAGCTATAATTCAGTTTTATTTTTCTTTGCTAATAAAGGTTAGTACTATTTTTGTTGCTGTTCGTTCTAGAAGTTTGCCAGCTAATCACTGCTAATGCCCTGATTCCAATGATTAAAAGGGGAGACAAAATACATTTGCAAACTGTAGATACTACAGTGACTATCTAATGTAACCTAATCCTTTAGGGACACTTTAGGCGCTGGCCCAATTCAACAGCAAAGCTGTGACGTGAAGAATAAGGAAAAAAGAAACTGGTACTAATGGCACAGGGCCTGGGCATTAAAAGATAGTGTTTGGAGACCAAACTTGCCACGGTTTACCTACATAACATTTTCTGCATATCCTAAGCGTGTATTATTCCTAGATCCAATCAAGATAGGCTTTACTTCTATGATGTATAGGGGATGCTTAAACAAAGAATGGCATTTGATAACAAATCTAAAATAATAGTTATCTATAATAATAAGAATAATTGGACATAAATCAGACATCACACATTGTTATAGATGCAATTTTTTTTTAAAAAGGTAGTCATTGACACTTACAGCCTGGAAGTTGCAAGTAATTATAACTGCCCCTAATTGACTTGAGCAGTTGACAAATTGTTACAGTAATCTGGTTTTGCCTATTTAGAACAGTACCCTTAAAGACACAGGTCGAGCTAGCAGCTAAACAGCACAACCATACTCCAGACCAGAGACTGTCTATGCCTCAAGTGTCCATTGTACAAAATGCCAACAAATCACAATCTTAGAAAAAGGATAAAAAAAGAGAAAGAACCTGGTCATTTCCTGCTGTTTTTGCTGACCTTGAGATAACCTGGAGAGGTTGCTGAGTTAACAAGGTGAAAAGCCAAGCAGCTGCTAATCTAAAGAGATATGTCCATCAATGATTAGCCTCCAATCGATCCAGGACCTATTTAGACTACATCCCAGAGAGTAATTGAGCAGTAGCTTTAAATCAGCCGGTAATGTTAAAAATAGTTAAAGGGCTAAAATCAGACAGACAATAAAGCAGAAGGCGATGTATTTTAGGTAGAGACCAGTTATAAGAATGTTGATGCTGGCAAACCAAATTCAATGTGTAAGCCAGAAGCAGAGATTCTGACAGCAGGGAAGCAATTTGATCCTTTTTAAGAGCATTTGTGAGATTGCACCAGAATACTACATTCAGTTCAAATCATCACATCTTGAAAAAGTTCAACATAAGGGTAGTGAGTAAATGGTACAAAGAGTAATTAGAATAATTCAGTGCTAACTCAGCTATAAGGAATGGTTCAGAAAGTTCCATCTTTCCTCCATACTTTGAATAAAATTTGTAACACTGAGTGACAGGATTCATAATTTGTATGACACTGGCCTTTTGCACAAAAGGAATTCACTGCCTGATTAAAAAAAAGTTACATAAATCATTTTAAAAACAAAATTAGAAATGGAAAAACACCCTCAATATAAAGCAGCCTGGAATACATATTTAGGGTGAATGAAGGTTTCATCAGCATGGAACCCTGCCTGACTCTTAATCAGCAACCCATACACTGAAAAGTTGCATGCATGAATGCCAGGCAAGGACAGAATTGGGGCCAAATGCAATGCCTTAAATAGCTTACTAAAATCCACCAGCTAAATTACATCTTAAGACAAGTTACCAAACAAATGCCAGCACCAGGAAGTCATATGTAAGCATGAGTTAACAACTGTAGGAGAAAGGAGGGGGTGAGAAGGATCTTACCATGGCTTCCTTCTTCTTTTCTACAGCCTCCCTCATTGCCTGTATTTCACTCTTCAGTTGTTCTGGGCACTCCACAATCAGAGGTTTGAGCTTTGCTTGGCTTTCTTTTGCATTGGCCATGTCCACTTTTATCTGGCCCTATTATTAAAGGAAAAAAACTAAATTAGGAAAAGAAACATTTAGATCTGCAAACCTTTTCAAACTATCAGCCACTGTACCAATGCTGCAATAATTCAGATTTTGGAAAGAGCACTGTATAGAAGAATCTTACTACTATTCTAGGTTTATCTACGGTCCCCTTTGCTGCCAGTTTAATCCTCGTGATGTCCATTGCAATAGCATTAGGGACTTTAAATGAAAGGAACCAGTTTTCTCCTCGCAATTTTTTTAAACCAAATCCGATGCAAAGTAATTATCTTATGCAGATTTGTTGCCTAAAACTGTAATGACCTTCAATTGCATATATACAAAATAATTTAAGTACAGTCAAATCTAATCATTCACAAGTGTTTGTCAATCTCTCTTGTATACAAGAGTAATTCTAACCAAATTACAAACAAAAGCACACCTCTGCACATCACAGTTACCATGTTCTTTAATGGGATTGTTCAGCTTCACCTACAGGCATTGATAAGAACTTCCATTTCACTTGCAAAACATGCAGACATGCCACAAGAGGGAGCGGAAATTGAAAGGCAGAATGAAATTTACAAAAGTATGAAACTTTGAAGGCAAATTGAGGTCATATACAAGTGAGCTTGATAGCATTTATTGGCTTTACATAAAATCTTCAAGTTGTTAGCAACTTGCTGAGAAGAGTTCTTATAATCATATACTGCATATCTACAGAAAATAGCTATAATTTAGATACTAATATGCCATGGTCTGGTCAACAATAAAAACTAATTAAGATGTACTTACCAGCATCTTGTTTTGTTCCGCAATTTCAGTCTTCAACTGCGCGGTTGCATCTTGAATGGAATTCTGAACAAAAAAATAAAAGCAGTTCCAATATTAAAGGGAGTAAATCAGACCATGGGAATTATAGGCCAGATGTTAGTTTGAAATCATCATGAGAGATGTTTTCTATGATCACTTCATAGTCCATAGAGAAAGTTATTATTGCATAAAACATGGGTCAAATAGGAATTTTGAATAAATACACTTTGTTGCTCAAAGTAGCCAACTTATTGAACACTGGAGTGATCACTCAAACACTGCAGAAAACACATTAATGATGAGAAAGAGCAGTAGCTTTAAAGGTAACTAATCATTTAGAAATAATAGGTCAATTCCTTTCATTACAAGACACTGCATATTCTAAAATAAAAAAAGTTAAGTGTCCATTATCCCAATACAGGTCACACATCACATCCATAAACTGATCAATCAACACATTTTTCACTGCTACAATCTCAACACAATAATCTACCCAAGTACCACATTTAGTATAGAAAATAAAAATACAAGGAAGAGTTAAGAAGTTGGCTTAGTGGTGCAAGCACAGCAGAGGGGTTAAACCTAGTTTCAGTACTATACTTTACCACCAGCAAGCCAACTTGGGAGTAGGTTGTTACGAGCGGTCATAGCTAGAGAAAGGAGAGGAGGTTAAAAGGACAGAATGGGGACAAATAGAAAAATAAAGCAACTGCAGCATGAATCGCACTTCAAATTATACAAAAAATGTGTTTAGGAGCCCATTTATGGAGGTTTGTTAAAAGGGAGAATCGCAAAGATTTCTCCTTCCTTTGGTCAGTACAACTTTATTCATGCTGCAGCATATATTTTTCCTGCCATAAGTTGCATGTCGCCATGAGTTAGATGTCACTCAAATTGAGTTCCTGCGTGAAGCACCTCCCCAAACAAGTCATTATCATTTCAGCAATCAAATGGATGGGATACTGGAGCTGTATTGAGGCTTTACTGTGAACTGGGAATCCTCATTTACAAGTTAGAAAGGGGACAAAAGGCAATCATAGTGCTTTAACAAGTTGGGGGGGGGGGGGGGGGGGGGTAGAAATCTTGAAATTACTTCCAAGTAATTAAATAGAGAGGAGCAATTTAGCGAATGCAATTAGCTCCTTGCTGAGGATTAGTTCCTTTTTAGGAGTCTCAACTCTATTTAAAATGTGAACTTCAATAGTTAGAAAGAAATTCCATTCTTAAAAATAAACCTTCTATTGTTTTTAAATTATGTTTTGCTGTGCTGCAGAAATATAGGTTATAACAAGGCACCTGCAACACGGTAGTGCATTCTACATAGGGTATTCCACCACAATTCCAAATAGTCAATCATATTGCATAATTCTTTCTACAGAAATTTTGTTCTGGCAGAAAAATATAACTTTCAAATATGTACTGAATTTATACATGTCAAAAAACTAAGTTTAATTTGCTGGACTTCTTCCTTTTGAGGATTCAATACCTCATTTGCTCATATTTTGTTTGTTAATTCTGTCTTAATTGCAGGTCATTTGGTACTCCCTTTCCCTCCAGGTTTGTTTACCTTCTGGTTAATGTTGCACAGAAAACTTAGCAGCAAAATTATGTTCCATTATATTTGGCAAATATGGACAACAGGCAACACCCGGGAGGGGGGAGAATTAAGTGCTGCACAAGTACAAATGAATTAATTTGTCAATCAGACCATGTGCGCCAATCAGCAGACACTGCACAATGTATTCCTCATTGGCCAACTCCTTTACATTATTATATTTTTGAAATTTAGTTTAGACCAACTTTTCTCCTGTTATTTCTGAAGTATTATCCCTTAAAACACCTGGAAAATCAGATTATCATATTAAAGTTCAAATTCTAAAACAGAACTAGGTGAGATTTGGTACATCTTTAGTGACCTTAAAGTAGCAGTACATTGTCCACTGAGTTCCCTCCTCCGCCTCAAACTTCACACCTTCCCCATTTCTATGCACTTTCCTCCCTTCGAAGGGGAAGACCAACAGAATTCAGTTATTTTCTGCTTGTGGGACATTGGTGTGTACAAACTGGCTGCTGTGTTCACCTATATAACAGCAGTAACTATTCTTTGAAAGTAATTCATTGACTGTAATGCTCTTTGGGATGGCTGCTATATTAATTCAAGTTCTTTTCTGAGCACGAATAGTAGAGGGAAAAGCTTGCTGCCTCTAATTTTTTTTAATATAAAAAGAATGCACACGGCTTCGTGAACACAAGCACACTTACTTGTCTGAGACGATATTCCCGGTTTATGACTTGCTGCAATTCTGTAATATCTGCAGACAACACCTCAATTTTTGCCTGTTGATCAGGTGGTACAGTACTGGCAAAAGAAATAGGGGTTTCTGATATGTAGAGTGGTTTTATATCACTTTACACAATTTACATATCCTAAAAAATCATAGAAATCAAATACAGGGTACACATTTTAGCAGTAATGCAATAGGTACCAATCTATTGCACTGCAGTTTTTAGATGTCAGATAATTCAACTAGCAGTCTCCAATTGAGAACTTGTGCTCATAATATGGGTAGGCACTGCCCTTTAGAACATTTTAATTTAAGGTCGCTTGTGCCCTTCTTAGTGGGCAATAAAAATGCTGAGTAACTAGACAACATTTTACAAAGAGAACCTTTACAAAACCCAATTGCCAAAGGGGACTGATATAAAAAGGTGAAACCTCAGATTGGCTCTAGTTAAAAGATCCTCAAATACAAATTTGCCAGTACAAATGATACCACAGAAAACTTGATTCAGTTTTGTAATGCAGTGTTGGAAGAACCAACAATACTGCATCACAAACCATATCACAATGTAAATTAACTTACATAACTGGAGGATTATAGGATAGCATCAACTATAATACAAGCAATATTTGTAAGTTGTGAGATTATCTCAAAACAAAAACCAAAAGCAGTAATTTACTGAAATGGTGTGGTCCATTATCTAGAATACATTAAAGGAGAACCATGTTTTCATGATTTTTTTAATATAATCTACCCTATGATACTTTCCCCATTTTTCTCCTTAATCATACAGCATCCGCAGTTGCCTTGCTTACTTAATGGAACTCTAAGGAATACAAGTGAACATTTTGGCATTTTAAATGTGGTTAATTTTTCCAGAGTAGAAGTTGACTTTCTGTCTCATACATGATGCAGAATAACACCCACCAGTTGCAGATTGTTCTGATGCAATCATTTAAGAGAACGAATTTTCATCTGTATGAAATGTCAATGAGGGACCTGCAGACTTAGTATACCTAATACGCAAGCACGGTCAAGATTTTTTGTTAACATATATGCCAGTACTGGTTATTTCAGACATCCCTGTCACACACAACTGATTAACAAGTTAAAGGCAAAGTAGTGTATAAACTATATTGAGATCCACTTACTTAAGACTTTGAATTCTGTATTTCATTTCTTCATTTGATGAAAGCATCTGCTGCATCATCTCCAGATTTGATTTCTGCAGGAAACAAATGCCTTTTAATTTTTCTACTAGCCTTATATATTCTTGCAATTTGCTGTAGAGGTTATTTTGCTCAAAAACACATACTGTACTACGCTATAGTCAGAATAGTCATGACTATAGCGTAGTACAGTCATGACTATTCTGACAACAAATGTAGTAAAATAAAGTTTGAACTGACTGAATTCAGAATCTATGCATTAGCTTGTTTTCAATAGAAGACATTAGAGTGAACATGAAAACCAAATTATCAACAAACATACTTACTAAAATATACAATTAATAGAACCTAAAAATACTTAAAGGGTGCTGAAGTTGGTGGATGGACCTTTAATGTTTCCAATCTACATAAATAATATAGATGCTGAAAAGAAATTGTAAGTAAAATACTTTTACTGTTTGAGACCTTAATCAAAAGGTCACAAGATGGTTGGTTCCAAAGTATAATAGTTTTATTAAGAAGTTATAACAAGTAACAAAGAGGTTAAAATACAAGAGTATAATCAAAGATGCTGGTCACATTGATACAACCGGACACAAAGTTGATCACTTTCCGAGGCTTCAAAGTGCATTTTCAAAGTCTTGATTACTTTGGCAGTCCAGTCCTGCCCTGAGTGTACTCTGAGAAACATGTGGAAAAGCAGCCAATTTTATACAGATTTTAGACAATTAGTTCTATATGTGTCTCTCATCAATCATCCCCTCTATCCCGTGAGGCAGCTATCAGTCTTCCCCCTTAGGAATGCAACATTTTGGTACTAACAACTCCCTAATGATTAGTGGCCTTCAGGCTGGTACTAACTCCACCTTCAAGGAAATCATAAGGCGAGGGATGACTCCCCTTCTGACTGAAACACGGATGGTGCCCAAATGCTTAACTGCCCATGGAGGCCTGGTCTTTCATAAGGTCATAAAAACAGCTTATTTGGACAGACAGAAAGCCTTTGTTCACAGCAAAGCTGACATAATGGGCCCGAATTTAGCAGGCCTGCGGGTTCCCAGCGGGTGGTCCTCCGGGAGCGTGGTCAATACGCTCGGCGAAATTAGTGGGTTGCCCACGCGATCGTAGCAGGCAACCCACTAATAGGAATCAATCATCTGCTCCTCCGGGGTCCACGGCGCTGGCCTGCGCGTCAGTTGGGCTGCGCATGCGCAGTACGATCTGTCAGCTGGAGGCTCTCTAGTTAAAGGGGCAGTCCTCCACTGACAGATGCTGCAACCAATGGGACAAATTGCAGCATGGAGCAGCCCAGGGGGAAGGCTGCTCCCAGTTTAATGATGCCTCACCCCAGGTATCATCAGATGGGGTGAGGAGGAGGGGGAGGACACAGATCTTCCCCCCGGCGGGCGGGAGGAAGCGGTCTGCCTCTGCCACCAAGAAGGCCTGGCTCGAGGTGGCAGAGGGGGTCACCTGCGCCACCAACATATCGCCCACCTGCATACAGTGCAGGAGGCGCTGCAATGACCGCAGTAGGTCAGCCAAAGTGAGAACACGAAGTCTTTCCCCTACACTCCGTCTGCCACAACACTGCCCCCACCCCACATCTCCTTCGGCACCGCCAGCACTATTCTGTCACATCACCCTTCATACCCACTCACACCCCATCCTCATCTTACCTCCACCTACTCACCCTGCCACTAACACGCAACCCAATCCTCATACAATCTCATTGCTCCATCCCATACTCACCCTCTCGTGCATCTCCCTTACGGCCAGCCTCACTCAACCTGCCACCACCTGTGCTGCAGCCACAGGGCATGCATCACATATGTGCAGTAGGCAGCGTAAGGCAAACGTCTCGTCAGCATGAAGGGGGTGCACAAGGGTGTCTGAGGGTTTGTCATGGGTGTCACCCATATTGAATTTCAGAGCAACAAACAGCACACATTATATTGACACCACCACTGCCATGTCTCCGCGAATCCTGTCCGTTGTGTCCAATAATGCCCGCTCCTGGGTATCACTATGAGGACCCACCACTGATGCCACCCATCGTGTTACTGCAGAGTAGGTGCAGGTGTATTTGCAGGGCTCGTCCGCGCAGACGACTGAGAGACATCGGCGGTGTAGCCGGCTGCACCCTGGAAGGATGCGGAGAAGGTGTGGAGGGCAGTGGTGACTTTGCCAGCGACAGGTAAGCAGTTGGTGCTGGGGCCAGCCAGGAGCAGCTTGGCATGAAAGACGCTGCAGATCTCCACGACTACATGTCGAGCGAATCTGCGCCTCCCTGTGCACTGCTGCTCGGAGAGGTCCGGGGAGCTGCGCCTCGGTCTGTGGACCCTGTGGCGAGGGTAGTGCCCTCTGCGACGCGTCTCTCTCTGCGGTAGCCCTCCCTCCTGCTGTGCAGGTGGGCATGCAACAACACCGTGTTGGGGGGATCCACGTCTCTGCGGCGGACGGTGTGGACTGCGAGGCTGCTGGTGCTGGTCATGCTCTTCGTCCTCCGAGGGTCTCCACACACCACCCAACTGGCAGGTGTTGGTCTGAGGGGTTGTGCAGGGTAGGTGTGTGGTTCCTCGGACTGGGGCTGCGGTTTCGTGTCGGTCTGTCCTCTGGCTTGGCGGGGGGTGGTGGAGGGCAGGGGTTGCCCTATGTGACGCGGTGGCCTCCTGCGTGGGTGAGGGCTCTCCCCTGTGGAGCGCACCTTGGCACCTGCCACAGGCTGCTGGCTGCAACACGCCTGGTTGGAGGGAGACTGTTTCCCCCAGTGTGGGAAACTCACTGCCTTGAACCGAAAATCCCACACTTCCTCTTTTGACAGCTGCTTCAGCTCATTAACTGACCACAACGAGCAAGGTAAGTACTCTCAAGTGGAACCCCGCTGGCTTTAATTGCCTGCGGGATTCCCACCAGCGGGGCTCGCGCGCGCAGCCCCGCACGTCAGCGCGGTACCCGGAAGTGGCCGGGATTTCGTCGCGATCCGGTCACGTGACCGGATATCAGGATTTTCGGGGCCACCCCGCTGGGAACCCGCCGGAAACACGATCCTAAAATCGAGCCCAATGTTTTTCCCTAAGAAGGTTTACAATATTATAAAGAAAGCTTGCAAAGTGCTTTTCTTACATTCACTCCTTTTGAGCCTACAGGAGAATTCCTTTAGGCTCACACTCCTGTCCCATCTTTAGTTCACAGCTTGGTAGCGCACTACACCCATTTGCCAGTTCAGCTTTTATACATTGAGAATACTACACGATGCATTATGATAGCAATTACAATTAAAACAAACTGAGCACGGATTAAAACCTGAGAGAGAATTCTAACCCAAAGATGTTGTCCTACATTATATATAGTTTCCCACCATGCATGATTTGAAAGGGTAGATGTTCCCTTCCCAATGTTAGCATTGCGTTGTTTCATTTCAGTATTTTAATCTTAATCTCCAACTCCTGGTGACCTCACATGGCCTTATCTAATGTTCTCATCTTGTCAGCATCACATACCTATCTAAGCCATTTGGTCTTCTGGTCTAAGCGGGCTGTGGACTTCTGACTGTCCCAAGAGCTCTAACTTTTGGGTGCAGAGTACCCTATCTTTATACTATTCGGCTGTTGGGGCTGCACATAATGGTTAATGTGACCCAGGAGCGTGAGAAAACCTTTTAAGCAAGGCACTGACACATGCTTCATAGAGAAACCGACTAATTAATGAAACAATCAGGAAACACTGGTACCAATCAGAGGGATTGAAATTAAAGTAAAGAGGGACATAGTAATTTAGATTTCCAAAATTCAGGTTTAGGTTCCCTTGAGTTAACAATGAAATTGGGAGAAATAATACTTAGTAAAAAAAAAATCCAAGAGAGATGGATATTAGTAAAAGGAGAGCTGGAGAATCTTTTAAGTCCATGATTTCTTGACAATATGGTATGTTGTAATTTTCTATACAGTGTATTAAGATTAACCAAATGAAACTTAGAAGCAATATGTATATGTGTGTTTATGTAATCATAATATTAATAAAATATAACGCAAGGTGATCTTAGACAAAGACCATAGGCCTTCGTAATCATGTTCTTCATCCTGGTCTTCGTTTCCAATGGCAACATACATTTGTATCTTTCATGTCCACTGTAGCCATTCTTGGGCTTTCAGGTTATCTTATCAAAAGATCGGGGGCTGTCTGGAGATTTTTGCTCATCTCCCCCTGCATGGTCCTGATGGCTCAGGTAGTGGCCAGGCTATCAAATGCAGTTTTTTCATTGTTCAGTATAGGCAAGGACACAAACATCTCCAAGAGAAAGCTATCAATTAACTATTCTCAACTACACTTTCCTGACTTTCACAAGATTATACATTTATACCAGATTGATATCTTTAGTAAATCATGCCCAGGTGACTTATGTTACTCATGGATGCACTCGCACATCTTTCCCCAACCCTTTTGGTTTGGTTCCTGAAATTCACCCACAATCACCTAGGGCGATGACCTTAGAGAAATTCCCATTTGGTGGTGTAATTTACCTGTTTCTATCTTATATCCTCAACCACTTCCTCTCATCCAATTTTACACATTACATTATATTACCATTCATGAGCCTTTACTGTCCAATACAATATTTAGTCAGGTCCAATATCTTAATACTTTTCTTTGCTTATTTTACTTAACTTTTTCTTAAACCTCTTTTCATTATCCCAAAATATCCCGCTACATTGTGCCGAAGTCCATTCCATCATTTCGAAATTATCCCAATTCCAAAGCGCAGTATTGTTGGACTGATTGTACATTGACGAGTCCTATCTTATTCCCTCCCCAAAAATTTCTTCCTTGAAACACAGCATTAGATAGGAACAATTTAGACTGGACTTTTTAAAATTTTAGAAAATAATTTGATCAGACCCTTAAATTACAGGTAAATTTTCCCTCTGAGCGCTTGAACAGCAACTCATATCAATTTATCTTATCAATTTCAGAAACAAATTATGTCCAAGCTTTGTGGTTTGACAGTAGAGACAGAAGTGCTTGTAATTAATTTTGGATATACTTTCCCCCACCTTCAAGCAAACTGTCTCTGAAAATAAATGGGTTAAAGCAAAACTAATCCAAATGTTCTCAGAAGAGGAAAAGCAGCTTGGATCAAGGCTGATTATTGCTTTACCTTTTCGATGAAATTTTGAATTTTTGAAATTCAAGTCCAAAACGTCACTATGCTGTGACATTTGACATCTTTCGATGTCTGCAGATAAGGTCTTAAATTCTTCACACCACAGAATGGTTTCCTGCACCAACATTTCTCCAGCAAAGGTTGTTCCGTAACTTTGTAATGCCACTTTTATGTCAAAGAACTACTTCTGATAATCCTGCACCACCAACACTCATGCGAGTCCGGAAAACCATAGTCTCTTGCTTTAAAAAGGAAAGAAAAACAAAAATCCATTTAGGTTCTTCTTGAGAGCCCAAGGGATTAATTTGTCAATTCATTTTTTTAAAAAATAATCTCCAACAGAAACAAATCCAGAAAAACAAAGCATGACAGAGACCACCTTGCTTCTCTGTCCTCTCTCTTTTTTGGAGCTTGCAGCCCATCTGAAATTAACCATATCTCTCACACACACACACACACACACACACACACACGTACACAGGGCGGCTGAATCTGGAATTTCTAACTCTAAATTCTTCTCTGTGTTTTTGATTGATTTTCATTTATTCCCTCAGGTGAGCAGGGTTCAGAATGTTTGAACTCCCACTCCTCGTCCCATGTTATTAAAGGCTCATACCCTGGGAATGTCCTTCTGGAGTCAGTGGAAGCGGTCTCGTCCTCCTCAACTTGCACATTGTTATTGTCCATAAGCCATAAAAGGATTATAGGGACGATAGTATGTACCATTTTGACATCCTGTCCCTGCCACTTCTTTATCTGGTTAATATGTACCCACCTATCCTTTTCATTAGTCTGAATTATGTACACATTATTATTCAATTTGTCTATCTTTGAGAAGAGTCCTTCAAATTTCTTTGCCCACTTTCCTGTGACATTGTTCAGTTTCACCATCACCTTATCCCCCACTTCAAGACCCTTAAGGACCAAACTTGTGCCAGCACTTATTATTGTGGCCAATTGATAGGGCAGAACTTGAGTAAATCTGTCCATGATCACACTCTCATGTGGAGGACCTGAGAGGGCACCACCTAGCCAAACCTGTCAACCACATCCGGCATCCAGTCACGACCTCGAATGGAGTAAGTTCCAATCGCTCGAGATGGGGTACCCCGAATTTCCATCAATATTAGCGGCAATACAACATCCCAGGTCTTACCAGGCTCTCCCACTGCCACGATAACTCGCTGCTTAAGGGTATGATTCATACGCTCAACCATCCCAGCTGCCTGAGAGTTAAGTGGAATTTTTGCCTGATTCCTAGGAACTTTAATGTCTCCATGACCTGACCAGTGAAATGAGTCCCTTGATCAGACTCAATTGTATTTGGCAATCCCCAGCAAGTGAAAACATGCTCAGTAAGTACCTTTGCAGTTCGGGTGGCAGTGGCTTGTCTGACAGGGATAGCCTCAACACATTTAGAAAAACAGTCGATTATAACTAAGACATACTGGTTACCTCTAAGTCCTCTGATTACATTGGCCCATTTCAATCTGCAAATTTCTCCACGGGCCATTGGATGCTAGGACATGACTAGGAGCCGTTTTAATTCTGGGCCCGGGATCATACTGGGCACGTGCGAGGCAATTAATAATGGCATTCACAGTCTGATCCATACAAGGTCACCACATCTGCTACATTAACCTTTGGACCAGGCTGTCACCCTTCTGGTGCCCACAAGAGGTGTGGGCCCAACATACCACCTCATTATGAAATGACTGCGGGACTACCCATTTACCCTGATAAAACAAGTTATTCTGTACTTTGAAATTGTTCCATCTATTAAAAGCATCTTTGGGCCATGAGCCCTCACCTTTAATGACCACATGAATGAATTTTTTTTTTTTTTTAAATCCACGGGATGCGGGAGTCGCTGGCAAGGCCAGCATTTATTGCCCATCCCTAATTGCCCTCGAGAAGGTGGTGGTGAGCCGCCTCCTTGAACCGCTGCAGTCCGTGTAGCGAAGGTTCTCCCACAGTGCTGTTGTTAGGTAGGGAGTTCCAGGATTTTGACCCAGCGACGATGAAGGAACGATGATATATTTCCAAGTCAGGATAGTGTGTGACTTAGAGGGGAACGTGCAGGTGATGTTGTTCCCATTTCCCTGCTGCCCTTGTCCTTCTAGGTGGCAGAGGTCACGGGTTTGGGAGGTGCTGTCGAAGAAGCCTTGGCGAGTTGCTGCAGTGCATCTTGTAGACAATACACACTGCAGCCATGGTGCACCGGTGGTGAAGGGAGTGAATGTTTAAGGTGGATGGGGTGCCAGTCAAGCAGACTGTTTTGTCCTGTATGGTATCGAGCTTCTTGAGTGTTGTTGGAGCTGCACTGATCTAGTCAAGTGGAGAGTATTCCATCACACTTGTGCCTTGTAGATGGTGGAAAGGCTTTGGGGAGTCAGGAAGTGAATCACTCACCCCAGAATACCCAGCCTCTGACCTGCTCTTATAGCCACAGTATTTATATGGCTGATCCAGTTAAGTTTCTGGTCAATGGTGACCCCCAGGATTTGATGGTGGGGGATTTGGCGGTGGTAATGCTGTTGAATGTCATGGGGAGGTGGTTAGACTCTCTCTTGTTGGAGTTGGTCATTGCCTGGCACAAATGTTACTTGCCACTTATCAGCCCAAGCCTGGATGTTGTCCAAGTCTTGCTGCATGCGGGCACAGACTGCTTCATTATCTGAGGGGTTGCGGATGGAACTGAACACTGCAATTATCAGCGAACATCTCCACTTTTGACCTTATGATGAAACAGCTGAAGATGGTTGGGCCGAGGACACTGCCCTGAGGAACTCCTGCAGCAATGTCCTGGGGCTGAGATGATTGACCTCCAACAACCACTACCATCTTCCTGATTTAATCGAGGGGTCCTGATCCTGTACTCCTGAAGAAAAGTGATGCTTCACTTTGAACTTTACAAAAACCATTGATTTTTTTTTTTAATCAAGAGACAATAAAACTGTTTGCACAGTAACTGCTCTTTCCACTTAAGAAAACAGTGACTCCAGATTGAAATGCTGGAAGCTCAAAAGGTGTCATGCCAACTTTTAAAAAAACACTTGTACAGTCCCAAATGCGTAACAATACAGAAATAAGGGTTAATTTCTTCTTGCATGTCAAAACCTTAAATGTGCTTCGAAGAAGTTCAAATTAATTTATAACCAGAGTCCTTCCTGCAACTGTAACTTGTAATTCTTTAAAGCTGCAATTTATCTTTCTTTCTTACAATTAAATCTCATTTTAAAGTTTATGGATTTAGATAATCCAATTACAAGACATCCCCAGATTGTTCTCCTCTTCATTCCTTTTTCGGTCACTTTTTTCTGATTACAGTCAAACACAGGATCAAAAATGATGCTGTCAGTTTGCCAACAGCTATCACATTCCAATATCATAAACCAATAGAATCACCTCTAATGTCAAAATTTTAAGTCATCAATTTACACTCACCATTACTCGACACGAGAAAAACATAATAAGCATTAAAAAGGGGTGTAGCCCGCAACAGCGAAAAGAAAGCACTCACAATTAGTACAGGCTTTTTAAAAGAGACAGTACACTGAAAACAAAAGAACACATTGTGTTGTTTGTAACACTCTTCCTTTCTCCTTCTTGACTCAATCATAGACTACCATTTTCTACTTAAGCATATTTCAATTTCTGAAATAAAAACAGAAAATACTGGAAAAGCTCAGCAAGTGAGGCAGCATCTGTGGAGAAAGAAACAGAGTTAACGTTTCAGGTCCAAGACCTTTCGTCAGGACTGGAAGATGATAAGAGTTAAAGTTTTTATGCAAGTACAGAACCGGGGGAAGGGGGGGGGGGCGGCGGGGGGAGTGGAAAAGGGGGAGGAAAGATAGGGTAGAGGGCAAGAGTGATTAAATGACAAAAATGAATGAAGGTGCAAGGCAAAGGAGGGTGGTAATGGCACAAGTTAAGAAACAAAAGATCAGTTTAGAGTAGCTGAAAATGGCAACAGCAGAACGATAACCAGTAGCTGCAGTCCAACAAAAAAAATTTAAAATGGGAGCAGTGGTTACGGTCTGAAGCTATTGAAATCAATGTTGAGTCCGGAAGGTTGTAAAGTGCTTAAACGAAAGATAAGGTGCTGTTCCTTGAGCGTCACTGGAACAATGTAAGAGGCCGAGGACAAAGAGGTCAGAGTGGGAATGGGACGGGGAATTAAAATGGCAAGCGACCGGCAGGTCAGGGTCACGCTTAGACCAATAGACCATAAGAGATAGGAGCAGGAGTAGGCCATTTGGCCCTTCGAACCTGCTCCACCATTTAATGAGATCATGGCTGATCTAATTTTTACCTCAACTCCACTTTTTCTCCCATATCCTTTGACTCCCTTGCTGATCAAAAATTTGTCTAACTCAGCCTTGAATGTATTGAATGACTCAGCCTCCACAGCTTTTTGGGGTGAAGAATTCCAAAGATTCACGACCCTCTGGGAGAAGAAATTCCTCCTCATTTCCATCTTAAACGGGCAACCCCTTATTCTAAGACTATGCCCCCAGTTGTAGATTCCCCAATGAGAGCTAACTTCCTCTCAGCATCTACCCCTCAGAATCTTATGTTTCAATAAGATCTCCCCTCATTCTTCTAAACTCCAATGAGTACAGACCCAACCTGTTCAATCTTTCCTCATAAGACAACCCTTCCATACCCAGAATCAACCTAGTGAACCTTCTCTAAACTGCCTCCAATGCAAGTTTATCCTTCCTTAAATAAGGGCACCTGAACTGTATGCAATACTCCAGGTGTGGTCTCACCAGCACCCTGTGTAGTTGTAGCATGACTTCCCTGCTTTTATACTCCATCCTCCTAGAAATAAAGGGCAATATTTCATTTGCCTTCTGGATTACCTGCTGCACCTGTATGTTGGCTTTTTGTGTTTCATGTACGAGGACACCCAGATCCCTCTGTACTGCTCCCAAAGTGGATGACTTCACATTTTCCCACATTATATTCCATCTGCCAAATTTTTGCCCATTCGCTTAACCTGTCAATATCCCTTTGCAGACACTTTGTGTCCTCATCGCAACTTGCTTTTCCACCTATATTTGTATCATCAGCAAATTTGGCCACAGTACACTCTGTTCCTTCATCCAAGTCATTGATACATATTATAATGAATTGAGGCCCCGGCACTGATCCCTGTGGCACCCCACTAGTTACAGATTGCCATTTTGAAAATGACCCTTTTATCTCAACTCTTTGTTTTCTGTTAGTTAGCCAATCCTTTATCCATGCCAGTATATTACCCCCCAACACCATGAGCTCTTATCTTGTGCAGTAACCTTTTATGTGGCACCTTATTGAATGCCTTTCGGAAATTCAAATATATTGCATCCATTGGTTCCCCT
Organism: Heptranchias perlo; assembly: GCF_035084215.1. Classification (NCBI taxonomy): domain Eukaryota; kingdom Metazoa; phylum Chordata; class Chondrichthyes; order Hexanchiformes; family Hexanchidae; genus Heptranchias; species Heptranchias perlo. The sequence continues at coordinate 65,760,143 of NC_090333.1, forward strand.
TTATCCACCCTGCCCGTTACTTCCTCAAAGAACTAATAAATTTGTCAGACACGATTTCCCCTTCATAAAACCATGTTGATTCTCCTTGATTGCATTATGAGTCTCCAAATGTCCTGCTACTACTTCCTTAATAATGGATTCGAGCATTTTCCCAATGACAGATGTTAGGCTAACTTGTCTAGAGCTTGGGGACTGAGCAGAGCTGTTCAGCAAAGCGATCGCATTGCGTTTGGTCTTCCCAATGTAGAGGAGACCGTCTTGTGAGCAGCGAATACAGTATACTAAATTGAAAGAAGTACAAGTAAATTGCTGTTTCACCTCGAAGGAGTGTTTGGGACCCTGGACAGTGAGAAGGGAGGTGATGAAAGGGCAGGTGTTGCTTCTCCTGCACTCGCATGGGAAGGTGCCGTGGGGAGGGGGGCGGTTGTTGGGGGTGATGGAAGAGTGGACCAGGGTGTCGCGGAGGGAGTGATCCCTTCGGAATGCTGAAAGGGGAGAGGAAGATGTGTTTAGTGGTGGGATCGTGCTGGAGGTGGTGGAAATGACGGAGGATGATACGTTGAATGTGGAGGCTAGTGGGGTGGAAGATGAGGACAAGGGGGACCATGGTTCATGGTTCTGGAAGGGAGGGGAAGGGGTGAGGGCAGAAGTGCAGGAAATAGTACGGACACGGTCGAGAATCCTGTCAAATACAGTGGAGAGGAATCCTTGAATGAGGAAAAAGGAAGACATATCAGAAGCACTGGTATGGAAGGTGGCATCGTCAGAACAGATGCAATGGAAACAAAGAAACTGGGAGAAGGGAATACAGTCCTTTTGGAAGTAGAGTAGGAGGAAGTGTAATCAAGGTAGCTGTGGATTTATATTATATATTCGTTGACAGCCTATTCCCAGAAATGGAGATAGAGAAGAGTTGGAGATGGACCATATGAAGGTGAAGGAAAGGTGCAAATTAGAAGCAAAGTTGATGAAATTTTCCAGTTTGGGGCTAGATCAGGAAGATCACCAATACAGTCATCAATGTACCAGGAAAAGAGGTGAGGGAGGGGACCTGATTTGGACTGGAACAAGGAATGTTCCACATCCCCCACAGGAATAGCAGTGACCAATATAGGTTCCCATAGCGACACCTTTTATTTGGAGGAAGTGAACGGAGTCAAAGGAGAAGTTGTTCAACGTAAGCACAAGTTCAGCCAGGCGGAGGAGGGTGGTGGTGGATGGAGACTGGTTGGGCCTTCGTTCAAGGAAGATGCAGAGGGCCCACAGGCTGTCCTGGTAGTGGGACTGGATGCCCACGGTGAAAAGGAAACTGTTAAAGTGGCAGAAAAGTCAGAAGAGTCGCGGATGTAGGTCGGAAGAGACTGGGCAAGGGGAGAAAAAAAAAGTCGAGATAGGAGGCAATAAGTTCTGATGTGTGACTTAGCTTCATTCTGTACTGACTCAAAGTCACAAGCTCACAGTCTGTGTCCTCACCCAAGCCTGGTGTGGTGAAGGTCCTTCAGTCTTTCTCTTGCTTACAATTCATCAAAGCTTGCAAAGCAGCCTGACCTCCACTACCTCCTATTCCCACTGCTTTCCAGACTCTCGCTACAGTATCCGTCCATTTCTGCCTGCCTTCTCATGTCCCTGCTGGCAGACACTTGAATACCTTGGGGCTGCAGGCATATAGCATCATTCGCACTGTCTCTCTATCATCACAGTCGTTCAATTCAACAGTTTGATCTATTCCTGCTATTGAAGCTACTGGGTCTTGAGTTTTATTTTAGGAATAGTTTTCACTAATTCCTGTAATTGCATACCCATATAGGGGACCTCTATAGTCTGTGTCACATTCACTACAGCATTTGCAACATCTTCGACCCTAACACTCATTTGACCGTACGTATGGGGGCTATTCTGGGTACAAGAGTCCCTCGATCATAATAACTATCTCGGTCTTCGTCCCCATTCCAGTAATGCTCTGCCCAGTCTATACCTTCGTTCCCACTATCATCTCCCTCAGCTACACCACACTGACTTACATGTACCCTCCCTGCGTGATTTCAGCTGTTGTTTCAGCTTTTCTATCTCTATTACATCTATCGTGATGGGGCCCCTTTTGGGCAGTCTCTTTCTTTCCTCATAATTGCAGCCATTGAAACGCAATTCATTTGTTTTAACCTTTGATTTTTCTAACTTATATTTAAGTTCCTCCGACTCTGCCTGTCTTTGAATAGTCTCATGTGTTTTGCTTGCTACCTGTGTTTGCATGTATGCCACTAATCCCTGCAGCATCTCTGTATATTTTCTATTATCACTGTCAGTCTTGCTACTCTCTTCCTCTTTCTGTGCTTTATCTTTTAGCATTTTATATTTAATCTGAACCACCTGCAGTTTGTCCTTTAACTTTTCCACCCCCTGAAGCTGAAACAGCAGCTTCCCTGCTTTCCAGCAATCACCTTTGATCCTTTTTCCCCCCTTAGTTAATTCCTTTGCTTGATCCTCAACCTCACACAAAGTCTGAAAATATTAAACTAATAAAGTACATGTTACTAGTTCCTTCGGAATATATTTCTTTGTCTTATCTATCAGAGTTGTTTTTACTAGTGGCTCTTCCATCTTTTCACAATTATTAATCGCCTCTTTCATGGATAAGCACTCCTTCCTTAAATTTTTTTTTAAATGAATCGTGAGTCCGTGTGAGGATATCTCTCACTATGTTAACCATCTCACCTCTACCTCACAAAAACCGTGAGCACAGCAGCCCACTGTGAGATCAGCACATTAGCAACTTATAGCCGTGGGGAACCAACCCACCCCGGTACCGCCACTGGACAATTACACAGGTCTCCTAGACCCAAAAAGTGATCCCAACTTTGTCCGTTTACCAAGTACAACAACCCAAATACCTTTACTTTGTACCGAACAACACCTCACGCCCCACACTGGGCACCAATATGCAAGTAAAATACTTTTACTGTTCGAGTCCTTAATCAAAAAGGTTGCAAGGTTCCAAAATATAATGGCTTTATTAAGAAGCTATAACAAGTAACAAAGAGATTAAAATACAAGAATACAATCAAAAATGCTGGTCACATTGATACAAAGTTGATCACTTTCCAAGGCTTCGAAGTGCATTTTCAAAGTCTTGATTACTTTGGCAGTCCAGTCCTGCCCTGAGTGTACTCTGAGAAACATGTGGAAAAGCAGCCAATTTTATACAGATTTTAGACAATTAGTTCTATATGTGCCTCCCATCAATCATCCCCTCTATCCCGTGAGGCTGCTATCAGTTTTCCCCCTTAGGAATGCAACATTTTGGTACTAACAACTCCCTAATGATTAGTGGCCTTCAGGCTGGTACTAACTCCACCTTCAAGGAAATCATAAGGCTAGGGATGACTCCCCTTCTGACTGATAAACACGGATGGTGCTCAAATGCTTAACTGCCCATGGAGGCCTTGTCTTTCACAAGGTCGTAAAGCCAGCTTGTTTGAACAGACAGAAAGCCTTTGTTCACAGCAAAGCTGAATGTTTTCCCTAAGGTTTACAATATTATAAAGAAAGCTTGTATAGTGCTTTTCTTACAGAAATGCAAACTTGTCAAATTTGCACTAATAAGGACAGGCATAGAGAGAGGATGCAATTCAAGATTTGCACGACATACTCGGCAGGCACTTGGCAAAATAAATTTAGTGCTGCTCTGATAAATGTAAAGTATTGCACATTGTATACTTATGTTGCACATTTTCCACTCAGTGAAGGGAACATAATTAGCACTGAATCTAGAAAGTAATAACTTGTCACTTTCAATGTCTGAACAATGGGACAACACAATTAAAAAAGCAAACAGAATCCTAGGATGTATAGCCAGAACAGTAAGGTAAAAGGCTACAGAGTATTGGTCTGACCACACTTGGAGTACTGCATTCAATTCTGGGCACCATGTTGTAAAGAGTAAAGAGAAATAGAAGAGCACATGAGCTTTGGGCAAAGATAGGATCAGGATCATTTGTGATGCACCCTGTGGCGATTGACTGCCCAGGCTCATACAGGAATACTTGGGTGAGAGACTAAAGGATGCCTAGCCTTCCATGAACCATACTCCCTCAAGGATTTAACATCTTTGCCGGGGAAGGGGGGGGGGGGGGGGAAAGGGGAATAAATTGGAGAGAGAAAAAAACCTGTCAAGACTGCATGTACATATTCACAAGTTTTCATCTGGAACACTATTCCACCCGATCTCAAACACTGTCCCTGTCTGTCAAAATTACTTAAATTTATTTGCACTGTCACTAAAATAATGCAGATTACAAATATTATAGACAAACAAGTAAAATGATGGCAAAAGCCATCCATATCACTGGTTGTCCCATCATGCAATCCTACTATACATATCTTTGTTGTTACACAAATAACAGGGAAAGGAATAGTGAAAAAGAGTCCAACTAATAGCAAATAGTAAAAATCTAATGATTGAAATTAAAACATAGTATAGGAGCTTAGGAACAGGAGTAGGCCATAATGAGGACAAACTGAGTAAACAGCCACACTAGAAAGTAAGCAAACACTTAGGTGTCTACATCACAATCAGAAAAACAATTTCTATCCCTAACTTCACAAAAAGAATTAGACAGATATACACCAATACAAAAAACAAGTACAGAATCAAAAGAAAATCCCTTTCACACGATAATTATAAGTTAAAACAATCCCCCCATACCTTTTGGTACAAGAACAAACATTTTAACTGTTACAGGAATGCTCTTGGTCATAAGTGGACCATTGGATTATCTTGAAATTACAAAATCAACACTTACAAAACTTTTTTGTTGGTTCAGGTAGGTCTCCAGGGTCCTTTTTCTGAACTGAAGAAAGTTGATGATGCCACTCAAGATGACAATGGTACGTTTTGTTTCTTTGTTTAAAAAAGTGTATCAGATGAGCAAGAGAAAGAAAAAAAATACGAGTCCGAGTTATAACTTCAGCAACATCCCAAAATTCCTCATGACTTTGAAGCTCAACTCCTAAAATTATATTTATGCAGGCAAATAAATTAGAACATGATACAGCAATATACATTATTCAATACTAGTATCTCAAAATAGCAGAAAATTTATAATTTTCCCTGCCCCGTTTCAAAATTATATTTTGTTTCCTTTATCACAATTTTTCAACTCCAATTTCATAACTATAAAGCACATTTTATTTAATTCAATGTCAATTGCAATCATCGACTGGTTATCTGCAATACCTAGATGTATAATGAAAATACTAAAAGTAGACAATCCTATTTTTCCCCACACCAATGTAAATGTAATAAAAATAGTAAGGTTCGTAGATCAAGACAAATCTCAGAATTACTAATCCACTCCTAGATGTAATGAGATATCTAATTTTTCCAGAAAAACTGTGTTTAGATAACACAAGAGGCATAAATGTCAGAGGGAGCTTGTTCTAAGCTGCAATTTTCACAATTATTGCCAATAGTGTCAATGATCTGATTGAGATAGTTACTACTAGCTACCCAATAGCATGCACACAAAACATACACCTTGCAAGACTTGAAGATGGTTGTGTGGGACTGTAGTATGCAGAGGATGGCCATCATTTGAGGTAGGTAACCTATATTCTTCATTTTACATCTTGCCACATTACAGGACTATACCACAGTAGTACAGAATTTAGATGAGAAAGATCCTTGTAAGAGGAGCCAAAAAACAAACAACTGCCTGATCTGCCAGACATCATGACAAGCAGCAATCAAATCTAGACGAATATGCACTGACAATTACACAATGTACAGCACAGAAACAGGCCATTCAGCCCAACAGGTCTATGCCAGTGTTTATGCTCATACAAGCCTCCTCCCTCCTTTCTCTCACCCTATCAGCATATCTTTCTTTTCCTTTCTCCCTCATGTGCTTATCTAGCTTCCCCTTAAATGCATCTACGTTAGTCGCCTCAACTACTCTTTATGGTAGCAAGTTCCACATTCTAACCACTCTGGGTAAAGAAGTTTCTCCTGAATTCCCTGGATTTATTAGTGACTGTCATAGATTTATGACCCCTAGTTCTGGTCTCCCCCACAAGTGGAAACATCTTCTCTACATCTACCCTACGAAACCCTTTCTTAAAGACCTCTATCAGGTCTTCCCTCCATCTTCTCTTTTCTAGAGAGAGAAGAGCCCCAGCCTGCTCAATCTTTCCAGATAGGTATAACCTCTCAATTCCGATATCTTCCTCGTGAATCTTTTTTGCACTTTCTCCAGTGCCTCTTATATCCTTTCGATAATATGGAGACCAGAACTATGCACAATACTCCAAGTGTGGTATAACCAAAGTTCTATACAAGTTTAACATAATTTCTCTGCTTTTCAATTCTATCCCTTTAGAAAAGAACCCCAGTGCTTGGTTTGTTTTTTTTTTTAAAAACAATGGCTATTAACCTGCATCACTTTTAGTGATTTGCGTATCTGTACCCCCAGATCTCTCTGCTCCTCCATCCCATTTAGACTCTTACTATCCAAGCAGTATGTGGCCCTCTTATTCTTCCTACCAAAAGATAACACCTCACACTTATCTATATTGAAATTCATTTGCCAATTACACATCCATTCTGAAAGTTTACTAAAGTCTTGCTGTATTTTGTCGCAGTCCTCCTTGGTATTAATTACACCAATTTGGTGTCGTCCGCAAATTTTGAAATTGTACTTCTGATTCCAAATAGTTTATATAAATGGTGAACAACAGTGGTCCCAGCACCAATCCTTGTGGAACACCACTTCCCACCTTTTGCCAGTCTGAGTAACTACTTTTAACCCCTACTCTCTCTTCTGTTTTGTAGCCAGCTTGTTCTCTATTCTGCTACTTCTCACCTGACCCCATATGCTCTGACCTCAATCATGAGTCAACTATGGAGTCAGGTGACCTTATCGGAGGCCTTTTGAAAATCCAAATATATTACATCTACTACATTATCCTCGTCTAACCTTTTTGTTACTTCTTCAAAGAATTCAATAACGGTGGTCAAGCATGACTTTCCCTTTTGAAATCAGTGCTGACTATTCTTTATTACAGGGATACCATTATCTTTCCTCCCGTCGACGTTAAGCTAATTGGTCTATAGTTCCCTGAACTGGTTCTATCTCCCTTTTTAAAATATAGGAATCACATTAGCTGTCCGCCAGTCCTCTGGCACTATTCCCTTTTCTAATGAATTTTTATGCAGATGTAATAGTGCCTCTGCTATTTCTTCCCTAACCTCTTAATATGAACAGATGCAATCCATACAGACCAGGAACTTTATCCTCTCTAAGTTTGATTAGTTTATTATCTCCCCCCTTTCTATCTTAAATGTGTTTATATCTTTTTTGATTTCTTCTTCAACTAATGTCATGCCCACCATGTTTGTCTCAATATTTACCAGGGAGATTAAGTAATTATTTAATATTTCTGCCATTTCGTTGTCATTACCTGTGAGTTTATCGTGTCTATCCCTTAGTGGCCCTATCCCTATCCTGATTTTTCTTTTGTTATTTATGTGTCTGTAGAATACTTTATTTCTTTTTATGTTCCTTGATAATTTAATTTCGTAGTTTCTCTTCGCCATCCTAATTGCTTTTTTAAAAAACTTATTTCCTAACCTTTTCATTTTCCCTTTTGTCATTCTCTCCTTTGTTAGTGCTTTTCTGTTCAGGAGTAATTCTGATCAATTTAGTCAGCTTAACATTATGGTTCAATACAGACAGACAAGCTGAGTGGTGTCTTTGAGATTTACTGTTAGTGGCAAATGTACTTGTATGGACAAATAATCCATATAATCGACAACCCGAGAATGGCTGTTAACCTAAAGTAATTATGGGAAATGAAGTTGTCTAAAGTCCCTTATTTTGGTTTATAGGATTTTGGACTGCTTGCACTCAGCATGTTTCTTTGAATTTGGAACTTAAATGAATTTGGAAAAGTAGAAAACTTACTAGGGTTCAGGAGGTCAACCATCTCAAAATTTGGAATTGCACATAGTGATATCAAATTATGCCTAAGAGAGAGAGATATACAGAAAATTGTTTGGATACTGTTATGGCATCTCAGCAACAATCCAGCACAAATTATTTAACATCAGTTTGCTGCAATGCAAATGCGATTAAAACCAATTCTGCAAAAGTCAAATCCTGCTTAGCATAAAACATTTAGTTTAGTCCCTTAAAATACAATTAATGTTTCAGTCAGCACATACCTACCAGAGAGTAACTATGTCCACAGTAGTGTTTTCTGACTAGAAGTCAAGGTGGTTACATAGAATGTGCTGCACAGAAACAGGTCATTCGGCCCAACAGGTCCATGCCAGTGTTTATGCTCCACACGAGCCTCCTCCCTACCTACTTCATCTAACCCTATCAGCATATCCTTCTAATCCTTTTTCCCTTATAAGTGCATCTATGCTAGTTGCCTCAACTACTCCTTGTGGTAATGAGTTCCACTACCGCAGTAGCGGGGACTTGTGTAATAACACCAAGAAACTCCACCATCCTGCTAAGTGACTGCCAGGATCCTAGCGGTGAAGAGCCAAGACCAATATTATCACTGGGAATTCCCTCAGGGCTTCTACCACTTTGCCACCGCAACTGCAGCAGAAATCCAAATTACGTGCGTAAACGGCGTTTCTGGCGAACTTCCACCAAAGTTATGGCGGTGGAGTGGGAGAAGCAGTGAGGAAATTGCCAACATATGACTACAGTGAAGTCAGTTACCTCTGCAAAAACTCCCTTTTAAAATAAATAGCAGAGCTTGAAGGAAACATTAAATAAACCTCAAGCTCTACAGTCGAGAAAGAAGGGGGTTAAGGGGTGCATATGAAATACTAAATGATATAGATAAGATAAAACCAAAACAATAAAGTAAGACAGAGTAGTCAGTTCAGAGGATATAAATTTAAATTGATGAAAAGTTTAAAACAGATATTCAGAAGAACTTAACTCGGATAAATGTTTGCAATAATTTGCCAACCAGCATAGTAGAGACAAAAACATTAGGAACTAATAAATCCTCTGCACCAGATAGCATATATCCTACAGCGCTGAAGGAGAATAGGGAGGAAATTTATGGGGCACAAATTTCTTTATAAAAAAGAATCACTGAGCACAGATGAGGTTCCTTGGAACTGGAACAAACACAATACCTCTATTTAAAAAGGGTGCAGAAAATTTCATCCAGGCAACTACAGGTCCATTAGCCTAACATCAATAACAGATGAAATAATGGAAACCATTTTTAAAAAAGAGTGGGCAAGAGGAGTCCCTGTATAGCAATAACTGCTTATTCATCTCTGGTGTTTATGGGGCAGTGTCTGATAAACCACTACTTCTAAGAGTATCACAAATGAAGTAGATGGAACTCTGATTTAGTTAGTTTAATGTTTCAGAAAGCAGTTATAAAAATGAAAAATCAGAAAAGAGTACTCTTGAGGTGCTAAGTCAGACTGGGGGCAGAGGAGGTGCTGAATGGAGTCCTGCAGTGGTCATTGGCCGCAGTTTTTTCTAATCTACGTAAACAACCTGGATGCCAAAACCAATTGTAAGCTTGTCAAGTTTACAAACAATAGTAAAATTGGGAAAGTAGTGGAGACAGAAGATGCAGTTAACAATTTGCAGAAGCATTTTGACAGACAAGTGGCAAATTATGTTTTATGGTGATAAGATATAAAGATGTGCAACATAAGTTTACAATAGAATTAGCACAGGGAGACTTAGAAACAGACATGGGAGTATTAGTAAACACACCATTTATAATGTCCAGATAATGTGATGATTTTTTTTTAAAAAGCAAATAGAATATTGGGGTACATAGCCAGAACAGTAGAGTACAAGTTCACAAATGTTTGTGCTAAGGTAACAGTCAGACACACCTGTAGCACTGTATTCAATTTTGGTCACCGTGCTACACAATGCATATGAATGAAATGGAAGGTGCAGATGACAGCAACAAGAATGGTATCAAATATAAACGGGATGAACTATGAGGAAAGTGTAGAGAAGTTCAAGCTGGCAAGATATATAAAATATTAAATAGTATAGATTGCATTTCAAAAGTCAAGCTAGTAGGACCAAATGACCTAAATTTAAAGTTAGTGGAAAGTAAACTTAAAACAGATAAACTAAAAGGAGAGCTTCTTTGCTCAAAAGGATGCTAAGTGTTTTGATTAAACTGTCAGACATAATACCAGACACAAAAGCATGAGGGGTATTCAAAATATAGCTGGATGCCAGACTGGGAGAGTTAGGGTACTAGGGAGATGAGCTTCAATGGCTCTAAAGTTTTCTTCTCGTCTTTCTGTTCTTGACTTTTATATATCTTACAAAACGTAAGGCACCATAGCTTTCAGATCAAGTTTAATGTCCTCTACCACATTGCAATAACTGCTTAGCCAAAACATTCTTCATAGGGTCTTTGTGGCTATAAATGAAGCTTGTCACTTATTGTTAACAGGTCCCTGCACAGGGGTTGAGCTAAGCTGCATAGGAGTACAAGCCATGAGGGTTGAAAGCAATATACCCCACATCCACTGTAACATTGAGTTTTCTACCTATTTGGCCTGGAAGGGATTTTGGTTCAATTTATATTACATTGTCGCTAGGAGGTTAGATTCAGTTCCCAAAGGGTCAACACAGCCATCTCAGAATTGTCTATTTTCACATAACGGATTATTTTGAGACAATGAGCGCCATTCAACACCTCCTAGAAATGTGTGTACCTGTAATATTAGAACGGTTTTCGTGCAGGGGCATCCAGGAGGTTTTTTTTTTATTATTCGTTCATGGGATGTGGGCGTCACTGGCGAGGCCGGCATTTATTGCCCATCCCTAATTGCCCTCGAGAAGGTGGTGATGAGCCACCTTCTTCAACCGCTGCAGTCCATGTGGTGAAGGTTCTCCCACAGTGCTGTTAGGAAGGAAGTTCCAGGATGTTGACCCAGCGACGATGAAGGAACGGCGATATATTTCCAAGTCGGGATGGTGTGTGACTTGGAGGGGAACGTGCAGGTGGTGTTGTTCCCATGTGCCTGCTGCTCTTGCCCTTCTAGGTGGTAGAGGTCTCGGGTTTGGGAGGTGCTGTCAAAGAAGCCTTGGCGAGTTGCTGCAGTGCATCCTGTGGATGGTACACACTGCAGCCACTGTGCGCCGGTGGTGAAGAGAGTGAATGTTTAGGGTGGTGGATGGGATGCCAATCAAGCGGGCTGCTTTGTCCTGGATGGTGTCGAGCTTCTCGAGTGTTGTTGGAACTGCACTCGTCCAGGAAAGTGGAGAGTATTCCATCACACTCCTCACTTGTGCCTTGTAGATGGTGGAAAGGCTTTGGGGAGTCAGGAGGTGAGTCACTCGCCGCAGAATATCCAGCTTCCGGCCTGCTCTTGTAGCCGCAGTATTTATATGGCTGGTCCAGTTAAGATTCTGGTCAACGGTGACCCCCAGGATGTTGTCCAGGTCTTGCTGCATGCGGGCTCGGACTGCTTCATTATCTGAGGGGTTGCGAATGGAACTGAACACTGTCCAATCATCAGCGAACATCCCCATTTCTGACCTTATGATGGAGGGAAGGTCATTGATGAAGCAGCTGAAGATGGTTGGGCCTAGGACACTGCCTTGAGGAACTCCTGCAGCAATGTCCTGGGGCTGAGATGATTGGCCACCAACAACCACTACCATCTTCTTTTGTGCTAGGTATGATTCCAGCCACTGGAGAGTTTTCACCCTGATTCCCATTGACTTCAATTTTACTAGGGCTCCTTGGTGCCACACTCTGTCAAATGCTGCCTTCATGTCAAGGGCAATCACTCTCACCTCACCTCTGGAATTCAGCTCTTTTGTCCATGTTTGGACCAAGGCTGTAATGAGGTCTGGAGCAGAGTGGTTCTGGCGGAACCCAAACTGAGCATCGGTGAGCAGGTTATTGGTGAGTAAGTGCCGCTTGATAGCACTGTTGACGACACCTTCCATCACTTTGCTGATGATCGAGATTAGACTGATGGGGCGGTAATTGGCCGGATTGGATTTGTCCTGCTTTTTGTGGACAGGACATACCTGGGCAATTTTCCACATTGTCAGGTAGATGCCAGTGTTGTAGCTGTACTGGAACAGCTTGGCTGGAGGCGCAGCTAGTTCTGGAGCACAAGTCTTCAGCACTACTGCCGGGATCTTGTCAGGGCCCATAACCTTTGCTGTATCCAGTGCACTCAGCAGTTTCTTGATATCACGTGGAGTGAATCGAATTGGCTGAAGACTGGCCTCTGTGATGGTGGGGATATCGGGAGGCGGCCGAGATGGATCATCCACTCGGCACTTCTGGCTGAAGATGGTTGCAAACGCTTCAGCCTTGTCTTTTGCATTCACGTGCTGGACTCCACCATCGTTGAGGATGGGGATGTTTGCAGAGCCTCCTCCTCCCGTTAGTTGTTTAATTGTCCACCACCATTCACGACTGGGATGTGGCAGGACTGCAGAGCTTTGATCTGATTCGTTGGTTGTGGAATCGCTTAGCTCTGTCTATAGCATGTTGCTTCCGCTGTTTAGCATGCATGTAGTCCTGAGTTGTAGCTTCACCAGGTTGGCACCTCATTTTTAGGTACGCCTCGTGCTGCTCCTGGCATGCTCTTCTACACTCCTCATTGAACCAGGGTTGATCCTCTTGCTTGTTGGTAATGGTAGAGTGAGGAATACGCAGGCCATGAGGTTACAGATTGTGCTGGAATATAATTCTGCTGCTGCTGCTGATGGCCCACAGCGCCTCATGGATGCCCAGTTTTGAGCTGCTAGATCTGTTCTGAATCTATCCCATTTAGCACTGTGGTATTGCCACACAACACATTGGATGGTGTCCTCAGTGCGAAGACGGGACTTCGTCTCCAAGAGGACTGTGCGGTGGTCACTCCTACCAATACTGTCATGGACAGATGCATCTGCGACAGGTAGATTGGTGAGGACGAGGTCAAGTAAGTTTTTCCCTCGTGTTGGTTCGCTCACCACCTGCCGCAGACCCAGTCTAGCAGCTATGTCCTTCAGGACTCGGCCAGCTTGGTGAGTAGTGGTGCTACCGAGCCACTCTCGGTGATGGACATTGAAGTCCCCCACCCAGAGTTCATTCTGTGCCCTTGCTACCCTCAGTGCTTCCTCCAAGTGGTGTTCAACATGGAGGAGGACTGATTCATCAGCTGAGGGAGGGCGGTAGGTGGTAATCAGCAGGAGGTTTCCTTGCCCACGTTTGACCTGATGCCATGAGATTTCATGGGGTCCAGAATCAATGTTGAGGACTCCCAGGGCCACTCCCTCCTGACTGTATATCACTGTACCGCCACCTCTGATCGGTCTGTCCTTCCGGTGGGACAGAACATTACCCAGGGATGGTGATTGAAGATGTTGGCTGAAAGGTATGATTCTGTGAGTATGGCTGTGTCAGGCTGTTGCTTGACTAGTCTTTGGGACAGCTCTCCCAATTTTAGCACAAGTCCCCAGATGTTCGTGAGGAGGACTTTGCAGGGTCGACTGGGCTTGGTTTGCCTTTGTCGTGTCCGGTGCCTAGTGGCCCGATGCCGGGTGGTCCATCCAGTTTTATTCTTATTGTGACTTTTTTTTTAAGCAAGATTTTACAACTGAGTGGCTTGTTAGGCCATTTCAGAAGGCAATTAAGAATCAACCACATTGCTGTGGGTCTGGAGTCACATATAGGCCAGACCGGGTAAGGACGGCAGGATTCCTTCCCTAAAGGATATTAGTGAACCAGATGGGTTTTTACGACAATCCAGTAGTTTCATGGCCACCATTACTGATACTAGTATTTTAATTCCAGATTTTATTTAATTAATTGAATTTAAATTCCCCAGCTGCCGTGGCGGGATTTGAACTCATGACTCCGGATTTTTAGTCCAAGCCTCTGGATTACTAGTCCAGTAACATAACCACTATGCTACCATCCCCAGATTGGGTGGGTGGAAATCAGCCCATCGCTTCCACATTAAGGAGTTCACTTACTAAAATGTAAAGAGAGTTGGGCCCATATCTAAAAGGCAAAATCACATATTTTGGTTTTTCCATGATTAAAGCAGCAAAAGGAAATTGATTGAATCTTGGTATGAAAATTGTATTCAGTTGATTCATACATTTCACGTAAAAATCAATCCTTTGGTTAGTTTACAATTCAGGTCATCTCACTAGAGTGCTTGACAGCCCATCTTCCGAAAGATGGGACATTTGCGCTAGTCCACAGAATGAAGGTTCTTATTGCTACGGTCTCCACATCATGCCATCATTCAACTAGATATTGAGCAGTAAAGGTACTTTCCAGAACATAGGGGCTGCAACTCTAGTGTCACAGAATCAGAGAGAATATCTGGGCCAGACCCAAAATTTGTAATACCCACACCTTCCACGTAATCTAAACAAAGCCACTTTCAGTGTTCAGATTTTGGATTTCATTAAATCCAAACTCGGTTTAAGTCACTAAAAGTAATTACATACGCAAGATCTGTTTGCACAAACTCATTCTATTTGTACAAATCAATTCATCCTGTTTGCATTGGAGATTGCATCAAAGCCCTGATCAATGTGTTTATATTGTCTCTACTTATCAATTCAATCCGACCACTGATCTGATAATGATTAAATGCTGAGACTTGCACATTAACTGGAATTAAGTATCTTCAGTGTTCTTCAAAAATGATTGAAAGTGGATCAGTAAGGAATATTTAAATGACAACTAGAATGAATGAAGCAATAAATACACATACTAAATAATTGCCGCTAACAGAGAACCTCTTCTGACAGTCCACCTGTGTAGCAACCAAGATCCACAAACTTCACCTTTGATTCTCATATACCAAAGATGCCTTTTTCGCTAGACTGCTCTGATACTTACATGCAAACATACAGGTTCATAATTGGGACAAAACCCTCAGAAAGTTGAGGATATTGCATATTTTCATCTCCAGGCATCTATATACAAAACAGAAGTTTATTTACATCTTACAAAATAGCATTTTAAAAAAATATACTGAAATACATTCCATTTTCATAACACACTTCTCAGAAGTTGGCCTATAGAAGGCGGTTATATGCAACAGGAAATGTCCTTTGATGTCGATGTCAAGAACTAAGAGCACTTTATCTAGTATTGCCATAATCAAGAGTCCAATAACTGAGTATATGTTACAGAAAAAGAAAAAAATTCATACAACTCAAATGTTCTATGAATTTGATGGCATCACTTGTAACATATGTTGTTATTCTGCAAGAATTTAAGTTGGTTCTAAATATCAACAATTCATCTCAAATTTGTTTCTTCATAATGAAAGTGGAATATAACAGAAGCTCCCTTTGGTGACCATGCAAGGAACTGTTCAAAAGTGGTTGATTTAGCTGAGTTCATGGCTTTAGTCCACTTGTATCCCAGGATCAGCTGTAACAGGTTAGGAGGATCAATGTATTCAAGTCCATAGTTAAGTATCTGGGAGAGTAAACAAATGCCAATTCATGTAAAATTGTCAATTTTTACTTCTTACATTGGGAAGCCACACTACAGTTAATCCTACCAGTACATTACAGCTGATGTATGTGCAGAAGTGGAGAACAAAAACACTATAGTCATCATTTTGCCTGCTATTCTCCCCAACTTGTTACTAACCATGTAGAAGCAATCTGGTCGTGCATCAAAGATAATCTGTAGACTTCTCACATACAACCGCTGTACAGTTTCCGGCTGTTGAAACAAAAATAAAAATTCTGTTAATATGCCAAAAGTAGTTAAGCTCAAATGCTACACTTTCAATCCAGGAAAAATATCAGCATTTTTTAAAAATTTGTTCATGGGATGTGGGCATCGCAGCAAGTCCAGCCCTAATTGCCTTTTAGAAGGTGGTGGTGAGCCGCCTTTTTGAACTGCTGCAGTCCGTGTGGTGAAGGTTCTCCCACAGTGCTGTTAGGTAGGAAGTTCCAGGATTTTGACCCAGCGATGATGAATGAACAGCGATATATTTCCAAGTCGGGATGGTGTGTGACTTGGAAGGGAACGCGCAGGTGGTGTTGTTCCCATGTACCTGCTGCTCTTGTCCTTCTAGGTGGTAGAGGTCGCGGGTTTGGGAGGTGCTGTCGAAGAAGCCTTGGCAAGTTGCTTCAGTGCTTCCTGTGGATGGTACACACTGCAGCCACAGTGCGCCGGTGGTGAAGGGAGTGAATGTTTAGGGCGGTGGATGGGGGTGCCAATCAAATGGGCTGCTTTGTCCTGGATGGTGTCGAGCTTCTTGAGTATTGTTGGAGCTGCACTCATCCAGGCAAGTGGAGAGTATTCCATCACACTCCTGAATTGTGCACCAGCATAGCTGTGATATTTAGCTAATAAACCAGGTAAGTATAGCTTAGGTAAGTAAATATCAGGTTTCAGGTAAATGACTGTTATAGATGCAAAATGAAAGAAGAAAACCAAAGTGCAGCAGCTGGAGTGGAATGGTCATGTATTAAATATATTTATAATATAATACTGTATGAAAAATAATGTTTTCCAGGATAGAAATGTCATATTACAAAAATTTAGAAGCCCTATCCCCATCCATTACGTAAATATGGAAGAGTGCATTCACCCAGTTTTAAAAAAAAATTGAAGTCACCATGTGTTTATTTAATGCTTCAGCAATAGACTTTTCCCACTCCATATTCAATCTCTCAGCTTCTATCGGGACCACTATTCTGGTATGGTTATTATCTGAATGCCCAGGCCAGACTTTGCATTTAGAAATGCCTGTAAAAAAATTCTACAAAACTTTATTACAATAGGAAACCAAACTGACCATTCACCGAGAATGCAACAGACTTTAAAACTATGCCAAATTTCAAAATGGCATCTCTGTATTTTGTAACACATTGCAAGTTCTCAGTATATACTGAGAACTCAAAATGTATGTAGCTGTGACACTTATTTATTATCCTGCACAGGCAAGGAAAACATGTTATTTTCTAGCATCCAATCAAAAAATGCTTTCTTCACTCTTAAATCTCTTACAAACTTCTTTCCAAATATGCACCCTCCCCAAATTCCACAGCCTAGGACCTCTCCTTGCAACAGTTAAACCTCTAATTAATTGTGAGCAGGATATATTTAAAATTTTACAAGTGACAATTCAAACATCATATTTTATTATGGATGCACAAATGTCTTTTAAAAAAATCCAGTCATCTAAGTGCTATGTTTTCTGACCTGAGGGAGGAATCAGCAGTTTGTACACATCTGTCAGTGCACACTAACTGACATTAGGAAGAATTAGCTTCCAATTGACTTCAGGAGTGTGTTTATAGCAATTAGACCTTTTAGCCCAAAAGGAACATAACTCCACCATAACAACAGAACAATATTATACAATATAATGTTCATTACATTGTATAATACTCCTGTCCTTATAAAACAATGCATCCTTGAGTATGAGCAACACCATGGGTGGTCAGCTTTATAAAAGTTTTTAAAAAGTAGTAAAATGCTTACCTTTGATAGGTCAGCTTTCGTGAAGTTATTAGCTTCTGGTCCACTTAAAATGTGTTTGCGACAAAAACTCACAACATACTCAACTTTGCAGATAGGATATCCAAGTCTGTTCTCCCCCTCCATTGGCCTATCAAGAAAACAGCTATATTTTAGAATTCAAATTAGCCTTGTTTAGTACCAGTCTATATAACATTTGTACTGTTGCGGAGTAAGAGACCATAATTGCTCTCTAAATCTATGGTGACAGTTGATAATGTTTTAATATAGTGCTTCTCATTCTTGAGCACAGATGATCACCCTCACACAAACGAATACAGCCTCGTCCAAAAGAGGGAAATACATAGAACACCAACACCTTCACCATGTCAGAAGATAGCTTCACTTGGCTAAGATCTTTGAGACTATGTACGAAGGCTTGTAAATTCTATCTTATGTTCTTTGGCAGAAAGTTTAGGGGATTTTAACAGACAAAAATAATAAAGGTTCAAGGACTCCAGAGAAGAAGGATCAAACCATGCATACATAGGATATACTGCAATAAAAAGAGGAAAACCACACTGAAGGTAAAGTTAACCTTCTTCCAATTTATTCATCCACCATGGATTGCAATCTGGTTTCTTGAGGTTTCACCCAAACAGTGTATTGGATTGAGCAGTGCTTTCTTCCATGATAAATGCCCTGCATTTCATACAAGCTTTAAAGGTGACTGCCTTCTACAGCTGTAACACTATGCAGCATAGGAAGTTGTTCACTGCAGACAACAAAGTCTGAGGTCCAATTGAATTGTAAATGACAGATGTACTCAAATGCCTTGGAGGGAAAATTGCCTGCCACAGCAAGGTCTGCAGTGTCAAGCATATGCCATTTATGTTTTTATCCTTTGCTACTAGAATCACAAGATTCAGCTAAAGAATTCTAAAACTAAAATTTGAGTCGAATAACTTTTGTTAATTTTCCAGTTCCAAAGATAGTTTTATCCAAAATGACGAAGCACAAATAGCAAATGTCGAGCTCAACTTAGACACGGGTGCTGACAGTAGCAAGGAGAAAAAAAAGCACAGGAGAGAATCTAGAATAAGATGCCTTTGAGATCACCAAGCTCACAAGGCTACCATAAAAGCTGTACAGGGAAAGTCCTGCGACCTATGATTGCCCTTGGTTGTTGGATCATTCAATTACATGGGGAAGATTAACGAGGAAGACGGTCATTTTAACTGCTTTGTCTATGATTAAATGTTGATAAAATTAGCTTGTCCTGCTGATGAGCATATCAAATTTGATCAATGGCCATCACAAAGAGATATTTAATGGTGTACATTAACATTAAAAAAAATTCTGTCCAGTCAGTGGATACACAAATTATAAAACAGGGGCTAGAGAGCTATGGGTAGAAACTTCATTCATAAACATTACTGCATCTTTAAGTTGCCAATGAGAATCTACACAAAATCTCTAATACCTATGGCCTAGCTCAAGTCCTAATGGATTTGTTAATATCAACTCTGAATATTAGATTAACTTGCATTATTTGTAAATCTCCTTGTTGACTTTATATTAACCATAAATAGCAAATACATTCACACCAAGGCATCTGGTAGATAAACATTTGCTGAGGTCCAATTGAATTGTAAATGACAGATGTACTCAAATGCCTTGGAGGGAAAATTGCCTGCCACAGCAAGGTCTGCAAAGGAAGTACATATCATCCTCACTGTCTCACTTAATAAAAACATACCCACACACCCAACTAATGAATCAGTAACACTGAAGCTGCACATACCCCTTACAGAAAATGCATTTGGTGCAGATCTCTACAATTGAAAACATCTCTCACTAGCAATCAGTGACTGGTTAGAATTAGCATTTATGTTAATCTTTAAACTGGACTGCAGAGTAAAAGTTTCCCAAAAATTAAAATTGAGACACCAACAAAAAAAAAAATCTACTTCTGCAGCCAAATGTGAATATATTAATATTTTTTGGCAATTCATTACCAAAACAAAGATCAAATAAATATTTGGAATACCACAGCACCTGTTCTAAGTTCAGATCCTCTTTTCGGCTTTACCAGTCTTAACCTTGAGTCACGTTGCTTCTACTGTACAGGTACCTGCATAATGTTAGAACAATTAAAACAGACAAAATGGAAGAGTTAACATACTATACTTAATTGGAGAGATGAGCTTCAATGGTTCAAAAGTCCTGTTCGCATCAGAGACTTTTCTTACTGTTGCGTAAATAAGTTGATACAAGTTACAGAATTAAAAACATCATCTGTCAAAGCATTACATACCAATAACGTTTACCAGAGAGGACGGAAGCCATCGTCTTTTACCCCTACTGCAAAGTCAGCTTCCTTGTCACTGATTCTGCCCTCATCCCACAGCTGCTCTGGCAGGCTGAACTAGACTATTTGTATCCTTGGAGTCCTGTTTGACCCTGAACTGAACTACAAACTCCATGGGCTCTATTTTAGCACCCGCGATCGGGTGCATTCCTGGCAGGGTGGGGGGGCTACGAAAATCAGGGATTCCTGGGGTGGGTCGGGAGCCCGGCTCCAACCCACCCCATTTCCGGGTTCCCCACAGACACGCTGACATGCGCGCACAGCCCCCGCATGTGGGACTCCCGCCGGCAATTAAAGCCGGCGGGGTGCCACTTAAGGTATTTATTTTGGTATTTCAGGTCGTTTACAGACCTGATTAATGTGATATTTTAGGAGGGTTGGGATTTTACAAACAACTGGGACTGTTTCCCGTACTGGGGGAAACACTCCCAGTTGAAATGGACGTGTTGCAGCCATCAGCCTGTGGCAGCTGCAAAGGTCCATTTGACTGGGGTGGGGCGGAAGAGAAGAGACCCTCACTCATTGCAAGGAGGCCACTCTGTCACCTTGGACAAAGTTTGGCGTCCACCACCCTCCTCCTAACAACAAAATTCACCAACTTGCACACTTACCCCGGTGTGCAGACACATTTACCTATCTTGCGGACCCCCTCAGATGTACATCTTCCGGATGGGGGCCGCCGTAGCTGCAGTCATGACCTCCTCGGAGGGTGAACAGCATCACCAGCCTCGCCGTCTACCTCTGACACGTGGAGCTCCACAACACAGTGCTGTGACACATCCACCTGCACAGCAGGAGGGAGGGCAACCACAGAGAGAGATGCATCACAGAGAGCACCACCCTCGCCACAGGGTCCACAGACCGAGGCTCAGCTTCCTGGACCTCTGAGCAGCAGTGCACACGGAGGCTCAGAGTCACTCGACATGTAGTCGTGGACATCTGCAGCCTCCTTCATGCCGAGCTGCTTCCGGTTGGCCCGAGCACCATCTTCTTACCGGTCGCTGTCAAAGTCATCACTGCCCTCAACAACTTCTCCTCCGCATCCTTCCAGGGTGCCACCGGGGACATCGTCAACGTCTCTCAGTCGTCTGCACAAAAGAGCCCTGCAAATACACCTACACCCACTCTGCAGTGACACAATGGGTGGCATCAGGTGTGGGTCTTCATTGTGATACTCAGGAAAAGGCATTATTGCACAAACCAGACAAGATTCGCAAAGACGTGGCAGTAGTGGTGCCAATTTAATATGTAATGTGAGTTGCTCAGAAATTAAATAAAAGTAAAAACCATGACAAACCCTCAAACGCACTTGTGCATCCCCTTCATGCTCACGACACGTTTGCCTTACGCTACCTACTGCACATATGTGATGCATGCCCTGTGGCTGCAGCACAGGTAGTGGCAGATTGAGTGAGGCTGACCGTGAAAAAGATGCATGAGAGGGTGAGTATGAGATAGAGCCATGAGATTGAATGAGGATTGGGTTGAGTGGTAGTGGCAGGATGAGTACTGGCGAGGTGAGTAAGTGCAGGTAAGATGAGGATGAGGTTTGAGTGGGTGTGAGGAGTAATGGGACAGAGTTGTGTTGGCAGTGCAGAAGGAGATGTGGGGTGGGGGCGGTGATGTGGCAGACGGAGTGTAGGGGAATGAGTAAGTGTACTCACTTTGGCTGACCTACTTAGGTCATTGCAGCGCCTCCTGCACCGTATGCAGGTGCGCGATATGTTGGTGGTGCAGGTGACCTCCTCTGCCGCCTCGAGCCAGGCCTTCTCGGTGGCAGAGGCAGGCTGCTTCCTCCCACCCGCCAGGGGGGGAAGATCTATGTCCCCCCCTCCTCACCCCATCCAATGACACCTGGAGTAAGGCATCATTAAACCTGGGAGCAGCCTTCCCCCTGGGCTGCTCCATGCTGTCATTTTTGCTATTTCTTGCAGCATCAGTCAGTGGAGGACTGCCCCTTTAAATAAAGCTCCTCCAGCTGACAGACCTTACTGCGCATGTGCAGTCCGCCCGCCGCGCAGCTCAGCAGCGGGGAACCTGGAACAAGAGGTAAGTGGATCCAATCAGCCTGCGATTGCACGCGGGGCAGACTGATTTCACCGGGCGCGTGGGTACGCCCCCCTGCCGCCATGGTAATATCGGGCCCCATATCTCCACCATCACAAAGACAGCACTCTTCCACTGCCACAACACCCCTACTTAAGCCCCATTGCCACAGAAACCCTTATACCGTTGTACCCATTTATTTGCAACTTGCTTAATTGCAATTCCAGTTTTAATGCAACCATTTCTATAGCCCTGTTTTGTCCTCTATACTTCCTACTGTGAAGTTTTTTTTTATTGCAAATTCCGCTAATGTGTAAGCGTGGCACGCAGAAGTACCGCTTTAAGGAGACTTTTCACATTTGAACCTGAGGCTTTCACCTTTCAATGTGATTGGGTTTGTTGGTCAACATGCCAAAAACCAGTATGGCCTGGTTCACAGTCTTCGCCAATGTTTGTTAGTGTTGTGTGGAAGTCGAATTTCTTTTCAAGGTGGCTCAACAAAAAAAAGCGCCTGACTTGCTAATGTACGTGCAACTGGATTTTCTGAACAGTGCAAAGGAATTGAACAATTTGCATTTATATAGTGCCTTTAACGTAGTAAAACATCCCAAGTCGCTTCACAGGAACGTATTCAGACAAAATTTAACACCGAGGATTCGATAGCTAATCGCACAGAGGCATGGCATTTCTCAATCTCAGGTTTCTGGAATTTGGAAAAAATAACATCTTGAAGGACTCAGGAAAAAAAAACAAGAACAAGGATGGGAAACAGAAATGTGAAAGAAAGATGGCCAATACTGATGAAGTGCTGTATCCACCAGACTGCATTTAAAATTGGGACGAGACAGAGAAGGGACAGTGCAGAGATTGATGACTTCTGATCTCCACCAAAAAAAATTACTTTGCAGCATTTTTCATTAATTTTTGATATACTACATTTCACTTTAAGATATTGTTATAAATTTAGACAAATAAAAGGTTGTTATGCATCAAACCATCCTTGATTTATGTTGCTTTATAGAAATTCCCACTTTATCGCAATCTGCAAGGCTGGTTTGAGCGGGTTTGTTCGTATGCCTGTGTCACCTCCAGACTCAATTACACCAACACTGTCTTTGTCAGCCTCCCATTCTCCATAAACACCAACTTGTCCAAAACTCTGCCACACATGTCCAGTGCCACATGTCCATTACCCAGCCCTAGTAACCCACATTGGCTCCCTACTCCCCGATGCCTCAAATTTAAGATTCCCATTCTCATTTTTAAATCCACTCGAGGCCTCACCACTTCCTATCCCTGTAACCTCCTCCAGTCATCCATCCTTCTTGAACACGCCACTCCTGCGATCGCACCCGAAACCCTTCCACCTCTCCTCCCTCTTTTAAAAATCCACCTCTTTCAGCCCAGCTTTTGATCACCCAACAACTTTCATTTAGAAAGCATCTTTAACGTAGTAAACGCCCCAAGGTGCTTCACAGGAACATTGTCAGACAAAATCTGACACCGAGCCACATAGAGATATTAAGACATGTGACCAAAAGCTTGGTCAGAGAGGTAGGTTTTAAGGAGAAGAGGTAGAGGGGCTTAGGGAGGGAATTCCAGAGTTTACTGCCTAGGCAGCTGAAGGCACAGCTGCCAATGGAGATACGATGGAAATCAGGGATGCACGCACAAGAGGAACGCAGAGATCTCGGAGGGTTGTAGGAAGTTACAGGAGATAGGGAGGGGTGAGGCCATGGATGGATTTGAACACTAGGATGAGAATTTTAAATTTGAGGCATTGCCAGACTGGGAGCCAATGTAGGTCAGCAAGCCCAGGGGTGATGGGTGAACAGGACTTGGTGAGAGTCTGGATACAGGTAGCAGAGCTTTGGATGAGTTCTAATTTCTCCTTCCCTGGCTCCACATCCTTGAAGCACTATAGGACATTTTTAAAATTTATATTAAAGGCACTATATAGAAGCATATTGCTGTTGTTGCATTTCACATTCAGTGTTCTCAAAAAACCTCCTTCACCAATGCATTTAAATACTTATCCATCAAATAAACAATGGGGTTTCTCAGCCAGGGGACTTTTGGAGTCTCGAAACTGCAGCTAAATCACCGACAGGAATCATTGCTACTGTAACGTCATGTCACCTCGGCCCAACCGAGCAGGCGGACTCCATTTTTATACACAAAGATTTCTAATGTCGCCGTTAAAGAGTATTTGCCAAAGCTCTTTGCAAAAGGCACTGCAACATAACATAAAGCGCCGCAAAAAGAGAAAAATGCACCAGCGTCGCCACACTTGACAGAATTCATTCACGTTCAAACGGGGAGACACACACACCCCGTCCTTGATCCCAAATTAAACTACCCAACACTTCTACATGGAGACGGAGGCACCAGACTAACTCAAACACAACGCCCGCCTGCACTCCCATCACAGTCACCCCCCAAACCTTGCTCTTTTGCGATGTTGACCGAGGGACAGCGCTCGCGCTCACCTGCCCCAACCGCCGTTGTTTCAAAAATTCAATTTGGCGCTTTCAACGTCAACTCCCCGGCGCCGTGACCTCATCACGCTCGACCAGCCGAGACGTCAAACCTCGGACCGTGCGAGGGTGGCGAAGATGCTGCTCCTCTGTCAACCGTCGTTCATTTTTCCTCCATCTCTATCCGTTTAGAGTGAGATGCGTTCGGAATTTATAAAAATCGGAAATTTAACGGTGCTCCAGCAGGCAGATGTGAAGCCCCGAACGTGTCTTCGGGTTGCCAACCCTCCAGGAATTTCAAAGATTAATCTCCTGGACAACTGCTGGGAGCAACCCAGGAGTAAAATTATAAGGACATTCAAAAAGGACGTGTTTTTTCTTCATTTTCTTTGAACACTTTCATTTATTAGTTATAAAAAAACATTTGGAAATGGAGGGGGGTGGCTGGTTGAGGGAGGCATGAGGTCATATGATGAAACCTCTAGGAATACTTGCAACCCAAGACTCCTACAGAGTCACCTGTAAAACCTGGAGCTGTCTTTGGCGGAGATAGCAGCAAGGCCGATGGCTATATTTAGCGATCGCCACATTGTAACTAGACTGCTGTTCAAACTTTAGGTATTTGTTATCGTCACAATTTAATTCAAGACTTGGCCACGTACCAAGACTTAAAAGAGTGGCAAACCATCAGGGAAACCTAGAAAACTAGCAGAAGCTGACCACCTCCGAATATATGTCTTATAACACGTGAAGATGAGGGGTTGCACTGTGGGACGTGTGTAGGTGGTGACAAAAGCTGCAAGTATACCCAACATTTCATCACAATTTTTATTATAGTGGAAAAATCCTAAAATACATAAATAGTCTGCAGTAATGGTGAATTTAGAAATTACAGAAAGAGAATGAGTACTGAAGGTGTGAGATTTATTCTCTAGGGGGATCTGGGAGCATACCTCCAACATCATGGAGTGACTAATTCTGCATTTCAAGCCAAAACCAGGTGCTCCTGGTTAGATATATTTTAAGAATAATAATAAAAGTTGTTGGTCTATGCTCTCCTGTTAAAATAACGGAAAGAGAAATATCGAATGACACATTAAGGTTTTGTACTTCCTTATCCTCAAACAGTCATTTCTGGCCAATATTGCTCTTTCAAACCTGTCGAGAAAGTTTATTTGGAAATAAAAATCATCACACACTGCACTATCATAAAAAAAATACAAAAATGTATCCAGGAACTGGCATGGAGAGCTGAACTTTGTGCTCTCAGGTGCACCTAAATGCTTCATGTTAGCAGCTGGCAATTATACTCTTACTGATTAATAATGCTACTCCTTGTATTTCCCTGTGGATGCTGACTGCTGTAAAATAAGTGATGTGGACTCGGTGTCTTGTTACTCCATGGGAACAAAGGGACCTCAACCATATATGCATAAACAAACTGAAAATAGCCAAGTTACATAACAACTTGCATTTATATAGCACATTTAACATAGTAAAACACCCCAAGGCGCTTCACAGGAGCGTTATCAAGCAAATTTTGACACCGAGCAACATGAGACATTAGGACAGGTGACCAAAAACTTGGCCAAAGAGGTAGATTTTAATGAGCATCGTAAAGGAGAAGAGAGAGGCGGAGATGTTTAAGGAGGGAATTCCAGAGCTTAGAGCCTAGGCAGCTGAGGGCACGGCCGCCATTGGTGGAGCGATTAAAATCGGGGATGCGCAAGAGGCCAGAACTGGAGGAGCTCAGAGATCTCAGAGGGTTGTAGGGCTGGAGGAGGTTACAGATAGAGAGAAGGGAGTGGCGAGGCCATGGAGGGATTTGGAAACAAGGATGAGCAATTTAAAATTGAGGTGTTGCCGGACCGGGAGTCACTGTAGGTCAGCGAGCAAAGGGGTGATGGGTGAACGGGACTTGGTGTGAGTTAGGATACGGGCAGCAGAGTTTTGGATGAGCTGAAGTTTATGGAGGGTGGAAGATGGGAGGCTGTCCAGGAGAGCATAGGAACAGTCAGGTCTAGGAGGTAACAAAGGCATGGGTGAGGGTTTCAGCAGCAGATGCGCTGAGGCAGGGGTGGAGATGGGCGATGTTACGGGGGTGGAAGTAGGTGGTCTTGGTGATAGAGCAGACATGGGGTCAAAAACTCATAGGGTCAAATCGGACACAACATAACCGGGCACTGCGACACACAAAAAAGCCAATTGTCCATACCACACACTGTGGCTGTACACTAGTCAAACCTTAACTATCGGAATCTCAGTGTAATTTGTTTAAATTAAGTAAAGCTCATCACCATTTCCACCCACTATTTACAAACCATGGCAATTCCACCAGTGTAGTGACAGGAATGCTCAGTAAAAGCATTCATACCTCGATCTCAAATAAGTCGCTGCAACTAGTCGAGGAAAATAAGCCTTTATGTAAGACAACAGCTGGAAATGCCCTAGAAAGTTCCTTTGAGGAAAACTTAAAGTTTTTAAAAGCTTCATTTTAGAAGCTTGTTACAAGTAATTTCTTTGAGGACAAACACTAAATAAAAACACCTGTTACTGCAAGTCCTAGAAACCATCAGCTCATCTCAAAACTTTTCCACGTCAAGTTTTTCTGGAACCAACAGTGGGAGAAAAAGTTCATTTTAACGCTTTTAGTTCTGCCTTCATTTGGGCCTTCTGACTGATTAGATTGGTTCATTGACAACCTCCAATCCCAGTGAAAAGAGATGATTTTTCTTGTGAACCGCTGACAAACGGGTTGAAAAGTTGATGTTAAAACAATTTGAGAACCTGGGTGATTTAGGAAAAGTATAAGGAACTTTCTATCTCACGGCATAGAATGCCCATCCAAGTTTAATGCCCATTCAAGTTTAATGCCCTTCTGTTTTATAAGCCTATATTTTTTCAACACTGACGGATTAATCTAGAAAACCAAGAATATCTGACCAATACCTTCAAAGAAAAAGCTGACAAAACCTCAGAAGCTGGCAACTGAAAAACAATCTTGAATGTCGGACATGATAACTTACGGTAACTTAAGCTGTATATGCTCTATCACTTGTATTACAGAAAGAAATTAAGTAATTGAAAACACGTTTGTAGCAGCGGCTAATTTTTGAAGGAGGATGCAAGCATTAAATGCTCAAGGTTTATTCTCGGGTGCAGGTCTGGGGCTGTGCCATCTCTCTGCCAAAAAGATAATTGATTAACGCTTTATTTGGTGTGTTTTCCAGCATTTTGTATTCAACTCTTAATTTTACCTTCCAAGCCAAAAATAATTTATCTGAGAAAGGTTACAAGAATTTTAAATACAATGAAAATAAAAGGAGTTGTAAAAACTTCAATACAACTTTATAGGGTTCAGTTGCGTCCATTCGGAATTTAACCCATGTTAACTTGTGGACTGAAACATTTTACAACATGGACCTACAATGAACGTGCCTACCAGACCCCAACACAAGCAGTGCCACCATCAGATTGCCCCAAGCTGCACTATTGATACCACATGTGTCTGTATAAGAGCAGTGACAGACAATATATTATGTGGTTTGTAGTATTAATAAATTTACCATTTTATACTACAGGACAAAATCTACCCTGCATGCATTCTCATTGTAAAATTCTTTCCCTTTCTGGGAAAGAATGACTGAACTACTGCTAGGATCAATATTAATTTTTTGAAGCAAGTATACTGGTGGTTTTACATCACCTTTATAGCCAACATTTACATTACGATAGATTCCAACAAATGGGAAGTTTAAATCTGCATATGTATTTACTTAGAAATGAGGACAAACGGGCACTGAGTCCAAAGGAAAAAAAACTTGCATTTATATAGTGCCTTCCACAACCTCAGGATGTCCCAAAGCGCTTCAAAGCCAATTGTGTACAGCAAGGTCCTACAAACAGCTATGAGATAACTGACTAATTTAGTGGTGTTGGTCAAGGGATAAATGTTGGCCAGGACATTGGTACGCCCCTGCTCATCTTCAAATAGTGTCATAGGATCTTTTACATCCACCTAAGGGCAGATGGGATATCAGTTTAACATCTTATCCGAAAGACAGCACCTCAGACAGTGCAGCACTCCCTCAGTACTGCACTGGAGTGTCAGCCTAGATTATGTGCTCAAGTCTCTGGAGTGGGGCTGGAACCCACAATCTTCTGATTCAGAAAAGAGTGCTACCACTAAGCTACGGCTGACACCTAAACACTAATCCACACATAGTATGCCATTCCTCTGGGTCTCCAAGGCAGAATACAACAAACAAGATTAAAGCAGGGTAGATAAAGGGAAATCAGTGGATGTAGCATATTTCGTCACCTGACGAAGGGGATAATCTCCGAAAGCTTGTGATTTTAAAATAAAATTGTTGGACTATAACCTGGTGTTGTAAAATTCCTTACATAAAAAGTTGTTATGCAAGATAAG
Organism: Heptranchias perlo; assembly: GCF_035084215.1. Classification (NCBI taxonomy): domain Eukaryota; kingdom Metazoa; phylum Chordata; class Chondrichthyes; order Hexanchiformes; family Hexanchidae; genus Heptranchias; species Heptranchias perlo. The sequence goes on from NC_090333.1 coordinate 65,788,941, forward strand.
GGCTCATGGGTTTGGGGGTAATATATTAGCATGGATAGAGGATTGGTTAAAGGACAGAAAACAGAGAATAGGGATAAATGGGTCATTTTCAGGTTGGCAGGCTGTAACTAGTGGGGTGACGCAAGGATCAGTGCTTGGGCCTCAGCTATTTACAATCTATATTAATGATTCAGATGAAGGGACCGAGTGTAATGTATCCAAGTATGTTGACGATACAAAGGTAGGTGTGAAAGTAAACTGTGAGGAGGATACAAAGGGTCTGCAAAGGGATATAGACAGGTTAAGTGAGTGGGCAAGAAGGTGGCAGATGGAGTATAATGTGAGGAAATGTGAAGTTATTCACTTTGGCAGGAAAAATAGAAAAACAGAATATTTTTTTAAAATGGTGAGAAACCATTAAATGTTGGTGTTCAGAGAGATCTGGGTGTCCTCGTACAAGAAACACAGAAAGTTAGCATGCAAGTACAGCAAGCAATAAGGAACGCAAATGGCATGTTGGCCTTTATTGCAAGGGGGTTGGAGTACAAGAATAAGGAAGTTTTGCTACAATTGTACAGGGCTTTGGTGAAACCACACCTGGGGTACTGTGCACAGTTTTGGTCTCCTTATCTAAAGAAGGTTATACTTGCCTTAGAGGCAGTGCAACAAAGGTTCACTAGATTGATTCCTGGGATGAGAGGGTTGACCTATGAGGAGAGATTGAGTAAAATGGGCCTATATTTTCTGGAGTTCAGAAGAATGAGAGGTGATCTCATTGAAACGTAAAAGATTCTGAGGGGGCTTGACAGGGTAGATGCTGAGAGGTTGTTTCCCCTGGCTGGAGAGTCTAGAACTAGGGAGCATAGTCTCAGGATAAGGGGTCGGCCATTTAAGACTGAGATGAGGAGGAATTTCTTCACTCAGAGGGTTGTGAATCTTTGGAATTCTCTACCCCAAAGGGCTGTGGATGCTGAGTCATTGAGTATATTCAAAGCTGAGCTAGATAGATTTTTGGACTCTAAGGGAATCAAGGGATATAGGGATCAGGCAGGAAAGTGGAGTTGAGGTTGAAGATCAGCCATGATATTATTGAATGGTGGAGCAGGCTCCAGGGGCCATATGGCTTACTCCTGCTCCTATTTCTTATGTTCTTAAAGGTGTTCTATGTCAATAGCAGGCAATTGTATTAATCATTTTTACTATTAGGATTGAAGGGTGTGAGCAGCAGCCCTTTGGATGTCTGTTGGCTTTTACTTTTGACATTTGACTTGTATATCAAATGGCTTGTTTATGAGACCAAACATTGACTGATAGATTAAAATACATGGAAAAGTTGCAGAGACATGGGGAACTGCTGATGAAATTAACTTGTAAGCACAGGCAATCAACAATACTGTAGGAAACCACCTTGCCACCTCACCCTGAAACCAGTAATTGCCTCTAAACAGATTTGTGTATGATCTTATTTCCTCAAAAATTATTTAACAATACAATGCATTGCAATTTATCTTAAACATATTTTTATTTTAAAGACACGTAAAAATGAATATAATAGAGATTATTTTGGTCTGGTTTGAAATAAGATGAAGCTGTGCTTCCATCACTGTCTAGATATTGCACAGTAACTTTGAGTATAAGTGGCTGGCCGCAACAACCACGAGCGGTATAAGTGGTGGGAATCATATTACATACAAGTGCCAGGCAATGACCATCTCCAACAAGAGAGAATCTAACCACCTCCCCTTGACGTTCAACGGCATTATCATCGCCGAATCCCCCACCATCAACTTCCTGGGGGTCACCATTGACCAGAAACTTAACTGGACTAGCCATGTAAATACTGTGGCTACAAGAGCAGGTCAGAGGCTGGGTATTTTGCGGCAAGTGACTCACCTCCTGACTCCCCAAAGCCTTTCCACCATCTACAAGGCACAAGTCCGGAGTGTGATGGAATACTCTCAACTTGCCTGGATGAGTGCAGCTCCAACAACACTCAAGAAGCTCGACACCATCCAGGACAAAGCAGCCCGCTTGATTGGCACCCCATCCACCACCCTAAACATTCACTCCCTCCACCACCAGCGTATAATGGCTGCAGTGTGTACCATCCACAGGATGCACTGCAGCAACTCGCCAAGGTTTCTTCGACAGCACCTCCCAAACCCACGACCTCCACCACCTAGAAGGACACGGGCAGCAGGCACATGGGAACAACACCACCTGCACGTTCCCCTCCAAGTCACACACCATCCCGACTTGGAAATATATCGCCGTTCCTTCATCGTCGCTGGGTCAAAATCCTGGAACTCCCTACGTAACAGCACTGTGGGAGAACCTTCACCACACGGACTGCAGCAGTTCAAGAAGACGGTTCACCACCACCTTCTCAAGGGCAATTAGGGAATGGGGAATAAATGCTGGCCTTGCCAGCGACTCCCACATCCCATGAATGAATTTTTAAAAATAGTTTCAATTCAGAATTATTATTCTGCAAACATTGAGGAATAGAGTAAACTCTTATTTGGGAGTCACCCAAGGTTCACATTATCAAGAGGTTCATTACTTCTGCAGATCTCCTGTGTATAGTTGTGTAACATGCTTGAAAGTTATTGCTGTGGAAAAACACCTCCCGATTAATAATCATGGAACAACTATTTACGGTCTCATTTCAGCAATTTGTTTTTCGGATTGAACATTTTTCCTTCAGTATCTAAAAATCAGGTTGGAATTTCTAAAAACAAGTATTCCCAATGCAGCTTCAAGTGCTGCACGGGGAAAAAAGGATTAGATTTGTGACCAAATCACTGGAATAAAACCAAGAGCCCCTTAATTGTGCTAGTCATGGATCAACAACAGCCTGCAGCAATTGGATGCCACATCATTTCAGTCACTGCAACAAATTTCAGTAAGAGATGTGTTGGATACAAAAGGAGGCAGTGTCAGGCAAGGATACAGCTACAAACTATTGATGCTCCTGCTGGAGATTTTAAACGTGCCATTTTGCAGCTTCCAAACAAAGCTATGAGAAAAATGCCTGATTATTTTGGTGCCTATCTCAAACAATGCAGCACATGGTTGTCTCAAAAGATCAAAGAGAAAGAAAGATTGGACTGTCCATATTCTATAAACGTATTGGGCATTTTATACAGTTTAATTTTTTTTTACAGGAACAGTACGCTTGTAAATTACACACTAGTAAATCTCCCACAGCTTACTCATGGGAGGTTGGATGACAGGAGCAATGGAAAGTTATGCAGTTAATTTTATGCCTTACCTCATTTTGAAGCCAAAGTAAAGAGGAAGATGGAACAGAAAATGTTTGAACTACAGATGGGTAGGCAGGAAGTGTGCAGTACTACTGGGGAGTGGGTATTGTGTGGGTTGGTTGTGACGGAAGAATGGTGTTGCAGTGTGGTAATAGTGAGAACGGGTGGTGGGGATTGGGAGCAGTTGAGGAAGGGTTGGGTCTGAGTATTGGAGAAGGGGCTTAATGGATCTGGGAATAGTGGAGGGGAGTTTTGTGGTCTAGGAGCATTGGGAGGGTTGATTCAGGGGCTATGGGAGATTGAAGAGAATGAGGAGGGTCATCACGGTCACAATTATAGACAATGTCACTTGTGACTTTGGTTTTTATATAAAGTATACACAGACACACATATATTTGATGAACTTAATAGATGTTAACATTGGGTTTTAGACTCAACAATTCCTTTGTCAGGCAAAGAGTGACTACCTTCTATTTTGACCCCGTAACTGGAATGTTCTTTTACAGTGAGAGACTGGTTATCAGAGTTATTTTCAAAAATTAAACAGTTTAATAAATTAGGGAGAATATCTGTAGGTGTCTGTATTTAAAGAATTGCATGCATTAAGTTTGTTTTACCCTTCCAAAGAAAATTTTACAAAAAACAAAGTTGCCATAACGCATTTCCAACCAGCTGGTCTCAATTCCCTCCAGGTGAACTGATGTGACAAACACAATAGGATCATATCCTGTCATTGATTCAGGTTCTGAAATGGAATCAGGCTTCACTTAGGCAACAACTCACAGCTACAGAGTGCACAGCCCAGCTATGCTGAAAAGGTTAGTACAGTACTAGATAGTGTAGAATTGCTTCAAATACAAAATTATTTTGTGACACGTCATCTGAGGAAGCTCTCTGAAGGTTGAAAGCCTTGGTTAAGTTATTTCAATGAAATGCACTTTATGGTCTTACCATGCAGTTATGTGTGCGAGGTACCACTGAGGCCACCAATTGGCCACAACAGTGTGTAGGACCTGCCACACTCCTTTCACATCACACAGTAACAGTTATTTCTTTTTCTTATTGACTTCACGGATAGTATACAAGTACAGACTAAAGATTCCCAATCGACTTTGTTATTGGAGATAACCAAAAGTGTACCTATTGTCTACCGTTTTCTCTTTATCCTGCAGTTTGTGAACAATCAAGGCATATCCCGTGTCTCAGTTGTGTCCACTTCCATCTCCAGTCATGCTACACTCATCTATTTCTCACTGAAACCCATTTCACCTCATTCTAAGTCTTAGTCCTTCCAGTGTCCCTTCCAATTCCAGCTTCCAATTCAAATAAGATCTATGTATTTATATTTATTCTGATATATTTGCTGTTCATCTTAGTTTCATAAAATCACCTGATTTCAGTTTCCTGTGGCTAACGATATATCTCCTTCATCTCACCAAATTCATTTTCTAAGAACTTGCAATTATATAGCGCCATTTACATCTGCAGTACATCCAAACGCATTTTACAGCCAACGAATTACTTTCGAAGTGTAGTCACTGTTGCAATATAGGCAGCCAAATTGCATACAGCAAGTTACCACAAACAGCAATGAGATAGGTAATCTATTTTGGTAGTGTTATTGAGGGATAAATGTTGGCCAGGATACCAGGTAAACTCAACTGCTCTTCTTCAAATAGTTCAATGCGATCTTTTATGTCCACCTGAGCGGGCAAATGAGTTCTTGTTTTCATCTCATGCAAATTACCACACTTCTGACTCCTTCAGTATGTCACAGAAGTGTCAGCCTAGATTATGTACTCAAGTCTCTGGAGTGGGGCATGAATGTACAACCTACTGATTATGGGGTGAGTGTGCTACCATTAAGTCAAGGCTGACACCCCAATTGTTGCCTAAGTGGATAACACTCCGGAACTTTTCAACTTTTGCCAAACAAAATTGAACTACCGACTTTAATTTGCCCTTTGCTGTGATCATATTTTGGGAACTACATTGTTCATCTGTGATGGCCCACTTCCACTTACTTAGAATTACATAGAATTTGCAGTACAGAATCAGACCATTTGGTCCAACAGGTCCTTGCCTGTGTTAATGCTCCACCCGAGCCTCCTCCCACCTTTTATCATCTAACCCCACCAACACACCCTTCTATTCCTTTCTCCCTCATGTGTTTATCCAGCTTCCCCTTAAATGCATCTATGCTAGTCACCTCACCTACTCCATGTGGTAGAAAGTTCCACATTCTAACCACTCTCTGGGTAAAAAAGTTTCTCCTGAATTCCCCATTGGATTTATTATTGACAGTCTTATATTTATGGCCTCTACTTCTGGTCTCCCCCGCAAGTGGAAACATCTTCTCTACGTTTACCGCATCAAACCCTTTCATAATCTTAAAGACCTCTATCAGTCTTCTCTTTTCTAGAGAAAAGAGCCCTAGCCTGTTCAATCTTTCCTGATAGGTAGAACCTCTCAATTCTGGTTTCATCCCAGTAAATCTTTTTTGCACCATCTCCAGTGCCTCTACATCCTTTTTCTAATATGGAGACCAGAACTGTTCACAGTACTCCAAGTGTGGTCTAACCAAAGTTCCATGCAAGTTAAACATAATTTCCCTGCTTTTTAATTCTACCCCTCTAGAAATGAACCCCAGTGCTTTGTTTGCTTTTTTATGGCCTTATTAACCTGCGTCGCTACTTTTAGTGATTTTTGTATCTGTACCCCCCCAGATCCCACTGCTCCTCGACCCCATTTCGTCTCTTATTTTCCAAGCAGTATGTGGCCTCTTTATTCTTCCTACCAAAATGTAATATCTCACACTTGTCTACATTGAAATTCATTTGCCAATTACATGCCCATTCTACAAGTTTATCAATGTCTTCCTGTATTTTGTCTCAATCCCCTTCCATATTAACTATACCCCCCAATTTGGTGACGTCCACAAATTTTGAAATTGTACTTCCCATTCCTGAGTCCAAATTGTTAATGTAAATTGTGGCACACCACTTCCCACCTTTTGCCAGTCTGAGTAACTACCTTTAATCCCAACTCTCTGTTTTCTGTTTTGTAGCCAGCTTGCTATCCATTCTGCTACTTGTCCCCCTGACTTCATGTGCTCTGACCTTAGTCATGAGTCTACTATGGGTACCTTATCAAAGGCCTTTTGAAAGTCCAAATATATTGGGCATCAATTTAGCACCCGCTATCGGGTGCGTTCCTGGCTGGGGGACTCCGAAAATCGGGGAGTCCCGGAGCGGGACCAGAGCCCGGCTCCAACCCGCCCACTTCCGGGTTCCCCACTGACGCGCCAGCGTGCGCGCGCAGCCCCCGCTGGTGGGAATCCCGCAGGCAATTAAAGCCAGCGGGATGCCACTTGAAAGTATTTATCTTGCTCGTTCAGGTCGTTTACAGACCTGATTGAGCTGTTTTATTAGGAGGGGTGGGATTTTCCACTGAACTGAGACTGTTTCCCATACTGGGGGAAACACTCCCAGTTCAAACGGAGGTGTTGCAGCCAGCAGCCTGTGGCAGCTGCAAAGGTGCATTCGACAGGTGGCCACACCGTCACGTTGGACAAAGTTTTGCCTCCACCACCCTCCTCCTAACTAGAAAATTCACCGACCTGGAACCGCAACCCCGGTGTGAGGACACACTTACCTACCTTGCGGGCCCCCTCAGATGTACATCTTCCGGATGGGGGCCGCCGTAGCTGCAGTCACGACCTCCTCGGAGGGTGAACAGCATCACAAGCCTCACCAGCCTCGCCGTCCATGCCGTCCACCTCTGACACGTGGAGCTCCACAACAGAGTGCTGTGACACATCCACCTGTACAGCAGGAGGGAGGGCAACCGCAGAGAGAGATGCGTCGCAGAGGGCACTACCCTCGCCACAGGGTCCACAGACCGAGGCTCAGCTTCCTGGACCTCTTTGAGCAGCAGTGCACACGGAGGCTCAGCGTCACTCGACATGCAGACGTGGACATCTGCAGCCTCCTTCATGCCGAGCTGCTCCCCGCTGGCCCGAGCACCATCTTCTTACCTGTCGCTGTCAAAGTCACCACTGCCCTCAACAACTTCTCCTCCGCATCCTTCCAGTGTGCCACCGGGGACACCGCCGATGTCTCTCAGCCATCTGCACAAAAGAGCCCTGCAAATACACCTACACCCACTCTGCAGTGACACAATGGGTGGCATCAGTTGTGGGTCTTCATAGTGATCCTCAGGAAAGGGCATTATTGCACAAACCAGACAAGATTCGCAAAGACGTGGCAGTAGTGGTGCCAATATAATATGTAATGTGAGTTGGTCAGAAATTCAATATAAGTCAAAACCATGACAAACCCTCAAACACCCTTGTGCATCCCCTTCATGCTCACGACATGTTTGCCTTACGCTGCCTACTGCACATATGTGATGCATGCCCTGTGGCTGCAGCACAGGTAGTGGCAGGTTGAGTGAGGCTGACTGTGAAAGAGATGCACAAGAGGGTGAGTATGAGATAGAGCCATGAGATTGTATGAGGATTGGGTTGAGTGGTAGTGGTGGGATGAGTACTGGCGAGGTGAGTAAGTGCAGGTAAGATGAGGATGAGGTTTGAGTGGGTGTGAGGGGTGATGTGACAGAGTAGTGTTGGCAGTGCAGAAGGAGGTGTGGGGTGGGGGCGGTGATGTGGCAGACGGAGTGTAGGGGAATGAGTAAGTGTACTCACTTTGGCTGACCTACTGAGGTCATTGGAGCGCTACCTGCACTGTATGCAGGTGCGCGATATGTTGGTGGTGCTGGTGACCTCCTCTGCCACCTCGAGCCAGGCCATCCTGGTGGCAGAGGCAGGCCACTTCCTCCCGCCCGCCGGGGGGAAGATCTCTGTCCTCCCCCTCCTCCTCACCCCATCCAATGATACCTGGAGTGAAGCATCATTAAACTGGGAGCAGCCTTCCCCCTGGGCTGCTCCATGCTGTAATTTTTTCTATTTGTTGCAGCATCTGTCAGTGGAGGACTGCCTCTTTAAATAGAGCTCCTCCAGCTGACAGATCTTACTGCGCATGCGCAGCCCGCCCGATGCACAGATCAGCAGTGGGGAACCCGGAAGACCAGGTAAGTGGATCCAACTGGGCTGCGATCGAGTGGGTGGCTGACTAATTTCACCGGGCGCGTTACCCACGTGCCCAATAGCCACCCCGCCGCGAACCTGCAGCCCTGCTAACATCGAGCCCATTATCTCTACTACATTACCCTTGTCTACCTTTTCTGTTACTTCTCCAAAGAATTCAATAAGGTTGGTCAAGCATGACCTTCCCTTTTGAAATCCGTGCTGGCTAATCTTTATTATATTTTCATTTTTTCTATTACATCTTTGAGTTACATTATCTTTCCTATCACCGACATTAAGCTAATTGGTCTCTAGTTCCCTGGACTTGTTCTATCTCCCTTTTTAAATATAGGAATCACATTAGCTGTCTGCCAGTCCTCTGGCACTGTTCCCTTTTATATATATGTAATAGTGCCTCTGCTATCTCTTCCCTAACTTCTTTTAACATGCGTGGATGCAATCCATCCGAACCAGGGGTTTTATCCTCTCTAGTTTATTAATTATCTCCCCCCTTTCTATCTTAAATGTCTTTATATCTTTTCTTCTAATGTCATGCGCATGTTAGTCTCCCTGGTAAATATTGAGACAAAGTAATTATTTAATATTTCTGCCATTTTGTTGTCATTACCTGTGAGTTTATCGTGTGTATCCCTTAGTGGCCCTATACCTATCCTGATTTTTCATGTTATTTATGTGATTGTAGAATACTTTACTGTTTCTTTTTATATTCCTTGATGATTTAATTTTGTAGTTTCTCTTTGCCTTCCTAATTGTTTATTTGACTTCTTTCCTAACCTTTTCATATTCCCTTTTGTCACTATCTCCTTTGTTGTCTATATACATAGTGAATGCTTTTTTCTTTAGTTTCCATTTTTGCCCTTATTTCTTTATTCATCCATGGTGTGTCATTACTGGCTAGTTTATTCTTGTTATTTTACTGGGATATATTTCTCCTGGACTCTATTGATCATCGTTTTAAATGTTTCCCACTGCTGTTCTACTTCTTTGTTTATCAGTAATTTTTTCCAGTTTATTTTCCTTAGGTCCATTCTCATCCCCTTAAAATCAACTTTTTTTTCCCAATTTATTACTTTGGTCTTTGTTTTAGTTATGTCCTTCTCAATCTTTATCTTAAACCTTATCATGTTGTGATCGCTATTACCTAGATGTTCCCCCAAGCTTACTTCTCTTATCTGTTCTCATTCATTTCCCATTATTAGATCCAGCAGTGCTTCCTCTCATTAGGCTTTTTACATACCGGGTAAGAAAGGAATCCTGCGCACATTGTAGAAACTCCATTCCCTGTACCCCTTTACCTACCTCTTCTTGCCAGTTTATTTGTGGGTAGTTAAAATCGCCCATGATTATTATTCCATGTCCTTTACTCATTTCACATATTGCTTACATATTTCTTCCTCCACCTCCTTTCCACTATTGTAAACAATTTTACAACACCAAGTTATAGTCCAGCAATTTTATTTTAAATTCACAAGCTTTCGGAGATTTTCTCCTTCCTCAGGCAAATGTTTTCAAATTTAAAATAAAATTGCTGGACTATAACTTGGTGTTGTAAAATTGTTTACAATTGTCAACCCCAGTCCATCACCGGCATCTCCACATCATCCTTTCCACTAGTAGGTGGTCTTTAGTATACCCCTATTAGCATCCCTTCTTATCTTTTATTTCAATTCATATAGATTCTGTTTATATCCTTCTGCTAGTTATGTCCCTCTTTTCCACTGCCATTATGTTATCTCTAATTATTACAGCTACTCCACCCCATTCTTCCTTCTATATCCTTTCGGATAACCTTATAAGCTGTAATATTTAGTTGTCAGTCCTGTTCTTTATGTAGCCATGTTTCAGTTATTCCTACAACATCTGGTTCCTCTCTATGGATTATTGCCTCCAGTTCCCCTGTTTTATTTTGGAGGCTATGTACATTGCTGTACAGGCAGTTTAAATTTGTCTTTAATAGTTGTTCCATTATACTTTATTTTTAACAGTCCTTTTATACTTGTTTTATAACTGTATTTGTTCCTTGACCGTTTGTTATCTTTATTCCTTACCCTGGTCTCACCTTTATACTCATCTCCTGATTATTTTATCTTTAAGCTTTTGTTATTGCTACCAGATCCCTACCCTATCTTGCTGGTTTAAAGCATTATCCACTGCCCTATTTATCCTTTCTGCTAGGTGCCAATGTCCGATGAAATGGAACCCCTCCTTCTACACCACTCTTTCAGCTATGCATTCACCTTTCTGATCTGCCTAACCCTACGCCAATTAGCACGTGGCTCGGTTAGCAATCCTGAGATTACCATCCATGAGGTCCTGCTTTTTAAATTTAGTTTCTAGCTTAATTTAGTTCCTTCTTCTGATTAGGCCTGCACTAATGTCAAGTTGTTGGCTACCATGAGCAGCTTGTCAAACATCCTACTCTAAATCTATGAAGGATTGAGTACTAATCAGCACTAAATTACTCACTGACCTTTTTGCCCCCAAAATAGTCTCTTCAGTTTAAAGTAATTCATTATACATGCAACTCTTTTCAGATGTTTCTAGGGGAGATAAGTGCTGTATAAATGGAAATCTATTTAAGGACAGGCTCCAACATTCACCTTAGAGGTTGAACTTGCCCCCCTCCCCTCTTTATTTTCATTATAGAATCATGCAACGATACAGGACAGAAGGAGGCCATTTGACCCATCGTGCCTGTGCCAGCTCTTTGAAAGAGCTATCCAATTAATCCCACTCCCCTGCTCTTTGCCCATAGCCCTGCAATTTTGTTCCCCTTCATGTATTTATCCAATTGCCTTTCCAAAGTTGCTACTGAACCTGCTCCCACCACCCTTTCAGGCAGTGCATTCCAGACCATCACATCTGGCCCGGGTAAAAAAAAATTAGGACACAAAATATTTGTTCCCGCCAGGCTGGGTGGTGACGTCGAATTTGACAGGCACTGAATTGCCCAATCAGAATCCTTGGATCAGGGTCGCGTCACACTTTTGTTTATTGAACGGAGGACGTCAAAAAAAGGGGGCGGGATCAAACGATGACGTTTTCAACGCGCGCATGCGCGTGGCCCGGCCCGTCAGTTAAACGGCTGCAGAGGAGGAGCCGCGCCGCGCCGAGCCTGCGGCCTTGTTTACGGTCGGGCTGCCTCGCCGAGGCGGGAGTTGGTGATTGCTCCGAGTCGGTCACTGACTGACTGACCGACCTCCTTGCTCCTATCATGGCGACGTACGTCGGCGCGAGGCCGAGGCAGAGATCCCGTGCGGGCGGCTGGTACTCCGAGCCGGGCCGCGTCTGCAATGCTTTCCCCATTTCGGGCGTCTTCCAGGCGAACGGGCGGCTGTGGCGGGCGCAGCGGTGTCTCGGCAAGGGTTCATCGGCCGCTGTCTATCGGGTGACGTCGGGGGCGGCCCGGGCCGCGGTCAAACAGTTCGTCCACGACACCAAATCGGACTACGGCTTCCTGACCGAGAGCGGGGTCCTGGAGGACTTGCAGGGCCACAGGAATATCGGTAAATACAGTGCGCTGGCGGCGAGAGTGTGTTCCCCCGGCCCCCAGGCTGTTGCGGGGGGCTTCGGAACCCGGAGACCAGCGCCGGGGAACTTGTCCTAGTTACTCGGACACCCGCGCACCCCCCTCCCCCCATTTACCGCCTTCGAAACGGTCTGCGGCACAGTGAGGAATCACTGAGTGCTGCGATTTTTTGAGGAAACAAGCCCCGCATGGTGCAACTCCCGCACAGAAATGCACAGGTCAAGACTGCACCCGAGAAGAGAGTTACTACCAGTCTTCCCAAAGTTAACCTGTGTTTTTCCTTTCAGATGCTGACTGATGCATTTCCATCGTCTCTCATTTATCATTGGCACAGTGATGGATGGCAGACCCTCGTGATTGAACCTGAGACATTGAGTGGCATTGCACAGGGACCATGCATTTATGATAGGGCGAGATGTAGGTTGCAGTATGTTACAAAGCAGTAACACAGATGCCACACGAGTGATGTAATGGTGAAACTGGTTTAATTGCAGTCTTCAAGGCCTTTATGATCTAAAAATGTGCTCTAATTGGCAACGGTTTATGGTTCTGTTCAGGTCTATCTACTCTAATGAAAATCATGCTGGAACTATTTAATATGATTTAAATCTCAGTGCTATCATCTGATGGAAGGACAGAACAGGCTTGAATGACTGATTCCTGTTCCTATATTGCACCATGTAATTTTCACATTCTATTGGGTTATTTCACAATGTATGTTATGTCGAATATAAGACCCTCTCGCTGGCGATAGAATCATAGAAAGTTATGGCACAGAAGGAGGCCATTTAGCCCATAGGCTGAAAAAGAGCTATCCAGCTTAATCCCAGTTTCCAGCATTTGGTCCGTAGCCATGTAGGTTACCGCACTTCAAGTGCACATCCAAGTACTTTTTAAATGAGTTGAGGGTTTCCTCTTTCAGGCAGTGACCCCCACTACCCTCTGGGTGAAAAAAATTCTCCTCTGCTCCTGTCTAATCTTTCTATCAATTACTTTAAATTTATGTCTCCTGGTTACTGACTCCTCTAAAGGAAACAGGTCCTCCCTATCCACTCTATTTAATCCTGACATAATTTTATATACCTCAATTAAATCTTCCTTCAGCCTCCTTTGTTCCAAAGAAAACAACCCCAGCCTATCCAATCTTTTCTCATGGCTAAAATTCTCCGGCCTTGGCAACACCCTTGTAAATCTGTACCCGCTCTACCACACTACAGGAAATATGAGATTGCACTAATCAGAACTGTATGCAGTACTCCAGCTGTGGCCTAACCAATGTTTTATACAGTTCTAGCATAACCTCCCTACTCTTGTATTCTATGCCTTGGCTAATAAAGGCAAGTATCCTGTAAGCCTTTTTAACCACCTTATCAACTGTCCTACTACCTTCAGGGATCTGTGGACACTTACTCCAAGGTCCCTTTGTTTGTCTACACCTCTCAGTATCCTCCCATTTATTGTGTACTCCCTTGCCTTGTTTGCCCTCCCCAAATGCATTACCTCACACTTTTCTGGATTGAATTCCATTTGCCACTTTTCTGCCTACCTGACTGGTCCATTAATATCTTTCTGCAGTCTACAGCTTTCCTCCTCGCTATCAACCATATGGCCAATTTTTGTATCATCTGCAAACTTCTTGATCAAGCCCCCCACATTCAATTCCAAACCATTAATGTATACCACAAAAAGCAAGGGACCCCACTGGTTTCCAGTCTCAAAAACACCTGTCATCCTTTGTTTCCTGCCACTGAGCCAATTTTGGATCCCATGGGCTTTTACTTTTTTGACCAGTCTGCCATGTGGGACATTGTGAAAAGCCTTGCTAAAATCCATGTACACTACATCAAACACGATACCCTCACTGACCCTCCTTGTTACCTGCTCAAAAAATTCAATCAAGTCAGACACTATCTTCCCTTAACAAATCCATGCTGACTGTCCTTGATTAACCCGTGCCTTTCTAAATGACCATTTATGCTCTCCCTCCAAATCGATTCCAATAACTTGCCCAGCACCAAGGTTAGACTGACTGGCCTTGAATTACTCTGTCTATCTCTTTTTCTCCCTTTTTAAACAATGAGGGGTTCAGATGGCATGTGGACCATGGAACAAAATTGCTCCCACTGCTTGGCTGTATTCCATTTTGGCCATTGTTATGAGGCAGTTGGCCAGAGTTCATGTATTTGAGGCAGGATGCTGTCTAACCTTTATGTAAATTCTGGGATTACAGTAGTAATTTCACTATTCTGCTAGAATAAGTTGGTAATGAGGAAAGGGTTTGACAGACTCATTGGGCTGGAATTTCCTTGATCCACAGATGCCAAAATTTGCACCTGTTTCTATTCCTATCTTGCCAATTACAATTTGTGCCAAAATATCCTGAGTATCTAATCAGCATATGCTCTAATGTAAAAACATGCAGAAATCAGTGTAAACAGTCAAGTCCCTAAAAGCATAGAACATACTCAATCTATTTTTCAGGTTCTTCATCTTATTGATGTGAAAATTAAAGTTGGGAGCCATCATTTAAGCACATTGAGCACAGCATTTTTAAGAAAATACAATTGGGCAAGCTTTTCTCAATGTAACAGGTTCTGATGCTATTAAAAAGCATTCAAAGATCTAGAAAATAGAGTACAGATCTTAGTAAAGGAAAAATAAATACTATTTATAAAATACCAGAAATGGTGACTTCAGGTCCTGCCACGTCTAACATTTTGAACGTAAATTTACGCTCATTCTGAACTGATGTAAATGGAGGAATTTAGTGTTCGCTTATCTTTTAGAAGGGGCGCTGAGCTAAGTGGGGTTTCAGCAGGCGTAACATTGGATTGGTGCAAGCGATCGAGGAAATTAAGGAGCGGTGTTTTGGCGTAAATTGTTTACATGCTAATTGCCTCGAGGGAAGGCACAACTTTGGTCTTACTGTAGTTACGCCAAAACTTTGCAGGAAATTATAAGCTAATGCTTTATTGGGGCTTAGGAAGGGTTTGTAGCCAATTTCATTAAAGAAAAAGAGAGAACTTTCATTTATATAGCGCCTTTCACAACCTCAAAGTGCTTTACAGCCAATTAAGTACTTCTTGAAGTATCGTCACTTGTAGGAAACCAATAGGCATTTGTCGCACAGCAAGGACCCACGAATAGAGAAATGACCACATACTCTCTTTTAATGATGTTGGTTGAGGGATAACGGGGCTAATGGCCTTGCTCTTCCACTTAAACTCAGGCCCCATCTGCCCTTTCAACGCCTCATCCGAAAGATGGATGTAGGGCAAGAGAAGATTTCAGCCTCAGAACATTCTTGTGCACTAACATTCTAATGTATATGGTATAGTTTCAATAAAAATAAGAGGCTATTGTGATCACTGCAGCACAGTGTTGCATGCCCCTCAGGATTGTATAACACAATGAAAATAAATTGTAGTAATTCAATCAAATGGTCTGATGATTAACATTCTCACCCCAGTGTCCCAGCAATTATTTTGCCTGATAACCATCCTGGTTTCCTATGTGTCTCAATTTTTGTGCAATCATGATTCTTTCTCTTCCTAGTTATACACAAGCCAAAATGCAGCTAGTTTACCCTGTTAAAAATATACATATGTTCAGCATGAAAGACCCCGTTTGACACTTAAATTTGTTTTACAGCTGTACTTTCTATTCCATGCTTCTTGTGACATTGTGCAGTGACGACATGTCCATGGAAGGTCAGGAAAGAGTTTTTTTTTCAGTAAATGTGCTTTGAAAACATAACCAGAATATCCTTAACCCATACTAGTGGTTAAAGACTGTCCAAAAAGGAACTCTCTAGAATAAACTGAATTAAGCTATTACATTGCAAAAGCTGGGGTGGAAACTAAGTATTCCTGCTACTAAATGGTAAACGTGATTGGACTCGCACCTAAATTTATCACAGCCACATGACAGCATTTCTATAAAAATCAAGTTTTTCACCATACTTGTACAAATCCTGTTGTAATTTGGGATTTTTGTTTTTATTTTCCAGTGCATTCTGGTCCCAATATCTACACTTACACCCCGTGGTTCTGCATTCTTAATGAAAGGTGCATTATCTTATTGGTGGACCATAATCGGAGGAAAATCTCCAGTCAGCATATTCTCCTTCCCCATGAGTCTTAAACTTAAAGCCAATTACATAGGTATGAGGGGCAAATAGGTTAAGTTTGATTGGGAAATTAGATTAAAATTTATGACCGTAGAAAAGCAATGGTGAACATTTAAAGATATTTCATAATTCTCAATGAATATACATTCCATTAAGAAATTAAAAACTCCATGGGAGAAGTGATACATCCGTGGCTAACTAAAGTTAAAAGATGGTATTAGGTTAAAAGAAGAGGCTTATACTGTTGCCAAGAAGCCTGAGGATTGGGAGAATTTTAGAAACTAGCAAAGGATAACCAAAAAGTTGATAGAGCGAGTAAATAGAACGCGAGTAAATTAGCAAATATAAAAAGATTGTAACAGCTTCTACAAGTATGTAAAAAGGAAGAGAATAACAGAAGTAAACATGGGCCCCATAGAGGCTGAGACAGGAGAAATTGTAATGGGGAATAAGGAAATGGCAAAGACGTCAAACATATTTTGTATCTGTCTTCACAGTAGAAGACACACAAAACATACCAAAAATAGTAGGGAACCAAGGATTTAATGGGAGTGAGGAACTTAAAGTAAATATTAGTAAGGAAAAAGTACTAGAGAAATTAATGGGACCAAAAGCTTACAAATCCCTTGGACCTGATGGCCTACATTCTAGGGTTCTAAAAGAAGTGGCTGCAGATAGTGTGGTGGCATTGGTTGTGATATTCCAAAATTCCCTAGATTCTAGAACGGTCATAGTGGATTGGAAGATAGCAAATGTAACCCCGCTATTCAAGAAAGGAGGGAGAGAAAACAGTTAGCCTGACATCAGTTGTTGGGAAAATGCTGGAATCTATTATTAAAGGCATGGTAACAGAGCACTTAGAAAATCATAATATGATTAGCCAGAGTCAGTATGGTTTTATGAAGGGGAAATTGTGTTTGACAAATCTGAGTTTTTTGAGGATGTAACTAGCATGGTAGATAAAGGGGAACCAGTGGATGTAGTAAATTTGGATTTTCAAAAGGCATTTGATAAGGTTGCATAAGATAAGGTCTCATGGGGTTGGGGTAAATATATTAGCATAGATAGAGGATTAGTTAATGGACAGAAAACAGAAGGAATAAATGGGTCATTTTCAGGTTAGCAGGTTGTAACTAGCGGGGTGCCGTAAGGATCAGTGCTGGGTCCTCGGCTATTTACAACGTGTATAGTTTTGGTCGTCTTACCTTAGGAATGATATACTTGCCTTAGAGGGAATGCAATGAAGGTTCGTTAAATCGATTCCTGGGATGAGGGGGTTGTCCTGTGAGGAGAAATTGAGTCGAATGGGCCTGTACACATTCGGTTAGATGAACAATAGGAGATGCTGACAGGCTGGAGAGACTACAATGAGGGGGCATAGCCTCAGGCTAAAAGGTCAGCCATTTAGAACTGAGATGAGACATTTATTCACTGAGGGTCGTGAATCTTTGGAATTCTCTACCCCAGAGGGCTGTGGATGCTCAGTTGTTGAGTATATTCAAGGCTGAAAGCGATAGAGTTTTGGACACTAAGGGAATCAAGGGATATGGGGATCGGGCGGGAAAGTGGAGTTGAGGTCGAAGATCAGCCATGATCTTATTGAATGCCGGAGCAGGCTCGAGGGGCTGTATGACCGACTCCTATTTCGTATGTTCCATCCTGGCCCTGACCAAAGCAGGTGCAACAACTTGAGCTGCCTGTACCACCAGTGGCAAACTAAAGACTTGAAATGAAATTTTCCCACGTAGAATGGTAAATTGAGTGAAGGACCTCTGTACATAGTCATAATAATTACACTCTCACATTTACGAAGCTTTGTGTCAGGTTTGTACAAAATCTTTGACACCTGTGGGTATGCTGTACATAAATAGGTTTAGGATCTATTGACAGTAATTTTAGTCTTTATAAGGGGCTTGTCAGCTACTCGTCCTCCAGCCTTCATTGCAGGACTGAATACCAAGCAGATTACACATCATGTCCATTTAGGATTTAGATTCACTGAGAAAAATCCCCAAAATTACAGCAAAATTTGTCCCAAGTATAGCAAGATATTGAGTGAGAAATGCTGCCATGATTATAGCACAATAACTTTCACTAACTTAGCAAACAGCATAGGTACATAATTAAAATGGCAAACTGCAGGGTATGAGTGCTGAGCTTAGTAATAGACTATGGAACAGTGCTCAAAAGTGAGTCTGGCAAGGATAAATTGGTATCCTTCATAAAACACAAGGGATGGAAATGCAGGGCAAGTAAATATCCAAGTGCAGTAGGGAGAAAAATGGATTAATGTAAGTGAAATAGATTTTAAAAAAGGCATTAGATTCACAAAGCTTGGAGAGAAGGTCGCCACTGGACCAAATTTAAGATTAAATACAAGATTTTTTTAAAAAGTGGCAAAGGAGAATGAGGAAAGACTAGCAGCAGGTGCAAAATAAGTGCCAATTTTTTTATCCAATGTTGAAACAGTTTAATATGGAGGGTGTTAAAACTCAAAGGGTTCCATATGGAGTTGACAGTGAGAAAATTGCAGGAGATTGTAAACATGCTAAATGAATACTACATGTTTTTACCAGGAGCACACAAAGTATAACATCCATCATCAAGCATGTTGTGTGCTCTGGGCCTTTGACAGTGAAACAGAGGTTCTAACTAAGTTCAAGGGGCTTAAAAACAATAACTCCCCCAGCAGGGATGAACTATACCCAAGAGAAGAGTTTTCTGGTGTCATTTTGAGAACCACACAACAGAAAGATTCTAACAGACTGCAAACTGGCAAATGTGGTTTCCATATTGAAAAAGGTTAACTGGCCCATACCTGCAACAAAAGAGCTATTAGCCTGACCTCACAAATTGGAAAATGAATGGCGTCAACTATCAGAAGTAAAGTGGAAGAGCCCCTGTATTATGAAAATAACTCAAATAAACTGCTTCAGAAGGAGTTGACCAACCTGATGAAATTTGATTTCTGGAAGTGATATAAAAGTGTAACTAGACTTCCAAAAGTCCTTTGATAAAAGTTGCAAGTTAGATAACCTTTTGCAAACAAATCAGTGGATATCAAAGGCAAGACATGGATTGGTAACTACCTAAAAAGGGAAGGATGCTGAGGTTAGAAGTAAAAGGAACTAGGTTGAAGGGGTGGGGGCTGTTGTGCAGGGATCCTACCTATTCCTGGAATGCATGAGTGATTTGGATTTGTGGTCTTTGCAAAAAGTAGTTAAAATTTGGAGATGGCATCTGGATAATACTGTGGACCCAAAGAAGGGAGCCAAGGTCTTACGAAGAGCTCAAAAGAGTTTAAACTGCAGTTGTAAATAAAATGGGTATAAATACTCAATGGGTAGGATAAAACTGATCAAGGTGAAAGGATTAGTGGTGTTAGTTGACTTGTTCGTATCAATTTCTGAACAGTATGAAGTGGCAATAAAGAGAGTGAATAGGATGCCAGGTTATATTGTCAAATCAGTTAAGCTCAAATACCTAGAAGTTATTGCTGGAGTTCGAAGTGTGCAGGAAAAAGCTGCATTTGAAGGTATGCATATAGGTCTGATGCTGCAGCTAAGGGAGCTTGCTGCTCTTTTTTGGTAAAGGGTATGCTGCAATCCCAACAAAGTGAATATATCTGTTCAGTAACTTTTAAGGATACCAGAATAGATGGATTGCTTACTTTTATTAAAATACCTTCTAATATTGGGTAAAGCAGTTACCTTGCAATCCTACCCACCAACACAGCTCTTATTAACCACTTCATATAAAGCACATTCTATTCTTGGAGACGCAAATCTTTCTAACCATAGAAGGAAATTTCAACAACGTCTAGTGCATGTATTCTTAAGTATTTCCAAACAAAATGAAAATAGGAAATAAGTTGATATGACTTGACTTTTGAATGTTATATAAAATGTAGTTTTCAAAGAACACCATCTAAAGAAAGAACATACATGTATTTAGAGCATTATCGTGTCTTCAGAAAGCCCCAAAAACATTTCACATCTAATAAATTACTTTTTGAAGTGTGGTCAATGGTGTTATGAAGGCAAACATGGCAGCCAATTTGTACATAGTAAGATTCCACAAACAGCAAATGAAATGAATGACTGGTTCATTTGTTTGAGTGGTGGGTGTTGGTTGAGGGAGGAATATCAAGAGAACTGCTCGCTTCCCTTCAGATAATGCCATGGGATCTATTACATCCACCTGAACAAGCTTCAGTTTAATATCGCATCTGAAAGATGGCATTTCCAGCAATGCAGCATTCCTTGGATACTGCAAGTCTTAGCCACTGAGCCATTCTGATACCTAAATGTGAGAAAATAAAAGTTCTAAAAGGGGGTTTTATATGGGGGATCTTTTAGTTGAAAAATTATGACTATACTTGGTTAAGTAGTGACTTCATTTAATATAGATAAACTTCCCAAAAAGAATTGAGTGTCAGCTCAGTAGTAGCACATTTATCTGAGTCAGAAGGTTGAGTTCACGCCTCACTCCAGGAATGACTCCCGAGCAGTACAGAGGGAGTGCTGCACCGTCGAAAGCACCGCCTTTTGGATGAGTCATTAAACAGGCTCTCTGTGGTGGATGGAATAAATCCCAAGGCGCTATTTGAAGAGATGGAGGGGAGTTCTGGTGTGCTAGCCAACATTTCACTCTCACCCAACATTACCAACTGGTTAATTGGTTATTCAGCTCACTGCCTGGTGCAAATTGGCTGCTGTATTTGCCTAGAAAACTAATGCTTTCGGACATCCAGAGAACATGACAGGCACTATGTAAAAGTTTTTTTCCCCCTAGTTCCTCTAGGCCACAGAGGTAGTTTTGCAGCTAAATTCAAGAGCTGTTTAGTAAAAAATCTAAAGTGTCATCTCCAAATGCCAACTTAGCTATGGATTTGAAGCAGCTACTGTGTTGACTATTTCTCTGGTAGGGGAATTGACCTTTGTTAAAGAGGTTCTTTCTACCCAGACTTGGGACCATGAGAACGCGTAGCTAGCCGCCTTTTTCCATCGTTAGCCTCGCTTCAAATGGGGCCAATGCTTTTTTGACAGAGACAATTAGAACGGCCAAGATTGTCGAAGCACCCTGAATCAAACATGGTCTTTTCTGGTTCGTTTACCTCCCCCATGCAATTGGCTCAGTATTTTCTCCAAGCTATTCATCATTGGATATATAGGCCAGCATTCACCGTTAACTTTTCAAAAATAAGTACTAATGGCAGCACTCGCTCTAAGCAATAAAGTTGTGTGCCTTTTTAAAAGCTCATCATTTACTTTAAGATTGACATTTTAATTTACCTATAGAATGCATGACTTCCAAAAGAAAAATATTCACTAGGTAGCCAGTTTATACAAATGACAGCAGGTGTTAGAAAACATACTAACATCAAACACTGGCAAAGTAACAGACCTTCTTTTAGGTGCAGAGACTTAAAAGGTTTACACTTCAACCGGTACGCAGAATAAGTGGCAGTATGTCACTGGAGTTTATTTCAGGTTTCCTGCACTGCATGTTGTGTTACTATGGAGTAGGAAGTTTGTAGAATTAACAAAAGCAGTCACTGTATATCCTGTCATTCCATGTGGTTTAATTTATAATTTCCTCTTTGTACTTTCAGTGACTTTATACGGGAGATTTTCTAACTTATCCTACACAAACCAACGTTGTAACTGCATTTTGCTGGAATTGCTTGATGCCAGTGTCTCAGAGCTGCTGCTACACTCCATTAATCGGGGCCATTCAATGTGGATGATCCAGCACTGTGCGCGGGATGTTCTGAGTGCACTAGCTTTTATTCACCGCGAGGGTTACGTACATGCAGATCTCAAACCATGCAATATCCTCTGGAGTGCGGAGGATGAATGTTTTAAACTCATTGACTTTGGGCTTAGTTTCCAAGAAGGAAATCAGGTAAATTGTGAAGTGAAAGTTCATTATTGTAGGTGTGGAGCATAAATGTTTGAATGTCTGCTAAAAACATATTGATAATAAAATAACACTTGCTCAATGCTCTAAACACATGTAACCAGACTGATTAAATGTAATAGTGTTCATTTCCATCTAGGTCTTAAATGTTTTAAAAAAAGATAATTGCAGGGAAGTTCACCAGATTTGTCATTTCCTTTTCTGCAGCAAGGGAGAGGAGCGTAAACTAACAATGACAAGATGCCAGTGAAGCTGTTACTCCAACCTGCAGAAATCTTGGCAGTTTGAAAATGATTATAAGCAATAATGCATAATAAAAGATTTGCAGAATTGCACTTAAATACACAACTTTATATTTTCCATAACTGCTTAAGCCATATAGAATTCAGCAACCACACTGCAGCTTTAAAAGTGTTTAAACCTATAATTTTAGCACTTTTTGTGTGGGGTAAATGACAGGTTAGAAAACTTATTTCTTCACCATGGGGAGGAGGAGGGTGTTGGGGCTGAAAGTTTTAGAACTTGGCAATTCATTGGGGGAGGGAGTGTGCCGAATCAGTTGCAACAAGAAGATTCAGTGTTCATGTTATTTATTACATGAGATTCAAAGGTTTCTGTTGTTTGTTGCATTAGTCATTTTGAAGAATGAAATTGACATGTCTTCACTTGAAACTTAATCATTTGATATCACTATGAATGAAATGATGAATATGAACTCCTTGGATTCTGCTAACCAGATATTTTAAGTAATATGCAGTAAATGAGACCTAATGTATCCTCCAAATAAAATTGTAACACATCTTGTACAAATGCAGCTTAAACTTTAAATGGTAGATAGTGTCAAAAAGTTAGCACGTGTTATATGATACATTGTTTAAGCAGTTTCTTTGGCACATGGACAGTTGTTTTCTCTGACAAGTGGATTTTCCAATTAAACCCGCTAGCAACAACAACTTGCATTTATATAGTGCCTTTAACGTAGTAAAACGTCCTAAAGGCGCTTCACAGGAGAGTTATTAAACAAAATAACAGGTGCAGAAATACAATAACTGTTGCTTACTGCTTTACTTAATCATAATTCTAAGATATTCTGTCTTTGTTTGCGTACTCCATACAGGATGTAAAATATATTCAGACGGATGGTTACAGAGCTCCTGAAGCAGAGTTTCATAATATCCTAGCACAGATGGGGTTGGAAAGTAATACAGAATGCACAACAGCAGTTGATATTTGGAGTCTTGGAATAATCTTGCTGGAAATGTTCTCAGGAATTAAAATGAAGGAGACCATCAAATCTCCACAATGGAAGGTAAGAATCAACCAATTAGGCCTTGACATTTAAAATGAGCCATACAACACTAATTTACAAGGTAACAAAAATTTAAAATGGAAGTGTTTTTCATGCATTCAGATATAAATATAAATTGAAACTTGAAATAAACCTGCAAAGACCAGTTGGACCGAATGGCCTGTTTCTATGCTGTAAATTCTATGTATGTAAAAGAAGCAAATCCCCCTCCCACCACCATATGTTCAGTTTACAAAGCAGGAGACAAATTAATTGAGAATTTAGGGATTGGGTGGGAGAAAGAAGAAAGTACTTTACTTCCTTCAGCAGCTTCATATTGCCACCAATTTTGTGAATTTGTCCACAAGTTAGCAGATGGGATATAATAGTGAGAGCGGTGGTAATCAGCGGCCTGCAGTTTTAATCTGGAGCCAGGAGGAGCACTTGCGGTCCTTTTAAAAAAAAAACTTACCTTCTAGGTGGCAGCCTCCAACGGTCCCTTTAAAGGTGGCTGCTGTTTTCTTGAGAAAACTGAACGCAGCATGCACGACACATGCAGACCTCAGTCACAATCCAATATTGGAAAGGGGCTTGAAATATGCGTTAGGCCCCCAATTTGCACAAGTAACCTGTCGAGAGAAAATAGCCTTCCATTATGTTAGTGCTTCAAGCCATCCAGGTTCCCACCGACATTACCTGAAGGCTCAGGACATGCATGCATCCATTGAGCCTGCGAAGAGTAAGATACTTGACAAACATCAATAAAATCTGGTGCGCCTTTCTTTCTTCATTGGGTAACTGGTTGAATCCAGTCAGAGGTTTAGCAATTTTTAAAAAATGTACATGTATTATACACATGTGAGTCTGTCAATTTTAAAGATGCAAGGTGTCTACTATGTTTCTTTGCAGCTTTACTTACAAAGTGATTAAGTTCAAGAATACACCCAGAAAATTGTAACAAGAAATACATATTTCAATCTCGAGCCGAGTTGCAGAATTAAAATTTGAGATCCACCAGGCTGAGATGGAATGGAATGTCCCAAGAGTGTGCAGACACAGAGTCCCCAGACTTCAGTTACTTTGTGTTTGTTCAAATCATGGCATTTTAAACCTCGAGATTAGATGTATAAAAATAAATACAAAAGTGTGTCAATTAGTCCTGTCTTGAAATTAGCGATCTACTAAAATATAGCAGTGATACGGGTTTTATTCTGCCATTTTTTGCACCATAGGCCAATGCACCCACTTTTCCTTCCATCTCAAAATATAGTATTTGTACAACTGGAGCTTTGTTAATGCTGAATAAATATTACAAACTTTGTAGCATGCCCTCGTATACTGTACGACAAAGTTGTAGGGCAAGAAGTTTGCATCCTGAATTTACCCCACTACTTGAGCTCAGCCTCATCATCGTGAGGAATTGAAATATTTCTACCCGAAGGAAGAAAGCCCTGTTGCTGCACCCCTTCTGGCACTTGTGTCAACATAATTGTAACAAGCTGTCAGAGCATAAACTACCTGCCCCTTTAGGTTAGAAAATGGTACTGGAAGTGAATTTTTAAAAAGAGAGTATTCTGCTTATCTCTTTCTCGGACCTCTCTGCAGATTCTTTCATATGGCGTATCCAGTTACCTCTCCTGTTGGATGGCCAAGGATCTGATTGTCCCTCATCATAATTCTAAGGATTTGAATGTGGGACTCATGGAGGGGGGAAGACAGGAGGAGAGAGTTGGAATAGAAGCTCTGCAGTCCTGCCACATCCAGTCGTGAATGGTGGTGGACAATTAAACAATTAACAGGAGGAGGAGGCTCTGTAAACATCCACATCCTCAATGATGGCGGAGTCCAGCACGTGAGTGCAAAAGACAAGGCTGAAGTGTTTGCAACCATCTTCAACCAGAAGTGCCGAGTGGATGATCCATCTCGGCCTCCTCCCGATATCCCCACCATCACAGAAGCCAGTCTTCAGCCATTCGATTCACTCACGTGATATCAAGAAACGGCTGAGTGCACTGGATATAGCAAAGGCTATGGGCCCTGACAACATCCTGGCTGTAGTGCTGAAGACTTGTGCTCCAGGTATGTCCTGGCCACAAAAAGCAGGACAAATCCAATCCGCCCAATTACCGCCCCATTAGCCTACTCTCAGTCATCAGCAAAGTGATGGATGGTGTCGTCGACATTGTGATCAAGCAGCACTTACTCACCAATAACCTGCTCACCGATGCTCAGTTTGGGTTCCGCCAGGACCACTCGGCTCCAGACCTCATTACAGACTTGGCCCAAACATGGACAAAAGAGCTGAATTCCAGAGGTGAGGTGAGAGTGACTGCCCTTGACATCAAGGCAGCAAGGCGCCCTAGTAAAACTGAAGTCAATGCGAATCGGGGGAAAATGCTCCAGTGGCTGGAGTCATACCTAGTACAAAGGAAGATGGTAGTGGTTGTTGGAGGCCAATCATCTCCACCCCAGCGCATTGCTGCAGGAGTTCCTTAGGGCAGTGTCCTAGGCCCAACCATCTTCAGCTGCTTCATCAATGACCTTCCCTCCATCATAAGGTCAGAAATGGGGATGTTCGCTGATGATTGCACAGCGTTCCATTTGCAACCCCTCAGATAATGAAGCAGCCCGTGCCCGCATGCAGCAAGACCTGGACCAACATCCAGGATTGAGCTGATAAGTGGCAAGTAACATTCGTGCCAGACAAGTGCCAGGCAATGACTATCTCCAACAAGGTGTGGAGATGCCGGTGATGGACTGGGGTTGACAAATGCAAGGAATCTTACAACACCAGGTTACAGTCCAATTGTTTTATTTGAAAATCACAAGCTTTCGGAGGCTTTCTCCTTCGTCAGGTGAGTGTGGGATTCGGATTCCATGGAAGGTTACCGCATTTATAGTCAGAGAACAATACCTGGTGATTACAGATAATCTTTCCAACTGCCCGTTGTCAAGGCAATCAAAGTGTTCAGACACAGAGATGTTGCCTACAGGACCACCGAATACACAAACGGCCAGAACAAAAGACAGACAGAGAGAGAGAGAGAGAGAGAAACATCCGAAAGGACGAGAAAGACAATGACCCGTTGTATTAAAAACAGATAATTTTTTTTCGCTGGTGGGGTTACGTGTAGCGTGACATGAACCCAAGATCCCGGTTGAGGCCGTCCTCATGGGTGCGGAACTTGGCTATCAATTTCTGCTCGACAATTTTGCATTGTCGTGTGTCTCGATGGCATATAAATACAGTGGCTACATGAGCAGGTCAGAGGCTGGGTATTCTGTGGTTAGTGACTCACCTCCTGACTCCCCAAAGCCTTTCCACCATCTGCAAGGCACAAGTCAGGAGCGTGATGGTATACTCTCCACTTGCCTGGATGAGTGCAGCTCCAACAACACTCAAGAAGCTCGACACCATCCAGAACAAAGCAGCCCGCTTGATTGGCACCCCATCCACTACCCTAAACATTCACTCCTTTCACCACCGGCACACCGTGGCTACAGTGTGTACCATCCACAGGATGCACTGCAGCAATTCGCCAAGGCTTTTTTGACAGCATCTCCCAAACCCGCAACCTTTACCACATAGAAGGACAAGGTCAGCAGGCGCATGAGAACACCACCACCTGCACATTCCCCTCCAAGTCTCACACCATCCCGACTTGGAAATATATCGCCGTTCCCTCATCGGCGCTTGTTCAAAATCCTGGAACTCCCTTCCTAACAGCACTGTGGGAGAACCTTCACCACACGGACTGCAGCGGTTCAATAAGGCGGTTCACCACCACCTTCTCAAGGGCAATTAGGGATGGACAATAAATGCTGGCCTCGCCAGTGACGCCCACATCCCATGAACGAATGAAAAAAGAGGAGAGAGACTCTGGCCACAAGTTAGCAGATGGGATGTATCTGGAGTAAGTTGAAGAGCCCATATCCAAGCAGTAATATGGCAATTTCTCACTTGCAGTTTTGGAATGTAAGGGTTCACAGCTTTGGATTCACTTTTCAGGCCATAAGGGGATTGCCCCAATTTTATGTCGGCCAGTGTTCTGCATTTCCCGCAAACAAGTCCAGGTTTGCCTTTTTCTTACACAGAAGTATACACAAGTAAGGAATTTTCATAGCTCAAAAGATGGGGACATAATACCTGAAAAATGCTTACACAATTTTTTTTAAAGGTTCATAAATCTTGACTGTTAGGATTACACTTGGAACTTTTGCTCTCTGATCTAAATGTTTCCACATTGTTCTGTCTAGGCAAACAGTTGCGGCATCATTGATTCCATTTTTGCAAGTAAAGATATGATATTCCCGGCGATCCCAGTTTACCACCTCAGAGATGTTATCAAAAGGTAAATTATACTAATCCAGCATCTTGAAGCATTACTAACAAGTACCATTTTCTGATAACTGATTACTATTTCTTATCTGGACTTTTACCCTCCACATTGTCTAAATAAGTGCATGCATATGTGTGTCTAAATGGGGACAGGAAAAAAGTCTGTGTAATACATGGCAATAAAAAGGTGAGTAAGAGAGTGCTAAAGTCTAACTGGATGTCTACTGATAGTTCAGCCAGAGTCCTAATGATCACAAGCATTCACTATTGTGCAAAACGTGCCACAGAAATAGGAAAATCTGTAAAAGTTGAAAATATTTATATATTCCCTTTTAAGTCCTCAAAACATCCCAAAATGCTTTGCAACCAGTAACGTATTTTGAAGTGTAGTCATTGTTCAATAAGCAAAAGTGGCAGCCAATTTGGACACAGAAATGTCGCACAAACAACAATGAGATAACTATTAGATAATCTTTTTATCAATGGTGTTGGTTAAGCGATAAATGTTGGGTAGGACACTGAGAGATCTCCCCAACTCTTCTTCAAATAATGCCATGAGATCTTTTACATCTACCCAAGAGGGTATACTTGGTTTAACATCCTATCCAAAAGGTGGAACTTCCAATCGTCCAGCACTTCCTCTGTACTATACTTGTGTGTCAGCCTTGATTATGTGCTGAAGACACTGGAGTGGGGCTTTAACTCACAACCTTCTAACTCCAAGGTGAGAGTGCTACCACTGAGCCAAGGCTGATTCCTTTATTGCACCTCAAACTGATTCACATACATAACTGCACTTCAAGTAATTATTGTATGTGATCATTTTAATTACAAGTGTTACTGTTCTTATGATTAAATAGTTTCTTAATGAAGCAAATGGAGATTTCAAATAGCAAGGACTTTTCAAAATAACTCAATAACTTGTCTTTAAAGTGTCCTGAAAATCTAAACATGGAGTGTGTTTCAAGAATATAGCAGACATTTTATGTGTACTTACCGATGATCAGGAGGAGTTCAATCAATGATCTAAACAGACTTTTTAGGGTGTGTAACAAGTTGCAAGCCTGCTTTTAGATATTCTCTTGGGTATAGCAGTACTGGTCACTCCTACAATAGGTCTGAGCCAGTATAGCCTAATATCTAATTAGACAATAGCACATCCATCAGGTGTAACAATGGCCTTGTAATCTGAACTGGATATTTGTGTTTCACACATGCCATCACAATGCTTCTCCAGTTCTTCCGAAGGCAGACTGAGAAACGCTTGGTCAGACAAGGCCAGATACGAATTGTTCAACTGATCTTATGGACAGAAAATGAACACACAAGAACAGTCAAATCACATTCCATTTACTTCATTCAAATCTCATTTATCTCTTTGAAAAGTAAAAATAAAATAAGCCGCATGCCTGGTCTTTTCTGGGCAGGCTTGCTAGTTTTTGGGATTACCTTTCTTTCTAGGCAACTTCTTAATTGTAAAATCTACATTTTAGCTTCCATCTCCAGCCTTCTGGCCTGTAGCTCGTTGTCTTGTTTTAAAAACCTGCCTGATGTGTCTCCTGAACATAGATTTTCCCTTTGTTAATTCTCACCCCAGGAAGCAAAGAGGCAGTGTCTGACATCTTTCACATGCAGAGATTTAAATCTAATTCAATCCCAAATCCTTTCACTGAAGCAAAAAATGATTTTTAAAATCTCAAAGTATGTAGGTTGTATCAACGATGATTGTAGATTACCAGAAAAGGCCTTTCTGCTCATAAGCAAGACTCTTTCCTTGTTAAAGTAGACGTCATTTCCACATAGATAACTTGAGTAGCAAATCTACACTAGCTGTATGTATTTTAATATTTTTCTTAAAACATTGCTGCGTTTCAATATGGCAACACCCTGTACTGCGTACAGTTCTGATCACCACATTACAGGAAAGATGTGATTGAACTAGAGAGGTTACAGAGAAGATTTACAAGGATGTTGCCAGGACTGGAGAATTTTAGCTATGAGGAAAGATTGGATAGGTTGGAGTTGTTTTCTTTGGAACAGAGGAGGCTGAGGGGTGATTTAGTTGAGGTATATAAAATTATGAGGAGCCTAGATAGAGTGGACAGGAAGGACCTATTTCCCTTAGCAGAGAGGTCAATAACCAGGGGGCATAGATTTAAAGTAATTGGTAGAAGGATTGTAGGGGAGCTGAAGAGAATTTTTTTCACCCAGAGGGTGGTAGGGGTCTGGAACTCAGTACCTGAAAGGGTGGTAGAGGCAGGAACCCTCATCACTTTTAAAAAGTACTTGGATATGCAATTGAAGTCCGTGACCTACAAGGCTATGGACCAAGTGCTGGAAAGTGGGATTAGGCTGGGTAGCTCTTTTTCGACTGGCATGGTCACGATGGGCCGAATGACCTCCTTCTGTGCCATAAATTTTCTATGTTTCTAACACCCCTCCAGTAATTATGCTATATCACAAGATATTTTATATTAAAAAAGCAGTCCTGACATTTGTTCAAAAAGCTCTTACTGTGGACTCTTATTATAGCATTAGACATTCATGAGTACATCACTGGGGATATTAGAAAATAATCGTTTGCAGCTAACTGAAAAAATGTAGATAGTTGTTTATAATGCTTATTTGCTGTTTGTATGAATACTTGACAATTTGTTCCCCTCCCAATATTTAAATTATAGTATGCTTCGTGATGACCCAGCACAAAGAACCACAGCAGAACGTGCTTTATACAACCCTTTCTTTAGCATTCCCTTTGGTAAGTCCAGAAATCTATATGTATTGCATGTTCTTAAGAGTCCAAAACTTTACAATTACAGAGATATATAGCATTACAGTGTTTACATTTTAATATGACTATTCTTATTGCCATTTGTCCTAAAATCTTTGGAATGCACATGTTGAAACCACAGGGAGAGGGGTTGTGAATAGGTTGTAAGTCATGTTTAACTGAAGGCAGTTGGTATTGTACTCCCACTGTTGCCAGTAGGTGATAGTAGCATCTGGTGCCATAAGGGTTATAATTGAACTGCACAATGAAGTGGATCACATCCATTGGATATTGAAGGAAGTGTTTCTGCTAGTACAGACCTCAGACTTCCTGATGCAAAAACATTACAGACTTTGGTTTGTGGGAATCTGATGTATCCAGGTCCTAGAGTGCTTTTGATGAACACCTATTGAGTCATGTTGAGAAAGAACACACAAAGTCAATGTGTACCATGTGTTGAAGACTCTTACAAATTTGTAACTTATGAACATATGAAAAATATTGAATCATAATTTAACTGATAATCAATGATGGTTTATTCATACAGAAGACATATACTTATTCTGAAAATAGAGGGTTTTGTTTAAATTTAAAAAAATGAACACACAATTAAAAGCAAATTCACTAAACCATGAGTGTGAAAAGAACTTTAGGCTATTTACCTGACATTACAGACCTTTATTTATATAACACTATGACTGAATCTAACCTATATGTTCTCTGGTGGAATCACAACTTCCTTTCTGATAGCAGTAATATAAAATACTTGAGGTATTAACAATGCTGCACATTGTGGAGGCATATTTATTGTGCAGTGTATCTTCAATAATAAATATCAGGAATTGCATTTGCTCCTTTGTGTTCCTTTGCATTTTACACAGCTTAGCTATGCTTAGTGAGTACAGATGAAAATATTGAACAACATTGACTAAGTGAAGGAGAAGATCTGTTTGTATTAACAGATGTGAAAATATATCATCTTAGCTTTGCCTATGCTGCTGACTGTGCCAGAAACAAAATAAATAGGGTTGCAGGCTTGAGGATACTGACCTAATTAGCACTTTTAATACATGCTAGTATATATCAGTATGTCTCTGCAAAAAAAAAAATTCTCTATTTCCCATCATACAATAAAAGCCTACATTGGCTTCCCTGGAAGCGCTTGAAATAGTGATCACGTGTTTCTGAGACAGCTTTCTATTCCATTTCTTCCCCATATCTTCTGGGAAAAACCCTTGGGCTGACTTTCATAACACATCCTCAGTCTCTTAGCTCCAGTGCAATTCCATATACACACACACTCACTTTAGAAAAAGTGTTAACCTTTTTTTACTTTTGCATTTTTAAGTAGAACTGTGACAATACCTACAGCTGAAATAAAGTCCTCACCGTGTTAATTTTCTTTACTAGCACCTCATATTGAAGATTTGGTTATGCTTCCAACCCCAGTGCTGAGACTACTCAATGTTATTGATGATAGCCATCTTCGGAGTGAAGAAGAATATGAAGGTCAGTTGGTGTCTCCCTTTTCACTTGTGGGCAGGTATTTTCTAAACAATTAAATAGTGCTAAAATATTGGAAAGGAATGAGGTTTGGTTTGGACAGCTTGAATAGGTTTTATATTCAAGAAGACATTACTGTATTTGAAATTAATTTAAAATCCAGTTTGCTTTTCCAAACAGATGTTGTGGAAGATGTGAGGGAAGAATGTCAGAAGTTTGGACCAGTTATGTCTCTGCTTGTCCCAAAGGAGAATCCTGGTAAAGGCCAGGTAAACATATCTCTTGATTTGTTTTATATTTCTTCTATTTTCAAAGTAAGAGAGGGTTGTTTCCTCGGGGAAAATGTAGTCTGAATGAGATAGCAGAACAGCTAGGACTAGAGACTGATGAAAGCAGTACAAGTATTCGTTGACTAAATGACAGAAGGTGTGTAATGAGCAAACTGGCTATTTTCCCTTCCTGATAGAAATTTGAAACTAAATTTGGAAACTCTTCCTTCCTCTTTAGACAAGTGACTTGTTGAACTCCACACTAGAATGATGGCTATAAAACAAAAATCCTAATGATCCAAAAGCTTTGATCAAATTACCTTTAGCAACCATGAATTCTGTTTTTTGTGCCCTGTGTATTTTTTTTGCTCATCAAGGTCAAGGATATCACTTCTGTAGAATGGAATCCCCAAATAAAAGTAGACCCTTCACTCAAAAGATGAGCCTTAGTACACCAGTATGCATTTTTCCAATCTTCATTCTGGCATCCTTCACATACCATAGGTGTATGTGCAAGCTGACAACAGGAAACAATCCCTATACTGCCATATCAGAATATAGATTGGCAGTAGGGCTGGATGAATGTATTCTGCATTACCACCTAGCTGGTATAAAACTTCAGCAAGATTAGGAGTCTTTCTATTAGTTCTACTTTTCCATCATGGACTAACCTTTTTAGAAATAAAGTGAGCAGCCTACATGTTCTTTTTAATATTCCTTGGATTTAATCAGCAGCTCAGTTCTTGATGCAAGCATTTTATGTAGGCAAAATTACTTTATCTTACATATACCGAGTCTGTCTCCCACAAGATGTGGAGGATGTTGGAAAGAAGTTAAATTATTTATTGTATTGGATGCTTCATTCTCGAAATGGAAGTATTCTCCACGAGCCCTGATTTCACCCAATCAGTCCAGTGATCCTATTTTGTCTGCCTCAGAATCGGATCTTGGGTGTAGAATTTCCATAACCTGGAATGAGGAGGAATTTGGGCCTCTACACCTTTCTCGCCACTCGGCAATTCTGTCAGGGGGATGGGTGCTTCTTATACCCACCTTCCTTCCATTACAACATGTCTGGAGGTTGGACTTGCAGGATGCCAGGCTTCTCTGGAAGTCCTGCCTAGCATACGGCGAATGGAAAGTACACTTGCACGATCTGTAAGTGGGGCCTGCAATGCCATGTCCCAATGGCAAATCGATCAGAGAGAAACGGATTGCCTTTAGGAATTTGAAATGCACGAACAGGTCAGCACAAAAATGTTGATCGTTGGCCAGGCCGACCGCATGCTTCACGGAAGAATGACAATATGTCACTCCAGAAGTCAGGTGCCCCCATTTCTATTAGACAAATGGTCCCATCCCTGGGATTTGGGACAGGGTCTTCGCCAGGATAAAAGGAATAGCAGCAATGCAGTTGTTGAACCAGAATTTCTGGAGTCTGATCTCCATCCACAGAGTTGTTTTTAGAGTGTAGCAAAGAGAACTGACATTGATATTTTGTCAAGATAGGGACCGAGTCGTTAACAATTCTTCTTGTCACCTGAGCTTCTGCAGTATGTGGAGGTGATTCTATTCAAACAAGAAAGGTATTAAGACTTTCGCCCCATTAGACTGGATTGGATTCAGACCCAGAGGCGAAAGATGCAAACCTATTTCCCTCCAATACCTCATATTTTATGATAGTAAAAGTCAAACTTCACCATAATGAACCCTGCTTATAACGAACCCGGTGGCAAGACCTGATTTTTTTTTCCCAATGGAAATTAGCCCTACTACAATGAACACTTAAGCAGGATCTACCCGGACACAACGATGGAATTCAACAGAGACTAATTGAAAAATAACTGTTTTCATTGACAATGCCGCTGCGCGTCCAAAAGTCAATGCTCTGAAAGTAATTACTGTGCACATTCTCCCTCCTAATGCAACAAGTGTTCTACAGCCCTTGGAGCAGGGTGTTATACAGTGCTTCAAAACCTGGTGTGCAAAATTACTAAGGGAGATGACAAGAGTGCATGGACAGCGGTAATAAAAAAAAAATCCAGGTGGACATTCTGTATCATGAATCAGTGACCTTGAGTCGGAGAGAGGTGGTGACGAGGACGTGGAAGGCACAGAACCAGTGATCCCTTCCCTGGATGAGTTCAGAAAGGCAATTAAAACTGTGCGAAACTTCACACAGTCATTACCTGGAACTGAGGATCATTTTGGACCGACTAACAAAATAGAAATGGCATGCATTGAAGAAAAGCACAAATAATATGAGGCAATCCACACTGTATAGTTTTGTTTTAAAACGTAATAAAATGACCAATTTAAAATCATCTGCATTCTGGATTTTCTAAAATGCGATACAAAGTACTTTTTAAACCAGGGCTGTACACGACTTTCAGATCTCGTGGCTTATCAGTAAAAGTTGGATTGAGCAACAGTTTAATGCACATTATAGGAAAAATATGCGGTTTGATATTAATTTAAAGAATGAGAATCAGGATTGGTGTCACTTTAGATAGGTAACACTTACGGGGTTATACCATGCTTCCTCTTCTCCATGGGGTGCAAAAGATTGTATTGGCTTGTAAAGATTTACTGTGATGTTTTACAGTTACCTTACTTAAATGCAAATGGACAAGAGCAATTTACCTCAGTTTTTCAAGCAGTTACTAATAATAGAAAAGGTGAATCCTTAACAAGATTCAGTTTCAATTAAATCACATTTTTTCTCAAGAGGAATTAGCTATTTAGCTGCTTCAAAAGCCTGGCCTGTAAATAATATGGTTTTTAAAAATTAAATGAAATGTCAGACTCTGATTCTCTTTCTTCTTTAAAAACTAGGTTTTTGTTGAATTCAGAAGTGCTGGTGATTGCAAAATAGCCCAGCAGATGCTGACTGGAAGAATGTTCGATGGCAAGTTCGTTGTGGCTACATTCTACCCACTGAGTGCCTATAAGAGAGGATACCTGTATCATACTGTAGTTAATGACACCTAAGTTACAACTGGGCTCACCACCTTTTACAATCACCCAGGTCCCTTTTGAAATATTCTTCAATACAATAGCGTGAAGGTTAAATGTTTTATTCAGTTTCCTTTTGTGTGTAAGCTAGCATCGATTTAAGCAGCTAGTTTAGAGAAGAGGTTTACAAAGTTAGGGATTAATGCACTTAAATCTGCTGACAAGTTATTAACAAAATCTATTTTATTACTAGAAATTATAGCAACCTGCATTTGGTTGGTAAAATGCTAAATTAACATCTTCGCTGGCAGAGCTATCAAATGCATTCTTGTTAACGGGGAGCATGCTGGTGAAAATTGTTAAAAGATTACTATATCTGAACCTAAAGAAATCGCAAAACATTTTTGTAAATGGTGGGAGAAATAAAAAAAATTAGATTGAACTTATGATGGTGAGGTGAAAAATATCACATTGCAGGCATTTAGCCATAACTATTTGAAGTACATCAGATGCAGAAAATGTGTTATTTCTTGAAGGATATTAATGAGTGCATATAGGTATACACACACAAACATTAAACAACAGAAAATCACTCTTTACTGTGGGCAGGAGGGATGCAAACTTGAGGACAACTCTTCCTAAGAATTCCTCAGTAGTGCTTTATTTGGCCTTGGTTTGGCAGCAGCTTGAATGATTTATGTACGTGTGTGGTGTGTTACAGATTTATTTATATTCAGGGAGATGTAAGAGAATGTTTCTTGTATCGTTTCAGAGCTTGAGAGACTGCATTAAGTTGATTTTTTTTGTTTGCCTTGCATGGGGACAGCTTTGCTAATGTTAGTGGCCTGGAGATGCACAAACTGACCAAATCTGGACACAAACACTAACTGAATGCCAACTACTTCAACATATGAACACATTTATTCAGATACATAGGCAAGCAGATCACCCATGCCAACAACTGCATGGTTACTAGTATAGTTAGGGAGGGAAACAGCAGTTACATCTTGACTGCAAGGTACACTTGGCTTTCTCAGACACCTTTTATATACTCAGCAATTCAACAGCCCATACGATAAAAACAAGTAGTTCTAAATTGTGGAGGGTCGCAATCACATAATTATAGCAAAAGGTCAAATGGACTGACAGTTATTGCCCTAATAAAATATCTGGACTGCTCAAATGATCTAACAAATTACAGCCACAATTACATCTACTCAGGTGTCAGAGGAGTAAAAGAGAGCGTGCACTCGTACATACATTATACTCCAGTTAGTACAATTCATACAGCAGATTTTACTGTACTATGAGAGGAAAGTCAACATATACCCAAAGCAAAAAAAGAATCATACCTTCAACAAAAGCATCAATGTTGCCTCTCAATCACTAAAGAAGTCTAACATAATATTGCATAGTTGTTAATTTATCTATCATTTTACCAAGGCAATGTTAACGAAAATACATGGCGTTTTGTATGAAGTGTTAAGATGAGTTGAGCAGGGAAACTTGTCCATACAGCCTCCTACTGGGTCTTCCTTCAGTTGATCAAAAGAGGCAGGTCATCAAAATCCTTCATTTGTTATTGAAGCCAACAATAATCACAGCACTAACAGAATGTCTCCACATACAGCTATTTTAAAAAAAAATTGCTTTAGTTGTGCTTTCCAATTTACTGCACATATACCTAAAATTACTAGAATTAAAAAGGTGCATTATATTTTATAATATTCATTTGACAAGTTAGCTAATAACCAAAGACAACTGGCTCTAATGGAGAAACCTCAGAACCAAAGTTTCTGAAGTATTTCATATGATCCGTACATAACTCAAAAAGGATTTTGATGGCATAAGTTACAAAATGCTTAGGCATGCTTTAGAGATTGATTCTTTTAGAGCTTTTCTCAGGTACGCTTAAGGCAAAATTAATTACAAATCCTAAGCGTTAAAGCCTTGGGTGTATACCTGACACAATTTTCTGTCACTTTCTTGTACTCTGTACAATTTCAAGCCAGTAATCTAGTGAATTCAAGCAATTTATTTGGAAAGTGTGGACTTAAACTCAAATCAAGAAATTTAGAATCAAAACTTACTGAATTTAAATTTAACCAAGTTACATTTACTAAAACTAAATTCCAGTGTGTATTCCAAAATGTTTAAGTTTTGTATCTAGGTTAATTATTTAAAAAACAGAACTGCAGCTTTAAATACCAAAAAGTACCAAAGAAAGAAATGCAGGGAACATAGACAACCCAACATTTAGGAATATGTTCAAGATTGTATGTTTCCGCCACCACATTCTTACTCTGCTACACATTTCACCACTATCTATCATGCCTGCCTGGTGATTTTCTGTACACTCCCATACTGTAAACATTACTCAGCACTTCTGTGTAATCACGATAGCGGGGCCTGCTGTCTTCCAACTCCATTTTAATCAAATAACGACAGACTTCAAGAATATTTCCTGGGTTAACGTCATTGATATTTAGTGAGAAGTCAAGTTTTTCATAACAGAACATTCATTGTCTACTTACAAATAGAACCCATTAGTTTCTAAATTTTCCACGTGACTGACTGACTGCAAAAATGCTTGGTACATTACGAAGATCTCTCTCAGCTATAAGTTGAGCTTTACTGTTCTCCTTGTTTAGAATTCAGAAACTCCTGGATGAAATATTCTGGAATTGTAGTAGCTTTACAGAAAACTACAGTAACAGTTTGCAGCAAGTGTACTTTCCACCTTATTGACATGGCTGTACATACTTGAGGCATTGAACCTTTGGAATTGTGAGGTTGTCCTTTAGCAGGTCTTGAACAAAGCGTTGCTGCTTGCTCACCTAACTTCTCATACAGGTCTGCTTATTTTCTAGGGGTGGGAAGTCATAATGTGTAGCAGGTCACACAGCTAGGCATTTCCCCAATCTCAGACAGCTGTCAAGCACTTCACTTGGTCTACTTTACTCAACTCCACTTCAGACAACCCAAAAGGCCTTGAGGGAGTTGGAATAAGACCCAGACCCGCAAGTAACAAGAATGGAGGCATACCCTTACAATTTCCAGATACTTCAACTTGAGATGGTCAATAACAAACATGTTGCAGCCCCATGTGAATTCCACTCCTCTCCAATAAATAGTGCATGGATTATGACCAGAAGGCCCTACTCCTCAAGCATTCTGATCATGCCCCCTAATTTAATTATTATGGTTTGTAGTCCAGAGGCTAGAAGGACTGTGATCAGAATATTAAATCCCCACAGATCTGACTGACAACCCACTTCAGCCCTAACTTATATATGCCTAGGGAAAGAGCTAGCTAGAAAATGGATTCATGCCCTCGCAAATTGTGTTACATGATGCATTTTGACTGTTGCAGGTTGATCTTGTAGTTAGGTTGAGAATGTTAAAGTCATGTGAAAGCAGTACAGACCAGTGCCCATTGTACTTGCAATCAAAAAACATCAAGTATTCAAAACAAACAAAACTGGAGTAATTCAGTTAAGCCAGTAGTGCACACTCCCGTTTAATTTCTGCACTTCCTTTCAGTTCTTAGGTTACTTTTCTCTTTAGATGATTTCTCAAACTTTAGGAGTGTGATTTGCAGATCTGGCCCAAATTCCCATGTGGTTGCTTTAAATCAATTCTTCCATACGGATGATTTCAAAACCTGCAGCAGTTAAATCTGATCATTGTAGCCCAAGTGCACCCTAGGCCATCAGAAATCTTCAGCTTGATAACCAGATTATTGTGTGACTTAACATGATCACCTCATACTTGTGTGTGCTAATCATGTGCTGGATCAAATCATAGAATCAAGGGCAATTAGGGATGGACAATAACTGTTGGCCTTGCCAGTGACGGCCACATCCCATGAATGAATTTAAAAAATAGAGCACAGAAGGAGGCCATTCGGTCCATCATGTATGCCGGCTCTTTGAAAGAGCTATCCAATTAGTCCCACTCTGCTTTCCCCCCCCATAGGCCTGAAGATTTGTCCTTTTCAAGTATATAGCCAAATCCCTTTTGAAAGTTACCATTGAAACTGCTTCCACCATCTTTTGAAGTAGTGCATTCCAGATCATAACAACTCACTGAATAAAAAAAATTCTCCCTCATTTCCCACCTGGATTTTTTGCCAATTATCTTAAATCAGTGTCCTCTGGTTACTGTCCCTCCTGCCAGTGGAAACTGT
Organism: Heptranchias perlo; assembly: GCF_035084215.1. Taxonomy (NCBI): domain Eukaryota; kingdom Metazoa; phylum Chordata; class Chondrichthyes; order Hexanchiformes; family Hexanchidae; genus Heptranchias; species Heptranchias perlo. The sequence continues at coordinate 65,828,186 of NC_090333.1, forward strand.
TTCCCCCCATCTACTCTATCAAAATCCCTCAATTATGAACACCTCTGTCAAATCTCCCCTTAACCATCTCTGCTGTAAGGAAAACAACCCCAGATTCTCCAGTCTCTCCACATAACTGAAGTCCCTCATCCCTGGTACCATTCTAGTAAATCTCCCCTGCACCCTCTCCAAGGCATTGACATCCTTCCTGAAGTGCGGTGCCCAGAATTGGACACAGTACTCCAGCTGAGGCCTAACCAGTGATTCATAAGGGTTTTCCATACCTTCCTTGCTTTTGTACTCTTATGCCTCTATTTATAAAGCCAAGGATCCTGAATGCTTAAAATAAATTCTTATAAAAGGAGTCAACCATAAGAATTTAGGTAGCCACTACATTATGCATAATGCTGTCACACACAGTTGATGTAGAGTTCTAAATACATGGCACCTTTTCCTAAATCCCTGTACTCAGTTAATCATGTACCAGAATCAAAGTTTTGAGTACTTTCTGAAACAGTTTAAAAGAAAAACGATTTTCAGAATATTGACATTTTAACCACTAGTAATTTTACTGCTCTCATTAGCATTGGTGCAAAGACCAAAAAAAGTGAAATTACATCAAAACATTTCAGTGTACTTCTCGTTCCTCCAGATTTAATGTAAAAGGAACCAGTTGTAGCAAATAATTCTTCTACCACTATGCACAGAAGATTCTTACTGTACAAGCTCAAAGATTACAAATCACACTTTAATCTATTTCTGTAAATCAGAGGACTGACATGACTTCTTTTGAACTGTGGGTGCTTCGACCGAAACTAAGCTCCTAGGCCACAACCTGAGTGTTCGCAGGGGTGTTTTTTTTGTTGCTACTGACTATGATTGAAGGAGCTGTAGTAGATGCAGGACTAGCTCAGTTCAGCATTGCCCATTTTGCTTCTTGCACTTTAGAGCTTTGGCCATTTGTAGAATTGCTTCTTTAGAAAAAGTGTAAACCTTCCTCCAGGGGAGATTGTTATGGATCAAAATAGCATCAACTGTATTTGATTCAAAAAATGTGCTCAAAGCTTTTCTTTATTAGTATAATTACACCCAAGAAGGAGGGTGGTGCTTGGCACAAACATCATGCGATGATTAACATACAAATTTAACTATCTAGGCGTAGCAGTTTCTTTTCTTCTTACTGAGCTTAGGATCATTAAAAGAGTTCATTTAACTCAGGTTACCTGCTTGTCTGGAGTACAGTCTGGCCCTTTATCTGTGGAAAGAGAATGATTGCTCAATATTCATCTTTCCCAGCCTTGCATCTTCATAGGGGTGGATGGAATGTTCACTTAGTCACAGCTTGCTATTAACAGTAACTCTGTTTACTAAATAGCGAGGCAGCTTTCTTTGTCCAGCAATAGATCCACCAGACAGTAAAGGCTGCCATTTAAGCATGCAGTAATCAGGATTACTTTTGCAGCAAAAGCTTGGGAGATAACCATTTGTAGCCATAACTTGCTGCATTTTGATTTTAGGACACCTGCTTGCTAGGCAAGACCGAGATGATCAGACAAAATGGCAAAGCGTCTGCTACACTGATCAAAATAATTGATTATCTGCTATATATGGTCACCATAGTATTACATCACAATTTGTTATGCAAACTTAATTTAGAGAATATAGTGGGATTAGTATATGCAATTTTTATAGAGGGCAAGTGGATGCAAGTTGAATTGCGTGGATTATTTTTTAGAATGCAAGGCTTGGACCTCCAGGCTAAGGGATCTGCCTAGTAATGAGTGTATTTATTTACTGAAGGTAGTGAATGATGTGGTAATGTGCACTGAGCATGCATGCTTTCCCCAGTCTTGGTTTGTGTGCTGTCCTATGCAAAAGACATTTGAGCCAAAAGAGATAAACATGCTGCCTTATAGCATTTGCCACATTCCTCAAACAGTTGCATTGGGAATGGGAATATTTGTGTTTTCATGGATGGCTGGTGGTGTTGAAATGAAACTTTCCAGTTCTTTATCAAAATGTAAGAGGCAGGGGGAGGGGAAGAAATGTGATATTTGCACTGTGAATGTGTGAACAAAGTGTGTCTACGACCATTTCAAAAGGAAAGTAGAGTGCTCTTTTGTTCACCTATTGGTTTTGTTCACATGCCCTTTATTACCTAACTCAAGATTGACAAGGTAACCAGAAAGTTACAAATCTGATTTTAGATACGTTTTATCTGTTTGAGCCTATTGCTGTCTCCAAAAAAGTCTTGATAAGAAAGGATTAAAATCACCCATGCATTGAGATTCTATAGCCAATCATTGCCCAATAGGAATAATTCCAATAGCTTTAAAAAGATATTACAGGATCTTCCCCAAAGCATTTCTCAGGGTCAGTCACCTGCATCCCATCCATGCATGAAATGTACAGTCATAGGCAAAAATCTCATGGCCAAACAAAGATAATTCCTATTTAATGTTTCATGAAAAAAGTCTGAGGTGCTGTTGCTCACAATATAGCTAATATGAACATTTCGATTTAGAGTTTAAACTATCCTTACAACAATTACACACGCTTTACATTTCAGACCACAGTATTCACAATACTATCTGTACTGCTTGTGTGGGTTATTACCTCTAACATTTTTGATGTATTGTTTGTATGCAACTTCTAACTTTCCCTGGGTGAGTGTTCTACTTATGACTGATTTGATCCTTCCTGAAATCAGTTCATCTAAGACAAAAGTTATGGAACAGATTGGTTTGTAAAACAGAAAAAAAAAACCTGGTAGCTGATGGAACTCGTTGATCTCTTGTATTACTGCATTCTATTTTTAAGATTGTATTATTGCAAACTTTCATATACTAGTAAATGAAATGTAAATGCTTTTAATGGAGAAGTCGTTTGTTTTAGCAGCTTGGATTTAATTCTCACAAATTAAGATAGTCTTACTACTACAAAGAAGTATGATGTGCTTTTCTGCTTTGCATTGTATTTCTGGATTTATGTTATTCTGTAATCCTAAAGAGCATAAATGGAAATTAACTGTCCCATAATTTTTGGATTAGAAGCCATGTGGTCAAACTAATTCCATGGCAACTTCTGTAGAAGCCACGGCAGATTAGATTTGTTTGAAGCCTCTGATTGAATCTTTTGAGAGCCAGAAAGTTTGCCACTTGCATGAATAATTGATTGATCATGCCAAAACAGACAATGCACCAACCATAATCTGGCCCTATACCTTTTTGAGTTTAGATGTCTTTCTGTGCACTTCAGCCCTGTGATATAGTGAATCACTACTTCAGCCATTATTTTTCGCTGCTGTGTTAGATTTTATAGATCAGTAATTTTTGTTCTCAGGAAACTTTGGCACATGTAGACAAACTCTTTGCATTATTCTTCCCCAATCGGAGTTCCATTATTAAATGGACTGAAACTTTCTAACTGCAAATTATTGAATGCATTGCTTTATTAGATAGTGCCAGGCATCCTCGCTGCATGTCTATTACCATTATGAAATTTGTGTTATCAAATCAGAATGCTCAACTGTAATTGAAAATCCATTCATTGTCCCAGATGTTCAATAAATTGATGTCTTCTTATAAAGTTTAAGAAAATAGCACAGCTACATGGTATTACAATAATTGTATGGAAGTTTCTTTTTTTTAAAAAGTGTATATAAATGTAATTGTGCCCCGTGGCTGGATCAGACTAAACTGATGAAAATAGAGATGTCGGTCTACGCTGTGTTCATTATAAAATACTGCTGATTGTGACAATTCTTGTTCTAGAATAGCTACTGTGAACATTTGTAAGTCATCCACGTAAGATAACATAGTGGTTGATCTGCATTTCAGCATTTCACAGGGATTGGGAGTTAAAAGTTACTGCACTGAAAAGCTAAGTACCATATAGATGCACGTTTCAAGCACTTGTGCCAAGTAATGAGGCCAAAACTTATTGCAGGGTATTTCCTACTTTGAGAGATGCGGAGAATGTTCGAGAGAGCAGAGTGTAAAATACCAGAAATGTGGAGAAAGGAGAGTGACATAGTGAAGAGCATTGCTGAGGAGTTTCTAGCAGAAACCAGTAGGGAAAGTTGGCCTCCATTTTTTTCTATGCTGTTTGCATTTGGGTGCTTGTTGGGAGTTCTAATTTTACATGTTTGTTTATTTCTACAAGTAATTGCCTTCTACAGACACAGTAATAGTTTCTGATGGAATTTTTTAACTGCTTTCCAAACTAATTTCTATCTTGCAAAAAGTCAAGATTTGACTGTAGATTTAGTGCGTTTCCAGGAATGAAGTCACTAAACAAAGGCGGAGCAATCCTAATTTGTAATTTTGCTTTTGCAATTAGCGCTAGTTTCTTAGTACTACATATTGGGACAGTCCTTCCTGTTCCAGTTAATTCTGCATCACAAGTTCACATTTTTGCCTTTTACAACATGGTTATAGTTACTTTTGTGTCACTGCAAAGTTGCTTCCACTTCTCAACAATGTAAAAGTGACACTACAATGACTTCAGAGGGGAATGGTGCAAGACCCCCTCTTGCAGTGGTTTCACATTTTGGATTCAACTCCAGTGCAGTATCAACTCAAGATTATGAAGTGCTCAGGAGGGAGATTTAGGACAGCCTGGGTATTTTGTAAAGTAGAGGAGCACTTGTTTTTAAGAGCGCGGACGCACCCATCCACGTTCTCAAAAAAACTCATAATTTAACAGTCGGGAGCTGTTGCATACTTATATGTATGTGCAGAGTTCTCTTGGTCCTGAGTGCGTGAATTGCAGCCAGGAATTATAAACAAGGTACTGTTTGATACTGTAGTTACAAATTGGAGATCAATAAAATGTAACATCTTAAAACTTACTAGAAAATAAAGAGTTTTAAAAATAAGACTTTCGAGCGGGGGGAAAATAAGTTTTCTTAATGATTAGTAATTCTGACTATCTGCAGAGCATTAGTGCTGAACAATGGGTTCAATTTCCTCTCTGCGCAACTTTTAGCACAACTATTAATGTGCATAAATCCCTGCCGTGCTATTTTGACTCAGTCGTTCCTCTGTTTAAAATAAACTGCAGACAGAAATTTTCACAAACACATCACAGGTGTCGCAGAAAGAGGAAATTAAACCCACAGCCATTTTTGAATAGACCTTTTATTATACAATAAAAATTTTAAAATATTGGCACTGAAAGATATAATGCTCCCACGTGGTTTCTGCATACCAATATGCAGACAGTAAATGAATCCTGTTCCCCAGGTATGCTATAAAGCAGGTTCATAGTACTGGAGGCTAAACAGTGCTACATCCGCCTACCTTATGCAAGGGTTTAGGTATGTGAACTACTATCATCACCTTGGTTATTCTGCTGCTTTGTATACCAGACTATCTTGAAAGACATGCTACTGTGTCTTGTAGCATTATCTCCTTTTGGTAAAATACTGCCTTATGCTTTAGTGACAATAAAAACTACCTAAATAAAGGAACTTGTGTTTTTGTAAATCTGTTCAAAAAATTGATTTACCATTAAAATATTGCACATTAAAACATTTAATGCACAATACATAATGAAGACTTGAAGCTTCACAGTCTTGGCATGAATGCAAACATCTGAATTGTCATAAATTGTTTCCCCTACATTCTTCCCTGAAAGGATTGACTCCTTGCTGAAGTTTGGTTGCACAGGCACCAATCATCCTCCAGTACCTTGCCCAAGTGGCACTGTTCAACTGTGGGGGACGTCAAAGCTAAGAGACTGATCGTGTCCCTACCCAAAACTCACACAACCAGTGATTAGCACTCAGGACCAGGAAATCTGACTGATTTTCTTCCTCCCTAACTTAGAAGCACTGTGGCCAATTCTCACATCCCAACAGCGGCCCTGGGTAAGATCAGCTAACTTAGCAATCATCCTGTCCTGCTATTAACTCAAAAAAATTTAAATCCTCCTTACAACCACACTATTCCTGCTTTTAAAGATGTAGTTCACATTCTTAACAAATTCTCATTGGAAAAAAGATTAATAAATATGCAATTTGTTCCCAGGCTCTCAAAAAGTTCTTCTGTCAGGAAGGATTTCTAAACCTTTATAAATCACTGGTTAGGCCTCAGCTGAAGGATTGTGTCCAATTCTGAGCACCACACTTTAGGAAGGATGTCAAGAGCTTGGAGAGGGTGCAGAGGAGATTTACCAAAATGATACCAGGGATGAGAGACTTCAGTTATGTGGAGAAACTTGAGAAGCTGGGATTGTTCTCGTTAGAGTAGAGAAGGTTTAAGGAGAAATTTAATTGGATGTGTTCAAAATTATGAGGGGTTTTGATAGAGTAAATAAGGAGAAACTTTGCACTGGTAGGGAGGGTCGGTAACCAGAGGACACAGATTTACGGCAATTGGCAAAGGAACCAGAGGGAAGATGAGATTTTTTAAAAATTAAATGCAGTGAGTTATGATGATTTGAAATGTACTGCCTGGAAGGGCTGTGGAAGTAGATTCAATAGTAACTTTCAAAAGGGAATTGGATATGTACTTGAAAAGGAAAAATGTGCAGGGCTATGGGGAAAGAGCAGGGGAATGGGACTAAATGGATAGCCCTTTCAAAGACCGGACACAGGCACGATTGGCCAAATGGCCTTCTGTGTTCTATGATTTGAGGACTAGGGGACATAATTTAAAGTTGAGTGTTAAAATAGAAAATTGAGGCAACTTTTTCAGTAGGAATGTGATGCAAATGTGGAATACATTACCAGCTCCGGTGGTAGAGCAGAATACCATGGCAATTTTTTTTTTAAAGGGTTGAATTCCGGTTGATAAATAGGATTTAAGGCTATTAGTTCCAGAATTAAAAGTAAGGAATCTGATGAGAAGTTTGGAAGAGTAGATTGGGTAAAAGGCTCAATGGACTTCCGCCCAATATGTTCATATTTAATTACATCACCAAATTGTGTTGCTTGGGATTACACACAACAAATGCAAGATGGTGTTTGACTAGGCATGCCAACAAATTGCACATTTCCCATTTTTTAAACATGCATTGTTTTTGTACAAACTACATAACCATAAGACTGGAGCAAGTCATGCTCAAACTGTACAATATTCTTCAATGATCCGCCTTCAGTGTTCGAATATCTCCCTTTCGTTTCTGTGACCATACCTTGGTATTTGGTTCAGTTCTGGTCACAGAAACGAAAGGGAGATATTCGAACACTGAAGGCGGATCATTGAAGAATATTGATCAGTTCCCTTTCAAAACAACTACAAATGGCATCAATAGTTTGGAATTTGAATTTCTTTGTGGTTTATTAGTTCTCCAAGCTGTTGATCAAGCCCAACTTTTTAAACTCATTCTAATCAATCTGCTCAAAGTTTTGAGGCAGTCTACAAGAAACTGAAGGAATTTACCACACATCTTCATTGTCAAGCAAAAATGTCTCAATGACCATTGGAGATTTGTTTTAAATTTTTCACCAGACGATAAAGCCGGGGTAAGAGGGATGAGAAAGGAGAAGAGGGGTAAAATACACAACATCCATTCCAGATAGTATAACGTGGCAAGAATGACTGCATTTTTATTAGATTTAAAGAAAACAAAGGAGGACCTGGTGAAGCAAAAATTGAATTTAAAATTCAGATGACTATAATAAACTGCTTAACCTGTACTTGTGATTTGAGGTTATCTGAACTTCCATAATGAGATTTTACGGTCATCTCTGCCAACTATCCATTATTCTCTAGGTTCTGCTGAAAACACCACTTATGGTATAAGGTCTGAAAGGTCGGTCTCATTATTCAGGTTTGGAGGAAGTTTCTGAACAAAAAAGTGCTGTATTTAAAATGTGTTACCAAAAGATTTTACTTAATACACTAAGCACAGTTGCAGAAATATTTAGTAGAGAAGGGAAGATGCACAGTGCAGATTAAAGTCTGATCTATTTCTCGGCCTTGGTTATATAAAAAAAACTTTAAACTTAAGGACATAAAAGTAAAAATCTGCTCCGCCATATTACATGCAAGGATTTATTTAATTGGAGTTTATAGTATTGTTTCCATATACCATAAATCAATTAAACAGTCTTCAAAAACATGACCATATCATCGTCAAAATTCCAAAACGTGTTCATCTGCAACATATATTTCACATATAAATGTGACAGTTACAAACTATGTATTCTGAATAGATATTTGCTACAATATATTGTACAGCTTTAAACACATTCAACCCCTCTCTAATATGCTGCCTTAATAAAAAATATGATGAGCACATAAGATTAACAGCAGAGAAATGCAAGTACATTGTTATGTGCCTGACACTCAGGGTCAGACATTCAGCTATTAATTTTGAACTATGATCACAAGATCCTTACAGATGAGGATGGCCATTTGTTCCATCTTAATTCATCTGTCTAAAATCACCCTACAGCCCTCCCTTTGCAGCTTCTAATTGTTTTTTTAAAAAAATGTTTTCAGGAATTTTGCCTCCACCACTCTGCCCAGAAATCTATTCCAAGTGTTCATCTCTCTAATATGTGAAGAACTTCCCTATTGCAGTCTTAAAATTACCTTTTAGTTTGAACCTATGTTCCCTTGTCCTACTCACACAATGTAATTTAAAGTGTATCCCAGATTAACATTTTCCATGTCATTTATTATTTTTATAACTTTTAGAGGACCTTTTACCTCTCGGCTCCCTCCTTCCCAGGCTAAAAAGCCCAAGTCTCTCCAGTCTGTCCTTATAACTCCGACTCTTGATATTAGGGATCAGCCTCATGGCTCTTCTGTGCATTGCGTCCAATGCTGGAGTGTTTCCCTTGTTTCTCTGCAATTCAAACTGGGCGCTGTACTCAAGGTGTGGTCATTTTTTTATTTGTTCATGGGATGTGGGTGTCGCTGGCAAGGCCAGCATTTCTTGCCCATCCCTAATTGCCCTTGAGAAGGTGGTGGTCAGCTGCCTTCTTGAATCGCTGCAGTCCGTGTGGTGAAGGTTCTCCCACAGTGCTGTTAGGAAGAGAGTTCCAGGACTTTGACCCAGCGATGTTATATTTCCAAGTCGGGATGGTGTGTGACTTGGAGGGGAACGTGCAGGTGGTGGTGTTCCCATGTGCCTGCTGCCCTTGTCCTTCTAGGTAGTAGAGGTCGCGGGTTTGGGAGGTGCTGTTGAAGAAGCATTGGCGAGTTGCTGCAGTGTATCCTGTGGATGGTACACACTGCAGCCATGGTGCACCGGTGGTGAAGGGAGTGAATGTTTAAGGTGGTGGATGGGGTGCCAATCAAATGCTGCTTTGTCCTGGATGGTGTCGAGCTTCTTGAGTGTTGTTGGAGCAGTACTCATCCAGGCAAGTGGAGAATATTCCATCACATTCCTGACTTGTGCCTTGTAGATAGTGGAAAGGCTTTGGGGAGTCAGGAGGTGAGTCACTCGCCGCAGAATACCCAGCCTCTGACCTGCTCTTGTAGCCACAGTATTTATGTGGCTGGTCCAGTTAAGTTTCTGGTCAATGGTGACCTTCAGGATGTTGATGGTGGGGGATTCGGCAATGGTAGTGCCGTTGAATGTCCAAGGGAGATGGTTAGACTCTCTCTTGTTGGAGATGGTCATTGCCTGGCACTTATCTGGCGCGAATGTTACTTGCCACTTATCAGCCCAAGCCTGGATGTTGTCCAGGTCTTGCTGCATGCGGGCTCGGACTGCTTCATTATCTGAGGGGTTGCGAATGGAACTGAACACTGTCCAATCATCAGCAAACATCCCCATTTCTGACCTTATGATGAAGCAGCTGAAGATGGTTGGGCCTAGGACACTGCCCTGAGGAACTCCTGCAGCAATGTCCTGGGGCTGAGATGATTGGCCTCCAACAACCACTGCCATCTTCCTTTGTGCTAGGTATGACTCCAGCCCCTGGAGAGTTTCCCCCTGATTCCCATTGACTTCAATTTTACTAGGGCTCCTTGGTGCCACACTCGGTCAAATGCTGCTTTGATGTCAAGGGCAGTCACTCTCACCTCACCTCTGGAATTCAGCTCTTTTGTCCATGTTTGGACCAAGGCTATAATGAGGTCTGGAGCCGAGTGGTCCTGGCGGAACCCAAACTGAGCATCGGTGAGCAGGTTATTAGTGAGTAAGTGCCGCTTGATAGCACTGTCGACGACACCTTCCATCACTTTGCTGATGATTGAGAGCAGACTGATGGGGTGGTAATTGGCCGGATTGGATTTGTCCTGCTTTTTGTGGACAGGACATACCTGGGTAATTTTCCACATTGTCGGGTAGATGCCAGTGTTCTAACTGTACTGGAACAGCTTGGCTAGAGGCGCGGTTAGTTCTGGAGCACAAGTCTTCAGCACTACAGCAGGGATGTTGTCGGGGCCCATAGCCTTTGCTGTAACCAGTGCACTCAGCCGTTTCTTGATATCACGTGGAGTGAATTGAATTGGCTGAAGACTGGCCTCTGTGATGATGGGGATATCGGGAACAGGCCGAGATGGATCATCCGCTCAGCCCTTCTGGCTGAAGATGGTTGCAAACGCTTCAGCCTTGTCTTTTGCACTCACGTGCTGGACTCTGGCGTCATTGAAGATGGGGATGTTTACAGAGCCTCCTCCTCCCGTTGGTTGTTTAATTGCCCACCACTGGATGTGGCAGGACTGCAGAGCTTTGATCTGATCCGTTGGTTGTGGAATCGCTTAGCTCTGTCTATAGCATGTTGCTTCCGCTGTTTAGCATGTATGTAGTCCTGTGTTGTAACTTCACCAGGTTGGCACCTCATTTTTAGGTACGACTGGTGCTGCTCCTGGCATGCTCTTCTACACTCCTCATTGAACCAGGGTTGATCCCCTGGCTTGTTGGTAATGGTAGAGTGAGGAATATGCCGGGCCATGAGGTTACAGATTGTGCTGGAATACAATTCTGCTGCTGCTGATGGCCCACAGCACCTCATGGATGCCCAGTTTTGAGCTGCTAGATCTGTTGTGAAACTATCCCACATAGCACGGTGGTAGTGCTACACAACACGTTGGATGGTGTCCTCAGCGTCGAGACGGGACTTTGTCTCCACAAGGACTGTGCGGTGGTCACTCCTACCAATACTGTCATGGACAGATGCATCTGCGACAGGTAGATTGGTGAGGACGAGGTCAAGTAGATTTTTCCCTGATGTTGGTTCGCTCACCACCTGCTGCAGGCCCAGTCTGGCAGCTATGTCTTTCAGGACTTGGCCAGAGCACTTGCTCTGACTGATATTCTACTGTTATGGTTATGTAGTTCAACTTTCTATTGACTTTGCACTGCTTTGTTTGAACATATTGAGCATAGGGTCTACTAAGACTCCAAGGTCTCTTTCAACTTCATCCATAGCTATTTCAACACCATTCATGGAGTATTTACCCCTATTTCCTTCCTATGTGCAGCTCTTTACATTTGTCTGTATTCATTTTCCTCTGCTATTGTTTGGCCCACTCACACACATCTTTTAACTCATTCTGTATCTTTCACCGATATAGGCAGTCTGTATTTTCATAGCGTAACAATTTGATCCCAAGTTCATTGACTTCCTGGTCCTGGGAAACTCGATAAACACATGAGGGAGAAGGGACTAGAAGGATATATTGATAGGATTAGATGAAGAAGGGTGGAGGAGGCATGGACCTGTTGGGCTGAATGGCTTGTTTCCTTGTAATTTATGCTGCTGTAGGAAGGTGCCAACTGGATACGAGGCATTTCTCTGCAAAGAAAATCATCTCTAGTCAACACGCATACATTCACTTAGAGCCACCACTGACTGTCACCAACAGAGGATTGGGTTTGTACACCTTCTCAGCCCAGTCAGTGTATGGCCCAATGGAAGACATGCAACAAAAGGAAGTATTGGTTGATGCAGCATTGTTACATACACTTGATAAACCATTGCGGTCTAAGCGTGCAGAGATGAATATCGTATTTCAATGTAGCAAGCTGCACAAAAAAACAAAAATTTGTTTCATCACAAATAGAAGTAGTGCAGAATCTCAATAAAAAAATGTATTTCTTCACCATCAAAAAGCAAGAACACCCACCACAACAATCATTAAGATTTATTACCAGCATTCTTAATGACCTTTAAGATGGTTTGCAGAGACTAATTTTATCCTGGGGCACCATAGAATGATTTAAAAAAAGAAACCACATTTTTCTATCTCAGAAATTCACACGTCAATACCAGTTCACACAGTGCAGCATTAGCCCATTCAATCCAGCCTTAATTAAAATACTATGGTCAAGATGGTCTGGACAGTCCTTTTCAGCATACATGACAAATGTTACATTTGACTGAAGAGTTTGATTATCCAACAAGGTGGGAAAAAAAAACTCCTACATCATAAACAGTCTCTCACCATGATATTCCAAAACACTCACTGTTAAGTTGACACATCTAATGGGCATTTGGTTTTTCATGTGATTTTCAAGATTTGGAATAAATAAATCCATCTCCAGTATCAAATTCCCAGCTTCTTCATAGAAGATTGTGAATTCTCATTTCTGCACACTGTCACTATTTGCTGATCCAAGGCTTATTTTGCATTGGACGGATTCAAGCACTAACCTGGCTCTTGTTCCAAGGCAGGCACAATCATTTACATGTGGATTGCTCAAGTGATTACTATAATGTTGCAGACCACAATCTGGTAAGCAGTAATGGTTTCCAAATCAGTGAAGGCCAAACACTTGGTTTCTATATTATCGAACATAACTATGCAACTCTAGGCACAAGTTTAATCTGTTAACAAGTTTGTCATAATTAACAATACAAGATAAACCTATACCTGAAACAATTCCAGGGAATGAATGGTTAGCAATTGATGTCATTGTAGTTACTTTCTGAGCACCTTCTGACAATTACCTAAATCAAATTCCAACATACTTTTCAACACATCTCTAACACACAATCTCAATTAGGTTAACAGGCAGCTAAGCAGCTTAATGAAAAGTAGACCTGAGTTTTAGTACACTAGATCATCGAATAATTAGCCATTGGTAACCATGGTTTCCTGACACATGTAATATTTGATGCCAAAGCAAATTTGATGGCCATTCATGTCATTTTGTTCGTAGCTAGCCTGGAGAGATGCAGTTCTGCCTATTATCTAAATAAGCAGTGCTTTAGGAAAAATAGAAAGGACAAAAAAAGACCTGTATTCCAATTTACATCTTCTGTTGCTATGCAGCACTATGTAAATAAATAAAACTACTCTCTCTTAGAATCCAAAATTAGAGCTGCTCTCTATTATTACCTGTCAGCCTCGTGGATTTGTGGCCATACTTTGACGTATCTGATTCATCCATCCTCATTGGCAAATATCCAGTTTCCCAAAAAATTTATGAAGTAGAAAAAAAATGAGCAATGACCATGTTATCCGTGTAAAACATGTTATGGAATCAGCCATATATAGTGATAATTGAGGATACTCAGTAAGGCACAGTGAAATGGAATTTTGTTTCCCCATGAGGGAGGAACACTGCACTGCGGATGAATTATCTCGCTGAGGTGTAATTTCACTCCTGGTTTCTGATGAAAAGAAATGCTTTAGGAAAGTGTCAGAAGTCGACATGTGGCTGTATTTAAATCTTCATTTCCACTATGAACATTTTAAATATTGTGACCAAAGGGCTGTGAAGGAGAATTGGGGGGGGGTGGGGAGGGTGAAAGAAATCCAGTAATAATATGATTTTATAACCATGAAATTTAAAAATATATATTTAATGGATGTTGAATCACCACAAGAATGGGACAGTACAGTTCCTATAAATCAAGAAACTGCATGCTTGCTTTTTATGTAACCCAGTTTTACAGCTGTTCAGATGCCAGTTTGCTCTTAAGGCGAGACTATTGGACCCAGAAAAATGTCTCAAGGCCACCAGTGATAGACGGATGAGGCTCGGAGTTAAAATCTCTTGGAACTTATGCTGCCCAGGCCGGGACAGTTTGCCTTCTGCCTCGGCCTCCACCTGCACGACTCCTGCCCCAAGTTAAAATCAGGATTTCCATGTTTGCGAGGAGCATTATCTCCATCACTTTTCCTGTGGAATCAGCCATATATAGTGATAATTGAGGATACTCAGTAATGGAATCAGCCATATATAGTGATAATTGAGGATACTCAGTAATGGAATCAGCCATATATAGTGATAATTGAGGATACTCAGTAAGGCACAGTGAAATGGAATTTTGTTTCCCCATGAGGGAGGAACACTGCACTGCGGATGAATTATCTCACTAGCGGGAACCCTGAGACGAGTGAAAGTTGTGAATCAGATCAGGCTGATCCCTCCTTTCCTGTGGAAAGGAGGGATCAGCCTGATCTGATTCACAACTTTCACTCGTCTCAGGGTTCCTTCTAGTGCAAGGCATCAAACTGGCACCCATGTGGGCTCTTTACATTAACTCTAGGGCCTTCGAGATGAGAAAGCGTATGCACTCAATCACTGTTCAGGGGATAACTGAACATGGGAACGTCATTATGCACATCAGTGGCTGTTATCCAGGATGCAGCCACGAGCCCTCCATTGTGTGGAATTCCGCAGTGCTCATATTATTTGAAGGAGAAGAAACAATGGGCAGATGCGTCTTTGGAGAACAAGGCCACTCTCTGCATTCATGGCTATTGACCCCACTGAGAAACACCCCAACTTCGGAGAGGCAGCATGGCCTGGACACCTCAGCGTCTGTTTGTTGTTCCTCAGCTGAAAACTGAGCCTTGAAGCAAAGAGTACCATGCAGTTTAGGCACAGTGAAAGCATCTGCACAAAAGGACACTGTTTGTGCACAAGGCTTCAAATGGACCTCCCATAGGGTGCTGCTGTTACCATCTTAGGTTTGTAGCCGGCTTCATAGGTCCCACAAGAAATGTGTGCAAAGGTCAGGAACATAATATTTTGTTTTGCTTCTAATACCACCAAGTTTCTGCCTCATTTACAGTCAGGTACGAGGGTCCAGTAATTGTATTGGTCCGTGACCACCCTCTATGCAGTTGGCACATGTACTTTTACTGGAGGGTGGCATTCGGCCCCAAATAGAACCACCTTCCTTTTGTGCAGCTCCTGCAGCAGGACCTCCAACTCTTCAGTGGGCAACATTACCTACCTATCTCCACTGTGTCAATGTGAACAATTAGTCCACTTTCCTGCTTCCACCACAACTTCTTTTATTGCAAGCTGTAGACCTGCCACATGTTGTACTGACCAGCCAAGTGTGCCACAGATGTAGCTCTCCGGGCAAGCCTTGCCTGTGTCAATAGCCTGATCCAATTAAGAGGAGGGGGTCCTATTATAAAATTCAGCGTTGGGCACCCCTGCACAACTGCTGCAGGCGAGCCCTTGCTGCAAGCACGCACTACCCCAATTCTGCTGAGATCGCAAAGTCAGGGTTAATAACTATGCTTGAGAAAATAAAAATGGAGACTAAAATTAGACTAAATGGGTAGAAATTTATTTCAGACTTAATGCTACTCTCGAATTCATTACTGCTTTTGTGTTTCATTCGAAGACAAATAAACATGAATCC
Organism: Heptranchias perlo; assembly: GCF_035084215.1. Taxonomy (NCBI): domain Eukaryota; kingdom Metazoa; phylum Chordata; class Chondrichthyes; order Hexanchiformes; family Hexanchidae; genus Heptranchias; species Heptranchias perlo. The sequence goes on from NC_090333.1 coordinate 65,843,685, forward strand.
GTTTCAAGTCACTGACATAAGCTGGAAACGTGTGAAGCAATGAATGTGAGGGGCTGCTTGAGTGAACATCTCATTTCAAGTGACAATTAATTAATAGTCCACTACCTGCGAAAGTCCTGCAGTCATCAAGTGTTTATACAAGAACTACATCTTCTGTGTAGTGAGCTGTCTCAGTCAGTTCAATTCTTGCAGACTGTCCTGTGCTCTGGTTTACAGACAAACACAGCAAAACAAAATAGGAATATTCTTTTGAATGAATGAAACCTCGCACCAATGTCTTCGGGCTCTGTTGATATTAAATTCCAACTCCTTAAAGCAAAAGAGATTATTGTTGTGACCATTGTGCTCCTCTCTGTTGCCTCCTCTCTGCAGGATTATTTTCCGTTTCTTTCCATGGGAGACAAAGACCTGGATGATGCTTAAACACAGAATGATACGATTATTACACATGTGAAAAACAAGATGAAACCAATTGCCAAGGGCACTCTAAAAGACTTAAATTTCCACTCATCCAAACGACACTGTGCTGATAGGACCCATCTTTCATTGGAACCATAGATAAAAGCAGTAATAAAGAAGAACGAACTTGCATTCATTTAGTGCTTTTTACAACCTCAGGACGTCCCAAAGCGCTTTACAGCCAAAGAGGTACTTTATTGAAGTATAGACACTGTTGCAATGTAGGAAATGTGACAGACGATATGGAACCCTAGCGTGCTACTTCATTCAGAGGTTAGTTCTCTTCAACACATCTGTTCCATCATCAAGACCACCATCTTCCACCTTTAAAACATCCCCTCTTCCACCCATACCTGCCCCTCCCTCCTGCTGGCAATTCTTCAATTCAAACCTTTGTCATCTTGAGGCTCAACTTCACGAATGGTCTTCTACCCTGGTCTGCTCACCTTCCACCCTTCATAATTTACAACCCATTCAGAATACCATTGCCCATAACCCTTACAGCACTACACTTTCATCACCCCACTTCTTGCCAGGCTCCACATGCTCCTCTATATCAATTTCAAAATCCTGGCTCGTACCTTCAAATGTCGTCTCAATCTTACCCCATCTTACTTCAGCAGCCCCCTTCAGCCATATGTCCCTGCTTGCACCCTTTACTTCTCTGAAACTTGCCTACTCCTTGTTCCCTATCTTCTAGCCTCCATCATTGGTCTTTTATCCACCATGCCCCTGCCCTCTGGAATTCCCTCCATAAATCTGTTCACTTTACACTCTCCCTTTCTGTTTTCAAAAACCCTCTCAGTCCCATCCTGCAATTCCACCTACCTCTTCTTCACTCCTCCTTGGATCACCTCCAACTCACTGTGAATGTTGCCACAGGAGATCCATTAATTGATAATAGAAAAGGCATTATGGGGCCAATTCTGTGACCCTTCCTACCTAATATCAGGACATTTCATTAAGAAGGGAAGGGACAGGGGAATTGTGGTTTGGAGTAGAGAAAATCAACATTTTGTGTGAAAGTTAAAAAGGACTTTGAGATGGTGAAAGGGAAATTAAAATTGCAGCAGAGACTAATGGATACTATAGGCAAGGGACAGTGTTAAAATAGGAGGTCCAAACAATTCCATTTTTCCATGCATGTTTTGAATATTGTGGATCTGCTTGATGTGTTTTATACTGTGGGGCAGGTGTGGGTGTTTGAAGTTCTGGGACAAGGACCTGTGAATGGAAATACGACAAGATGATTCAAGGACGAGAGTCCTAGACAGAAGTCAATACGGTTATATGGGATGACAGGACGCGGAGATTTTACTGTACCTTTCACTGCATGTAGCTGGGATGGCTAATGTAATACATGAAAAGTGCCAGGGGTGAGGATGAGGGGCTAAAGTCAAAGTTAGAGCTGCTCCCAAATCTCCGTTACTGCAGGCTGACGCTACTCATGAGCAAATTCTAAAATTCTTTATGATCAGGAAACACAGATTTGATGGAGATGGAAATCTCTTCTTGGTTGTCTAGTGGAGCTAATGGTGGGACAGAGCATGGAACGTCTAAGGTCATATGTTAGAATCAGTGAATCAAAAATACGTAAAATAAATGTGGTTAGAGTAGAATAATTTTGGGGTAATTATAATAAAATTGACAATGATTAAGAGTGACTAAAAACATGATCAAAAGGAATGACAGTAAAGCTTACAGGAAATGCACATCATACATGAGGCTCTTAATGTATTACAGGCAGTAAGTCCCTTGGTGGCAGCAACGGACAGTGAAATTTATTCATTTGATGTACGATACTGTCCTTCCTAGACAATATACAACTATGGCATAATCACTGTGTTCTTGACATATCATTGTGGGATCAAAACATACAAATACTTATAATAACATAAGAAATAGAAGCAGGAATAGGCCATACGGCCCCTCGAGCCTGCTCCACCATTCAATAAGATCATGGCTAATCTTCTACCTCAACTCCACTTTCCCACCTGATCCCCATATCCCTTGATTCCCTTAATGTCCAAAAATCTATCGATCTCAGCCTTGAATATAGTCAACGACTGAGCATCCACAGCCCTCTGGGGTTGAGAATTCCAAAGATTCACAACCCTCTGAGCGAAGAAATTTTTCCTCATCTCGGTCCTAAACGGCCGACCCCTTATCTTGAGACTATGACCCGTAGTTCTAGACTCTTCAGCCAGGGGAAACAGCCTCTCAGCATCTACCCTGTTAAGCTCTCTAAGAATTTTATACGTTTCAATGAGATCACCTCTCCTTCTTCTAAACTCCGGAGAATATAGGCCCACTCTACTCAATCGCTCCTCATAGGACGACCCTCTCATCCCAGGAATCAATTTAGTGAACCTTCTTTACACCACCTCTAAGGCGAGTACATCCTTCCTTAGGTAAGGAGACCAAAACTGTACACAGTATTCCAGGTGTGGTCTCACCAGAGCCCTATATAATTGTAGCAAGACCTCCTTACTCTTATAGTCCAACCCCCTTGCAATAAAGGCTAACATACCATTTGCCTTCCTAATGGCTTGTTGTACCTGCATGTTAACTTTCTGTGATCCATGTACAAAGTCACCCAAATCCCTCTAAATACCAACATTTCTTAGTCTCTCACCTTTTAAAAAAATCTGTTTTCTATTCTTCCTACCAAAGTGGATAATTGCACATTTCCCCACATTATACTCCATCTGTCACCTTCTCGCCCACTCACTTAACCTTTCTATATCCCTTTGCAGCCTCTTTACTTCGTCCTCACAGCTTACTTTCCCACGTAGTTTTGTATTGTCAGCAAAATTGGATAGATTGCACTCGGTCCCTTCATCTAAGTCATTGATATGTATTGTAAACAGCTGAGGCCCAAGCACTGATCCTTGTGGCACCCCACTAGTTACAACCTGCCATCCCGAAAATGACCATTTATTCCTACTCTCTGTTTTCTGTCCATTAACCAATCTTCAATCCATGCTAATCTATTACCCCCAATCCCATGAGCCCTAATCTTGTGTAACAACCTCTTGTGTGGTACCTTATCAAATGCCTTTTGAAAATCCAAATATACTACGTCCATTGGTTCCCCCTTACCTACCCTGCTAGTTACACCCTCAAAAAACCCCAATAGATTTGTCAAACACGTGTTGACTCTGCCTAATCATACTATAATTTTCTAAGTGCCCTGTTACTACGTCCTTAATAATAGATTCTAGCATTTTCCCTACTACTGATGTCAGGCTAACTGACCTATAGTTCCCTGTTTTCTCTTTCCCTCCTTTCTTGAATAGCGGGGTTACATTTGCTTCCAATCCATGGGGACTATTCTGGAATCTAGGGAATTCTGGAAGATCAAAACCAATGCATCCTCTATCTCTGCAGCCACCTCTTTTAAAACCCTAGGATGTAGACCATCAGATCCAGGGGATTTGTCAGCTTTTAGTTCCATTAGTTTCTCCAGTACTTTTTCTTTACTAATTTTAATTACTTTAAGTTCCTCACTCTCATTAGACCCTTGATTTCCCACTATTCCTGGTATGTTTTTTGTGTCATCTACTGTGAAGACAGATACAAAAGATTTGTTTAACACCTCTGTCATTTCCTTATTCCCCATTATAATTTCTCCTGTCTCGGCCTCTAAGGGACCCGAGTTTACTTTTGCTAATCTCTTCCTTTTGACATACTTGTCGAAGCTCTTACAATCCATTTTTATATTTCTTGCAAGTTTACTTTCATATTCTATTTGCTCCCTTTATCAATTTTTTGGTCATCCTTTGCTGATTCCTAAAACCCTCCCAATCCTCAGACTTACTACTCTTTTTGGCAACATTGTAAGCCTCTTCTTTTAATCTAATACTATACTTAACTTCTCTAGTTAGCCACGGTTGGACCACTTTTCCCATGGAGTTTTTATTCCTCAAGGGAATGTATATTCATTGAGAATTATGAATTATTTCTTTAAATGTTTGCCATTGCTGATCTACCATCATATCTTTTAATCTAATCTCCGAATGTGCCTTAACCAACTCGCCCCTCATACCTACATAATTGGCTTTCTTTAAATTTAAGACCCAAGTTTCGGACTTAAGTACATCACTCTCAAACTCAATATGAAATTCTAACATATTATCACTCTCCCCCAGAGGATCTTTAACTATAAGATTACTAATTAACCCTGTCTCATTACACAACACTAGACCGAAAATAGAATGTTTCCTAGTTGATTCCTCGACATATTGTAGTAAAAAACTGTCTCAAATGCATTCCATGAACTTGTCCTCCAAACTACTTATGCCATTTTGGTTTGCCCAGTCTATATGAAGATTAAAGTCCCCGACGATTATTGCATTACCCTTGTTACATGCTCCTCTAATTTCCTGATTTATACTCTGTCCAAAACTATAACTATTAATGTTTTCTGTCCTTTGTTACTTCTTAGCTCCACCCATACTGATTCTACATCCTGATTTTCTGAGCTAAGTTCCTTTCTCACTACTGTCCTTCTGTCATCCTTTATTATCAGGGCTACCCCCACTCCTTTTCCATTTTGTACGTCTTTTCTAAAAGTCAAGTACCCGGGAATATTTAGTTCCCAACCTTGGCCACCCTGCAACCATGTCTCAGTAATGGCTACTAGATTAAACCCATTTATCTCTATTCATCTATCTTCTTACAAATGCTTCGGGCATTCAGATATAGCGCCCTTAATTTTAACTTTTTACTATCTTTCCCTGATGTGACCTTAGTCACTAATGCCCTATTACCTTAATTAAACTCTCTATCCCTTCCTGATACACTCTGCTTGTTTTTACCCAAATCGCTACTCTGCTCCACAGCCTTGACTTTTCTCTTTAGACTTATAAATTTAACCTTACCTGAACCCTCCCCCCTTCTTATTAGTTTAAAGTCCTATCTACTGCCCTAGTTAGCCAATTCGCTGAGACACTGGTCCCAGCCCGTTTAAGTGGATCCCATCCCAATGGAACAGCTCCCTTTTTCCCCATTACTGGTTCCAGTGCTCCATGAATTGAAACCCTTGCTTCCTACACCACTCCTTCAGCCACGCATTTAACCATCTAATCTGTTTGTCCCGATGCCAATTTGTGCATGGCTCAGGTAGTAATCCTGAGATTATCACCTTTGAGGTTCTGATTTTTAATTTGGACCCGAGCTCCTCAAACTCCCTCAGCAGAGCCTTATTCTTAGTTCTACCTATGTCATTAGTACGTGAACCACGACAACTGGATCGTCTCCCTCCTTCTCCTCCAGCTGCAAGGAGATGTTCTTAACCCTGGCACCGGGCAGGCAACACAACATTTGGGACTCCGGTCTCGGCTGCAGGGAACGGTATCTATTCCCCTAACACTATTACATTCCTTTTCGCTCCCCCCACTTGAATGGCCTCCTGTACCACGGTGCCTTGGTCAATTTGCCCATCCTCCCTGCAATCTTTGTTCTCATACGCACAGGTAGCAAGTACCTCGTACCTGTTGGACAAGGGCAAAGGCTGAGGCTCCTCCACCACTGCATCTGGGGTCCCCTTACCTGTCTGACTCACAGACACAACCTCCTGTCCCTGACCCCTAACCAAATATAATCCACTACCTAACCTAAGGGGTGTGACTGCCTCCTGGGTCTAAGTGTCCAAGTAACACACCCCCTCCCTGATGCATCGCAATGTCTGCAACTCTGACTCCAGCTCAACAACTCTGAGCCGAAGCTCCTCGAGTTGCAGACATTTAACTGCAGATGTGGTTACCTGGGATCACACTGCTCCCCACAAACTCCCACATGCTGCGTTATGGTGCACCACCTGCACTGCCATCCCTAGCTAATCTTGTTTTATTTATTTAATTAAAGTTTTTACAAAATTAATTCATTTGGTTTATTTTTAGTTATTTTTAAAAAAACTAATTAATTTATCTAGTTTAAATTATTAATTTAATTAAGCATTAGCACGTTATAGGTTCCCAGTTGCTAGTTTAAGCTGCTGCTCTAGCTTAGAGAGCAAAAAAATGTATTACTCACCAACCAGTCATCAACCTGCTGTCCTCTGATGTCACTCTTTCAAATTTCTGCCTGTGTTTGAGTTGGTCTCAGCTTTATGTCCACACCCACCTCTCGGGCCCCCTGCTCCCGCCCCCCTCTCGGGCCCCCTGCTCCCGCCCCCCTCTCGGGCCCCCCGCTCCCGCCCCCCTCTCGGGCCTCCCGCTCCCGCCCCCCTCTCGGGCCCCCCGCTCCCGCCCCCCTCTCGGGCCCCCCGCTCCCGCCCCCCTCTCGGGCCCCCCGCTCCCGCCCCCCTCTCGGGCCCCCCGCTCCCGCCCCCCTCTCGGGCCTCCCGCTCCCGCCCCCCTCTCGGGCCCCCTGCTCCCGTCCCCCTCTCTCTCGGGCCTCCCGCTCCCGCCCCCCTCTCGGGCCTCCCGCTCCTGTCCCCCTCTCTCTTGGGCCTCCCGCTCCCGCCCCTTTATGTCCCCGCTCTGCTCTCGGGCCTCCCGCTCCCGCTCCTTTATGTCCCCGCTCTGCTCTCGGGCCTCCCGCTCCTTTATGTCCCCGCTCTGCTCTCGGGCCTCCCGCTCCCGCTCCTTTATGTCCCCGCTCTGCTCTCGGGCCTCCCGCTCCCACTCCTTTTAGTCCCTGCTCTGCTCTCGGGCCTCCGCTCCCGTCCCCCTCTCGGGCCCACTGCTCCCGTCCCCCTCTCGGGCCCCCTGCTCCCGTCCCGCTCTCGGGCCCCCTGCTCCCGTCCCCCTCTCTCTCGGGCCTCCCGCTCCCGCCCCTTTATGTACCTGTTCTGCTCTCGGGCCTCTCGCTCTCGGGCCTCCCGCTCCCGCTCCTTTATGTCCTCGCTCTGCTCTCGGGCCTCCCGCTCCCGCCCTGCTCTCGGGCCTCCCGCTCCTTTATGTCCCTGCTCTGCTCTCGGGCCTCCCGCTCCTTTATGTCCCCGCTCTGCTCTTGGGCCTCCGCTCCCGCTCCTTTATGTCCCCGCTCTGCTCTCGGGCCTCCTGCTCCTTTATGTCCCCGCTCTGCTCTCGGGCCTCCGCTCCCATTCCTTTATGTCCCCGCTCTGCTCTTGGGCCTCCGCTCCCGCTCCTTTATGTCCCCGCTCTGCTCTCGGGCCTCCCGCTCCTTTATGTCCCCGCTCTGCTCTCGGGCCTCCGCTCCCACTCCTTTATGTCCCCGCTCTGCTCTTGGGCCTCCGCTCCCGCTCCTTTATGTCCCCGCTCTGCTCTTGGGCCTCCGCTCCCGCTCCTTTATGTCCCCGCTCTGCTCTCGGGCCTCCGCTCCCACTCCTTTATGTCCCCGCTCTGCTCTCGGGCCTCCCGCTCCCGCTCCTTTATGTCCCCGCTCTGCTCTCGGGCCTCTGCTCCCGCTCCTTTATGTCCCCGCTCTGCTCTCGGGCCTCTGCTCCCGCTCCTTTATGTCCCCGCTCTGCTCTCGGGCCTCCCGCTCCCACTCCTTTTATCCCCAGTAACCACTAATAATCACAATAACCACTAAAAACACTAACCAATGAACTAAATATTTACTGACTTACCCTTGGCGCTCCTCCTTGCTTTGTTTTGATTCCGTGTCCTGCTCCCTTTCTGCTCCACTCACTCTTTGTCTATAGTTCTTTGGTTTAAATCACTTAGGACCTCCTTTCCCCTCCATGCCTAATTCCCACACTCACCAAATTCCCAGTTGAAAGTCCTCACTCTGTTAGCAATTCACTCCGTTAAAGGTTCACTCTCTACCTTTTCCAACCTCAGTGTTCAAGCTCAGTGCCCAATATTGTGTTCATTTGAAATTTCAGCAGTGTTAACCTGTTTAACAGCTTTGCTAATATAACGGAGAGATGAGCCTCTAGCAAGTGTCAATGCCCACAGATTATCTAATAGTGCACTGCATTTGATTACCAGGAAGCAGCAGCGTCATTTTCATTTGTAAAACTGTTTCTTCCTTGCACTTGTTAGATATGCTGCTGTTCTGAGATGCCAGACTCTCGAGAGCCCTACATCAAGCCACTGTCTGTGCCTGAGGTGGGCTTTGCATGTCACATTGCCAGTGTTAAGCCGTAAAATGTTCCAGTAGCTCTTTAATTATCTTGTAATACTAAACACATTTTTAAACCTCGTATTGAAAGCCTGTAGGCTGCAAAGAATCCGAGTCTAACTTTAGGATCTATTAATTAGTGGGAAGTGTAGGACTTGAAGTCCTTCCAGGAGGAAGTGGAGGAAAGGTTCTTTTGGGCCTCTTTTTCTACTGAGCTGCCCAAACTGCTGATGTTTAGACTATTTGAAGGATATTAGTGAGTCCCCAGTGTTATCACATCCATTTCCACTGTGACAGGTAACAGGTCTGGTGCTCACAAATTCAAGGTGCACCATGAATTATATTTTCTCGAATGATGTTACTCTTTTCTTGTATGGCGTGTTTCATAGCTTGAATGGACAATACAACAGTTGTGCCTAAGATTCTCCACTGACATTTATAATGGAACAGTCCATTTAGAGGCAGGGAACAGCACAAACTTGACAAATCAGGATTTCATCCCATTTCAACCTATTGAGAATTAAGATTTTAACTAGAAATCCATTTACCTGTCAGATTTCTTTTTTAAAGTTATCTGTTAATAAATTAGAAATTTACTGTAACCAAAAGAACAGAGAATGTCTCCAACAAAGTCAGATGGGGACTTTATATCACCAGTCTTGATTTAGAGAGACACTCTTGGCATGTACAGTCTCGGTGCGTACAATCGCAACGTGTATAGACAGCCTCGGTGCGTGCAGACAGACAGTCTCGGTGCGTACAATCGCAACGTGTATAGACAGCCTCGGTGCGTGCAGACAGACAGCCTCGGTGCGTGCAGACAGACAGCCTCGGTGCGTGCAGACAGACAGCCTCGGTTAGGTTTTCTGGAGCAGATGGAGAAAACAAGAACAAGGGCTCGTTCCTCCATTGTTTAAGTGCCCCTTGTTTTGGGCCAGTGAAGCAGCATTGATATTACGTGGACCTGTCTCTTGGCTAAGTTGTTCCACTCTCTCATCTAATGAAGATGGGTAGATAAAAAAATTATCTGCTGCATTGAATTACTACGTGTGACACTCCTTGGCAATTGGGAGCTTGCAAATCCCGGCCAAGCCAAGTGTTCATTTACCAATGGACTGCTGCGCCTGAACTTATTCTTCTAAACTGGATCACAATTTTATTTAAGCTTCAGCCAACAGATATTTTTTCCAGAAAGGGTAGTGGAAATCTGGAACTCTCACCCCCAAAAAACTGTTGAGGCCAGGGGTCAATAGAAAATGTCAAAAAAGAGATTGATAGATTTTTGTTTGGCAAGAATATTAAGGATTACAGAACCAAGGTGGGTAGATGGAGTTAAGATACAGATCAGGCGTGATCTAATTTAATGGCGGAACAGGCTCGAGGAGCTGAATGGCCTACTCCTGTTCCTATATCTATAGCCCTGAATGAAAGGTAGAACAACTCCAAGGTTGAAAAGAGTAGGAGAGAAGAATCATAGCTCAAGAAGTAGTGGTTGGAAGATGCCAGGCTTGGGTTTCAAAAGCCTGTAGGTTGGGCGAGGAAGTGATAATGGGGTTCCACAATTTGGAGGCCGTGGGAGAGAATGAATTACAGCAGGGGGACCGTGCACTGAATCTTGGGCCCTGATTTTAACTTTCTCCTGCCTGGTGGAAACTGGGCAAGGGGGCAGCTAAAATGAGGCCAGTCACTTACCCTCTCTGATCCCGCGGCCGTCCCGCCTTGTCCCGAAGTTAACCTGCTCTTTTGAGCAGTCAAGTGGGAGACCTGCAGACTGGAAGCAGGGCCCTTCTATAAGTATGCTGATCGGGTCCCAATGATGTTGTAGGCCTGTGGGGGGGGGGCAGCAGTGATGGCTTCCCTATCAGGCCAGACCTGTCGGGAGGAGGGATTGTGGGTCAGAAGAGGCCCAGCAAGGTAAGTCTGAACAATTTAATTTTAGGTTTCCTTGTGGACCAGGAGGAGCGGGATTGCTTGTCTGGGCCTCACAATGATACCTTGGGTGAGCCCGCCCCCCAATCCCAGCTATATGCCCCCCCGCCCCTGATCTTGGTTACAAGCCCCCTCTTATCAAGGTTACAAGCTCCCTCTCCCCTCCGATTGCCTCCAGAGCCCCCCATCCCCCTCAACTGATGGCTGGTGACCTTTCCCAGGGGTCCAGGGACCTGGCCCGCCAGCCAGGTAGTGGATCTGGCTGGGTGTCGGATAGGACTCCGGGAGAAATGATGTAAACGCAGCCCAGCCGCTGAGATCGGTCGGGCGTCCGTGTCTCTGGACCCCCCCCCCCACCCGGGCTCCACGTCCACTTCGGGGATCACAGGCTCCGTTCCCGTCCCCACTGTAAAATTGGGGCCTTGGTTTCAGCACAGTGAGGAGGCAAGGTAAAGTAAAAACATACATTGTAGCGTCTATGAATCTAAGGAGGCATAAAAGAGGGAAGTTCAGAGAACCAAAGATTCCAGGAATAGAATAAATCTGAATTTTATTTACAATGGCCAACACACTCTTTATCATTTGCCTCATACTCTTAAATCCTGTATCGCTGAATTGTAGAAAACCCAATATAAACTGTAAACAAATCAGACACGGCATCCTCCATAGCAGACAATGAAGAAAATGGAATCTTCTGATCTTGTCGTAGATCCAGACATGGCACAGAAATAATGATCTGATTCTCAGAATCCGACTCACTAATGTAATTGAAGTTGAGCAGTCGCATAATAAATATATTCATTGATTTTCAAACTCTTATTTCATGCCGTGCTTGATACTAAAGCATACAGGCAGAATAAAAAAAATATTTTAAAAGGGATTATTAGCTGAATGGTAGACAATAAAAAGGGAAATGGAATACCAGCTAGGAAATCTGAGTAGGCAAGTGTGACCCTGACCTGCCGGTCGCTTGCCATTTTAATTCCCCTTCCCACTCCCACTCCCACTCTGACCTCTGTGACCTCGGCCTCCTACACTGCTCCAATGAAGCTCAACAAAAGGTCGAGGAACAGCACCTCATCTTTCAATTAGGCACTTTTCAACCTTCCGGACTCAACATTGATTCCAATAACTTCAGATCATAACCACTGCTCCCTTTTTTTTGGTCAGCAGGCTTTAGCATTTACAGCTCCTCTAGACCCATCTTTTGTTTATTTACTTGTCCCATTACCACCCTCCTTGCCTTGCACCATCATCCCTTTAGTCATTTAATCACTCCTGCCCTCCACCCTATCACAGACCATCCCTTTTGTTCTTTCCTCTCCTCCCCATTTGACCTGAAGTGTTAACTCTGTTTCTTTCTCCACAGATGCTGCCTGACTTGCTGAGTATTTCCAGCATTTTCTGTTTTTTTAGATTTCCAGCATCCGGAATATTTTGCTTTTCATTAAATATGCTGGGCCACTTTGATCGAAGGATCATAGGAACAGGAGTAGGCCATTCAGCCCCTTGAGCCTGTTCCGCCATTCAATTAGATCATGGCTGATCTGTACCTCAACTCCTTTTACCTGCCTTTGAGCCATACCCGTTGATACCCTTACCCAACAAAAATCTATCGATCTCACACTTGAAAATTTCAATTGACCCAGCATCCACAGCCTTTTGGGGGAGAGATTTCCACTACCCTTTGAGTGAAGAAAATGCTTTCTGATTTCACTTCTAACTGGCCTAGCTCTAATTTTAAGATTACTCCCTTTTGTTCTGGATTCCCCCATCAAAAGGAAATAGTTTCTCTGTATCTACCCTATCAAATCCCTTTATTATTTTAAAGTTCTCGATTAGATCACCCTTCAACCTTCTAAACTCAAGGGAATACAAACCAAGTTTATGCAACCTGTCCTCATAATTTAACCTTTTAAGCCATGGTATCTTTCTGGTGAATCTGCGATGTACCTCCTACAAGGCCAATGTACCTTGCCTGAGGTGCGGTGCCCAAAACTGAACGCAGTACTCCAGCTGGGGCCTGACCAAGGCTCTGTACAGCTGAAGCATCACTGCCTCACTCTTGAATGCAGAACCCCTTGAGATAAAGGCCAGCATTCCATTAGCCTTTTTGATTACTTTTTGTAACTGCGCACTTGTTTTTAGTGATTTATGTACACGGATACCAAATCTCTTTGCTCTTCTGCAGTTCCTAGTCTCTCACCATTAAGAAAATATTCTGATTCGTATTCTTGGATCCTAAGTGGATGGCCTCACACTTCCCCACATTGAATTCCATCTGCCATAGTTTTGCCCACTCAATTAATCCATTTGTGTCCCTTTGCAACTTCCTGCTCCCAACCACATAAAGTAACTCCTAACTTAGTGTCATCTGCAAATTTGCATATACCACATTATTGCTTCATCCAAGTCATTGTTATATATAGCGAAATGCTGAAGCCCCAGTTCAGATTCCTGGGGAATGCTACTTATCACATCCTATCAATCAAATATTATTCCCTTTATCCCTGCTCCCTGTCTCCTACCTCCCAACCATTTTCCAACTCATGTCATAAGGTTATCTCCAATTCTGTGCTTTTTCATTTTTGATAATCTCTTGTGCAGAACCTTATCAAATGCCTTCTGAAAGTCCATGTAGACAACATCCATAGATTCTTTCCTATCCACAATGCCAGTGAGCTCTTCAAAAAATTCAACCAGATTAGTCAGACAGGACCTACCCTTCACAAATCCATGCTGAATCTTTGGTCTACTGATACCTGTCCAAATGTGTAATCACTCTGCCTCTGATGATAGATGCCACCTCATTAAGTCCCATTATTTTCTCCATTACCATTTAAAGAAAAACTTACATTGGGCAGAACTTTTAACTTCAATGGGAAGGAAAATTGGGCAGAGTGTACAATGGGAGGTCAATCTGATGTTGCCCATTTTACGTCCTAGTCAAAGTTGAAAGTTCCATCCATTAAATCTGTGATGTTCCTCCCTTTGAACAATTTCAAACAACTTTACACACTGTTATTTGAGGGTAGAGCAATATTTAACAGCAGTTTGTACTATTGGGCAGTTTCTATGATTAGGTTAATTGAGACAGCAGGAAAGATATCATTCAGAATAATGAGAATCACCAGTTAGTAAGCTTCTTATATCAGTCTCGCATTTTACCCCATTTATATAGCAACTATTTGCTCTAAATTTCAGCAGCACATTCAATATGAGCAAACATCAAACAATAACAGATTTCAACCTCTCGCCTCAGATGGTGCTGCCACTTAAAGACTGTGAGCAAAAGGAGAGAAAACAAAGAATTAAAAATATTAATGACACCTCACAACAGATCTAAAAAGTTAAAAGTTACTGCAGATGCTGGAAATCTGAAATAAAAACAGAGAAACTGATGGAAACATTCAGCAGGTCAGGGAGTATCTGTGGAGAGAGAAACAGAGTTAACGTTACAGGTCGATGAAACGTCCAGTTCTGATGAAAGGTCATCGACCTGAAACTTTAACTCTGTTTCTCTCTCCACACATGCTGTCTGACCTGCTGAGTGTTTTCCAGCAGTTTCTGTTTTTATTTCAGGTCCAAAAAGTTAATTATGCTTTCATAAAATTGTCCACGCAACCTAAAATTAGTAGGCAGTCATCCCATTTTTTTTGTATATTCCTCTAACGGAAACCTTTATAAATGTGTATACTGTAACTATATTCTCAATTTTATTAAATACAGTTCAATGTACATGATCCCCTTTCTTGCTGCATAATTTATATTCCCCAAATTTATGTCTCCAGAAGTTAAGCATAACTTAATGGGAATTGTGCATCAAATAAACAAGAGCACGTTTTTTCAAACAGATACTACGTTCAGTAGATAGGATTATGATCATCTTCAGCTACTTGCTGAGCAAGCTCACAGAACTGGATAATAACTTAAGATATTCTTGTACTTAATAGACCAGAGTTGAAAAATAAATCAACGGAGAGTAAAAACAAGCGATTTTCGTATATTTTCCCAAGACGGCATGCATTAACTCAGAATTGCCACAAGGAGGCAGAAGATATACAATCTACTGACATTTTTGTACTGTAAGAGGCAAAAAAGATGTATATGATCTGAAGAGAAACCAGAGTACTGGACAACCTGTAGAATAAAAAGCAGGTGTGTCGAACTATTGACAAATAGTTACATCAATAAATCCTTAATTGACAACACTTGTAAAATAACAGTTCGCAAGATCCCTTTAGCAAGCCTGGTTAAAGATATTCATCTGCGAAATACTTAATTCCCTTTTCCATTACCGTAATAGATTGAATGAACTAGGCTAAGGACTATCCATCAAACTTAATCTGGTGCACGGTGTAAAATAATTCTTTTTGTAAAAATTGTATTGATAAACAAGGATGAAGAGAGAGATTTAAGTCTAAGCTTTTGTCTCATTAAACTCTTGTAAGTGCAGAGGGTTGAGGGTTACAATTAGATTTTCAAGGTAAGGGATGGCTGGTCAATCTACCTCCTCACGTTCACCATCATGTTTGGTTCGGTTATCAGGTTTGGTTGAGATGACACTGCCTGTGGACAGCTCCAGGCATGTTGCCCAATATCAAATCGCCAAAAGACACACTCGAATAGTATAGGCAACCCTCTCCCCACAACTAATTTACCACAGGTGATTGAGAAATCAAGTCGAGACTAATGACCCTTATCTCATAAGTGTGAATATTGGCCAAGAGCAGGATTCAATATTTTTCATGTGTTTCTGCTGTTTTATATTATGGTAACCAAAGTATCTTTTGCCTGTAAAACAAGTGTGAGGGTCTCTGAGGTTCTTTCTCTATCCCCAGATGGCGAAAGCTTGCAGCATTTCTGTGTCCATCTTTAACAGTGTCCATGCTTAAAATCCATAGAAAGTTATTGGCCATATTATAGCTTATAGCAATAGTAGCATTTGCTTAGAAAGCAACAGTGACTACACAAATACTGTAGGGACCAAGATGCCAAATAATTTCTTCAGCATTTCCCCATCACACTAAAATTGCACCAACATAATCATTAGCCTTGATTCTCAATCGTTCAATACCTAGCTAAGGTGCTATGAAACACATGCATATTCAGCACTCCCATCAAAATTAATCTGAAGTCGGAAAAAGTAACTTATTGTTCATCAATTTGCTCATTTGTAAAGTCAATGTGACCAAAATCAATAATTAATAGACAGTTCTAATTAAATTACGTTTTGTATTAAAAGATGTTTGACTATATGAAAGAGGACAGAATGACAGGCTCAATACTGGGTGAATCATAGAATCTGATAGCACAGAAGGAGGCCGTTTGGCCCATCCTGCCTGTGCCGGCTCTTTGAAAGAGCTATTCAATTAGTCCCATTCCTCCTGCTCTTTCCCCATAGCCCTGCTAAATTTTTCCTTTTCAAGTATATATCCAATTCCCTTTAATAATAAACCAGTAACAATTCTGCTGGCTTTGGACCCAGGAATTGTCAGCACTGCTTTTAAAGACATCTTAGAATTGATGGTGATCTTCAGTCTAGAATTAATGTCACAGTTTCACTGACACTTTTTTTTTTAAAAAGTCTTGCCAACAATTCAAGGTAAATTGAATTTTTAATGCAATATAAAATGTCTCATTACAGCAACAAATGTACCACTAAATTAAAAGAAATGTAATGATTAATTTTTAGTACTCACTTCCACAGGTGCCCAGTACAGTCTGTCTAATTATACAATATAAATGTATGAGGCAGTGAATTAAAAAGACCGTGGGCTGCCTAAAAGATTGAAAACATTTAATGGCACACTAATTCTGTGCAAATCAAGGTGGCAGTCAATAAATATTTCAAAGCGATTCAAAGAGAGAGGGAGAGAGACTGCACACGCCAAAATTAAAATTTGAAAGAAAACCACAAAACACTGTGGATTTATTTTTAAGGATTTCAGTTTATAAAATAATGCATAAAAATGCTAAATGATTGAAGTGTTAACATTTGCATTTGAATAAAACAATATCTGAAACCTCAATCAAACTATGAGATCATTTCTACAAATACTAGTAGATCATCGGTTTTCAGTAGGTTGATATGGATTGGCAGATATCTCGACCATCGACAATCCCCAACTCTCCCCCTACCACCATTTCTTTAGGCTGAGAGTAATGAATATACATCACGTCAAAGAAAGAACTTCACCCTGCACTCTCATAGCGATACTCCATACAGTGTGGGTTTTAACATTTAGACTTGTGCGCTGTTGTGCTAAAACTCACAATGAATGTACACGTCCGTCTTCATTCTTGCCGTATTAATGCACAACTATAAAGATGTCTACGAGGTGGATGCAGGGGCGGGGGAGAGGGGTTGTCTCATTCAGCACCTGATACTTTGCTACGTTCTGGGTAACAGAAGTAATTAAAATTAATAAACTGTAAAACAAAAAAAATAATTAAATTAAATACTTCACTGAAATACCTTTGGAAATAATTCCTGTCTAGACTGGAATTCTGGAGAGCAGCACGTTGTGAGTTAGTCTGAATGTAGGCTTTATTAGTACAGGGAGCAGCTATCTGATAAACAGACAATTTGCAAGTAAGCAGATTGTGGTACATTTAAATAATCCATCTCCAAAAATAGGACGAGCTTCTTAAAACAGACTACTATTAAGGCAGTATGACGTCTAGACGTATTAATAAAATGATGCACTTTATAAAGATTTATTTGATTTAGTCAGCGATGTAGTAATATTTATCTAAAATAAATTCTTCTTTCCAAAAACTACATTAACTTTCATTTTAAAACTGCAATACAATTCACTGCATATTCCTTGCATACACTTTCCCTTGTTCTGATTTTAAGATTCCAATACTTTTTCAAATAATCTACTGGAAAACGAAGTTCCACAAGACTGTGATGTTTACTTCATTTTGCAGAAAGTGTTTGTATGAAAGAATATTTAATGAGGTGTTTACACAACAAAATTTTACCGTGGCAATGTTCCAAGTGCACAAGGCATAAATCAGGCACTTAATGTTGTCTTATTACATACAGGCTTTGCATATGGTGGAAGGTTGTTAGTCACTTTGGTGAACAGGTAGAACAGTGTTTGGATTTGTTGACTTTCATAGCTTTAACTACCATTAAAATCTAGGCCTTGAGATTACAACATGGGATCGTAGGTATGAACGGTTGATGTGTTGGTCCAAAATTAGTTTCTGCGCTATTTTAGCAGAGGGTTAACTTGTTTAAAATAAATAGGTTAACTCTGCTGTTGAAAATAGGCGAGAGGAAGTTCAGGCAAATGTGTAAGTCATTCGTACCCTATCATCCCACAGTGTGATTCCAAGGCTCTACTTCTAAAAACTCTCTGTGTTCTACTTTAGCCTTCTCGCAATGTTCCTTGTGTACATTTGACAATTTACACTCTGAACACAGTGCTAGTGAGTGGTGGCCTTCCTAAGATGAGTTCAAAGTTGGCTTTTCAGTCCGCTTAAAACTCAGGTTCAAAGCCAAACCTTTGCCTGGTAAAGGACTCCCACACAAGTAACTGTACCTTTAAACCACGAGACCAAACCCCATGGGACTACAATGCATCGATTTATGAATTTCGTAAGAACAAAGGTCATGAGATTTGGTGTGAAACTCTGGAAAAGGCTAAAGCACATTACAGTGATTTTCCCCCCTTTTGAGACTATTCAAGGAAAAGGGATACTGCAGATCCAGTGTTAAATAGTGAAGCACGTTCTCCACCGCAATCTAGTCGAATGACAACAAGTCTGGATGGTGCTCTTCATTTTCAACACTTGAGCATCTTTGCCTTGGCACTGCAGAGTCCTCAGAGTCATTCCCTAAAATGTCATCTTCGCTAATGCTGATCCGCAAGCAAGCCTTGTCGGGACGCGGGGAGGAGGCCATCCGTTTCTCATGACCAGTTGGCTTGAGTTTGACGTCCACAGGCTCCTTATTTAGAAGATCAGGCACCGAGAGGACAGGCTTGGCTAGGACCTCTACACTCTCCGATGTGCTGCAGAGTTCATTCTCCGATTTGGCCTGGGCGGTGAAGTTGGAAGTTAAATTCTCCACGCTGCTCGTGAGGGCAGTTCCCTCACCGTCGGCCTTACTTTCAGGTGTACCGTTTTTTTGCAGCGCTGTTTCATCAGGAGCGGCTGTGATGGATAGGTCAGAAACATCACTGCTATGAACCACTGGCACGGATGATATCATCATGTCCTGAGTGGTCTTAAGTGCTCGAGGTGTCCTCTTTTTGACCGTTGGTGGAGGTGGGTCTAGCCGAGGGAATGTGTCCACAAAGCTCTGACTACAATTAAAGAGAAGAGGTTAACTTCCGAAATATAAAACATTTCAGGCACAAGCAAAAACGTGAATGAGAGAGAGCACACAGGAAAGATTTTCGGAAATGTACGTAGGTATATTTCTTTCCCCCGTTAAGGAGAGCGCTAATGTTTCCTCTTGCAGCTTACTTAACTCCGCCAGTTGTACAGACCATTTCCCTACCAATTGAGCATCTTGTCCCTTGTGCCAGAGGCAAAGGAACAGAGTAGGACAGAATAGAAAGAAAAACAACTCCAATCACAGGAGAGGCGAAGAATTAGAACAGGGTTGAAAGTTAAATGTTTAAAAAGAATTCCGATATTTGACTTTCACCCCTCCATTAAGTGGATACAACTTACCGAAAAGCAGAGGCCTTTGTAGCCTCGAGTATAAATTAACTCTTTTGGCGGCCGTGCCTTCAGCTGTCTAGGCCCTAATCTCTGGAATTCTCTCCCTAAACCTCTCCGCCCCTTGACCTCTCTCTCCTCCTTTAAGATGCTCCTTAAAACCTCTATCTCTTTGACCAAACTTTTGGTCGCCTGTCCTGAAGTTTCCTTCTTTGGCTCGGTGTCAATTTTTGTCTGAATATGCTCCTGTTAAGCGCCTTGGGACGTTTTACCACATTAAAGGCCCTATATAAATGCAAGTCGTCATTGTTTTGTCAATTTTGTTCAAATCAGATGCAATTCTAAACTTGCCCTGTTGGGACCTGTTCAGATTCACACATGACCGTGACCAGCTGGGGAAAGCACAGCTCAGGTGCAGCTCACACAGAAGTCTGAGAGATAATATTATTTGCATGGGTACTTAAGCCATCACTAAGTGCAATTTTCTGCGTCTGGGTACAAAAAATGTATTATTAAGCAGCACAATGCTGAAGTTAGCGTCAAGTATTCATATATTCATTTAAATACAGTACTTCAGTAGATATAATTAACATGTACTCAGTCACCATAAAACCCAATGCAAAAGTCAAATTTCTATGGAGGTTTATGACTTGCAAACCTAAGGTTGCAGCTTATGAGCAATCATTCACAAGTCATCCAGCACAAAAGTCATACTTCAACATTACTGCAGCCAACACCAGATTTTACAGAACACATTACCCACTGCGACAGCAATGATCTTTTGAAATACTAAAGGATAAACTAAGGAAGAGTGTGCGTGCGAGTATGTATGCTGGGGGCAGGCTAGGCAGAATATTTCCAATACAACGTCTTCCTCCATCTGAGTTATGCAAATGTGTTAAACCTCCTACCCAAAGGAAATGCATGGACTTTAATTTTTCTTTTTGCCTTCTTTTGAGCCCCTTCATTTCAGCAGTACACCACTGTCAGTCACTGCTGACATCAGGAATTGGATCTTTCAGTGCATGGTAGCACCGAAAACCCAGACATCAGTATCGAGGCCAGGTATGGAAGTTATCTGGAGCTTCTGGGAAAATTCTATATGCTTGTGTACTAACTTTGTGGAGGGCTAAAATGGAGGGCTCTTTATAAGTATCTTATATTAAGCAGGGAATTTATCTTTTCTTTGCACTATCTATATATAATGCAGTATGTTTTATTCAAACTCTTTGAAGTGTTTTATTCTACTTTAAATAAGTTTATGAACTATAGTAAAATACAGACCTGGTTTAGAAAATCATCCCCCCATTATATCAGTGTAAATACACTGTCAATATATTATTAAACCCAATATGTTCTGTCATCTATCCATTCAAAAGTCCTACGTCAACAGTCAATATTAATTGTATTCACACCTAGTGATGCCTGCCCTTTTAATGCTTTTAATAGGATTTCCCAATTAATATCACAGTCAGTGACATTAGAATGCACTAACACCTCTGAATCAGAAGGTTGTTGGTTCAAGACTCACTCCAGAGACTTGAGCTCATAATCTAAGCTGACACTCCAGTGCAGTACTGAGGGGGCGCTGCACTGTCGGAGGTGCCGTCTTTCGGATAAGATGTTAAACTGATGTCTGCCCTCTCAGGAGGACGTAAAAGATCCCGTGACACTATTGCGCAGAAAGGCAGGGGAGTTCTCCCTGATGTCCTGGCCAATATTTATCCAACCAACATTACTAAAACAGATTATCTGGTCATTATCACATTGCTGTTTGTGGGACCTTGCTGTGTGCAAATTGGCTGCCTCATTTCCTACATTGTAACAGTGACTACACTTCAAAAGTACTTAATTGGCTGCAATTCGCTTTGGGACATGAAAGGCGCTATATAAATGCAATTTATTTTCTATTTTTTTTCCGAACGGTTCGAGGTCTGCATGCGGTTCCATGCCCTTGCCAGTGGGTGACACTGTGGAGCACATCTGGTTGCCATGCTGGATTTCAATAACTTGCATTTATATAGCGCTTCAATGTAGTAAAACATCCCAAGGTGCTTCACAGGAGTGTTATTAAACAAAACTTGACACCGAGCTACATAACGCATTTGAAGATGTTTGAAGGGTTTGTAGTGAAGAGAAGCCATGGGTTATCTTTGCATACCAGGATGATCCTGGAATAGTGAGCAGTTTTGGCAGAGAAGAGCACGACCCGATAGAGCTTTATATGGTCCAGCCAGATCTGGCGATGAATGGCTAAACCAGTTGTCTGCCATAAACATTCAAGTCTGCGTCCCTTGGACTTAAGGGAGCGGAGATGAGGGCCGTACCAGGGGGAATAACCAGGGTGAGAGAGAGTAATGGTTTTAATGGGGACAAGGTGGAGGTGAGGCTGTGATTGAGCAGATCGGTATCTGCAGAAATGTCGTGTTGAATGGAGGGCCAAAGGCTAGACAGTCGGAATTTGAACGTGCCACTGTGTGCAGTGAGTAACTCGCGAGATCTGTCGTTTACTTAAATGTTAACCACGTAAATTATATTTTCCCTATCCAGGTAACATTTAACCCCAAAATTTACGAATTTGGCTTCAAAAGGCTCTCCCATTCCTTTCCCAGCCCTGAAAATGTTTACACTAATTACATTTTTTAATTGAAATCCCAGTAATCAGTATTTTTATTTCACACACTACGATATCAATATCTTTTAGTAACTTACATTAAATTATTTTTCAACGTCGTGGCCTGGTGACCACAAGACCATAAGAGATAGGAGCAGGAGAAGGCCATTCGGCCCGTCGAGCCTGCTCCGCCATTTAATGAGATCATGGCTGATCTGATTTTTACCTCAACTCCACCTTCCTGCCCTTTCCCCATATCCTTTGACTCCCTTGCTGATCAAAAAATTTGTCTAACTCAGCCTTGAATGTATTCAATGACTCAGCCTCCGCAGCTTTTTGGGGTAAAGAATTCCAAAGATTCACGACCCTCTGGGACCAAGGTTTCTTGTCCTTCCTCCTCCCCCCTCCTTTGGTGGCCTACTCTTGCCCTCTGCTGCTAATCCCCAGCCCCCAGCCCAATATTCTCCCGTCCCCACTGCTGGGAAGAATATATCCTGCAGGTCCATTGTAGGCCAGTGCTCCTGCTGGCTGCTCGCACATTCCAATGTGGCCATTCCCACTCTTTCTTTCCAAACTCTTGGGATGTTATTTTTTCAGCAGAACTATTGCTCCTTGCTACATGAAAAAAAAACACTTTTTTCTAAGCAGAACGTCCTCTCTGCATCATTTTATGTGAAGCTGCAGAAACAAATTATTGGTGATGCCACATGTACAAACTTAAATAACAGAACTCGAGTGGGGGAGCTGATCAATGAAGACAACCGCTGGAATGAGTAATTGGAAAAAGGAATAGAGTGGAGTACGTTGGACTGAATAAGCCATAGTCTTGTAGCTTTAGGATTCACTGGAACTCTTTGATTGTGTTACACTCTCCAAACCATATTTTACTCTCTTTGCAAGTTGTTGTTTGGGATTTAATTTGTCTGTGTGCTACTTTTATTGCACTGGTTAATATGTTCACATTAAATTTCTGTCCCTAAACCTCTCTGCCTCTCTCTCCTCTTTTAAGGTGCTCCTTAAAACCTAACTCTTTGACCGAGCTTTTGGTTATCTGTCCCGATGTCTCCTTCTTTGGCTCGGTGTCAAATTCTATCTGATAACGCTCCTGTGCCTTGGGACGTTTTTACTACATTAAAGGCGCTATATAAATGCAAGTTGTTGTTGTTCAAAACCTACATAACATTGGTCACTGCACTTCAAAAATAAATGTATTACGTGTGACACGCTTTGCCATGTTTTGATGTGAAAGACGCTACATAGATGCAAAGGTTTGAAGCGCTGCTGCATTTCTGTGAACAAAATGGCTTGCAATTTCTGAACTGTGCACCACGCATAGATCATTAACTCTGATGAGCTCTTAATCAAAAGCAAAATACTGCGGATGCTGGAAATCTGAAATAAAAACAGAAAATGCTGGAGAAGCTCAGCAAATCAGGCAGCATCTGTGGAGAAAGAAACAGAGTTAATGTTTCAGGTCGAAGACCTTTCGTCGGACGCTATAAATTCTCATTACATTTATGCAACATGTTGTGAGAGGAATGTATCTTAGCATAACGTCCATGTTCTGAATACTTGTTGTTATTCCTCCATTTGCTGCACAGTGGGATGAATGTCGGAGGAGGAAAAGAGACTGCCTTAGGTTCGTGCCCAGAGGCTGCCAAAGTTACCAGACTCTTCTCAGTGTTTCCTCCATGGTGCATGATTGCTACTAACTGCATCCTGTGACACTCCAGATCAGTACTGAGGGAGTGCTGCCTGGTCAGAGGTGCCATCCTTCAGATGAAACATAAAAGATCTCATGGAACCATTCGAAGAAAAGCAGGGAAGTTCTCCCCAATGTCCTGGCCAATATTTATCCCGCTCTCCTCTGCCAAAACTGCTCACTATTCCAGGATCATCCTGGAATGCAAAGATAACCCACGGCTTCTCTTCTCCACTACAAACCATCTTCTTGAACCCCTCTCCCTGCCTCCTCCACCCTCACCTCCAACAAGTGTGAGGAGCTCATGGTCTACTTTGTCACTAAGATTGAGACCATCCATTCAGCTGCCTCTGCCGCTTCCCTCCCTTCCCCTATCTCATCAAGCCAACCTTCCCCTAGGGTTCCCTCTGCCCTAGCCCTGAACTCACATCTTTCTCTAGTCTCTCTCCTATCTCCCCTCATGCCCACTCTGAGCTCATCTTGACCATGAGACTCACCTCCTGCTCCCTCGACCCTATTCCCACTAAATTGCTGACCACCCAACTTCCCTTCCTGGCCCCCATACTAGCTGATATTGTTAACGGTTCCCTCTCCTCAGGTATTGTCCCCTTCCCCTTCTGCCGTCATCACACCTCTCCTCAAAAAACCCATCCTTGACCCCTCTGTCCTTGCAAACTACCGCCCCATCTCCAACCTCCCTTTCCTCTCCAAAGTCCTTGAACGTGTTGTCACCTCCCAAATCTGTGCCTATCTTTCTTGCAACTCCATGTTTGAATCCCTCCAATCAGGTTTCCGCCCCTGCCACAGTACTGAAACAATCCTTGTCAAAATCACTCTGTGACTGTGACCGTGGTAAACTATCCCCCCTCATCCTTCTTGACCTGTCTGTATCCTTTGACACGGTTTGCCACACCATCCTCCTCCAACACCTCTGCTCTCGTCCAGCTGGGTGAGACTGTGCTCGTCTGGTTCCACTTTTACCTACCCAGTTGTAGCCAGTGAATCACCTGCAGTGGCTCCTCTTCCCACTCCCGCACCGTTACCTCTGGAGTTCCCCAAGGATCTATCCTTGGCCCCTCCTATTTCTCATCTACATGCTGCCCCTTGGTGACATCATCAAAAAACACGTCAGTTTCCACACGTATGTTGCTGACACCCAGCTCTACCTCACAACCACCTCCCTCGACCCCTCCACGGTCTCTCATTCTGGAATTCTCTCCCTAAACCTCTCCGCCTCTCTCTCCCCCTTTAAGACGCTCCTTAAAACCTACCTCTTTGACCAAGCTTTTGGTCATCTGTCCTAATACCTCCTTATGTGGCTCAGTGTGAAATTTTGTTTAATAACGCTGCTATGAAGCGCCTTGGGATTTTTTACTACATAACTAAACATCACTAAAAAACAGATTACTTGGACATTATCTCATTGCTGTTTGTGGGACCTTGCTGTGCGCAAATTGGTTGCCGCGTTTCCTACATTACAACAGTGACTACACTTCAAAAGTCCTTAATTGGCTGTAAAGCGCTTTGGGATGCCCCGAGATCATGAAAAGTGTTATATAAATGCAAGTTCTTTCTTTTTTCTTTTTCTATACTGCTGCTTGCAAATATTAGTGAGAGAGATACAGGGCGCTAAGGTGCCATCTTGTTCTTGGCCATAGGCTGTGCAATCAGTCTGCTCATCCAGGCTGCCAATGATAGGAAAGGGACAATTCTGGCTCCAAGACACACCTTCAAACAGAGCTCTTGTTAGAAAATACTAACTGTGTGTGATGCTTGTGTGTGTGCATGCCCGAATGAGAGCAAGCGAGAAGGGAACCAGGCATAAGAACTGGCTGATTCTAACCCTGAGCTTGGGGGAGCCTTGCAGCTTCACCTTCGCCTAGTCCATCCATAATCTTATATGCAAGAGGGTGGCCTCCTCCAAGGGAACGGAAGATAAGTAATTTCCTTATTCTGTATGATCTTCCCATGCAAGCACGGGAGTAGTCAACAGGGGTTGTAAGTTGAAGCAACACATACACCGCGACGGACACGGGCCCAGCCTGCCGCATGTCCTGTGTGTAAGTGATCACGCATCATGCAGCTAGCTTGTGCTACAATGGTTTTATGTGTGAAGCCCTTTGACGATGCGAGTGTTCCAAGGGTGCTTGTTATAAGTTGCAGCTTTAATGTGTGCTCTGCTGGAGTACGGATCTACACGAGCCTGCAGTAAATGGGAAACAAGTTGACAGGCAACACTTTGTGTTTGCATATTTGAGCTATCGACCTGGGAAATGTTACTGTTGGGTTATTTTAGCTTGGCATTATCCTTAAGGTGTACATCTATTTCTAGGTCCTATGGGCACTGTACACAGCACTGAGGTAGAGACCTGGGAGCCATGATCTGGTATAATGGCGGAACAGGCTCGAGGGACTGAATGGCCTTCTCCTGTTCCTACGATTCAGGTAGGCCTTTTTCTGCCAGGCACACTGCACTGTTGTCCTCTGGGAAAGAGTGCTCCGGAGTGCCAAATGGGACAATCTTTCTCCCACTCCCCTGGCCATCAATCAAGGTTCAGGGGCTCCGTCACTCCATCATTTGCTCACAGACTCTGTTTTCTGCTTCCACATCTATTTTGGCGGACACTGGTTTTTGCCTCCTAAAACCTGTGTGAAGGCTGCAACAATTTTTACTCCCATATGTGTGACCGTTTAGTTTTGCGTGGCTGCATCCCTTTAAAGTTTTTGCAGCAGATCTTTAAAGTATCTAATTTCCACCCTTCCTTTTGGCAAACCCCCAGCACCAGACCCAACATGGACCAGGAGGGCCACCCAGGTCATTAATTAGGGCTGGTCCCAAAAAGTCCCAGGCGGTTAGCTTGGCAGGAAGTCAACGCCTCCTTGACAGGCGGCCTGCGCCGAGTATCCAGCACCCTCATACTCTTCGTCCACCCTCCCAAACTCAAACCTAACACCAGGAGACGCGACCAACACCCCATCGTCCTCAATGAGCCACTACTCCCTATGCTTGGAGAGCCGTGCCAGGAAACCAAACTGCCAGGGAATCCAATGTGTTCTAGCACCGTGCAAATTTGTACTGACATCATAGAATATGGAAAAGTACAACGACGCCCTGAAATATATATATGAAATATAAAATAACTTCCACATTTTGGTTTGATAACACTAAAACCTTTCTGTGGGTCGGGTACCTTGAGGCATATTGTGCACTGTTGCCGATCTGACACACATATCTACAGGATGTAATTAAGGCCTTCATTGATGCATTTAAGGGGAAGCTAGATAAGTACACGAGGGAGAAAGGAATAGAAGGATTTGCTGATAAGGTTAGATGAAGTAGGGTAGGAGGAGGCTCGTGTGGAGCATGGGCCGAATGGCCAGTTTCTGTGCTGTAAATTCTATGTCGTTCTATGTAATTTACAAGGGAAACTGTCTGTAAAGATCATCACAACCCTCACATGCTACGCTACATCAGGATATATCTACATTGTTAGTCATGACTCCAGCCAAACATTCTCCTCCTCATGGTTGGCAAACTACGGCACATTGATCCAGAAGTAGCTCTACTTACATTCCGTTGTTAGCCACCGTTCCTTTCTCATCCCCGCCCGCCATCGAAAGAGCCCCCTCTGCATTCTTGTTGACCTCGGTCACGCCGACGTCCATCGCGGCGCTCTGCTCTTTTCTTCGAAGCAGGTCGTTGACCTTTGCCCCCATGGCCTTCCCCAGGTTGATGGCGCTCTTGAGGTGCTGGCTGTTGATGCCGCCGACGCCACCACTGCCCGATCTCCCACCCGATTCAGCAGCAATGGCCGTCAAGGAGCCGGCCGGGGCCCCTTTAGTGGAGACGGCGGCCCTGGTGTGGTGAAGCTTTGGCGTGGGCGCGGTGTTAGAATTCTCAAACATGCTTTGGTCGACTGCCAAAAAAAAGGAGAAAAAATATCCTAATTAGCATATTTTAATAATTAATTTTTATAATGAATAATAATTCTTTTAATAATTCATTACAATTATCAACTACTTTACAATTGATAGCAAATCATTTGTTGTGACCAGAAATACATTATTTGTAATCGGAGAGACGGGGGAGGGAGGGGCAAGATGAAAAAGAAATTCTCAAATAACTCATGTTATAGAAGCAAACAGCAGAAGTGTCTTACCTTGTAAAATAAGAGCTCAGACAGCATTAAAGCAACAGGGAAAGTAAAGGAGAACAAGACATAGCAAGAAAAGAGTTATTCATCGGCAGTCACAGATTTATACATATTCAGTGATAATAATGGCCCATGTTGCACAGGCCCAATTACAATAGATTGACATTTCACCCCATATTGTGCTGGAAGGGACTGGTATTTTAAGAGAGGCACAATCGAAAAAAATTATCATATTTAATAAGTATTCATCAGCATCAAGAGATCCAATGTTTCAATATTCACATTTTCCAGACATGTCCCCACGTGCAAAATTTGCATCAGTGTATCGGAAACGGGATCGGGATTGCAAAGATACATGGTGAATGTTCATATATATTAGACATTTTAAAATAGCCGTCATATTAAATTAAAAAAGATATATTTGGCATCAATATTATTAATAAGTAAGACCTCCCCCACCCCCAGTGGAAATTAAAAACTAGCTTAATTATGTTTTCCATGTATTTTCATCTTTCTCTACCCATTTATTGGCCTCCTTCAGATGACATTCATGGAGGCAGCCAGACCACAGAGCTCCCTGTTACTCTTTCCCTTGCTGCTTTGCGACTGGTTTACAAGAGAAACCTGTTTCTTGTGCATGAAAACCAAACAGGCCATTCCTTCCTTCCCTATTGTCTGAATGGGCTGCTACTTCCAGGCATTTCATTCAGAGGGTATTACTGCACTCAACCCACTGAGAGCCAGCAGACTGGTATATCAGTACTGGAACCCATCAGTACCTGGCACTACAGTAAAGCATTTCAGCTCAATGGAACAGCGGTGTACAAATGGTAGAATTTTGTCCAAAAATAACTTCCATTCCCTTTCTCTTGGGAGGGGCACTGAGGGGATCTCAAACGATTCAATGGATTTCATTTCACACCTTCCATTACCTTACATCCCGGCCTCAACCGGGATCTTGGGTTCATGTCACGCTACACATAACCCAACCAGCGAAAAAAGAGTTATCTGTTTTTAATACAACTGGTCATTCTCTCTCTTTCTCTTCCTTTCAGATGTTTCTCTCTCTCTCTCTGTCTTTGGGTTCGGACCGTTTGTATATTCAGTAGTCCTGTATGTACTGTCTCTCTGTCTGATTGCCTTGACAACGGGCAGTTGGAAAGATTATCTGTAATCACCAGGCATTGTTCTCTGACTATATATGCGGTAACCTTCAAGGAATCACACACTCACCTGACGAAGGAGAAAGCCTCCGAAAGCTTGTGATTTTCAAATAAAACTGTTGGACTATAACCTGGTGTTGTAAGATTCCTTACACAGCCTAGGAAGTGCCACGAAATGTTCTGTAAAATGTTTTACCACTGTTGTGTATAAGGAACTCATTAGATCTTGCTTTAATGTGGAAGACCTCTGGAGCTCAAACAAACACTATCATAGATACCCTTTGCCTAGTGGACCCTATCAAAATGTATTCACATATTCCTGGTACTTAGGCCCGATGCCTTACTATTCCTCATGTCATGTAAAATTTGAACATTTTAGCCATTCATCAATCACAGCAATAACGGTGCTAAAAATGAAATCAATTGCAGTGTCATTTTACATTCGTAAATGTTGCCATTTCTTTCGGGCCAGGAGTCCACAGCGCCATGGATGGCGCAGCTGTACGGGGGTGAGGAGAAAGGCCAGGAGAGCAATAGTGATAGGGGATTCTATAGTTAGGGGAGCAGACAGGCGTTTCTGTGGCTGCAGACGTGATTCCAGGATGGTATGTTGCCTCCCTGGTGCCAGGGTCAAGTATATCACTGAGCGGCTGCAAAACATTCTGCGGGGGGGTGGGGGGGGATGGAGGTTGAACAGCCAGAGGTCGTGGTCCATATCAGTACCAACAACGTAGGCAGAAAGAGTGATGAGGTCCTGCAGGCAGATTTTAAGGAGTTAGGAAAGAGATTAAGAAGCAGGACCTCAAAGGTAGTAATCTCCGGATTACTCCTGGTGCCATGTGCTAGTGAGTATAGAAATAGGAGGATAGAGCAGATGAATGCGTGGCTAGAGAGATGGTGCAGGAGGGAGGGCTTTAGATTCCTGGGGCATTGGGACCAGTTCTGGGGAAGGTGGGACCTGTACAGGCCGGACAGGTTGCACCTCAACGGAGCTGGCACCAATGTCCTTGCGGGGAGGTTCGCTAGTGCTGTGGGGGGCGGGTGGGTGGGTGGGAGTTTAAATTAATTTGGCAGGGGGATGGGCACCAGGATGTGACAATGGAAAGGAGAAACAAGGGGCACAAAGGATTGGGGGAGAAAGATAGCACTAGAGCAAGTGATAGTACAGTATTAGGTGGGATTAGACAAAGAGAGAATACAAGAAAGTCTAAGACTGGTTTGCAGTGCATGTGTGTAAAAGCATGAAGCGTGGTAAACAAGGTTGGTGAGCTGCAGGCGCAAATAGCCACATGGGAATATGATGTTGTGGTGATAATGGAGACCTGGCTCAAAAAAGGGCAGGATTGGGACTAAATATTCCTGGATACAAGGTGTTCAGGAAATATAGGGAAGGAAAAAAAAGGGGGGGTGGCAGTATTGATTAAGAAGATTATTGTAGTACTGGAGAGAGAGGATGTCCTGGAGGGGTCAAGGACAGAATCTATTTGATAGAGTTAAGAAATAAAACAGGTGCCATTACACTACTGGGTGTATTCTGTAGGCCACCAACTAGTGGGAAGGATATAGAGGAGCAAATTTGCAGGAAAATTACAGAAAGGTGCAGAAGCTATAAAGTAGTGAAATCTGGGGACTTCAACTATCCTAATATAGACTGGGATAACAATAATAATATAAAGGGCAAACGGGGGGAGGAATTTTTTTAATGTGTTCAGGATAACTGTACGTTTCTGGCCCAACCAGGAAGGAGGCATTGCTGGACTTGGTTCTAGGGAATGAGGTGGGCCAAGTGAAGCAAGTGTCAGTGGGGGAGCATTTAGGGAGCAGCGATCATAGTATCAAAAGGTTTAGAATAGCTATGAAAAGGATATGGACCACTCTATAAAGTAAAAATACTCAATTGGAGGAGGGCCAATTTCAATGGGATGAGAACAGATCTGACCCGGGTAAACTGGAATCAAAGATTGGCAGGCAAAACTGTAATCGAATAGTGGGTGGCCTTTAAATAGGAGATGGTTCGGGTACAGTCTAGACACATTCGCACAAGGTAGGGTAACTAAAGCCGGAGCTCCCTGGATGACAAAAGAGATAGTGAGTAAGATGAAACAGAAAAAAGGGGTGTCAGGTTGATAATGCAAGTGAGAACCAGTCAGATTATAGAAAGTTCAGAGGGGGAAGTGAAAAAGGAAATAAGAGGGGCAAAGAGAGAGTATGAGAATAGACTGGCGGCCAACATAAAAGTCTTCGACAGGCATGTAAACGGTAAACGGGCAGTAAGAGGAGGGGTGAGGCCGATTAGGGACCATAAAGGAGATCTATTCATGGAGGCAGAGGGAATGGCTGAGGTACTAAATGAGTACTTTGCATCTGTCTTTACCAAGGAAGAAGATGCTGCCAGAGTCTCAGTAAAGGAAGATATAGTTGAGATAGTGGATGGGCTAAAAATTGATAAAGAGGAGGTACTAGAAAGCTAGCTGTACTTAAAGTAGATAAGTCACCGGGTCCGGATGGGATGCATCCTAGGTTGCTGAGGGAAGGGTGGAAATTGCGGAGGTACTGGCCATAATCTTCCAAACATCCGTGGATACGGTGGGGGTGGTGCCAGAGGATTGGAGAATTGCAAATGTTACACCCTTGTTCAAAAAAGGGTGCAAGATAAACACAGCAACTATAGGCCAGTCAGTTTAACCTCAGTGGTGGGGAAACTTTTCGAAACGATAATCCGGGCAGAATTAACAATCACTTGGACGAGGGTGGGTTGATTAGGGAAAGCCAGCATGGATTTGTTAAAGGCAAATCGTGTTTAACTAACCTGAAAGGTTTTTTTTGATGAGGTAACAGAGAGGGTAGATGAGGGCAATGCAGCTGATGTGGTGAATATGGACTTTCAAAAGGCATTTGATAAAGTGCCGCACAGCAGGCTTATCATCAAGATTGCAGCCCATGGAATAAAGGGGGCAGTAGCAACGTTGGTACAGAATTGGCTAAGGGACAGGAAACAGAGAGTAGTGGTGAACGGTTGTTTTTCAGACTGGAGGAAGGTGTACAGTGGTGTTCCCAGGGGTCAGTGTTGGGACCATTGCTTTTCTTGACTTAATGACTTGGACTTGGGTGTACAGGGCACAATTTCAAAATTTGCAGATGACACAAAACTTGAAAGGGTAGTAAACAGTGAGTTGAATAGTGATAGACTTCAAGAGGATATAGACAGGCTGATGGCATGGGTGGACACGTGGCAGATGAAATTTAGTGCAGAAAAATGCGAAGTGATACATTTTGGTAGGAAGAACAAGGAAAGGCGATATAAACTAGAGGGCACAACTCTAAAAAGGGTACAGGAACAGAGAGATCTGGGGGTATATGTGCACAAATCGTTGAAGGTGGCAGGGCAGGTTGAGAAATTGGTTAAAAAAGCATACAGGATCCTGGGCTTTATAAATAGAAGCATAGAGTACAAAAGTATAGAAGTCATGATGAACCTTTATAAAACACTGGTTCAGCCACAACTGGGGTATTGTGTCCAGTTCTGGGCACCGCACTTCAGGAAAGATGTGAAGGACTTAGAGAGGGTGCAGAAGAGATTTACTAGAATAATTCCAGGGATGAGGGACTTTAGTTACACGGATAGACTGGAGATGCTGGGGTTGTTCTCCTTGGAACAGAGATGGTTGCGAGGAGATTTGATGGACGTATTCAAAATCATGAAGGGTCTAGACAGAGTAGATGGAGAGAAACTGTTCCCATTGGCGGAAGGGTCAAGGACCAGAGGACACAGATTTAAGGTGATTGACAAAAGAACCAAAGGTGACATGAGGAAAAACATTTTTACACAGTGAGTGGTTAGGATCTGGACTGCACTGCCCGAGGGGGTGGTGGAGGCAGATTCAATCATTGCCTTCAAAAGGGAACTGGATAATTACTTGAAAGGAAAAAATTTGTACGGCTACGGGGAAAGGGCGGGAGAGTGGGATTAGCTGGATTGCTCTTGCGTAGAGCCGGCGCGAACTCGATGGGCCGAATGGCCTCCTTCCGTGCTGTAACCTTTCTATGATTCTATTTTTAAAAAAATCTTCGAGACTGCCTGCGGATCTATGTTGTTGCAGACAGCTGTCTCCAGCAGTAGCAGCCATTTCCCTTCCCACTGCTACCCAGCAGAAAGTTCCCAGCACCAGTTGGAATACCACCGGGAGCTAGCCAAATTTAATCAAATGAAACTGACCCCAGGAAATTTGCCAGCCAAATTTAGTCAAATTGGCATGGCGGGTCAGTCGAACTGGTGCAAAGGCTGCATCAGATTTCCAGTGGCATTGCTCCTCCCCCCCTCCCCCCCGCCAAGAGAAGAAAATCCCAGTCCATTTGTTCCTAGAATTCACACAGATTCTATAATCTGCTTTCGCTAAAGAACATGATTCTTTATTTTCTTCCTGAGAACTTCATCTCAAACTTAAATTAAAGGGGCGTGCTTGACTGGTTTGTTTGATTACGCCTTGTGAGCGGTTTCCAGATTCCTAGTAATGCATTGCACTGTTCAATATCTCACCTAAACTCATTGCTTCCACAAATAACTCTGTTCATGAATAAACCGGTTTAGCTTGTTACAGGTACCGTCTTGGTTTACTCATATTATCTATCTCCTGAAGCGGCAGGAGTCATAATGGAATCCTACATACTATCCAGCAGCAAGCTTACAACAATAAAAGGGCAGCATCGTGGGCCCTATGGGACACCATGTCCCACGTGCTATATAACACACAAGGTTAAATTTCAGATCGTGGTGAGTCCGGTCTTACTCTAATAGAAGCTGCTTCTTGTAGTGCCAATCAGAAGAAAAAACTATCGGGAGCAAGCCTCAATCATACTTACCAAACAATAATTTCTCTCACCAGATTCAAGTCAGTTCTTTCCTCATCCCTTTGAAGTTAAGTCACGTTTACATCCAAAACCTTGGTTTGTGACTCTTCTTTCTTCCCTCCAAGCCTGCTAGTGAATCCAATCATATTATGGTCACTATTCTCAAGATCCTCCCTTCATGCCAGAGTGCTAACTATAGTTTGCTACTCATAACTAAATCAAGTGATGTCTACTGCTTTGTTGGGTTGAAGAGGTGCTGCTTTAGGAATCAATCCATCTATTCCCTTCCATACCTGTGCAGCTATTCTTCCCCCCAATCTATATACAAGTTAACAGCTTGCATAATATTACCACAAATCACACAGAATTTACAGCACAGAAACAGGCAATTCAGCCCAACTGGTCTATGCCGGTGTTTATGCTCCACAAGAAACCTTCTCCC
The DNA here is from genome assembly GCF_035084215.1 of Heptranchias perlo. NCBI lineage: Eukaryota > Metazoa > Chordata > Chondrichthyes > Hexanchiformes > Hexanchidae > Heptranchias > Heptranchias perlo. Next base: position 65,877,715 of record NC_090333.1, read on the forward strand.
ACCCCTCTTCATCTAACCCTATCAGCATAACCTTCTATTACTTACTCCCTCATGTACTTAAATGCATCTATGCTATTCGCCTCAACTACTCCATGTGGTAGTGAGTTCCACATTCTCACCACTCTCTGGGTAAAGAAGTTTCTCCTGAATTCTTCATTGGATGTACTGCATTAGTGACTATCTTATATTTATGACCCCTTGTTTTGGATTCTCCACAAGCGGAAACATTTTCTCTATGTCTTACAGATCTCCTGAGCTAGATTCTTCTTCACAACGGTCCTCGGGCTGTGCATTTTCCTGTTAATTAGATTTGGTGATTGCAGCTGCTGAGCGGACTCGTCGAGACTCCTCCTTTCTCACCCCACAATGATGTGCTTCATTAATGCAGTCTATCCCACCCCTTCCCTATCCCTTCTCCGGCCATAACTTTAGCGGGAACTCCGGAGAGCTGATGCAAATGGCTGGTAGATTGGGAGATCGGGAGAATCTCCATGGAAATTCCGGGTGCCTGCATCCTGGTATATTTAATTCCGGGTTTTGCGGGTATTAGTTATTGCTGCCACATCATGCCCCTCTCGCCGGATTTGTACTTCGAGCTCCTTTATTTCCTTGTAATTCTCCTAGCATTGATACACAGACAGCTTGTTCCTTTGATTCCTTTCCCATCATTTGGTCCCCTTCCCCATGTTAATTTACCATGTTGCTTAACATCTGTAAAACTTCTTATCTCCACTACCCCAACATCCCCGCCCCCCCTCCAATCCCACCCTGCTATTGATTTTAAAAAACTGATTTCCTCACTCACCTGGCTAATTTAAATCTCTCTCCCCACCCTATTCCTCCTCTTCAAGAGGTGAAGAATCCTGGTTTTCAACAAAAAAAAACCTCCTTTAGGTCATTGACTGTAATATTCAGCATTCACTGGCTTCAGTCAAGCAAAGCAAAGTTGTGTGTAGCAGTAAATTCAAAATGCTTATTTGCCATATTTACTTTGTCACTGCCTCTCTCACTAAGCATTCTCCCATTACTTTTGTCACCCCAATTATTCACTTGCCTCCTAGTTCCCCTATTCATCATTCTTACCATTCCATTTATCTGCATTATGAATGTGGTTACCCTTTGCAGTGTTATTATTCCTCTGTGCTACCTCATTACTTCAGTGCGCATCTCAAGCATTTTGTTAGATCATATCACTGCTCACCATAAACTTAGTGTAGAGGGAATACTTAGAAACATGTCAAAGTCACACAGTTCAATATGTGCTCTATAATTCCTGACCGTTACTACATCTCCATATAAGCCTCTAAGCAGTTTTTGTTTAAAATTGTAATAAATAGAACAATGGAACAAGTAAAGTGTTGCGAGGACTATACTTGTGATGCTGTTTAATTCCAAACCAGCATTCACCAGTAAACATCTGGTTAATGCGAAAGATAATAATCCTAAATATATCAAATTAACCATCATCCTATAATTGGAACCGGTTCTGGGGGAGGTGGGACCAGTACAAATTGGACGGTCTGCATCTGGGCAGGACTGGAACCAATGTCCTAGGGGGAGTGTTTGCCAGTGCTGTTGGGGAGGGTTTAAACTAATGTGGCAGGGGGATGGGAACCGATGCAGGAAGTCAGTGGGAAATAAAGTGGTGACAGAAACAAAAGGCAGTAAGGGAGAGTGCACAGAACATGACCGGACAGATGGTCTGAGAAAGCAGGGCAAAGACCAAGGGAAGTCTAGATTAAACTGCATTTATTTCAATGCAAGAAGTCTGATGGGCAAAGCAGATGAACTCAGGGCATGGATGGGTACATGGGACTGGGATGTTATAGCTATTACTGAAACATGGATAAGGGAGGGGCAGGACTGGCAGCTCAATGTTCCAGGGTACAGATGCTATAGGAAAGATAGAGCAGGAGGTAAGAGAGGAGGGGGAGTTGCGTTCTTGATTAGGGAGAACATCACGGCAGTAGTGAGAGGGGATATATCCGAGGGTTCGCCCACTGAGTCTATATGGGTAGAACTGAAAAATAAGAAGGGAGAGATCACTTTGATCGGATTGTACTACAGACCCCCAAATAGTCAACGGGAAATTGAGGAGCAAATATGTAAGGAGATTACAGACAGCTGCAAGAAAAATAGGGTGGTAATAGTAGGGGACTTTAACTTTCCCAACATTGACTGGGACAGCCATAGCATTAGGGGCTTGGATGGAGAGAAATTTGTTGAGTGTATTCAGGAGGAATTTCTCATTCAGTATGTGGATGGCCCGACTAGAGAGGGGGCAAAACTTGACCTCCTCTTGGGAAATAAGGAAGGGCAGGTGACAGAAGTGTTAGTGAGGGATCACTTTGGGACCAGTGATCATAATTCCATTAGTTTCAAGATAGCTATGGAGAAGGATAGGTCTGGCCCAAAAGTTAAAATTCTAAATTGGGGAAAGGCCAATTTTGATGGTATTAGACAGGAACTTTCAGAAGTTGATTGGGAGAGTCTGTTGGCAGGCAAAGGGACGTCTGGTAAGTGGGAGGCTTTCAAAAGTGTGTTAACCAGGGTTCAGGGTAAGCACATTCCTTATAAAGTGAAGGGCAAGGCTGGTAGAAGTAGGGAACCTTGGATGACTCGGGAGATTGAGGCACTAGTCAAAAAGAAGAAGGAGGCATATGACATGCATAGGCAGCTGGGATCAAGTGGATACCTTGAAGAGTATAGAGATTGCCGGAGTAGAGTTAAGAGAGAAATCAGGAGGGCAAAAAGGGGATATGAGATTGCTTTGGCAGATCAGGCAAAGGTGAATCCAAAGAGCTTCTACAAATACATAAAGGGCAAAAGGGTAACTAGGGAGAGAGTAGGGCCTCTTAAGGATCAACAAGGTCATCTATGTGCGGAACCACAAGAGATGGGTGAGATCCTGAATGAATATTTCACATCGGTATTTACGGTTGAGAAAGGCATGGATGTTAGGGAACTTGGGGAAATAAATAGTGATGTCTTGAGGAGTGTACATATTACAGAGAGGGAGGTGCTGGAAGTCTTAACGCGCATCAAGGTAGATAAATCTCCGGGACCTGATGAAATGTATCCCAGGACGTTATGGGAGGTTAGGGAGGAAATTGCGGGTCCCCTAGCAGAGATATTTGAATCATCCACCGCTACAGGTGAGGTGCCTGAAGATTGGAGGGTAGCAAATGTTGTGCCTTTGTTTAAGAAGGGCGGCAGGGAAAAGCCTGGGAACTACAGACCAGTGAGCCTGACATCTGTAGTGGGTAAGTTGTTAGAGGGTATTCTGAGGGACAGGATCTACAGGCATTTGGAGAGGCAGGGACTAATTAGGAACAGTCAGCATGGTTTTGTGAGAGGAAAATCATGTCTCACGAATTTGATTGAGTTTTTTGAAGGGGTAACCAAGAAGATAGATGAGGGCTGTGCAGTAGACGTGGTCTACATGGACTTCAGCAAAGCATTTGACAAGGTACCGCAAGGTAGGTTGTTACATAAGGTTAAATCTCATGGGATCCAAGGTGAGGTAGCCAATTGGATACAAAATTGGCTTGACGACAGAAGACAGAGGGTGGTTGTAGAGGGTTGTTTTTCAAACTGGATGCCTGTGTCCAGCGGTGTGCCTCAGGGATCGGTGCTGGGTCCGCTGTTATTTGTTATTTATATTAATGATTTGGATGAGAATTTAGGAGGCATGGTTAGCAAGTTTGCAGATGACACCAAGATTGGTGGCATTGTGGACAGTGAAGAAGGTTATCTAGGATTGCAACGGGATCTTGATAAATTGGGCCAGTGGGCCGATGAATGGCAGATGGAGTTTAATTTAGATAAATGTGAGGTGATGCATTTTGGTAGATCGAATCGGGCCAGGACCTACTCCGTTAATGGTAGGGCATTGGGGAGAGTTATAGAACAAAGAGATCTGGGAGTACAGATTCATAGCTCCTTGAAAGTGGAGTCACAGGTGGATAGGGTGGTGAAGAAGGCATTCAGCATGCTTGGTTTCATTGGTCAGAACATTGAATGCAGGAGTTGGGATGTCTTGTTGAAGTTGTACAGGGCATTGGTGAGGCCACACTTGGAGTACTGTGTACAGTTCTGGTCACCCTATTATAGAAAGGATATTATTAAACTAGAAAGAGTGCAGAAAAGATTTACGAGGATGCTACCGGGACTTGATGGTTTGACTTACAGGGAGAGGTTAGACAGACTGGGACTTTTTTCCCTGGAGAGTAGGAGGTTAAGGGGAGATCTTATAGAAGTCTATAAAATAATGAGGGGCATAGATAAGGTCGATAGTCAAAATCTTTTCCCAAAGGTAGGGGAGTCTATAACGAGGGGGCACAGATTTAAGGTGAGAGGGGAGAGATACAAAAGGGTCCAGAGGGGCAATTTTTTCACTCAAAGGGTGGTGAGTGTCTGGAACGAGCTGCCAGAGGCAGTAGTAGAGGCGGGTACAATTTTGTCTTTTAAAAAGCATTTGGACAGTTACATGGGTAAGATGGGTATCGAGGGATATGGGCCAAGTGCAGGCAATTGGGACTAGCTTAGTGGTATAAACTGGGCGACATGGACATGTTGGGCCGAAGGGCCTGTTTCCATGTTGTAACTTCTATGATTCTATGATTCTATGAATTGGAAATTTAGCTGTATGGAGAGGTCACGAGCCCTTAGATTATGTAGTTTTCAAGTGATTTCAAATTGAATTGTCCCAACGCTTACTGAATTCCCAACAGCTATATCTTCAGGCCACAGAACTAAGGAAAATTTATTCTTCATTCATTCAACTGAAGGTTTGTAAAGATGCCATTGTAATAGGTGACGATATAATAATAGGAACTTGCTACCACATGGAGTAGTTGAGGCGAATAGCATAGATGCCTTTCAGGGAAGCTACATAAGTACATGAGGGAGAAAGGAATAGAAGGATATCCTAATAGGATGAGGCTCGTTTGGAGCATAAACACCAGCATGGACCAGTTGAGCTTGTTTCTGTGCTGTAAATTCTATGTAATTCTATGTAAAAATGATGCTAGCTGATTTGAATTTGAGAGATCTTTTAATAGACCCTTTGTTTAATTGTGAAGTGGAGCAACATTTTCATTATAGGTAAGGGCTAGTTGGGGTCTTTGTACCAAAGTAATTCACAGAAGGCCAATGACCTTCGAAGAATAAAACCAATTAAGGTATGAATGGCAGGTATTGTATTCAATTTGTTTTCCATTGCAGTACAGCAAACATGTACCATATGACCAACTGGAAGACCATGGAGAAAGAGAACAGTTGAGATCAACCAAGAATATCTGAAGTTAAGTCTAAAAGACGATGGCCAACTTATTCACAATAAGAGTTCTGCTCAACATACATTAGTACGCGTACAAATGCTGTAGAAGATTATGATGGGACTCTGCGTGTTTTGGCAGCTCCAGCTATCTCTATATACTGCCATTTAGGAGAACATATTTTCCAAGGGCCTGTATCATTAAAATGGAAACCGTGCTGTTCAATTCTCACAAAACTCTCAGAGATATGGAAGCCCTTTTAACAGTGGAGAATTAAAGCCTTAATCAGGGATGTGCATTGGAAGTGGTCAGGTGCCTCACAGTTTGCAGGATTGGTTTTGCTGGAGTAGAGTAGACCAACAAAATTTTAGAAAGCACCAGACATACTTGGTTGTCAGTGAATGTAGGTACAATCTTTTTTTTTATTCGTTCATGGGATGTGGGCGTCGCTGGCGAGGCCAGCATTTATTGCCCATCCCTAATTGCCCTTGAGAAGGTGGTGGTGAGCCGCCTTCTTGAACCGCTGCAGTCCGTGTGGTGACAGTTCTCCCACAGTGCTGTTAGGAAGGGAGTTCCAGGATTTTGACCCAGTGACGATGAAGGAACGGTGATATATTTCCAAGTCGGGATGGTGTGTGACTTGGAGGGGAATCTGCAGGTGGTGTTGTTCCCATGTACCTGCTGCTCTCGTCCTTCTAGGTGGTAGAGGTCACGGGTTTGGGAGGTGCTGTCGAAGAAGCCTTGGCGAGTTGCTGCAGTGCATCCTGTGGATGGTACACACTGCAGCCACGGTGCGCTGGTGGTGAAGGGAGTGAATGTTTAGGGTGGTGGATGGGGTGCCAATCAAGCGGGCTGCTTTGTCCTGGATGGTGTCGAGCTTCTTGAGTGTTGTTGGAGCTGCACTCATCCAAGCAAGTGGAGAGTATTCCATCACACTCCTGACTTGTGCCTTGTAGATGGTGGAAAGGCTTTGGGGAGTCAGGATGTGAGTCACTCGCCGCAGAATACCCAGCCTCTGACCTGAAAATCTGTGGTCTGTGTTGAATTTGGTGATGTATACCTATCAGCACTGTGGGAGAACCTTCACCATTTCGATTGCAGCGGTTCAAGAAGATCAGCTCACCACCTTCTCAAGGGCAACCAGGGATGGACAATAAATGCAGGCCTTTCTGGCGACACCCATATCTCGAGAATGAATAGTAATTTTTTTAAATCTCAGTCATTGTAGTGGTAGGGATGCTACAACTGGCTTCTGTGTCTCTGGGTTAGAGCAAATCAGCTCGAGTTCCCGATTGTAGTCACTGTTCAGTGACCCTTGCTGAGAAGTGCGAGAGAGGACAGTAATGCTCTTAGCATGGCTATCATGGTTGAATAGCCAGCCCAACACTGTTCAGACTCACACATGAAGAATGGTCAACTAGGCAAGGACCTATCAGAAGCATATCAGGTGAGGAGGGGAGAAAATTGGTTTGGGGAGGGGAGTATTATATGCAGAAAATAATGTGCAACATTATAATCACTTCACAGCAAGAAGAATTGATGATAGGGTGTCTCTGTGATCCCTGGGTTCCTAGTGGGGAGCCATGTTCACAGAAAGCATGGGTTGGAGAATTGGGGCTCAAATCTTGTAGACCCCACCGAACCCCCCCCCCACCCCTGTCCCCACACCAACATCACTGTCTGCAAGCTCGGCTTCCCTTTGGGAGTGCGGAATGGAAGTGATCGCTCACAGTGGGGGAGTTTGTCTTAAAAGCACTGTACAGATGTACACCTCCTGAGTGCTGTACAAGATTTGAGTCCGTGAAATCTTTTGCACATTATTGGGATTTTTAGCTAGATGTCTGAAAGGGAATAAGTTGGGTCTAACATTGCCTTCTGGAAGACCAGAAGAAAAATACAAGATAAACCTGTGAATACAAAAGTAGGTTTATTAAGCAAAAAGCGGATCGAGGACAACAACAGAGTAAGTGCACTTACAATACCAAGAGAACATTGTCAGAGAGAGCCGAGTGTTCGAAGTTAAGATTAGCAGACAGCAATGTGCTCTTACTGGGTTAGTAAGAAAGATTCCAAAGCAAAGGTCACAGCGATAATTAATGCAGGGCTTGATCTCGCTTGCTTCAGTAGAACCAGTCTTTGCCTCAAGTTGGATTTTCACTGTTAGAGCAGACTCTGCAAGGATCACAATCATCAGCACTCAGCCACTCTTAGGAACAAAGGAATAGTGCAGATTCACCAGTATGACGCCGGGGCTTAAAGGGTTAAATTATGAGGACAGGATGCATAAACTTGGCTTGCATTCCCTTGAGTTTAGAAGGTGGAGGGATGATCTAATTGAGGTGTTGAAACTGATAAAGGGATTCAATAGGGTAGATGCAGAAAATCTATTTTCTCTGGTGGGGGAATGCAGAACAAGGGGGTATAATCTTAAAATTAGAGCTAGGCCGTTCAGGAATGAAATCAGGAAACACCATCACGCAAAGGGTAGTGGAAATCTGGAACTCGCTCCCTCAAAAGACTGTGGATGCTGAGTCAATTTTCAAGGCTGTGTTCGATGGATTTATGTTGGGTAAGGGCATCCAGGGATACGGATCAATGGTGGGCAAATGGCTGAGGTACAGATCAGTTATGATCTAACCGAATGGCACAACAGGCTCAAAGGGCTGAAGGCCTACTCATGGTTATTTAACCGTGAGGAAAATAGGAACAACAGTCACTATCTGGCTACTTGAGGTGGTGCCTCAGGAACCAGATCTGAGCGTGCGTTATCACCTTCAGGAGGTGGGGGGAACAGAGAGATTGTAAAATAACGTGTTCGTGTACTGGAATAGTCTGAATGTGACTCTCTCGATTTGAACTCAACAAGACCGTGAGCTTGGAAGCTAACATTCCTGATCGAGGGGGAGGGCTGGCGTAACTATGGCAATTCCCAGTGGGTTCCAAGTAGGCACCAGTCAAGGTCAAAGACGACAATATCAAGTAACAACCGTCTACACTTTTTTTGAAACAGTGTGGAACTTTTCTTACAGAAGAATTAGCATAGCAATGGTTGTATAATAGTGTCTTGCTTTGCCTGGTTTGTCAAGCACATATCTTGAATATGATACACTTGTTCAAACGTTGCTACATTAATTTTAGAATAAATGATATTCCTATTCAAATACTCCTATGACTCAATGCAAATGAGCATTCCTCAGTCCCACTTTGAACAGGTCCATTAAGCTTCTCTAATGGGTAGGTTGGAACTGAGCCACATGAAGCAGGAAGGGTCCAGGTTCGATCCTCGCTGTGTGCCAAGTTAGCTGACCTAAGCTGGAGTGGCAGTAGTGGGTGCTACAGTTTGTGCCTGCATCTCTGGGAAGGAAGCTCCCGGTCATTACTGGAAAGTGTGGACATTGTGCAAGGACAGGATCAGGCTTGACCCTGCACCCCAAGGTTGAATAGCGTGCTGTCACTCAGCACCTAGGCTCATAACATATACTTGGTATCCCAGCACAAAACACTGCCTTCAGAACCACGGCAGCCATGCAGCAAGGACAACAGCCCTGTTATTACTGTAGGATAGTATAAGGTGAAAAGAACAGTTGTAAAATCAAGGTTAAAAATCGAAGGATATGGACCAAAGGCAGGTAAATGGAGTTTAAGTACATCAGCCATGATCCAACTGAGTGGTGGAACAGGGTCGCGGGGCTGAATGGCCTAATTCTGACCCTATGTTCCTCATGGTTACATTTTTGCCTGGCTGGGGCAGCCCCCTGGTGCAGGCCAGCCCTCTGACAGGGCCTTGCACTGGGATTGGGAAAGGCAACACAAATAATGCTGCAGGCCTATGAGGTCTGAGGCTACAGTCCCGGCAATTGACATTGGGGCTTTCTGGTGGTAGAAGGCCCCAAGTTCATCCTGGGGAAGGGCTGGGGGGGGGGGCGCGGTGAAGAGGAATATGTCCCCAGGTTTTGATTACACGAGCACACTTTTGTGCCCTTCTTTCCTTGGGGTGGTCCGGGGATACCCGCAAACCCGCCAAGCCCCACCCCCAAGGTTTTTTTTGGTAGCCCTCCATTTGGGCAGCTACATGTGAAGTCAGAGGGAAGCGAGGCAGGAGGCTGAGAATGTCCCCCTCCACCTCAGTGACATTGTTACCTGGGCCCCAGTTCCTCCTACAGAGGCAGGCCACGTTGGGGAATGCTGGGGCAGTCTTGTGGAGGTGGAGACCCGATCTAATGGACCTCTTCGTTTCCCCCTGGGTACAATGAAGAGGAAAATCCACCCTAAAACCTCATGCCACTGAGCCTCCACTTCCTACGCTGATGGAAAAGCGGCCCTGAGCTGCTCCATAAGCTTCATTTGTACTTTCTGTACCCAGATTGTGCAATCTAAAACTTTACTTTCTCGTTGTTCACATCTAGTTTGGTCTATGACCCTAACTCTTCTCCCTAGTCCTGCCCAGTGTCCAATTTCCTTCTCACCTCCCCCCCCCACCCTTGGTGAAGCATCTTGGTACATTAGTCTTTGTATAAGTGCAAGACATTGTTGTTGTTTCCAATGTTCGAAAACGAAAAATCTAAAAAGAGAGTCAAACTGCTGATGATTGAAATCCTTGCCCTGAACATACAGATTATAAAAATCAGTTTAGGTCACACTGTGTGAGATCTCTTCAGGTCAGTACAAAATATTTTCTGCTTTTCTTGGGCCTTCTTACTGTGTCTCTCTGCTCCCCCTTCGCTACAGATGCAGACTGACTCATAAATTGGGCCAATTCTCACAAAAGCTTAAGTGTGCCAGTGTAATCAAAGCCTGGGCTCATAAGAACAAATCCACAACTAAAAGGACATCTAAGAAATGAATAAGCAGAAAAGCTTTATTAATATGTAATGATTGTAAGGCAATGCCATGAAACAGATTGAGTCTACCACACTTGCCTGTTTTTAGAAAATTAAGTGCTGCTTCTCGGTTACTGATGCAGCGAGAGTCCATTAAAGAGCTGCGTCTAAATGATTTCCTTTAGTTTTACCAAGTGCTTTGTTTCATAATTACTGCATTTGGGTGATCTGTATTGCAAGTGATAGGCTGATATATTTCAGACCGAGTTTTTTATATTCAATTTTAGGTGAGTTCAAGGGAACATTGCCGAGTCTATCAACAGGAAAGAGTAGAGCATGGCCTGCTGCTGATGGTATAACAAGGCTCCACCAGCAACAGATAAGAAACCAGAAGATAGTTTGGCCTGACCGAATGACTACACATAAGCTTCTATTCTCTGCCAGTACAAAAAATACAATTTTTTCATCACAAAATACTTTCTTATTTATATACAGAAAGTGGAAGAGAGCTGAACATGGACATGCATAACCCCTGGACATCCCTGCAACTTCTGGGATGTGTGACTGTGTAATACTTTGATTGGAAAATGGGGAAAATACACTCTCCACACTGCACAGTTCCATCAATGGTATTAGCATATATTACTATGAAACGGAGCTCTGTGTTACATACAGAACAAGGAGAATACAGTCCTTTAAAATCATTGTCACTTATTACCTCCCGGTAACTGAGTGCCCCTCGCAGCTTTCAAAAGTACTCAATGTGATTTACAGGAACATCTGCAGACATGCTCTAGGATATTTTTTTTAACAATATTAAAATAAATGTAGAGAGCCACAGACTACTTCTCAGTCCTCACTGTTCTCAAACAGTTTTGTCGCATTTTGCCTGACTGCAGGTTCCTATTCAAAAGGATGTGAAGATGTCTTGACAATCTCCATTTTCTTGTCTCTGTAAATGTACCCTAACCGATTATGTTGAATCATTCAATAAAACACTCTAACTTGCAGATCCTCTTTTAAGGGTACCAGTAGTAGCTCCCCTAGTGGAGAGCAATGAAAGGACAGCCATCAAATCTATGCCAATGCCAAAATGCTCCTCATCCCCCATTCCACCAATTCAATGGCTTCCATTTTCTATTAATCTTCTGGGATCAAAAGGCGGTTTCAGCTTTCATAACTGAAGTCTCTTCTTTTATACAAAAACTCCATACGTTTCCTTTCCCCATTTGTTTGGGGAACTTCTTGAAAAACTGAACAACTTGAAAATTTTCAGATGATCAGCATGGATTTGTAACGGGTAGGTCATGCCTGATGAACCTGATTGAACCTTTTGAAGAGGTGACTGAAGTAGTGGACAGGGGATGTTGTTTAAATGGACTTCCATAAAGTCCCTCATAAGAGACTGTTAGCCAAAGTTGAAGCTCATGGAATTGAGGGCAAGTTATTGACCTGGTTAGAAAATTGGCTGAGCGGCAGGGGACACAGAGTAGGGATAATGGGCAGGTACTCAAATTGGCAGGATGTGACTAGTGGTGTCCCTACTGTGCAAGTACAGCAACTTCACGCCATTCAAGGCATTTCAATGGTGAGTCAGACAGCGAGATGCCGTTTTTGCGCAGCTAACGGCGGAGTGGCGCATCTCGGATAGCAACTTCCGGATTTTCACGTTTAACTTTCATGTTCTGCCCCCACCTGAAGTTGCTGTGCGATTTGCGCATAAATAACAGTGAGTGCCATTAGCCTCATTGTTATTTTGACAGCAAATTCTGGGCCATTATCCTCAGAAGAATTTTGATTTGTATTTTCTTTATAAAAACATGGTTTCCGCAGCGATCTGCAATTCTGGAGCAGCTCTCAGGCTGGTCTTAAATTGCAATCCGACCGTTTTCACTGGATCTAGTCCAGGACACACAGGGGTGTGCCCAGTCAGTGATGTCACTAGGGTGGGTCTAACAGCAAGGGAAGCTCAATTGGAGGGTCTCCATTTCAGTAAGAAATCTGATATCTTAAAATACACACCAATCAAATTTCTCTGAAATTTTCTTCTATGAAATGAGGAAAGTGCTTTGAGCTAAGTCCTCCTTAACTTCCTTTGCCTATTAAGTGACAAATTTGTGTCCACAGACAGATGGACAATAGTATAGTGTAAACCACATCAGTTTTTACTGGTGTCGAGGTGGGGGGGCGGGGGTAGAGTTCGAAGCATTGTTTTTCACACATACACACAAATGAGCTATTGCTTTATCCCTACGTCACTCTAAAGGGCAGTGTCTTTATGTTTGGGAAGCCTTCTCTGTTTGGAGAAGAATAGAGTCAAAGGAGCTGCAATTCATTTTCACCACAGCGTCAACTGAGATATGTCACTGCTGACATCCTGTAACAGTAAATAAAGTTTTGGCCAAGTATTTTTCATAAAGGCAGTGCTCTTTAAAAACAATCCACTGCCTTTCTAATCCTAGTTTAATGCATGCGCAAGGTAAACAAGTTGTGTTTGATGCTTTCTCTCTGTTTTTTAAAAAAAAACAGAATTAAGAGAGCATCCTTTCTAAAATGTGTTTTGACAAACCTTTTGCTAATTATTTGCAGACGCAGGCCTTCATGTACGAAGTGCATCGCTACGTGTAGAACCACTGTGAGCCAAAGGATGCACAGCTCTCCTTTCACAAACAGCAGTTGCCCGTCTGGCAATGTGGGGGCCTTTCAGGGGGAAAAGTAGCCCAAGAGAAACACTGCAAATAAATCTGTTATAAGCCACAACAAATTGGCAGCTCTTTGCCGTCATCGAAAAAAACACATCTGAAACCCAATTTGTAGAGGACACAGTGCCGGACTGAGGTAATGATGATGGCATTATACGAGACGACCTTCAATCAATCTCCTCTGCAGCATTAGGCCCGGTGAGGCTAATAAATCTTTATTTTACACTCAGCATTATTCATAATCCATGATCAATTCTGAGCGGATGTGGCTGGTTTAAATTATGCAGTGTTCACACAGAGAAACTGAGAGATATATAGATATATATAGTAAAATAAACAAATACTAAGTAAACTTTGCTTATATATAAAAAAAAATCAATTAAAAATAATTATAAACATAGAAGGTAAAATAACACTTTGGTTTAAAAAGAAGCAGTTCAGATTCTACACTGGCTATGTTCACATTGGCTGTCAATAAAAGAACATTGGAACATAAGAATTGGGGCAGGAGTAGGCCATACAGCCCCTCGAGCCTGCTCCGTCATTCAATAAGATCATGGCTGATCTTTGACCTCAACTCCACTTTCCCGCCCAATCCCTATATCCCTTGATTCCCTTAGAGTCCAAAAATCTATCCATCTCATTCTTGAATATATTCAAGGACTGAGCATCCACAGCCCTCCGGGGTAGAGAATTCCAAAGATTCACAACCCTCTGAGTGAAGAAGTTCCTCCTCATCTCAGTCCTAAATGTCCGACCCCTTATCCTGAGACTATGCTCCCTAATTCTAGACTCTCCAGCCAGGGGAAACAACCTCTCAGCATCTACCCTATCAAGCTCCCTCAGAATCTTATATGTTTCAATGAGATCACCTCTCATTCTTCTAAACTCCAGAGAGTATGGGCCCATTCTACTCAATCTCTCGTCATAGGACAATCCTCTCATCCCAAGAAGTTATTAATCAGTCTATAAAAGGAGTTGCTTCTTCTGCAGCAGAACGAATGCAGACAGAATGGGAAGGTGTCTCCATGCAGTCATTTGATGCTCACAGTATGGAGCAAAATAATGGACTTCAATTATTAAACAACCAAGCTTACAGACCTGTCTGACCCCAAAATCACCCTCATTAAATACAGGATTTAAGGGGAAAGAGAAGAATCATTTTAGAGGGACTAATTCTGAATAGACAAGTTTAAAGAGAAATGAATAACAAATGGGAGATACATTGGATGGATATGAAGCAAACCACAGTTCTGAGGTCAGATTTAAAAGCCTAATGTGCCCAATGTTTCAGTACTGAAGTGAAATAAAATCAATTAACCCATTAACGTTTTAATGTGCAACACAACAGCAAGCTGTGTTTGGACTTGTAGAATTTACCAAACGCATTTCACCTACAATATATGATATTGAATCCGTATAATGGCACAAAAGATCAGTACAAGCCTGCAATATAGTCAACAACTTCCTGCTCACATCTCTGATTTCTCATATAGGGGCAAAGTGCAGAATCCCCATCCTAGCATAAAATGCTCCCAACTAGCCTTTTTAAAAAAAAATGCAATCCATTGAGAAATGCCACCTAGATATAGGAGCACAATGGAAGCTCTGGTTCTATACATGGGGCACTCCTGAGAACAGTGTATCTGAACGGGTGCAGTTACTCATTCGACTGTTTGCACCAGTCACAAGTCAGATTAAGCAGAGGTCCAGGAATGCAAGAATGCAGTGCGGCCCATTGGATTATGACTGCCATTAAAAGTTCAGAGGTTAGAAAGGAGTCAGTTCTTTTTTGTTAGAAAATGAGGGAGGGAGGAAAAGGATGGCAACTTGGACCAGGGAATAAGAAGAGGCAGCTTGAATGGGGGAGGGGGGCGGGGGGAATGGCTTAGTACCAGCTTGAACTGAGTTGGAGGGCGAGAAGCTGGCCAAGTTGATAAGAGATGGGAGAGGGAATAGATTGTAGTATGAACTGGGGGTGGGGGGGGGGGATTGTAGAAGGAGTGAGTGCCTTTGTGAAGGAGTGGGGAGATGGGGGTTCAGTGTCTCTGTGGATTGGGCACAGAGGGGTTGGATAGTGAAAAGTGACTGTTGAGATAATTTTGGGGAAGTGACTATAAGAACATTAGAACATAGGAAATAGGAGCAGGAGTAGGCCATACGGCCCCTCGAGCCTGCTCTGCAATTCAATAAGATCATGGCTGATCTTCTGCCTCAACTCCACTTTCCCGCCCTATCCTCATATCCTTTGATTCCCTTAGTGTCCAAATGAACGTACTCAACGACTGAGCATCCACAGTTCTCTGGGTGGAGAATTCCAGAGATTCACAACCCTCTGAGTGAAGACATTTTTCCTCATCTCGGTCCTAAATAGTCAACCCCTTATCTTGAGACTATGCCCCCTAGTCCTAGACTCTCCAGCCAGGGAAAACAGCCTCTCAGCCTCTACCCTGTCAAGCTCTCTAAATATTTTATACATTTCAATGAGATCACCTCTCATTCTTCAAAACTCCAGGGAATTCAGGCCCATTCTACTCAATCTCTCCTCATAGGGCAACCCTCTCATCCCAGGAATCAATCCAGTGAACCTTTGTTGCACCCCCTCGGAGGCAAGTAATAAACAGGGAATAGAGTTGCTATTGCAGCTGGCTCGGGAGGATAGCAAGAAACCACTGCAAGCAAGAGTTTTTCCACAAGGCAAATGGGTCCAGTGACTATGCCCTAAAAGCTGAGTTTTTAAATTATTCTGTGGGATGCTTGCCTGCAAATATCGACCGTCTTTTGCCCAAAACTTAAAAAGGGCGCAATGCAATGTGATTTGTGACCTGGGAATGACATTTTTATTTCTACTGTCAGAGGATTGTTAATGTTTGGAATGGAATACCCAGAGAAGCGATCGGGGATGATGAGATCAGCAATTTTATGAAAGAATTAGCCAGGCATTTGGCGAGGAAATCAATTGAGGAATATAAGTAGTGAACTGTGTGTTCTGATTTTGAACTCTGGGGCTGGCAAGATGGGCTGAAATGGTCTTTTCCTGACCTGTATATTCCTATGTTTCTGCAACAGTGTTAAACAAAACAGCACTGTTTAATTTAATCATTAACATTCATAAAGTTAACAACTCCATGTTGTGTTTTTCTAACGCAACATTCAACAGGATTATCTCCATGACGATCATAGAAATTTCAGCACAGAAAGAGCCCATTCAGCCCATTGTGCCGGTTCTATGTTGGACCTATCTACTCTAATCCTATTTCCATGCTCTTTCCCTGTATACTTTCATATTTTTCTTTGCGTTTATCTAAATCTCTCTTAAAGGTAGTGATCGACTCTGCTTCAATAACCACCTGTGATAGAATGCATTCCATACACTAAGAAATCCTTCCCGGGTCAAAAAAAATATTCTTCTGAGCTTTCCCTTTATGCTTCTGCTACTAATCCGAACTTTGTTACCAATTCAGCAACCCGAAATAATCTTTCACTATTTATCCTTTCAAATGCTTTGAAAACTGCCCGATTCCATTAATCCTTCTCTACTCTACAGTCCTGGCTTTTCAAGTGTCTCATCATAACTATTACCATCTCAACCATGGTATTATCCTACTAAATATACACTGCACTTTTGTCATCGTTTCAATGCCTTTTCTAATGATGGAGGCACAAAACTGCACAAGCAAAATAGTATCCAGATTCATCATCACCTCCTTGCTTTTGGGTTTAGTGTCCCTTTATATAAAACCCTGAATTCTATTCACCTTTGTTATGGATTTCCATTTGCAATCTTTTAACGATCTCTACTCTGAGATCTCCCTGTTGCTCCTCTATATAGAGCACTGGTGGCTGCGGTGGGAAACTGGAGCGACTGTGGCAAGTTGGCTATGGTGGCTGCATGTCCGACTGTCCGTCTGCTCCAGACCCGTTGCCCTGTTCTGATGCTGCAGTCACTGCTTCAGCCCCTGCTTTCTGTCTCCTTTCCTCCTCGACAATGATGATACACTCATTGATCCAAGTACCGATACTTGTGCTGTTTCCCTTAAATCTGAAGAAACTGCTATTACTACACTTTTCTTAAGTCGTAAATATACGTCAACCACTGCCGTAGACATTTTATCATAGAATTACACAGAAACGACAGCACTCCATTCGGCCCAACTGGTCTATGCTCCACACGAGCTTCTTCCCACCTTACTTCATCTCACCCTATCAGTATATCCTTCTATTTCTTTCTCCCTCTTGTACTTATCTAGCTTCCCCTTAAAGGCTATTCCCCTCGCGGCAGAACTTGTCGGGCGTGCCGCAGAAATTGGCTTGAGAGTCTAGGGACCCTGGTTATAATCAGGGCTGCTAGCATCCTGTGCCAATTCAAGGGCAATTGTTTGTGGCAACCACAACAAAATTCTGCAGCAGGAGAAGGTAGATTCAGTGGATAATCGGCCCAAGGTTTGGGGATGCCTCGATTTTCAAAGTAATAAATATTTTTTATGAAGCCGAGCTAAACTGGTGGCTCTTGTTCAGAAAACTTATGCATTTAGAAACAGTTTGAAAGCTGCTTGCTGTACTTAGCTGTTTATAGTAAATGACACCACTTAACAACAAGCCGTCTCCCCTGACCTTTCACCTAGCCGGCTGAGACAACTAGGTGGTAAAGGCAGTCAAGTGTTAAGTTGTAGCTAACCAATAACATATACCTGGTGTACTGAATTGGAATTTATCTGCTAAACTGGACTCAAAAGCTTCTGCAAAGCCCAATTGACTAACAAGCTGAGATCGATGGGCTACATAATCCTCAAGGACTTTGCATCTTGTGTACTTCTACTGAAGTTAAAGTCTGCAAGGTGTGAAAGGAATGCATGTACATTAAGAAGCTACAAATCAATGGCGGTGAGAAAATTGTTGTCACTTTATACCGTTCAGATTCAGGACATCAGGTCTTGGTATTGGTACATTAGGTACTGGCACACCAGGTCCTGGTATTGGCACGCCAGGTCCTGGTATAGGCACGCCAGGTCCTGGTATTGGCTCGCCCGGTCCTGGTATTGGCACGCCAGGTCCTGGTATTGGCTCGCCCGGTCCTGGTATTGACACGCCAGGTCCTGGTATTGGCACGCCAGGTCCTGGTATAGGCACGCCAGGTCCTGGTATAGGCACGCCAGGTCCTGGTATTGGCACGCCAGGTCCTGGTATAGGCACGCCAGGTCCTGGTATAGGCACGCCAGGTCCTGGTATAGGCACGCCAGGTCCTGGTATTGGCACGCCAGGTCCTGGTATTGGCACGCCAGGTCCTGGTATAGGCACGCCAGGTCCTGGTATTGGCACGCCAGGTCCTGGTATAGGCACGCCAGGTCCTGGTATAGGCACGCCAGGTCCTGGTATTGGCACGCCAGGTCCTGGTATTGGCTCGCCAGGTCCTGGTATAGGCACGCCAGGTCCTGGTATAGGCACGCCAGGTCCTGGTATTGGCACGCCAGGTCCTGGTATTGGCTCGCCAGGTCCTGGTATAGGCACGCCAGGTCCTGGTATTGACACGCCAGGTCCTGGTATAGGCACGCCAGGTCCTGGTATTGGCACGCCAGGTCCTGGTATAGGCACGCCAGGTCCTGGTATTGGCACGCCAGGTCCTGGTATAGGCACGCCAGGTCCTGGTATTGGCACGCCAGGTCCTGGTATAGGCACGCCAGGTCCTGGTATTGGCACGCCAGGTCCTGGTATAGGCACGCCAGGTCCTGGTATTGACACGCCAGGTCCTGGTATTGACACGCCAGGTCCTGGTATTGGCTCGCCAGTTCCTGGTATAGGCACGCCAGGTCCTGGTATAGGCACGCCAGGTCCTGGTATTGGCTCGCCAGGTCCTGGTATAGGCACGCCAGGTCCTGGTATTGACACGCCAGGTCCTGGTATAGGCACGCCAGGTCCTGGTATTGGCTCGCCAGGTCCTGGTATAGGCACGCCAGGTCCTGGTATTGACACGCCAGGTCCTGGTATAGGCACGCCAGGTCCTGGTATAGGCACGCCAGGTCCTGGTATTGGCTCGCCAGGTCCTGGTATAGGCACGCCAGGTCCTGGTATAGGCACGCCAGGTCCTGGTATTGGCTCGCCAGGTCCTGGTATTGGCACGCCAGGTCCTGGTATTGGCACGCCAGGTCCTGGTATTGGCACGCCAGGTCCTGGTATTGGCACGCCAGGTCCTGGTATTGGCTCGCCAGGTCCTGGTATAGGCACGCCAGGTCCTGGTATTGACACGCCAGGTCCTGGTATAGGCACGCCAGGTCCTGGTATTGACACGCCAGGTCCTGGTATAGGCACGCCAGGTCCTGGTATTGACACGCCAGGTCCTGGTATAGGCACGCCAGGTCCTGGTATTGACACGCCAGGTCCTGGTATAGGCACGCCAGGTCCTGGTATTGGCACGCCAGGTCCTGGTATTGACACGCCAGGGCCTGGTATTGGCTCGCCAGGTCCTGGTATAGGCACGCCAGGTCCTGGTATAGGCACGCCAGGTCCTGGTATATGCACGCCAGGTCCTGGTATTGGCTCGCCAGGTCCTGGTATTGGCACGCCAGGTCCTGGTATTGGCACGCCAGGTCCTGGTATTGGCACGCCAGGTCCTGGTATTGGCTCGCCAGGTCCTGGTATAGGCACGCCAGGTCCTGGTATTGGCACGCCAGGTCCTGGTATTGGCACGCCAGGTCCTGGTATTGGCACGCCAGGTCCTGGTATTGGCACGCCAGGTCCTGGTATTGGCTCGCCAGGTCCTGGTATTGGCTCGCCAGGTCCTGGTATTGGCTCGCCAGGTCCTGGTATTGGCTCGCCAGGTCCTGGTTCCAATGCAGTTATAATGGCCAAATTTATCAAGCAAGGTAAACAGGGGAAAAAATGGCAGCGGAGAAATTCAGTAGCAAACGTTAAATTCCAATGCGACTTGTACAACCAGAGAGTTGCAGAACACTTGGGGCCCTGGCTATATAATACATGTAATGAATATAATATATAATAATATTAGTATTAATATAGCTCCTCATCATACCAAGATTCTCAAATCATTTCCTTCAACAAATTACTTTTTGAAGTGCAGTAACTGTTCTACTATAATGTATATTAGACAGTACAGTATTGTGAAGGTAAATGCAGAGCACTAATTCAAGGTAAATTGTGATAAGAGAACCAGAGGACATAGGTTCAATTGGGTGAAAGGCAAATCTAGAGCCGATAACAGGAACAACCTTTTCGTGCAAAGTGTGGTCAACATGTAGAGTTATCTTGTAGGTAGGCTAGTGGCAGCAAGACCTTGGAACCATTTAAGTGACAGTCAGATGGTGTGTGTGTGTGTGTGTGTGTGTGTGTGTGTGTGTGTAGGGGCAGGGGGCTGTATGTTTTTCTAGGTCGATGATTGTGATGTGTCTCACCGAGCCTTTGCCAAGCCCATGTAGCCTAAATTCACTTTGCACCGATTCGTATGCATATTTTTGCCGTTACAGAACTGAGCCTATTACTTCTATCTCATGTTTATTTTTGGCCCCTCTTGCGCTCTTCTCTCCTCCTTCCCGGCTCTGCCACCTTTC
This sequence comes from Heptranchias perlo, assembly GCF_035084215.1. NCBI lineage: Eukaryota > Metazoa > Chordata > Chondrichthyes > Hexanchiformes > Hexanchidae > Heptranchias > Heptranchias perlo. The sequence continues at coordinate 65,898,078 of NC_090333.1, forward strand.
ATCTCTTCCCTCTCAGGAAATTTGCCCCCCAATTCCTACCTCAACCCATCACAACTCCTCCTCATTCCTTCTCCGTTGCTGCTATATTGGATTGGAATCTCCCTATGGCTACCCTGTATGCCTCCCTCGGGATTCTCTGTTGGGCCCATCGCTGTCTTGTCAAGAGCAGTAACGCCATCGGTCATCTCTCGATAACGTTCCCAACCAGCATGGCCCGAGGCCCACCCTCACCAACCTCCTTCACACCCCACTCACACCACCCACTAGTGTCTCCCACCACCCCCCCACCCCCAGATCTGCTGGCAGATCACCAATCATTGCTCCCTCTGGATTTCTCTCCAGAATGTTTGATTACTCATGGACAAGGCACTTTCATCCACAACCTCATTGGACGTGATCACATTGACATCCTGGCTTTGACTGAAACCCAGTTCATGGATGATGACACCTTGTCCTTTAAAGCAACTTCGAAGTACAGTAAGAATTTTCTGGCAGCCCATCTTCATGCCCAAAAGTATCGCAACCAAAAAAGAAAACTTTACAGACTGACACTTGTCTTACATGTCCATGTACGACACACGATAGAAAGAATGGTGCCTAGAGGAATCAGCCCTTAAGCCAATGTAACAGCAAGCGTGCAGAAAAAAATATTTCTTTAGTCTTTTAGTTTGATCTCATTTCTCATTCTCCCTACCAATTAGATAGATTTCTTTCAGAAAATAATGTTTTGGGATACAGTATATGAGTAATTTGAGACGTGACGTGTGGTAGTCAGCATGCTTCTGAACAACAGGTGTCTTTGGACCTCAGTTTCCCAACCACTGGGGTTTTCCTCACATCCTGTCTGGGTCTGTTGTAGACTAATTGATAGAGATTGATTGCTATCATTAGTCAACAACTCCATTATCATTGTATCATGTGACTACCAGGATGGTAGAAGGCGAATTAGATGGGCCGTGGTCTTTTGTCGTCTCGCAATTCCTATGTTCCTACCCTTTCGTTCCCATTCCGACAGGCAGTCATTATACTGCAACATATCCACTCTCCCGGATCCCCAAACCGGATCTGAGAACCCAACGTCAATGCTTGGTCTGTGGAATAATATTCTTCATGGGGTGCAGCAGGAGATATATCCCATTCTTTGCTGGAATGCCCCATGTGATCTGATTGAGAAGCGAGAACACATCCCACACTGTGATTGGTGGGTCACAGAGTTTGTTCCCCTTGAGATTAAAACCCCTAACTAAAGCAGTTTAAAGAGAGCATCTTAGCAGCTACTCTGCAAACCAGCTTCTCTTAATCCGTCTTCTCATTTTCTAAATGTACCATCATATTGGAATATTCAACAGACTATAAATAAAACGGTCGTAAAAATGCAATCAAATATAGAATAATAGATAAGGTGATTACAAGGCACTATTATGAAATCAAGGAGATTTATATAATGTCAGAAACCACAAAAGTGGAGTTGGAGTGATTTGTAACCACGATCTGACTCCTGAAATTAAATTGTAGCCCAGAAATTCCCTGCTGGTATATCTCATGGCTAGAGTTTATTCGTTCTCTGTTTTATGCAAGGTTTTATTCTGCTGCACCAGATGCCATCCATTGATTTGATCTGTGCAAAACAAACGGTCCCAAATACTGGAAATATGAAACATCACTGGTGGCAGCGATGCTTCTATAAGAGGATTAACCCTGGAATAGTGGCACATCCAAGGAATTCTAAATTCTCTGTGCCACCTTTTTAAAAAAAAAGATTTCAGCTGAAATACAGCAATCATGAAAATCTCCTAATATTCCATCAATAAGCTACTGAGATGTTACAGTAATAAAATCTCTGATTACCATATTAAAATATACATTTAGATATTCTAAAGTTATATAAAACCACTATTTCTCCCAGACCTGCCTTTTCTCCGTAATCTCTTGCTTCTACAATTATTTTCTATTATCAATATTCCCTATTTTATTCTATTTCACCCTTTACCTTTCATCTGTTTTGTTTTACGTGTTTAAAATCATTTGCCGATTGGCTGACTACGAGTTCTAAAGTCTGTTTTATTTTCCAGTCAGTTGGAGAGAGATCAATGAAGGCCGCCTTGATTGTGTCAGTTGAATGACAAGTCAAATTTTTGATCCATTTGGAGCTGACATTGCTGACTCCCAACCCATGCAAAACATCGAACAAGATAACCTGTCTCTGTCCATCCAGGAGACGACACAGTGATCAATGTGAGGTCGTTGGCAGTCGATTGCAAAGAGTTTTCCTACTGTCTATTATAAATCAACAGTTGACGCTGCTCAGATTGAAGGGGTTATTTCTCCCTTTCCTTCATCCAACCATTGTGAGGACATGATTTGTAAACTCATGGGAAGTCATGGACACTACCAGTGTCCCTGGCGACCATGTGTGCAGGAAGTGTGTCCAGCTGCAGCTACTGGCTAACCGTCTTTCGGAGCTGGAGCTGCGGGTGGACTCACTGTGGAGCATCCGCGATGCTGAGACTATCGTGGATAGCACGTTCAGTGAGGTGGTCACACCGCAGGTAAAGAATACGCAGGCAGAAAGGAAATGAGTGACCGCCAGGCAGAGTAAAAGGACTAGGCAGGTAGAGCAGGAGTCCCCTGGGGCCATCTCCCTCTCAAACAGATATTCTGCTTTGGATACTGTTTGGGGAGGTGGCTTATCAGGGGAAAGCAGCAAGAGCCAGGTTCGGGGCACCACGGGTGGCTCTGCTGCACAGGAGGGGAGGAATAAGAGTGGCAGGGCTATAGTGATAGGGGATTCGATTGTAAGGGGAACAGATAGGCGTTTCTGCGGCCGCAAACGTGACTCCAGGATGGTATGTTGCCTCCCTGGTGCTCGGGTCAAGGATGTCATGGAGCGGCTGCAGGGCATTCTGGAGGGGGAGGGTGAACAGCCAGTAGTCGTGGTCCATATTGGTACCAACGACATAGGTAAAAGAAGGGATGAGGTCCTGCAAGGTGAATTTAAGGAGTTTGGAGATAAATTAAAAAGCAGGACTTCAAAGGTAGTGATCTCAGGATTACGACCGGTGCCACGTGCTAGTGAGTATAAGAACAGGAGAATAGACAGGATGAATGCGTGGCTGCAGGGATGGTGTAGGAGGGAGGAATTTAGATTCCTGGGACATTGGGACCGGTTCTGAGGAAGGTGGGACCTGTACAAACGTGACGGGTTACACCCGAGCAGGACCGGGACAAATGTCCTCGCGGGGGTGTTTGCTAGTGCTGTTGGGGAAGGTTTAAACTAGAGTGGCAGGGGGATGGGAACCTGAGCGGGGAGTCAGAAGGGAATAAAGTTGAGAGCAGCAAGAGAGGGGAAGACCCAGGGGAAATCTACAATACAAATAGTACAAACAGTTGTTCAAGAACAAGTGAAAGGGAAAAGCGTAGAGCAGCAGAAAGAAAGTGTACTTTAGGCACTTCAGGTAATTTAGGCACGACAGATAAAATGAAAACCAGAAGGCGTAAGGCGATTAACCCAGCATCAAAGCTGTGGCAGGGGGTTGGGAACCTGAGCAGGGAGACAGAGGAAAGCGTATCAGGAAGGGACAGAAGGTATGGAGTAAAAGGTAAAGTGTTAAAAAAGGAATAAGCAGGAACGAAGTGTCACAAAACATATTTGAAAGTTCTTTATCTGAATGCACGTAGCATTCGTAACAAAATGGATGAGTTAACGGCACAAATAATGACGTATGGGTATGATCTTGTGGCCATTACAGAAACATGGCTGCAGGGTGACAACGACTGGGAATTAAATATGCCAGGGTATTTAACAATCAGGAAGGACAGGCAGGAAGGAAGGGGAGGTGGGGTGGCTATGTTAATAAGGGAAGGAATCACTGTAATACAGAGAAAAGATATTGGGACAAAGGATCAGGATAATGAAACAGTTTGGGTAGAGATAAGGAATAATAAGGGGCAAAAAACACTCGTGGGCGTAGTATATGGGCCTCCTAATAGTTGCAACTCTGCTGGAAGAAGTATAAATCAGGAAATAGTCGGGGCATGTAATAAGGGAACAGCTATAATTATGGGGGATTTTAACTATCATATTAACTGGACAAATCAAATTGGGCAGGGTAGCCTTGAGGAAGAGTTTATTGAGTGTATTAGGGATGGATTTCTTGAGCAGTATGTAACTGAACCAACAAGGGGGCAAGCAACCTTGGACCTGGTCCTGTGTAATGAGCCAGGATTAATTAATAATGTCCTAGTTAAGGATCCCCTTGGAATGAGTGACCATAACATGGTTACATTCCATATCCAATTAGAGGGTGAGAAGATTGGTTCTCAAACAAGCGTACTGAGCTTGAATAAAGGAGACTATGATGGTATGAGAGCGGAATTGATTAAAGTGGACTGGGAAAATAGATTAAAGGGTAAGACGGTACATGAGCAATGGTATTCTTTTAAGGAGTTATTTTACAACTTTCAAGAAATATATATTCCACTGAGGAAAAAAGGGTGTAAAAGAAATGACAGCCATCCGTGGCTAAGTAAAGAAATTAAGGATAGTATCCGACTAAAAACAAGGACATAGAAGGTAGCCAAACTTAGGGGGAGGATAGAAGATTGGGAAGTCTTCAAAAGACAGCAAAAAGTAACGAAAGGATTGATTAAGAAAGGGAAGATAGATTATGAAAATAAATTAGCAAAAAATATAAGAACAGATAGCAAGAGTTTCTATCGTTACATAAAAAGAAAAAGGGTGGCTTAGGCAAACGTAGGTCCTTTAGAGGATGAGACCGGAAAATTAATGGTGGGAAACATGGAGATGGCAAAAATGCTGAACAAATATTTTGTTTCAGTCTTTACGGTAGAGGACACTAAGAATATCCCAACACTGGACAAACAGGGGGCTCTTGGGGGGGAGGAGCTAAATACGATTAAAATCACTAAGGAATTGGTACTCAGTAAATTAATGGGACTCAAGGCAGATAAATCCCCTGGACCTGATGGCTTACATCCTAGGGTCTTGAGGGAAGTGGCAGTAGGGATTGTGGATGCTTTGGTAATAATTTTCCAAAATTCTCTGGACTCGGCAAAGGTCCCGGCAGATTGGAAAACTGCCAATGTAACACCCTTATTTAAAAAGGGTAGTAGGCAGAAGGCTTGAAATTATAGACCAGTTAGCTTAACATCTGTGGTGGGTAAAATTTTGGAGTCTATTATTAAGGAGACAGTAGCAGAACATTTGGATAAACATAATTTAATAGGACAAAGTCAGCATGGCTTTACAAAGGGGAAGTCATGTCTGACAAATTTGCTTGAGTTCTTTGAGGATATAACGTACAGGGTGGATAAAGGGGAACCAGTGGACGTAGTGTATTTAGACTTCCAGAAGGCATTCGACAAGGTGCCACATAAAAGATTATTGCTCAAGATAAAGAATCACTGGATTGGGGGTAATATTCTGGCATGGGTGGAGGATTGGTTATCTAACAGGAAGCAGAGAGTTGGGATAAATGATTCATTCTCGGACTGGCAACCTGTAGCCAGTGGTGTTCCGCAGGGGTCGGTGCTGGGTCCCCAACTCTTTACAATCTATATTAACGATTTGGAGGAGGGGACCGAGTGTAACATATCAAAGTTTGCAGATGATACAAAGATGGGAGGGAAAGTAGAGAGTGAGGAGGACATAAAAAACCTACAAGGGGATATAGACAGGCTGGGTGAGTGGGCGAAGATTTGGCAGATGCAATACAATATTGGAAAATGTGAGGTTATGCAGTATGGCAGGAAAAATCGGAGAGCAAGTTATTATCTTAATGGCGAGCAACTGGAAAGTACTGCAGTACAAAGGGATCTGGGGGTCCTAGTGCAAGAAAATCAAAAAGTTAGTTTGCAGGTGCAGCAGGTGACCAAGAAGGCCAACGGAATGTTGGCTTTTATTGCTAGGGGGATAGAATATAAAAACAGGGAGGTATTGCTGCAGTTATATAAGGTATTGGTGAGACCGCACCTGGAATACTGCATACAGTTTTGGTCTCCATAATTAAGACATACTTGCTCTCGAGGCAGTACAAAGAAGGTTCACTCGGTTAATCCCGGGGATCTGGGGGTGGACATATGAGGAGAGGTTGAGTAGATTGGGACTCTACTCATTGGAGTTCAGAAGAAATGAGAGGCGATCTTATTGAAACATATAAGATTGTGAAGGGGCTTGATTGGGTGGATGCGGTAAGGATGTTCCCAAGGATGGGTGAGACTAGAACAAGGGGGCATAATCTTAGAATAAGGGGATACTCTTTCAAAACTGAGATGAGGAGAAACTTCTTCACTCAGAGGGTAGTAGGTCTGTGGAATTTGCTGCCCCAGGAAGCTGTGGAAGCTACATCATTAAATAAATTTAAAACAGAAATAGACAGTTTTCTTGAAGTAAAGGGAATTAGGGGTTACGGGGAGCAGGCAGGAAATTGGACATGAATTTAGATTTGAGGTTAGGATCAGATCAGCCATGATCTTATTGAATGGCGGAGCAGGCTCGAGGGGCCGATTGGCCTACTCCTGCTCCTATTTCTTATGTTCTTATGTCGCACAAACATCCTCACGTCAGAGAAAGTTAATTTTATTGGCTACATGTGATGTCATCACAACTGAAGGGATAAGCAATTCTTGACCTGCCAAAATGATGGTAATTCAAGCCCCTTTAAACCAACAGCGTTTCATAGGTAGCTCAGCTCCTGCGTCCCTCATTTAAGTGAATGACAGTGTTAAAGGGCACTGTGTCTATTTGGCTAATCTTGCTTTGTGGAGGGGGAAGAACCAGCACTGCATTTCATCACCTTGATGTGATGACTGACTGATGGTCATGGTGCAGCCACAATGAAAAAAAAAAGATTAATCAAATACTTTCTCTCAAAGACAAAGCCCAAAATTAAAAATGAATCTACATACAACTAAATGCATACCAGTGAACCTGCTGCCTAGACACTTTGGAATTATTCGGGACCTTTCTGTGCTGTACAATGCTTTCAAAAAAATTACATTATGTTTGACGCAAGAGACAGTCCAGCATAACTGGACTGATGGACGCGAATTCCTACCTGCATTATGTTAGACTAGAAACTTGTGGTAGTTGCGTTTCAAAGAGATGTACAATCTAGAACTACAAGTCCTTTAACGGCCAAGTGACCCTCAAAGTTATTCATGAGATGACTATGACAGGTGAACAGGCATTAGGTACACTTCTCCACTTCCGTCTGTTGCTAACGAACAAAATATACGATTGACACGTATTGGTGTGACCAGCAGATAGGATGGAATGACCTTTAGTTGGGTTTTTCAGCGATTGTGACTTCAACACACAAGTAACCACTTTATCGGTGGTTTGAAGCTTTCAGTTTAAAGAGACAATTCCTCAAGATTCGGTCATTGTTTATAATCATATCTCTGCAGCCTCCTTCTTCATGTATTGCTAAGCTTCCACCATTTCTCAATGTTTAAAGAGTCTGATGATACTTCACTTACAACTTAGGAAACTTGACATTTAAAGAAGTGAACTACAGACTGATTTTAAACAGATTGCACAGTGACCAATATTAAATGGTCACTGTCACTTTAAATCAACAGGGTAATGTCAGGACTGAAAATCTGTAGCCATTATTTACATGTGACAGCTCTGCCTGGTTGAGCATTAGAACAGGTCAGTCCTTCACATCTAAACTTCTTTCGTAAATAGAACCAGGGGTGGTTACACTGCAATTTCATCATCAAGGCAATCCCCCATATCCTGCCTTTTCAGGACATTCATTAAACGAATTGACTCTTCATTTACCCAGCAGTCCCTTTCCTCACTCTCATCTGTATTAGACTCGTACTCAGATGCTATTCCTGACTCTCGGAATTTGATCAGCTCCAGGCTTCCCATGAATTCTTCATGGGACCTCTTTTCATTGTGCAGGAAGTGGAAGCACTCCAGTTTTACCAGACAGTCGTCCATACCTAACGGGCTTCCCAGAGGAAGGGGGAGCTCAGTTCCGTCACTTAGCTGCTGCAGGCAGATGTCCTCTGGTTTGGGAGTTGTGGGGTCACACAGCACTGGCGGCACAGTCGATCGGTAGGTGATTTCCAACAAACTGTCCTGCGAGCCCACTGGAAAGAAAAGAAGAGATCATGTCACTGCAGCCGGCAACAACACTCCCTTAGCTTGACACTCCGCTCCCACGGCCAGCTCCTCAGCACCGGTTGGAGAAGGGGTGGGGTGGAGTGGGGGTAAGGGGGCAACCCAATGGAATGCAGCCAGCGTGAATTCGGACACTAAAGATGGCACCAAACCGTCCCCTCAACCCCATTATTTCACCGGCTCTTATAAACATCGGGTGGGGTCAAATGCTTTGCTTGTAAAAGTTGGCTTGAGACAACTGTCCCATTAAAGAGTCGACGCACCTTAAAAAAAATCAATACTCGTGCTTGGACAAGTTTGGACAACTCTCTGAAAGGAGAGTCCCACCATCAGGACCTCTTTAAAACAGTTGCAAAGAATGATCCTGATGAACGGTCATCAACCTGAAACGTTAACTCTGTTCCTCTCTCCACAGCTGCTGCCTGACCTGTTTCCACCATTTTCTGTTTTTATTACAAAGAATGATGATTTACTTCAATGTCTTTATCTTTTCCTCTCTTTTTGGGGAATATTTGAATTTAAACAAAGTGAGCTGATGACTTCATGAGAACCAACTGGGATGAAACACTAAGTCAGAAGTTGATGCAAGGTCATATTGGACATGAGTGCAGGGTGCAGAATTGGGGCTCTAGTGTTGTCGCCCTATCTCTGACCAACAATCGCATCTGGCAGAGTCTCGAAACGTGTGCTCAATCGAATCCAGCATCGGGAAGAAATAAGTTTAATCAGCTGTAGAAACATCTTTTAAAAAATTCATTCTGGGGATGTGGACATCGCTGGCAAGGCCGGCATTTATCGGCCATTCCTAGTCGCCCTTGAGGTGGTGATGGAAGAGCCACCTTCTTGAACCGCTGCAGTCCGTGTAGTGAAGGTTCTCCCACAGTGCTGTTAGGTAGGGAGTTCCAGGATTTTGACCTAGCGACGATGAAGGAACCCAAAGGTGACTCAATGCAGTTCAATTGCACCTGGCCTTAGTTCCACTCCCTTACACTGGGGCTCAGTAACTACTCCAAGCTACTGCCACAGTGCGATCTTAGCACAACTTCTCTCATAGAAAATCATAACACAACAGGAGTAGACAGAGAAGGCCAGACAAATAGAGGATGTCAGAGTGAATCCTATGCACATAAATGTTTGATTCTTTAAAAGTGAGATTTTGACCAGTAGATACTCTCTAAACTTTCAAAGTTCCCGCAAAACAATCTGTTCAGTCTTTTAATTGTTGCAGTTAACAAGCACAGATATTACAATATAGGGGAAGCTATAAGATAACATTTTGTATAATGTGAAATAGAATTGTACACTGATAATCAGATCTCATCAAATGTAAAATTAGTGCAATTCCATCGTAATAAATGTATTCCTTTATTACACAAAAAAATGATTCAGCATCCTATGAGAACCATGGCAGTAAATCTGCAGAATAATAATAACCCACATCAAAATTACAGGCTTTTTAAAAATATAAACATTTCTCCAAGCTCAGAAATGTTTATGTCGCCATAGATTCATACTTTGTAAAAACAGCATTACAGATGTGCAGAGCATTTGATGTGGATGTATGGCTGAAAACATTGCAAAGCTGCAGAGGACATCAAGTACTCAAATGATTAATTATTAACATGTCCTCTGCTAAATAAACAGAATCTGCACAAATCCCTGGCACAGCAAACAACATAAGAGTGGCATTTTGTGGTCTAATCATCTTCTAAAGTCAAGCAGCTGCTAATAACACTCCAGTGTCATTAGCAGCCCAGTGCTGCCCATTGTTCGAATCATAGAATCGTTACAGCACGGAAAGAGGATATTCGGCCCCTTGAGCCGATGCTGGCTCTTTGTAATAGCAATCCAGTTAGTCCCATTCCCCCGCTCTTTCCCTGTCGCCCTACAAATTTTTCCCTTCAAATATTTATCCAATTCCTCCTTGAAAGCCACGATTGAATCTGCTTCCACCACCCTTTCAAGCAGCGCATTCCAGATCATAACTACTCGATGCGTAAAAAAGTTTTTCCTCACATCGCCTTTGGTTCTTTTGCCCATCACCTCAAATCTGTCTCTCCTGGTTCTCGACCCTTCCGCCAATGGGAACAGTTTCTCGTTATTTACTTCATCTAAACCCATCACAATTTTGAATACCTCCATCAAATCTGCTCTCAACCTTCTCTGCTCTAAGGAGAACAACCCCAGCTTCTCCAGTCTATCCACGTAACTGAAGTCCCCCATCCCTGGAACCATTCTAGTAAATCTTGTCTGCACCCTCTCTAAGGCCTTCACGTCCTTCCTAAAGTGCGGTGCCCAGAATTGGACACAATACTCCAGTGGTGGCCGAACCAGTGTTTTATAAAGGTTGAATGTTCATTGTAGACTGGGTGAAAAGTTACTGATATTTCCTTACTTGAACTGTGGCCAGAAAGTTTGAGCTCCAATTCCTGCACTTGTTTCACGAGCAGCGAGATGTGTTTCAGCAGATCCTTGTTCTGCAGCAGCAGCTGATGGACGCGGGCCTGGGCCTCAATTCGAGCTGCTGCCTCTGCCGCCAACTGGTCCTTCAGTAAATGGACCTGTATCAACACACAAGCACAAAGGAGAGAATTAGACTATGCACAAATTTCAGATCAGTTGCAGGGGGATTGGCGGTCACAACAATGAATGCTGTCAAGTTTGCATGTTACAATTGTTGACTGATAACAGCAACCTCCTTTTACTTAAATCTAGAATCTGCGTTTTTCACTCACATTTAACCAATCGGAGAAGAAAGACTTGCATTTATATAGCGCCTTTCACGACCTCGGGATGTCTCAAAGCGCTTTACAGTCAATTAAGAACTTTTGAAGTGAAGTTGCTGTTGTAATGTAGGAAATGCAGCAGCTACACCAAGGTGCCACAAACAGCAGTGTTACTGACCAGATAATCTGTTTTAAGTGTTGGTCGAGGGATAAATATTGGCCAGGATACCGGGAAGAATTCCTCTGCTCTTCTTCAAATAGTGCCGTGGTATCTTTTACATCCACCTGACAGGGCAGACGGGGCCTCAGTTTAACGTCTCATACAAAGGATGGCACCTCCGACGGTGCAGCACTCCCTCAGTACCGCGCTGGTGTATCGGCCTAGATTTTGTGCTCAAGTCTCTGGAGTTGGACTTGAACCCACAACCTTCTGACTCAGAGGCGAGAGTGCTGAGCCAAGGCTGAGGGTTTGACTGTTGTAATATCTAAATCTGTGGAAATCTCTGATGATATTTAGAAGGCGTTACTTTATATCTAGGGTTGGTAATTCTCGTTGGAGGCATTCCTGCTGGTATGGTCATGTGACATTCTAACCACATGACATCTGACCATGTGACGTCTGCAGCGGTCATTGCACATCAAGGGAGGATATAAAGGGATTTGATGACCCCAAAAGTGCCATAATAGGGACCTGCCCCTTTCCTTCATGAATAGTTCAACCAAGTTGTCACTCACTGCACTCTGTGGCAGTCTATTTAGTATTAATTACTCTTCACGAATAGAGTTAATCCTTAAGCTATGTTAGCTTGTGGTTTCTAAAGCTTTGAATCATTCCATTCAGTTCTCTTGCCCTGATTCAACACATTCCATCCCACATCATTTCTTGATTTTTTACCCTTCAATTTCCCCCCTGCTTTCACCTTGTGTCATCTCCCTGGACTGTGCACTTCCTGCAGCTCTACTAGTGCTTTCCGTCTAGTTTTACCTCTCCCTGTGGGGCAGAAACATAGCCTCCACTTACTGTTTCCTTTATTTTGTTCTCGGGATGTGGGCGATGATGGGTTTGATTGTCCATCCCTAGATTTCCTGAGAAAGTAGAGGTGGGCCTTCTCCTTCAACCCCTGCAGTGCTTATGGTGATGGTGCTCCAATAATGGTATGAGGTAGGGAATTTCAGGATATTGGCCCAGCGATGAGGAAGGAACAGCAATATATGTCCAAGTCAGGATGGTTTGTGACTTGGAGGGGAATTTGGAGGTGATGGTGTCCCCATGGCATTGCACCATCCCACCATGATCCACTTCAGGTGGACATAAAATTTCCCATGGCAGTATTTCGAAGAAGAGTATGGGAGTTCTCCCCTGTGTCCTGGCCAATATTTATCCCTCAACCAACACCTAAAAACAGATTATCTGGTCATTATCACATTGCTGTTTTTGGGATCTTGTGTACGCAAATTGGCTGCTGCATTTCCTAAATTACAACAGTGACTACACTTCAAAAATACTTAATTGGCTGTAAAATGCTTTAGGATGTCCTGAGGTCATGAAAGGCGCTATATAAATGCAAGTTCTTTCTTTAATATTTAAAAATTGCCCTGAAGCTCGATAACAGAAATACAATCAGCCAGACCTCCTGCTCTTAACCAATACTCTCCACTTGCCTGGATGAGCGCAGCTCCAACAACACTCAAGAAGCTCGACACCATCCAGGACAAAGCAGCTCGTTTGATTGGTACCCCATCCACCACCCTAAACATTCACTCCCTTCATCACCGGTGCACCGTAGCTGCAGTGTGTACCATCTACAGGATGCATTGCAGCAACTCGCCAAGGCTTCTTCGATCCGCGACCTCTACCACCTAGAAGGACAAGGGCAGCAGGCACATGGGAACAACACCACCTGCACGTTCCCCTCCAAGTCACACACCATCCCAACTTGGAAATATATCGCCGTTCCTTCATTGTCGCTGGGTTAAAATCCTGGAACTCCCTTCCTAACAGCACTGTGGGAGAACCTTCACCACACAGACTGCAGCGGTTCAAGAAGGCGGCTCACCACCACCTTCTCGAGGGCAATTAGGGATAGGCAATAAATGCCGGCCTTGCCAGCGACGCCACATCCCATGAACGAATACATTTAAAATTATCCAGTGACCCCTGCTGGGGAGGTTGAGTGTGCAGACATGCTAAGTGTGCGATCGGAGTCAGCTCTGATTTCAGGCTCACCCATGAAGAATGTGCATGTGGGCGAGGGACCACAAGGTGGCTAGCACTCATGCAACTATATCCCAGCAGAAGCCAGCACTTTCAGGAGAGAAGGAGAGAAAAAAAGGACACAATTGGAAAAGAAAAAATTTAAACATTTCCCCTCCATGCATTGTAGTCTGAGAACTGATTCCATTCCGTTAATCTTTTTTCATAGCTCACTAATTTAATGTGTCAACGTTAATAATATTGCCTCAAACAATAGATTTTTGCTGCTGGACAGAAGGCTAATCAAATATAGTAATTATCCTATTGCAAACAAGATAATTAGCTACTTGTTCAGTCAATTAATAACGAGCCATTTTAATACATCTATGCATCTTTGTACTAATTCTACAAATATTACAGTCTAATGAGTCTTACAATCTGATTGTTCACAGTATTTTCACACAGAATTCTCTTGAGCTACTAAATAGTGAGGAGGTTGGGGGGTCATGTAAGAGGAGTGTGGGGTATTACAGTGCTAAAGCCTTAAGTATTTGTCTATCACTTGTCTATTGACAGCACTGACCATGTGATTTTGCCCCTCAGGCTCAGAACCTTACTGTTGTCCGTACTCTCAGCCCAGGCCTTTTCAAGATTAATTTGGGATTTTCGTAAGATATACTCAGCCACATTCACGTCTCCCACAACTTTTGCTCTTAGTGCCAAGAACATATGAAGTACAGCAAACAGGCCACCTTGTCCAGTAGCAGCTGGCATTTTATCTTTTGTTTTCTTTGGTAGATTTTGGAGAAAACACTCAAATTAAATCCATATGCATCGATATTCCAAAGTCAATAGGACTATCTATTTCAGCAGCATAGCTATATTCGTGCCACAAATATCATTGGCATATGCAGTGATATATTCCATTTGTATTGTCTGAAAGTATTATTCATGTAAACCGCACCTGATTAGCCCAGAACATCTACTGGATTTAAATTTGGCATCATTAACACTGTCTGACTCATCGTAGTGTGACTAGAGTCACTTTTTATTGGAGAAAATAATGAAAAAGGGACTATGTCTGTATTATACCATATACCGAACAAAGCTTCCCAGACAGTAGAGGATCTGTGAGGTCATCAGATTTCTGACCTTCTGTCCTCATTTGTTGAATTAATAGCACATTATTTCTGTTGCTGTATACTGAAAAAAATATTTTCTGCAATGATAGCACTATTTTCCTCAGGGCAGCAGAATGTATGTTACAGGGAGGGTCAATATTTACTGTGACAGGCAGCATATAAAAATATTTAAAAACCGTGGTTGAATGAGGCACGAACCAGTTAGACGGGTATGAGGAAAAGGATTGTTGCCTTTCAGCTTTTATTTGCAGATGTGGCGTTACCAGTCAGGCACGTAGAAGCCCAAAACCAACCTGGTACTGCATTCAAGTCTAACTCACCTCCTGCCCATCCATTATTCAACATATAATACCTAGCACTGGAGACTGATTACTTGGGTTTAAAGTGATGATGCTTGAATCAGCCAGAACTCACTTCACTTTTGACTTTTACACGCGCTGCCAAACACAAAGAGATTCATTCAGTTACTCAGTTCCATGTCTGGAGGTGGATGATACACCAAAGGTTTGAGTTAATCAATAGCCTTAGGTTCTTTAGAGAATCAAGTCCCTCATTCCCATAGAAGAAGCAGCAGCAGATTGAGGTCACTGGAGATGAAGATTTGGATGAATCTAACGTTGTTTGTGCTGACAGTGTCCACCAAGTTAATCAAAGTCATAAAACGAGCACCATGTAGGGATCTGCAGTGAATGAAACAGACTGTGCACTGCAGCTTTGACTGACACCATTTAAATGGTTGAATTATCAAGAACCTGTTTTCTTTTCCTGATTCTTATTAAAGTGAGGGTTGATAGCACCCGGGAATCAAGCCTCTTTTTTCTATTTGAAAACCGTGGTCACATCAACTACTCCTACATTAAGAATGGAACAGATTAATGACTTTCAAAGCTCACTCCACTTTCTCTTTTGTTATATAAGTTTTTGGGCTCATCAAAGTGAGGGATGTTCGTGCTGGAGAATGGACCAATTTACATTTCAAGCAGCCAGTGTCGGCTCGAAGCACTCCCAGGTCAGGTATAGCACAAACTGGTGCTGAGTTAAAGCTCTCTCTACTCTGTTGCCACAAAGTGCCTCAACCCCAACCTCAGAAGAACACCCCTCCTGCACCAGGGTGACTTTTTTCCATTTCCCACACTACCCATACTGTGACCTCTCCAAGTGAGATATCAATTATGCTGTGGTTCCCTGCACACTAGGAATTGGACTCATTTCACATAGGAATTCTACAGCAAAAGTTTTATAAATACATTAAGAGAAATATATTAAAGGGGAATGTAGGTCCATTAAAGACGGATGCAGGTGAGACTCTAATGGACAAGAAGAAAACGGCAGTCTTGTTAAATGAATACTTTATCTCCATTTTCACAGGGGAGGAAGAGGACAAAATAACAGCAGGACAAGGGAACCTAAAAATACGTCAAAGGTGGAACTTAAATGGATTTAATATAAGCAAGAAAGTGGCAATGAAGAAAATAATGGGACTTAACATGGAAAAATCTCCAGGATCTGATGGTTTCCACCCTAGGGTATTAAAAGAAACAAGTGGGAAAATTGCAGTTGCATTGGTCATAATTTTCCAAAGCTCTCTAGATTCAGGAACTGTGCCTTTGGATTGGAAAATTGCAAACGTCACTGTTATTTAAGGAGGGAGGGAGAAACAGGTAACTACAGATCTGTCAGTTTAACATCAGTTCTGGGGAAGTTACTGAAATCTATCATCAGAGACAGAGTGACTGAGCACTTGTACAAGTAACAGTTGATCAAATAGGGTCAGCATGCTTTCACTTGCCGGGGAGTCCAAAACTAGTGGTCATAAATATAAATTAGTTGCTAATAAATCCAATGGGGAATTATGGAGAAACTTCTTTACTTAAAGACTGGTAAGAATCTGGAATGCGCTACCACAAGGAGTAGTTGAGGCAAATAGCATAGATACATTTAAGAGGAAGCCAGATAGCACATGAGGGAGAAAGGAATAGAAGGATATGCTGATAGGGTGAGATGAAATAAGGAGGGAGGAGGCTCGTGCGGAGCATAAATGCTGGCATAGACCGGTTGGGCCGAATAGCCTGTTTCTGTGCTGTAGTTTCGACATAACTTGATGAATTTGTGAAGGGTAGTTCATGGCTGACTAATCTAGCCAAATTTTTTGAGATCACTAACATGGTGGATAGGAGAGAGTTTATGAATGTTCTCTACATAGACTTCCAGAAAGCATTTGATAAGATTTTGCACAAGAGATTAGCAAAAATGAAAGCGCATGGAATTTAAGGTAACCTCGTGACATGGGTCTGTAATTAGTTTGGTGGTAGGAGACAGAGAAAGGGTTTGTTCTCTGATTGGAGGGATGCGACAAGTGGTGTTCCCCAAGAATCTGAACATCAGCACATCATCCAGTGCCTAAGCCTTATGTTTGTTAAATTCAGGGCACTTTTTATTATTTGGAATCCTGTAGATCTTGTCAATTAGGACCAGGATTATGATAGCCCAAACTCATTGAATTTCAAAGCCTTCAACAAAGCCAACAGGGAAAGGAATCTTTTTGTTCAATATCGGCTTCACAGCACTGCTTCATTGCACAATGCCAACCAACCTGCCTTTAGAAACAATCCTTTCATTTCCTAATACCATCATCTCAGTCGCACATTCAAGTATAAATCACATCACACGAGTGATTAGAAGAGAATGTAGTTCTTTGGTAGCCTACACATATATTATAATATCAAAAGTCAGTGTTGGAGAACATTTCCCACACCGTATGTATTTTACATACGCGCAGTGAGCATTTTGTACTGTACAAAATGAATCGTGTTTCAATACTTTATAATTTTAAACAGTTCTGCAGATCTAATGGAATATTCTACATAATGTTTAAAGCTGTAAAAGGACTCAATAGGATGCTTTCTACATGGACTGTGTATGGAAAAGAAGTTACTACAATGGGGCGCTCAGTTCTTTGGAAACACTAAAATGTGTGGCCCTCGGCTTGGAAGGAGGTAAGAAATTCACCAGGGTTGTTGCTGCTGATTTTTATCTCGGGATGCCTGCACGCATGCCGGACAGTGGGCAGGAAGAGAATGGGGCTTGGCTTCGATGACCCCCACCGCAGTGCTCATGGAACCAATGCCCGTGGGGCCACCAGTGCCTGTGGGACCACACCCCAGGAAGAGTAAGCACTTTCAGAAGTAGTGAGAAAAACATGAGGTGTACTTTGAAAAAAAGTAAGCAATACAAAACATTCAAAAGCAATCTTTGTAAATTCAGTGTCTCTCATAGCACTGCTTTTCTATGTTAACAGTGCTTGTTGCCTTCAGTCTAATTTATGCGTCATTAAGTCAGATCAAAGCACTGAATTCCAT
Source organism: Heptranchias perlo (assembly GCF_035084215.1). NCBI lineage: Eukaryota > Metazoa > Chordata > Chondrichthyes > Hexanchiformes > Hexanchidae > Heptranchias > Heptranchias perlo. The sequence goes on from NC_090333.1 coordinate 65,915,654, forward strand.
TAAGAAAACATTTGAGTGTACATAACACAGTAATGAGCGGCTGGACAGAATGTATCACTGCAAGACTGGAGGGATAAATAGCGCCAACACAGCAGGGCGATATAGAAGACATTTTTTTGTCATAGAATAACTATTTTGGCAGCACTCCTAACACTTGAGAAGACCTGTCAGCCTAAATAAAATTTTAAGTTTATTCTATCCTTTATCAACTTGTTAAACACCAAGGGTATCTCTGAAGGCTGTTGAAGTTTGCCTGAGGCAGACTCGGACTGCGAAGCCAATCCTTGGAATTGCACAAGACGTCAGTATTTCACTACTGATTCTAACCTAATCTAAATTTAATTCCATAGCAGATGGTTCAAACTAGAATTTCAGGCTGATTAAACAGGATCGATCTTATGTGGCACTTTATGGTTTTTCAGGAAATGAACCCAGTATAAATAGGGATGGCAGGTGAAAGTCTCTGAGTGTAATGTCAACAGTAATCAGCTCACCATGGACCCGCTCCAGACCATGGGCCACTGCAGCTTTGCACCAGCCACAGTGTCTCAGTAAAATCTGTGATGGATCCATACAGCTGTGGGGTTACAAGGCTTGCTGACATTAATTTTGAACCATACTATATAAACCATTTACAAATGGGACACTATAATTGAATGAAGTGGGACTTCCTTGTACATTCAGTTCTGATTTCATCCTAATATTTATTACAAACACAGGAACAGGAGTAGGCCATTCAGCCCCTCGAGCCTGCTCCGCCATTCAATTAGATCACGGCTGATCTGTACCTCAACTCCATTTACCCACCTTAGTTTCATTTCCCTTGATAACCTTACCCAACAAAAATCCATCGATCTCGGTCTTGAAAGCTCCAACTGACCCAGCATCCACAGCCTTTTTTTTTGGGGGGGGGGGGGGTGGGGGTGGAGAGAATGCCAGATTTCCACTACCCTTCATGTGAAAAAGTGGCTCCTGATTTCCCTCCTAAATGGCCTAGCTCTAATTTTAAGATTATGTCCCCTCGTTCTTCATTCCCTCATAAGAAGAAATAGTTTCTCTGCATCTACCCTATTGAAACCTTTTAATATTTTAAACACCTTGATCAGATCATCCCTTAAACAATCAGGATTTTTTTCACTGAAGTTCTAGCACTTTTAACACTGATTAGAATCTTCCTAATACAGCTCTAGCGTAAGTACAACCTCTGCACCTTTCAGTGAAATAGCTCTCAGTGTGAACATGTCCATTCTTCTCCGCGAGAGATATCAATTATTGGCAAATTGGCAGCAATGTTATACTCTGGATCCCTGCAGACTGGGAACTAGACTCATTTCACATAGGAAATGTACAGCCAGCAGAATTTCATCCCATCAAATGGTATTAAACATAAATCACTACTTTGCAATATAAAGCCCTTGTTACAAGAGGTCTGAGACACAACACAGACCAATTCCACTAATGTCAAATTTTGTTTGATAATCACGAATGTGAAGTGCCTTGGGTTGTTTTACTACATTAAAGGCACTGTATAAATGCGAGTTGTTGTTGTTATTTATGGTTCGTTGCTGTGTATTTTATAGTGCTAACTTTAGCACAACTGGACCCCAAAAGGTTTAATGTCCTTTCATCCAATCGCAAATAACAGATTCATTGCTAAGCAACTAAGAGCTGCTATAAAGGTGCAGCAGGCCTGTCAAAACTTGACCTGCAAAAAACATTTCAACTTACCCTCCCTGGCTATCATTTCAATATTCCTGGATGTTTGTTTCTCATGGGAAGCCCTTTGGCTTATTGGGCGTCATTTTAGCACCCGCTATCGGGTGCGTTCCTGGCGGGGGGCTCCAAAAATCGGAGAATCCCGGAGCTGGACCGGAGCCCGCCCCGAACTCGCGCACTTCCGGGTTCCCCGCTGACGCGCCAGCGTGCGCGCGCAGCCCCCGCTGGTGGGAATCCTGCAGGCAATTAAAGCCAGCGGGATGCCACTTGAAAGTATTTATTCAGGTATTTCAGGTCATTAACTGACCTGATTAAGGGATTATGTGAGGAGGGGTGGGATTTTAGAGCAAACTGGGACTGTTTCCCAGCTGTCAGCCTGTGGCAGCTGCAAAGGTTCATTTGACAGGTTGGGGGGAGAGACCCTCACCCATTGCAGGAGGCCACTCTGTCACTTAGGACAAAGTTTGGCCTCCACCACCCTCCTCCTGACAGTCAAAGTTACCAACCTGCACACTTACCCCGGGGTCCAGAGACATGTACCTACCTTGCGGACCCCCTCAGATGTACATCTTCCGGATGGGGGCCGCTGTAGCTGCAGTCATGACCTCCTCGGAGGGCGGACAGCATCACCAGCCTCGCCATCCACACCGTCCACCTCTGACACGTGGAGCTCCACAACAGAGTGCTGTGACACATCCACCTGCATAGCAGGAGGGAGGGCTACCGCAGAGAGAGATGCGTTGCAGAGGGCACTACCCTCGCCACAGGGTCCACAGACCGAGGCTCAGCCTCCTGGACCTCTCTGAGCAGCAGTGCACACGGAGGCTCAGAGTCACTCGACATGTGGTCGTGGACATCTGCAGCCTCTTTCATGCCGAGCTGCTCCTGGCTGGCCCGACCACCATCTTCTTACCTGTTGCTGTCAAAGTCACCATTGCCCTCAACAACTTCTCCTCCGCATCCTTCCAGGGTGCAACCGGGGACATCGCCGATGTCTCTCAGTCGTCTGCACAAAAGACCCCTGCAAATACACCTACACCCACTCTGCAGTGACACAATGGGTGGCATCAGTTGTGGGTCTTCATAGTGATCCTCAGGAGAGGGCATTATTGCACAAACCATACAGGATTCGCGAAGACGTGGCAGTAGTGGTGCCAATATAATATGTAATGTGAGTTGGTCAGAAATTCAATATAAGTAACACCTGTGACAAACCCTCATACACCCTTGTGCATCCCCTTCATGCTCACGACACGTTTGCCTTACACTGCCTGCTGCACATATGTGATGCATGCCCTGTGGCTGCAGCACAGGTAGTGGCAGGTTGAATGAGGCTGGCCGTGAAAGAGATGCATGAGAGGGTGAGTATGAGATAGAGCCATGAGATTGTATGAGGATTGGGTTGAGTGGTAGTGGCGGGATGAGTACTGGCGAGGTGAGTATGTGCAGGTAAGATGAGGATGGGGTTTGAGTGGGTGTGAGGGGTGATGTGACAGAGTTGTGTTGGCAGTGCAGAAGGAGATGTGGGGTGGGGGCAGTGATGTGGCAGACGGAGTGTAGGGGAAAGACTACGTGTACTCACTTTGGCTGACCTACTGAGGTCATTGGAGTGCCTCCTGCACTGTATGCAGGTGGGCGATATGTTGGTTGCGCTGGTGACCTCCTCTGCCACCTCGAGCCAGGCATTCCTGGTGGCAGAGGCAGGCCGCTTCCTCCCGCCCGCCGGGAGGAAGATCTCCGTCCTCCCCCTCCTCCTCACCCCATGTATTGATACCTGCAGTGAGGCATCATTAAACTGGGAGCAGCCTTCCCCCTGGGCTGCTCCATGCTGTAATTTTTGCTGTTCGTTGCAGCATCTGTCAGTGGAGGACTGCCCCTTTAAATAGAGCGCCTCCAGCTGATAGATCTTACTGCGCATGCGCAGTCCGCCCGACGCGCAGATCAGCAGTGGGGAACCCGGAGGAGCAGGTAAGTGCATCCAATTAGTGGATTGGATGCTACAATCGCGCGGGAAGCTGACTAATTTCACCGGGCGCGTTACCCACGCGCCCGATAGCCCCCCCGGCAAGAACCCGCAGCCCTGCTAACATCAGGCCCATTGAATTTGTTGAGTACGCCGTAATGGATAGTCAGGTAAAAATCCAGCCCTTATGGACACACAAATGGGCATGCACGGTTTATCAAGTGCAGTGCGAATCACCTAAACACTTGGTGAGAAATGACAATATGCAAGGATGGAGAGTATGGAGCTACACTGTCAGATGCACAGACACCGACTGAAGTCTAAGCAAAAGCTGATTGAATGAGGTCTAATTTAGATCAGTAGAGGGACAGAGAGGACAGTGACTTGCATTCTCTTATCACTGCACTGAACTTATTATGTTATGATGCAGCTAATCAGGCTTCCATTCCTTCTCCTTTATCGTGTGACAATGTCCTGTATGGGCCATAGTATATCTGTATGCATGTTGCAGTGGTGAGGCCATTCACTGCAATCATCTACCAGTGGTAGGGAGGAATCCCTGACGGATTCTCAGGATGTCCTGACCACAGACAGGATCTGAGAGGCCCACTGGTCACAAAATGAGTTGAGGAGCTGGAGTCCGAGCTGCAGACTTTGCGATACATCAGGGAGGGAGAAAGTTACCTGGACACTTTGTTCTAGGAGGCAGTCACACCCCTTAGACTAAATGCTTTAGATTTGGTCTGTGGTCAGGGACAGGAGAGTGTGACTGCGAGTGAGGCAGGTACGGGGATCCAGGAGGTAGCATTGCAGGAGCCTCAGCCCTTGTACTTGTCTAACAGTTACGAGGTTCTTGCAAGCTGTTTGGATGAGAGCAAGGACTGCAGGGAGGATGAGCAAACTGACCATGGCACCATGGTACAGGAGGCCTTCAAGTGGGAGGAATAAAAAGGAAGGTGGTTGTAGTAGGCGACAGTATAGTTAGGGGGATAGACACTGTTCTCTGCAGCCAGGATCATGAGTCCCGAAGGCTGTGTTGCCTACCCGGTGCCAGGGTTAAGGACATCTCCTCAGGGCTGGAGAGGAACTTGGAGTGGGAGGAGGAGGATCCAGTTGTCGTGGTCCATATAGGTACCAACGACATAGGTAAGACTAAGAAAAAGGTTCTGCTGACAGAGTATGAGCAGCTAGGGACAAAATTAAAAAGCAGAACCACAAAGGTAATAATCTCTGGATTATTACCTGAGCCACGAGCAAATTGGCAGAGGGTAAATAAGATTGGAGAGATGAATGCGTGGCTCAAAGATTGGTGTGGGAGAAGTGGGTTTCAATTCATGGGGCACTGGCACCAGTACCAGTGTAAGAGAGAGCTGTTCCGTCAAGACGGGCTTCACCTGAACCATGCTGGGACCAGTGTCCTAGCGAATCGAATAACTCGGGCAGTAAATAGGGCTTTGAACTAAATGGTGGGGGGGAGGGTTCAGATGGGGGGAAATTTAGAATTTTGAAGTGAAAGGACAAGGAAATAGTACAGGGAAGAGATAGGGGTAAGGATGACCAGAGTGTGACAGGAAGGGACAGAGCGAACAAACATAAGAGTGCACCAGCAAATGGGGGTCAGAGTAGGAAAAAATGGTAAAAAGACAAAATGAAAGGTTCTTTATCTGAATGTGCACAGCATTTGTAATAAGATAGATGAATTGACGGCACAAGAAAAACAAATGTGTGTGATCTCGTTGTCATTACAGAGACGTGGTTGCAAGGTGACCAAAGTTGGGAACTGAATATTCAGGGGTATCTGACATTTCGGAAGGATAGGAAGAAAGGTAAAGGTGGTGGGGTAGCTCTGTTAATAAAGGATGAAATTAGTACAATAGTGAGAGATGATCTTGGCTCAGAAGATCAAGATGTCATAGAGTCATAGAGTTATACAGCACGGAGAGAGGCCCTTCGGCCCATCGTGTCTGCGCCGGCCATCAGCCCTGTCTACTCTAATCCCATATTCCAGCATTTGGGTGGAGGTAAGAAATAGCAAGGGAAAGAAATCACTGGTGGGAGTCGTCTATAGGCCCCCTAACAGTAGCTACACTGTAGGGCAAATATAAATCAGGAAATAATAGGGGCTTGTAAAAAAAAGGTAATGCAATAATCATGGGTGATTTTAACTTTCACATAGATTGGACAAATCAAATTGGAAAAGAAGCCCTGTGGATGAGTTCATAGAGCGTGTTCGGGACTGTTTCTTAGAACAATACATTGAGGAATCAAGCAGGGAACAGGCCATTTTAGATCTGGTAAGGAGTAATGAGGCAGGATTAATTCATGACCTCAAAGTAAAAGATCCCTTATCAAAGAGTGATCATAATATGATAGAATTTCATATCCAGTTGGAGAGTGAGGATCCTGGATCTGAAACTACTGTATTAAACCTAAATAAGGGCAATTACAACGGCATGAGGACAGAGTTGGCAAAAGTGGACTGGGAAAACAGATTAGACGGTATGACGGTGGATAAGCAGTGGCAGACATTTAAAAAGATTATGATTCTCAACAAAAATATATCTCAGTAAGGAAGGAAGACACCACGAGAAGTCAATGGGAATCAGGGGGAAAACTCTCCAGTGGCTGGAGTCATACCTAGCACAAAGGAAAGTGGTAGTGGTTGTTGGAGGCCAATCATCTCAGCCCAGGACATTGCTGCAGGAGTTCCTCAGGGCAGAGTCCAAGGCCCAACCATCTTCAGCTGTTTCATCAATGACCTTCCCTCCATCATAACGTCAGAAGTTGGGATGTTGGCTGATGATTGTGCAGGGTTCAGTTCCATTTGCAACCCCTCAAATAATGAAGCAGTCCATGACTTCATGCAGCAAGACCTGGACAACATCCAGGCTTGGGCTGATAAGTGGCAAGTAACATTCGCACCAGACAATTGCCAGGCAATGACCATCTCCAACAAGAGAGAGTCGAACCACCTCCCCTTGAAATTCAACAGCATTACCATTGCCAAATCCCTCACCATCAACATCCTGGGGGTCACCATTGACCAGAAACTTAACTGGACCAGCCACATAAATACTGTGGCTACAAGAGCAGGTCAGAGGCTGGGTATTCTGCGGCGAGTGACTCACCTCCTGACCCCCCAAACCTTTCCACCATCTACAAGGCACAAGTCAGGAGTGTGATGGAATACTCTCCATTTGTCTGGATGAGTGCAGCTCCAACAACACTCAAGAAAACTCGACACCATCCAGGACAAAGCAGCCCGCTTGATTGGCACCCCATCCACCACCCTAAACATTCACTCCCTTCACCACCGGTGCACCGTTACTGCAGTCTGTACCATCCACAGGATGCACTGCAGCAACTCGCCAAGGCTTCTTCAACAGCACCTCCCAAACCCACGACCTAGAAGGACAAGGGCAGCAGGCACATGGGAACAACACCACCTGCACGTTCCCCTCCAAGTCACACACCATCCCGACTTGGAAATATATCGCCGTTCCTTCATCGTCATTGAGTCAAAATCCTGGAACTCCCTACCTAACAGCACTGAGGGAGAACCTTCACCACACGGACTGCAGCAGTTCAAAAAGGCGGCTCACCACCACCTTCTCAAGGGCAATTAGGGATGTGCAATAAATGCTGGCCTTGCCTGCGATGCCCACATCCCATGAACGAATAAAGAAAAACTCTCTCCAAGGCCAATAAATCCTCCCTAAGGTGCAGTGCCCAGAAATGAACACAGTACTTCAGGTGTGGTCTAACCAGGATTTTGTATAGCTGTAGCATAACTTCTACCTACTTGTATTCTAGTCCTTTAGATATAAAGGCCAGCATTCCATTAGCCATTTTCATTATTTTCTGAATCTGTCCATGACATTTTAATGATCTATGTACATGGACCCCTAAGTCTCTTTGGACCTCCACTGTTTCGAGCTTTTCACCATTTAGAAAGTATTCTGATCTATCCTTTTTAGGTCCAAAGTGGATGGCCTCACACTTGCCTACATTGAAATCCATTTGCCACAGTTTTGCCCATTCACTTAATCTATTAATATCTCTCCGTAATTTTATGCTTCCATCTACACTGGTTACAATGCTGCCTATTTTTGTTTCGTCGGCAAACTTAAATATGTGGCTCTCTATCCTGTCATCTAAGTCATTAATAAATACAGTGAATAGTTGAGGCCCCAACACAGATCCCTGTGGGATACCACTGTCACATCCTGCCAATTTGAGTACCTGCCCATTATCCCTACTCTCTGTCTCCTGCCGCTCAGTCAATTTCCTAACCAGGTCAGTAATTTGTCCTCAATTCCATGAGCTTCAACTTTAGTCCATATAAACAACATCCATAGACATTGCCCTGTCAATTACTTTAGTCACCTGTTCAAAAAATTCAATCATGTTCATCAGGCATGACCTACCCTTTACAAATCCAGGCTGGCTCTCCCTGATCAGCTGAAAATTTTCAAGGTGTTCAGTCACTCTATCCTTAATTATAGACTCAATCATTTCCCAACAACAGATGTTAGGCTAACTGGTCTATAATTCCCTGGTTTCCCCCTCTCACCTTTCTTAAAAAGTGGAGTGATATGCAATTTTCCAATCTAAAGGAACGGTTCCTGAATCGAGAGAACTTTGGAAGATTATATTTTGGGCATCTGCAATGTTCTTACCTACTTCCTTTAAAACCCTGGGATGGAAACCATCTGGTTCTTGGGATTTGTCACTCTTTAGTGCCATTATTTTCTTCATTTCTATTAATTTGCTTACGTTAATTATGGTGAGTCCCCGTCCCTGATTCAAAATTAGTCTCCTTGGGGGCATACGGCATGCTATCCTCTTCTTCTACTGTAAATACTGAAGCAAAGTAATTATTTTACATATCTGCTATTTCCTTATTTTCATTTACAATATCATCATTATCAGTTTTTAAGGGCCCCACATTGTTCTTGACCACCCTCTCTTTCTAATATAATTGTAAAAAAATGTGTTGATTTTAATATCCCGTGCGAGTTTCTTTTCAGACTCCCTTTTTGTAGCTCTTACTATCTTATTTGTCACCCTTTGCTGTTCTTTCTATCTCTCAAAGAGAGAGAGAGACAGAGAGTGAGAGGGAGAGTGAGAAACAAAACAAACTTGCATTTCTCTGGTGCTTTGCTACATCTCTCTCTAATGCTCAAAATCATTCACAGATAATTGGTTACTTTGAAGTGCAGTCACTCTTGTTACGTAGACAAATTATGAAAAATGAAATGAATAAATAACTAATTAAGTACAGATCAAAAGGGATGATATGCAATGCTATTCTGTCGGTCTTTAAAGAAAAATGCTCCGTTTGTATTAAACCATAGCAAAGGCAAAGTCATTAGTATCGTACGAGGTGATGTGAAGACATTATATTAATTTGGAAACCAGAAAGCCCATCTGTATAAGGCACAAGAATTGATGTTATGAGATCAGAATGTTGAAGGTTAGCAGAATAAAAGAAAAGCTCTATGTAGTGGAGTTATTACAGTTCAATTGGAAAGTGAGGTCTGAAAATACTGGGAAGTAAATTAGTTCAGATCATGACTCCATGGAGAAGGAAAAAGCCATCGCTATTATTACTCAGCTTGTAATAGACATGTTCCCAGTATGTGACCAGGAAAACATCAGAACGATCTGATTCATGGAAAATGGAAATGGTGACACCAGCTGCTCAGGATAGAGCTCCAAAGTGTGATTGACAGCTTCGATGACATGACCATTTGAAGGGATTAGATTCAGCTGTTGATTGATGGACGTCGGAGGATCCTGGACAGGTAGCCAAAAACAATCTGGTCAAGGAGCCCTCGTAAAGCTGAAGTCAATGGGAATCAGGGGGAAAACTCTCCAGTGGCTGGAATTGCACCTAGCACAAAGGAAGATAATAGTGGTTGTTGGAGGCCAATCATCTCAGCCCCAGGAGTTCCACAGGGCAGTGACCTAGGCCCAACCATCTTCAGCTGCTTCATCAATGACCTTCCCTCCACCGTAAAGTCAGAAGTGGAGATGTTCGCTGATGATTGCACAGTATTCAGTTCCATTTGCAACCCCTCAGATAATGAAGCAGTCTGTGCCCACATGCAGCAAGACCTGGACAACATCCAGGCTTGGGCTGATAAGTGGCAAGTAACATTCGTGCCAGACAAGTGCCAGGCAATGACCATCTCCAACAAGAGAGAGTCTAACCACCTCCTCTTGACATTCAACGGCATTACCATCGCCGAATCCTCCACCATCAACATCCAGGGGGTTACCATTGACCAGAAACTTAACTGTTCCAGCCACATAAATACTGTGGCTACAAGAGCAGGCCAGAGACTGGGTATTCTGCGGCGAGTGACTCACCTCCTGACTCCCCAAAGTCTTTCCACCATCTACAAGGCACAAGTCAGGAGTTTGATGGAATACTCTCCACTTGCCTGGATGAGTGCAGCTCCAACAACACTTATGAAGCTCAATACCATCCAGGACAAAGCAGCCCGCTTGACTGGCACCCCATCCACCACCCTAAACATTCACTACCTTCACCATCAGCGCCCCATGGCTGCAACGTGTACCATCTACGGGATGCACTGTAGCAACTCGCCAAGGCTTCTGCGACAGCACCTCCCAAACCTGTGACCTCTACCACCTAGAAGGACAAGGGCAGCAGGCGCATGGCAACAACACCACCTGCATTTTCCCTCCAAGTCACACATCATCCCGACTTGGAAATATATCGCCGTTCCTTCGTCGTCGCTGGGTCAAAATCCTGGAACTCCCTACCTAACAGCACTGTGGGAGAACCCTCACTCGAAGGACTGGAGCGGTTCAAGGCGGCGGCTCACCACCATGTTCTCAAAGGCAATTAGGGATGGGCAATAAATGCCGGCCTGGCCAGCGACGCCCACATCCCATGAATGAATAAAAAAAATGAGGCAATGTGCTGAATCAGAGCAAAGAGGCCAGTCTTACTGAACGCCAACAACAACTTGGATTTATATGGTGCCTTTACCGTCGTAAAACGTCCCTGCTGGGATATTCATTAGGACAGAAGCTAAAGCCTTTGAAATTATATAAAAGTAACATGGCAACAAGATGAGCTTCAAGGAGAAGCTGCAGCACGACACAGAACCAAACAGATATAGTGATCAACATTTTCATTCTCTGTATTAGCCTCTGTGCCAGCTGGGCATTTATTTCAGATCCATGGAATGAGATGTTGAAGGAACCAAAAATGTATTCGAAGAAGTCTGAGGGTAATTCCAATTTAAGAGGTCCAGCATAAAGAAAGACTTGCATTTATATAGCTTTGCAGCCAATCCAGTACTTCTGAAGTGTAGTCACTGTTGTAATGCAGGAAACACGGCAGCCAATTTGCACACTGCAAGGTCCCACAAACAGCAACGTGATAGTAACCCGATACTCTGTTTTTAGTGGTGTTGGTTGAGGAGTAAATATTATCGAAATAGTGCCGTGGGATCTTTTCTGTCCACCTGAGACGAAGCCTCGGTTTAACGTTTCATCCGAAAGACGGCACCTCCTACTGTGCAGCACACCCTCAGCACTGCAATGTGTCAGCTATAGAAAGTGAACAAATAAATCAACCAACCAACCTATTTGCATCTCCACCCTTTTATTTCCAATGAAGGAGTTGCAGATGGATGTATCCAGCTAACATGAAGTCTGTCCATGCAGAAAGACCATCAGACGTCAGCATGGTTGGGATTTCAAATTGTAAAAGACAAAACCGTTGTAACACTTTGTTTTTTAAAAAAGCAATCAATCATTAATACTAAGTTAAGAGAGTTGCCTGGTTTTACATTTCGAACCCGTGGCCAGATAAACATGCGATAGACGATAAATCTGTTGGGATGAACGAGAAAATGCACAGACAGTGAAGCTTGGAAGGAAGGCGAGTGAGAAAGCCAACAGGGAGCTCTGAAAGTCTGACTCACTCCAGAGCTTAGGGCCCAGACAGCTAAAGGCATGGCTGCCAGTGTGGAGGGGTGAAAGAAGTCGGGGAGAGGCTAGAATTGGAGGAATGCGGAGTTCTCGGAGGACTGTAGGGCCGGAGGAGAATACAGAGATAGGGAGGGGTGAGGCCAGCCTCAAATACGAAGATGGTTACTTGGGGAATGCGTTGGAGGAAGATAAGTGTCTGTAGAACCAGAACTCAGCATGAAGAGCAGGAGAAGGGAGAACATTTGTGCACAAAGTAAAAATAGGTTTTAAGTGAAAGAGAAAAAAAATAGGAATTATTAAATAATTATGTTCACAAGGTCATCGTAGTCTTCAATCATTCACATTTAACTCCGGCAATAAAATAAAATTACCGTGAAACAGACTGCATACTGCTGATTCTGCTCCTGTAGACACCAGCAGGCCAACTTAAATATAGCAAGGTCACAGGGAAAGATGAAGTGATCCTGATTAAGATGCTATCATACCATGCAGTACATTTGTGTAACACTGGAGTGTGACAACACAAATTCAGTCAGTACAAAGTATCTAAACATCAGTTATATAAGTGACAGCACAGAAAGAAGGCATTCGCTCCATCGAGCCCATGCTGCTGTTTCATTCCAATTGAGCCACGTAGTCTCATCCCACTCTCCCGCTCGCTCCCCATGCCCATTGACATTCCTTTTCTTCAAGCAACCATTGAATTATTGCAGCTGAGAAAGGTCGAATTGATAATTCTGGGCAGAGCTAAACCGAGGCCCAGTGTGCTTATTCTTACCTGGGCGACAGCCACCTGCGTCTGCTGCTGCTGCTGCTGCAACTGCTGCTGAAGGAGCTGGATCTGGTGGTGAACGGAGAGCAGGGTGCCTGACGGCAGCTGGCTGGCTGAAGGAAGCAGCATCTTGGGAGTGGCCATCAGAATGGTCGGGCTATGGTCATGGAGCTGAAAGAGAGGGGGAAAAACCAGTGAGAATTCTCGTCAAAAGAGAGGACAGAGATCCATTCATTATCCTCATCCCAGCCCTTTTACATCTGCCAAATGGCGGTGTTAAGAAGCCGTCCTTTTTGTTAGTACAGGCCAGGCTTTCTTTTTTTGAAGAAGGTCAGAATCCAGACCTTACCAGAGGCCATTTCGTGAGGTTAAACATTCCAGAACCCTGTCTACATTTGAGGGATCGGTGATGCAGCAGCTAAGGACATTAACATCTTAATCACTGCCCTTCACTTCTGGATTCAGTAAGGCGATTCCTGGGAATGGAGGAGAGGAAGTGCGCTGAGGTGCTTTTCTGGGCTTTCAATGAAGACCCCTACCAGATCAGACTGGGAAAACGTTAAAGGGACACCATACTCAAGAAAACCTTTCAGTTTGTTTGCAAAACAAGAGGCAAAGATGTAATTTGGGTCAAAGTGCAGCATTGTGTCCCTTGACATCATTGTTACAAGGGACTAATTGGATTTTTTTTCAAAGCTCTAGCAAAGAGCAGACACAGGAAAAGTGAAAAAGAATCTTGAATCTTCAAATGATACAGCACGGAAGGAAGCCATTTGCCAATACATTTTCATGAAGAGTGTCCTTTCATTGGTACCATACATCATGAAAAGAAAGAAAAGTTTCCATTTCTGTACTCTGTCCACCTTACAAACAAAACTTATGTTTTCTCTAAAAACAAAAATTATGTGGTGCATCCTGAGATATCTGAATAGTGAGCTTGGTTTCAGCACACTGTTCATTATCTTCATGCTAGTTTCAACCAGTCTGTTGGTTAGTCATGCAGCATTGAGAAAGCAGAGTGTACAGCTGACCTCAGTCTGAATGTGGTTCTCTAACACTTATAAAATATATTTTGTGCCGTCATCTGATCTGTAAGAAACTGCAAGTATTATTTCTTCCATATAGCTCTGAGCGTCTGAACCTTCTCTGAATTAGTGTTAAAAAATATAGGAATGCAATTCCAAATGCATTTTCATTAAGACAGCATAGCAAAAATAAGAACATAACTACTCAAAGGAAAAAAACAAGACTGGTCTGATGCTCAGCATGATTCCACTTCCAATTTATGATTTAATGAACAATGAACTTGAAGCTGAAGACAACAGCGTGACGTCTCCTAATCTCACTGTTAACCAGAATTCGAGTCACAGGAGCTTTATCTCCAACCAAGTCTGGTAAAAATATTACTCAGATGAACTGACAGTGTGCTTATGATTTAAGACTAGAAATTGCTAATGGTGATACTAATGAATAAACATTTGATGAGTGCATACAAGATACCTCAGTCTGCTACTTTCCCATTTATTTTCTATAATCATCAACTGTAATTTCTAGGCTTTAACATCTCATTGTCTTCTCTTCATTGTCTTTGAATTTCATTCAGATTATCGTAAACTCAAACAAAATATCAATTATTTCAATATTTTTTATTTTATATAAAGTCTCCTGGTAGCCCTACTGAAATGCCACTTCATTAAGGGAAAACGGCATGAGCTTAGCCTGAGGCCTACACTTATTCGGCTCTATTTTTGGCCTGGGCTAGGCAGAGCTGTGGCTTCAATTTTCTAGCTCAAAATGCCTCCTCTGCATTCTTTAGGCCAAACCACATCTGTTTTACCCGAGACTAGATGATTCTCATTTAGCTCCACAGTTGTTCCACTTACACATCTCACAGATTTAACTACACATTTTGTTGCAAGAATTAGCTTTTCATCAGGTCTTAATCCTTTTCAGAAACACTGGCATCACCTTTGGGCAAGGGATGTAGCCCAGTGAGGGAAAGCATTAAATTAAAAAGTCACTGAATACACTGTTCAATTTAGCTTAATAAACGATACTTCACAAACAGTTATGAAGCATTGTACAAAACAATATAAAACTGACTATATTGAAAAAGCACCACAGTTTCAGGCATTGGGATTCATACAGTGAGTGACATGAGTGGTTTTTGTGCCAAGCACAGTCTCATAATAGAATTCTAGCCACTGTTTTACACCTCTTGGCAAAGAAGACGACACTGATTGGTTCGTACATTCAAACAAAAGGGAAAAAAAGAATAGTCTCCTGGTACTGAGTGTAATGAATTCTACAACCTTGGCTTCTCTTATTAAATCTGAGCAAGCCGTTCTGACTCCCTGCCCAGTTAAGCATTCAGAATGTGTGAAAGTACAACACGATACGGGATAAACTCCCAGACACAATTAGCGCCTTGCAAAATTATTATTTCTGAATACAAAAGGTGGGCAAATACAGCTTGGTGACAGTAGGTTATTAACCATGAACTAGGTTCAGTGAATTCTTTTGTGACAATAAGTTGACTGCAGCATTGCCAGCATTTTAAATTTAATTTTTTTTTTAAACTACATCTTACATAAAGAAAACACCGAGTAGAATGTATGTGGAACAATACTGATTGGAAGAGCCATTGGTTCATGGTGGCTGATAAAGCCAAATTCTGTTTTACTGGGATCACATTCCATGATTCCATCAAACTAGCGGCCTTGCAGATCAGGGCAGCGATCGACAGGCTTCACCCATGTACACCCCCTCCCTCCCCCCACACAATCCATTAAAGATCTGGAAAGTGATAAATCTGATGATGTTACAAGGGTGGGTTCTTCAGCCTTGAAAGGAGGGGGCATCTCGTAGAAGATATCAAACCGTATAGAAAAAGTAAATCCAGAGGCCTAGTTCAAGGTAGGCCATGAAAGTAGGGCACGAGGACGCTGTTTAAACTGGTGCAAGTCAAACTTAGCACGGATGTCAGGAAGGCCGTTTTCACGTAAAGAGTGATCACGACTTGGAAACATATCGCCGTTTCTTCATCGTCGCTGGGTCGAAATCCTGGAACTCCCTTCCGAACAGCACTGTGGGAGAACCTTCACCACATGGTCTGCAGCGGTTCAAGAAGGCGGCTCACCACCACCTTCTCGAGGGCAATTGGGGATGGGCAATAAATGCCGGCCTCACCAGCGACGCCCACATCCCATGAACGAATAAAAAAAAAACACATGGGATGGAGGAAATGATCTTGGAATCACAGAGGAGACAGTTAGATGTTGTGATGGGAGGTCTGCAAGCTTTCTTTTATATGGGTGAGCTCATAGAGGCCGAATGGCCTCATTACCTTGTGAACCAAACACGTTCTTCCAAAATGGACATCTGGAACTTTCTACTCAACCCACTGAATTGGGACAGGAAGCTTTCCCTCTACACTCACTCCTCCTTTAAATTCCCAAACCTCAACCGACAATGCTGCAGACAAATTAAAAGGGAGTCATATATGAAACTGCTACAATATGTGCGAAGTCTGTTATTTCCCTGGAGCGATGATTAAAAGTCCAGATCAGCACATTGCGAGTCACATACTACAACACCACATTTCCATCAAACCACAAGCGCTTCTGTGTCTGCACTGCATCTTGTAGGGTGGGGTGACATAATATAGACTAGGATGGTGTCAGCTTTAATGTCAGGCCTGCCGCCCACCCCCCCCAATTAACTGATCTAAGGCAGGGCGGCCTCAGTTTCCCAGGACTATCTGTGGCCTGTGCAGACCAAAAAGGCCAAAAAAAGGGGAAGAAAAAATTGAGAGCAACATGCCTTCCAGAAAATAGCTGTACAAACAGAAATATAAGTGTCAGCAGAACACAGTGGAGTATTGATTCCTCCTTTCACTAATGTTAGTGAAAAGATTGGTGGAAGCATAAAGGCTGTATCCCCACTTTACACTCACACTGACTGGAAATAAGGAGGCAGTTACACCCCGATATAGAGTAGTATCAGTGAAAGGGTTGCAAGGCAGCAACAGCCTTGGGAGTCCAATGAACGTGTTAATTCAAGATTCGTTCTTACAATTTATGTCAACTTGTCAACATTGTTGCTTTTAGATTCAGTTACCTAGGATTTGGGATAGAATCACAAGTTCAGAGCCCATTTAATGGTCCAAATTTGCTCCATGACAATATAATGAAAGAGATATTTGCTGGAATCCAACTTTGAAAATGCATTTTCCATTGGAAAATGTAGCCTCATGCTTAAAAGTATAAACCAGCCTCTCAGTTACACACTCAGTACCAATTTTAACCTGGGAATCATGGAAAATAACACTAGTCTTGTAAAGTAAATAGATTCTCAAAAACACATATGCCGTCGCTGGGGATGAAGTGTGGAAAGCCTTTTCTATTTGAGTAAAGACAAAGAGAAGATACTTTTCAGTTTGTAAGTTAAAATGTGTAGACTGTCAAATGCAGTCCTGATTCTTTGAAGGGAGAGAAAACCATACAGAACCTTCATGTTGAATTGAACTACATTTACACAAGTTAGGGCCTGTGGGCTCAATCTTCTTTGTTTTAAATAATACATTAGTGAGGTTGCGGTGCATTTTATATGCATCACCCCCAGCCGTTGCCTTGTGCTTTGGTCCTCTGGCATGCTCTAGCACTGGGACCCTGGAACTCCAAGGGGCACAAAACAGGAACAATTATGTACATACGCCACAAATCCTGAGGTACTTTCTGCTTCTGGCCTAATGAGAGAGAGAAAGAAAGAGGCACAAAAGAAAAAAAAATGAACTGAAGGGAGATTTAGAAGATAGGAGGGTGAAAGGATGGAAGCATGACAAGAAGCAGCAAAGGAGTAAGAGGCAGAGAAGAAGAACGGAAGTGGTGCAAAGGGAAGACCAGAGAGAAACAGACAATGAAATATTGCAAGTGGACAATGTCGTAATAATGCTATGTACACATGTGAGAAAAGACACAGGGAAAGCATAGAGACCCTCACATTTCTTTGCTTTTTCCTGCTGGGTTCACAATCATGTGCAGGAAGAAAAATATGTAGGAAAGCACATACACAGGGAAAACAGAGAAAAATAATAAGGAACACAGCAGGGGCCATCTGATTACGCTATAAATCATGTATCCAAATTGTTCTAATTAAACACAGCAGCTGAAAACGGTGGCCAGCAAGTAGTAGCTCTATAAATATCATTCCAAGCTGCAGTTTAATTAACTAGCACTTACTCTGGCTTTATATTACTGGAGAGGCACCAATCTCTAACCATAGCAGTTCCCTTAAAGCTGAACCTGCCCTGTTTAACCATTGGACGAATTCAGTAACAGCAGAACGTGATCCTGCGCCATCCCTCTCCCTGGTTACTGCCTGAGGCTGAACCAGACTGTTCGCAATCTTGACGTCCTATTTGACCCTGAGATGAGCTTCTGACCACAAACCCGCTCCATCACCAAGACCGCTTACTTTCACCCCGCCTGTCTCCACCCCTGCCTCAGCTCATGTGAGGCTGAAACACTCATCCATGCCTTTGTTACCACTGGACTGGACTATTCCAATGCTCTCCTGGACGGCCTCCCATCTTCCATCCTCCATAAACTTGAGCTCATCCAAAACTCTGCTGCCCGTATCCTAACCCGCACCAAGTCCCGTTCACCCATCACCCCTGCGCTCGCTGACCTACATTGGCTCCCAGTCCAGCAACGTCTCAATTTTAAAATTCTCATCCTTGTTTACAAATCCCTCCATGGCCTCGCCCCTCCCTATCTCTGTGACCTCCTCCAGCCCTATAACCCTCCGAGATCTTAACCTTTCCACCTCTCTACCTCTCTCTTCTCCTTTAAGGCGCTCCTAAAAACCTACCTCTTTGTCCTAATATCGCCTCATGTGGCTTGGTGTCAAATTTTGTTTGATAATGCTCCTGTGAACCGCCTTGGGACATTTTACTACGTCAAAGGCATTATATAAATGCAAGTTGTTGTTGTTGGTGCAACATTTGCCCCAATGTTGGTGGGGGTGGGGGGGTTAGTTCTGTTCAGGCAAACATTTATGGCTGGCTTGCTTGGGCTCAGCCAGACTCAGCACGGTGGAATTTTGCACCAACAGCCCGCAGCAGCCCTTTAATTCTGCTGCTGGCCACCATGTTGCCATCGAAGACACCCAGCGCAACTGCTGCCTGAAGAGCGATTCTCCCCAATGTTGCTGGTGTTGGGTCATTGATGCTGTAAGCAAGCTTATCGCCATGGGCAACCGTGCGAGGTAAAGGGGGCACCACTTTATTTAAACAAGGATAATTGAGGCGTCCACAGCACACTACATTTCATGTCTTCCACCAACTGCAAGTAGTGTCATCTCATATCTGTTCTAACAACTCAATAAACTGCGTGTGATAAAGCCCCTGCTGATATTGTATATTGTACAGGTTCCGGAGTTCATTTTCAAGACGATGCCCAAAAACTCAACCTCCATTAATGATGCTGGATTTATTGGCCTCAATAATGACGCTCCCATGAAGGGCAGGAGGAGATCAGGGGTTAAACCCTAAAAAAGGGTACGCGCCCATTTGCGTTTTTACGGCTGTGTGTAGCGAGGTGTGCGAGTGTTCCGTCTTGGAAAGGCGGGACACTTCATTATCATATTAACGAAGTCTCCCACAGTGCAACTGGGAGCCTGATTTAAATTGAACCGCTACCCGTGAGTTCCCAGGGCAGTGAAATGGAGTTGGCTCCACACGGACCTCCGGCCTCGCTGAGTTTCTGGCCCCGCTACTGCGCTCCCCTGAACCCTCCTCACCGCCCCGTAAATATCGAGGCCCTTCTCTCCACCCCCAAAAGACTTGCACAAACAACCAAGTACATCATTGCCCAAGTTCTTACTGTTACCATCTGAGGGTGAATACCACCAAGTAACAGGAAACATCAGGAACAGATTAAAACATCACCTGTCTGAGAAGATAACAATATCGGCTGGGAATGGTGCTGCTGTCCAGCCGTGGCTCACTCGTCACTGTGTCCAAGATACAAAATGTTCAGACTACATTATAATAGTGACTACACTTCAAAAAAGTACTTCATTGGCTGTAAAGCGCTTTGGGATGTCCTGAGGTTGTGAAAGGCGCTATATCAATGCAAGTTTTTCTTTCTTTATTAGTTTGATATTGTTAGATACTAACTATATTGTAATATGTAGTCTATGACTATTGGTACAGTGACAGTTCAACTGGCGATAAAAGGGCCGATTTTAATTACCGGTGGACAGCGTCCCCCACCCCACCAAACCCCCCACCTCACCCAGGCAATTAAACGCATGTAGTTCATTTCTGTCAAGTGGAAGTATTGGAAATGTCTGGGCAGCACAGAGTGTACATATTACAAAGACTTCAGTGAATGGAAACAACACCATAATTCTTACATCTACACTCGCACAAATCACCAGCTTGGTCAAAAATGTGGTTTTTAAAGGTGGAGAGAGAAGTAGAGAGACAGAGAGGTTTAGGGAGGGAGTTCCAGACAGCAAGGTCGAGGCAGCTGAAAGCTCTGTCCTACCTTTCCTACCACGGTTTGACATCCATTCCTCATATGAATCTTAGGCCAGCAGGCTTTAGACGTGTTACAGTGCAGTATAGCAATATGCCAACAGAGAAGAGTGGTGGTGGGGGGGGAAAGGCACTCACATGACAACACAAGCAGTGCGGGTTGGAGACAGGGCTACGACACTGTAGCACCGATTCTCCAACCTGCGCTCCCCTGCGAGTGTGGTTCCTTGCTGGGAGTGCGGGATCGGTGAATTTACCCTGCTGTCATCCCCCCAAAGAAACATGGTGCTGTTTTTTGCAAGAACATTTTTTTTTATCAGTATACAGCAACATAAATAACATCCCAGTGAGCCAAAACAATACAGAAATTTCATGACAGATGAACAGAGATATGATGACCTTGCAAATCTATGCAGTACAGCGTGCGACAGACTCATTATCTGAGCACTAAATGAGCATAAGTGGTTAGCTTGCATTCATTTTTACAATTACATTTTTGCCTTTGAGCTTAAAAGAAAGGGAAAAAAAGCAAAAAAGAAAATCTAATTAATCTCATCTGCCGGGAAACTTGCTTCTTGCTTTGCTTTCCACTTTTTCTTTCTCACTAAATTGGTTCCCTTGCCCCCTGAAGCCACTGACTCTTTGTTGGGGTGTGATTCTACGGGCATCGATCTCCCTCTTGTAACTCATCCAAGTGACTGTTCTCCAACAGAGTGAGCTCGACAGTGAGTGACAGTAGGCTATTCAACCTCGGGCCCAGGAGGTATTACTGCCGAGTCCACACATGAGCACTTCCAGCACTGAATAGCAATCAGGGATGGGAACCCTGGCTGATTCACTCCTCCCTAATCTGGGCCACTGAGGCCAATTCCAGGGACACTTATCACCTCCCCAGCAGAGGACATGTAACTCAGCACAGACTGGGGATCAAAACTGGGGCCTTCATCATCTGTTACTCATCGGATAGGAGGACAGGTTGCATACACTAGGCTTGTATTCCCTTGAGTTTAGAAGATTAAGGGGTGATCCAAATTAGGCTTTTAAGATGATCAAAGGAGTTGATAGGGTAGATAGAGAGCAACAATTTCCTCTGGTGGGGGAGTCCAGCATTACGGGGCATAACCTTAAAATTAGAGTTAGGCCATTCTGGGGTGATGTCAGGAAGCACTTCTTCATACAAAGGGTAGTGGAAATCTGGAACTCTCTCCCCCATGAAGCTGTTGAGGCCAGGGGTCAACTGAAAATTTAAAAACTGAGACTGATAGATTTTTGTTCGGTAAGGGTATTAAGGGATATCGAACAAAGGCGGGTAGATGGAGTTAAGATACAGATTAGCCATGATCTTATTGAATGACGGAACAGGCTCAAGGGGCTGAATGGCCTACTCCTGTTCCTATGTTCCTATAAGCTCACTGAACTATGGCAGGGGGAAGGAGCTTGGTTTCCACAATTTTGTGTTTTAATCAGAGGCTTCTAGAAAGGTAAGAAATATTCCTTGTTCCCAGTGGTGGAGCAGTAGGGGGTCGTAGGGTCAAAAATCATTTTGAGGTCCTACGATGTGGCTTTGCAGGACCGCCTCCATTTTGATCCCATCTTTGGCCTCCGTGTTTGTCTTGCATGTCTGTACGGTTCCCGGCTCGGACTGCGGACCAGGTAAGTCGGCATTCCCCACTTCCCAGCTCAGCCGTTTCCTGTCGAGTCGCCCAAATCTCAAGATCGACGATCCCTCTCCCCGCACCCCCCGCACCCCCAAGTCGACCAAACCAACCTCCGCCACTGCTTGTTCCAGGACATTCTACTATCAAGCTAAATTTATAAAAACATGCCTGAAGCTGTGTTAGCGTGGATTTTGGACTGTTGAATTAAAGGCAACGATGAAGTGAAATCCACGCTAACAAGCTGTACTGAGGTAGAGACTGTGTGGCCCTCTCAGCAATCTCAAGACAGTTCAATACACAAAAGGCAAACACTGGGCGCCACTGAGCCTGTCTCGAAGATCTATCACACATGGCTTTGACCTAAGTGACTCAAAAAACATAGGTCTTTTCTCCTGATAGAAATGACAGGACTGGAGAAATGTTCCTGTCAAAGCTGACCTATGTAAAAGAAATGGATATTAATAAATTGAGCCTTAGTGTGGTTTAAAACGTATTCACTGAGATCCTTCCCATTGAACCAGCCCACAGACCTTCCACTTTTACGTGTTAATTTTTACTTTTCCATTATCAGTTCCTATCCAGAGTCAATCTGAATTTATTAATTGAAAGCAAATATTTCTCAGACTGCCTTTGTGCTGAGAAACTGCTACTCACATTTTTAATTAGCCCGTAGCCCCCCCCCGGACGTGCAACAAAACATTTTGCTTGAAAAAAAACGATTTGGATGGAAGCCACAGATTATATAACCAATTTTGAAAATTAATTCTGTAGATGAAGCAATCTGATGAATGATACTTCATCGTGTGCAGATGTAATTGGGTTTCAGCAGCTGTTCAGGTTTCCTCAGGCATTTTATCAGAATTCCAGCCACCAGCCTCCCCCTCTCTCCCAAAGAACTGTTCATCAAATCTACCTACCTGATTTATGCCATTGGGCATCTAAATGGCAGAATCATGCACACAGGAGTTGGGTTGGTATCGAGAGGCAGGTAGAGAACAGAGTAAATGAAATATAGGGTAACTGGGATAGTGGCTGCAAGGGGCCTACAGGCTGGTCCTTTGCCTCCTACATATCCATTATAAACAATGACACAAATGCTTCCAGGCTACAAAGCTGAAAACAGCTGAAAGAAAGGAAACAAAAAAAGGTTTTGCCTGGGATCCCTTGTTGGCAAGTGGGACTGAAAAACAGGTGGGAGAGTGAATCTTTTCTTTGCTGCAGGTCCGAGCTGAGAGAGGGCCATTCTTTTCACCTCATCGATAATGACGTACATATCAACCGTACTCCCAACTCAATGGAAGGGGGAGAAAAACGTAGTGAAAACGTCCCAAGACGCTTCACAGCAGCATGATCAGAAAAAATTTGACACCGAGCTTCATAAAGAGATATTGGGACAGGTGACCAAAAGCTTGGACAAAGAGGTAGGTTTTAAGGAGCAACTTAAAGGAGGTAGAGAGGGTTAGGGAGGGAATTCCAGAGCTTAGGGCCTACGCAGCTGAAGGCACGGCCGCCAATGGTGGAGTAAAGGAGATTGGGGATGCGCAAGAAGCCAGAAACGGAGGAGCGCAGAGATCTCGGAGGGTTGTAGGGCTGGAGGAAGTTATAGAGATAGGGATTTCAACACTGAGGATGAGATTTTTAAATTTGAGGCGTTGCCGGACCGGGAGCCAATGTGGATCAGCGAGCGCAGGGGTGATGGGTGAACAGGACTTGAAAGAGAAACAAACCGTACAGTTTTGGCCTTGTGCACCATCGCCGCTCTATGAGGTGTTAGAGAGATCATCATCATAAGGTAGACAATCCTCACTTGATCCATGCTGTTGGAGGTGAAGCATTCTCTAAATCACCCAATAATGGAGTCTGGCACGGGTCCACTGCAGTATCTGATGCAGTCCAGGCAGATGGCCTGCTGGTGTCAGCTTATGATAATCCTTTTATAGAATCATAGACATTTCAGCACAGAAGAAGGCCCATCAGCCCATCAGTTCCAATGCTGGCTCTCAGTGGGAGCTATCTACTCTATTCCTGTTTTCCTGCCCATCCCTCTATCCTTTTACATTCTTCCTTTTCAAATACGTATGCAATTCCCTTTCAAATGACGTGTAGTCTCTGCCTCAATAGCCACTTTTGCTAAAGCAATCTGTGCTCTAAAAGGCCAGTGTGTTTGTTGACCAGGGGCTGCAGAAGGTAACATGAGACGTCAGCTGCTGATACGCAGGCAGGAACGACTTTTGAACTAAAGTAACCTGAGTTCGGTCACTGACCCAGCTGGCTGGAACCGGTTTGAATTAACCAAGTTTTGTGAAAGACAAAGGAAATGTGATAAGACACAAGTCCTTATTTAGAAAAGGAGTAATGAGGTAATGCTACCTAAGTCCTTGGGACAGAGTCAATGAGGAGAAGACCCAGGCAAAAGCGAGAAGGCCTAAACCAAAGGGAGAGACAGCACAGCTTGAAGAGGTAAGATTCGGAATAAGAATGAAGGATCTGGGGCGTGGAGCCAGACCGAAGACTCCGGAGACCAACCATCGCAGAAGTGGAAGACCCTATGTCAGGGACGTAGAGACGACGTCGAGAGAGAGAACGGAACGCCTGGCCAGCGTCAGCTCTCCTTTTCGGGTATTATCCTTTATATTCTGTGACCACTCAAGGAGTGTCAGATAAACCTAGTGGGTGTGCATTTAGATCTTAGTTTGGGTATAAGACTGTATAACCTGGTGTAAACTGCATGCCTATATCTAACCAGACGTATAAGCTATATGTATATGATCTAACGGCGTGAATAAAGTGAATTGAGAGTTAAGAGAGAATTGACTCTTCTCCTCTTTGTGCTAAGCCAGTAACCGTAACCGGTGACCTCCGGTCAACATGTTCTAAACCCAGTTGTGGTATTTGCTGCACAACTTCTCATTGAAAGATTAGCTTCCAGTCACATCCATGACTTGCTGTTGACTGGCCATCCCTCCTGGTATTAGTGTGACATTGTTCAACGGACCACGAGACATCTAACATTAATTAAAGGCGGAAAGCGTCAGTGGTTAGTAGAGCATGGTTACACAGAAGGCACCGGACCTTTAATTCCACACAGCTTGTATCCATTCCTGCACTATGTCCTCCATCATCCAGCCCTTTACTTGGGACCTAATCTGCATGGCAGGTGGAATTTTGTCCTCAAGTCTTCCATCTTGGCATTACAAACAGGGTAAGTTCCTACCATCTGCTAAGACTGGTAGCTGTATCGCTCTATGCAGCTTGAACCTGTGCTTTTACTTCAGCCCCAAAGAAGAGCCACCCTCCTTTGCCCCCCACCCCCCCACCATTTGCAGCTGGATCTGCACCATTTCAGCATTAAAGGGGCCAGTGTTGTCCACACATGACGTTGTGAACAATGAGTACACTTTTCTGCCGCCACCAATCATTTGCCTTTTACTTGTAAGCTGTAGCTTGGCTGGGTTTTAGCTCCCTGGCCAGTGAGCTGCAGGCCGAGGTCTGTGGGCAAACTTCTCCTGCGCCAGTAACCTTTTCGAGTTGGACAAAGGGACTTCAATCGCAAAACTTGGCACAACTTGCTCCCTGAGATTTTGCCACAAGTGAGCTTGTGCCATGGGCTAGCTCAAATTCATTTCTGCGATTCTCACAAAATTGGGGTTTACAAGTCGGACAGGTCAAAGAAGGTGCCAGGAGATGAGTTCTTGTTTATGGACTGCATCTCCAACTCAAACCAATCTTTTCCTTCAAAATATTGTGTCCAATAAGTGCATCAAGACTCTCCTTTCATGGCATTTAATTGTTTTCTAAATCATCACAATGCTTTGCCTCTACAAACTTAAATGAGTCATTTCCAGCATTTACCCTGTTAGTGCAGTATATCTGAGACTTACTCCTGTTACTCTAAAATGCAGAGATACAAGGTTGGAGCAGTAATAAGGTGACATCATTCTACTGTTAGATCCGCAGGTCTACTTTATAATGAATTAACCAACAAAATTTGCACCAGTGTAGTATTCTGTGACTCCTACATCTGTGAAAAACCAACACATTACGCTATAACTGAGCTGAATCAAAATACCTTGAGGTAATCTTCAGAAAATTTGCATTGGGTAAGCTTAATTTCTATGAGAATTCTCTCAGGAAATCATTGATTATTATTTAGAAAGAAACTGTAGAGAATTCAGCTCCATGTGCTCTGTGAATCAACAGAACAGCAAACAAGCCAGCTAAATTGCTGATTTTGGCTTGATGAAAAATGGTTTTCAACATGCTTTGACACAGAACCAGTAGTATAACTTGTCACCCAAAGGGTCACAGACTTTTGGTTTACGTTACCAGGTAAACCATTGAGGTGGACTGTATTAAAGGGTGCAAGAGACAATTGGATATGTTCGTAGGGAGAGACATGATTAAAGGGTATGTTGAAAAGGCAGGCAGATGGTATTGATCTATCAAAAAGGAACAGGTTAAGCATGTGGATCTAAGACATCTGGTCTAATAGTACTACTCGTGGTTTGGAAGCATTAGGCAAGCAACAGAAGATTCTCATGCTTTGTACGCGAGCTTGAGGAACAACCTGTGAGGTGATTTGTGACCAAAAGGAACTCTGCGCTTCTCAGCCTTCCAATGACCAACCAGTGACCAACAGTGAGGGAGGTCTTCAGCCTTGTGGTGAGCACATCTCTTTGCCAAAGCCCCTCACGAGGGCCTAAATTAAACAGATGGTGATGAGGACGTCTGGTGCACAGCACTGGAGTAGAACATCAATGTAGCTGACATGTCGCAAGCTTCCCTGTGTAGGTCTTACAGAAGAGAAGGCAGAACCAAATCGAGGCCGTGTGGCAGACTTGGTAATCAGATCTCTCTGAGCCAGACAGGTGCAGAGCATTCGCAACATAGTGAGCAAATCTCTGTGCATTTGACTGCGTTTTTGTAGACGATTGATCAGCCAATCTGGTTCAGTAACCTGAAGGGCAAGGCAAGTCTCTGAGGTCTTGGATTCTTCCCACTTAACACCAGATAATCCTGCAAGTCAGTGCTCGAACAGGTAGGGTGGTCCTGCCTGGACGTGTAATGGGAAGCTCTGCACTGGTAGACTGCACAGTTAAATTACAGCAGTAATCCTGTGCACATTTAGGTGCTCTCAAGTCTTGGCTCTGCCTCCTTTATCGAAAGCTCTCTAGACTTAGGTCCCCCTAAGCACTGTCTATGGTGCTGTTAGGTAGGGAGTTCCAGGATTTTGACCCAGCAACGAGGAAGGAACGGCGATATATTTCCAAGTCAGAATGGAGGGGAACGTGCAGGTGGTGTTGTTCCCATGTGCCTGCTGCCCTTGTCCTTCTAGGTGGTAGAGGTCACAGGTTTGGGAGGTGCTGTCGAAGAAGCCTTGGCGAATTGGATGGTACACCCAAATAATGAAGCAGTCCGAGCCCGCATGCAGCAAGACCTAGACAACATCCAGGGCTCATAAGTGGCAAGTAACATTCGCGCCAGATAAGTGCCAGGCAATGACCATCTCCAACAAGAGAGTCTAACCACCTCCCCTTGACATTCAACGGCATTATCATCGCCGAATCCCCACCATCAACATCCTGGGGGTCACCATTGACTAGAAACTTAACTGGACCAGCCATATAAATACTGTGGCTACGAGAGCAGGTCAGAGGCTGGGAATTCTGTGGTGAGTGACTCACCTCCTGACTCCCCAAAGCTTTTCCACCATCTACAAGGCACAAGTCAGGAGTGTGATGGAATACTCTCCACTTGCCTGGATGAGTGCAGCTCCAACAACATTCAAGAAGCTCGATACCATCCAGGACAAAGCAGCCTGCTTGATTGGCACCTCATCCACCATCCTAAACATTCACTCCCTTCACCACCGGTGCACAGTGGCTGCAGTGTGTACCATCCACAGGATGCACTGCAGCAACTCGCCAAAGCTTCTTCGACAGCACCTCCCAAACCCACGACCTCTACCACCTAGAAGGACAAGAGCAGCAGGCACATGGGAACAACACCACCTGCACGTTCCCCTTCACACACCATCCCGACTTGGAAATATATCGCCGTTCCTTTATCGTCGCTGGGTCAAAATCCTGGAACTCCCTTCCGAACAGCACTGTGGGAGAACCATCACCACACGGACTGTAGCGGTTCAAGAAGGCGGCTCACCACCACCTTCTCAAGGGCAATTAGGGATGGGCAATAAATGCCGGCCTCGCCAGCGACGCCCACATCCCATGAACGAATAAAAAAAAACACTGAAGTCACTGTGCGCCAGTGGTGGAGGGAGTAAATGTTTAGGGTGATGGATGGGGTGCCAATCAAGCAGGCGGCTTTGTCCTGGGTGGTGTCGAGCTTCTTGAGTGTTGTTGGAGCTGCACTCATCCAAGCAAGTGGAGAGTATTCCATCACACTCCTGACTTGTGCCTTGTAGATGGTGGAAAGGCTTTGGGGAGTCAGGAGGTGAGTCACTCGCCGCAGAATACCCAGCCTCTGACCTGCTCTCGTAGCCACAGTATTTATATGGCTGGTTCAGTTAAGTTTCTGGTCAATGGTGACCCCCAGGATGTTGATGGTGGGGGATTCAGCGATGGTAATGCTGTTGAATGTCAAGGGGAGGTGGTTAGATTCTCTCTTGTTGGAGATGGTCATTGCCTGGCATTTGTCTGGCGCGAATGTTACTTGCCAATTATCAGTCCAAGCCTGGATGTTGTCCAGGTCTTGCTGCATGCGGGCACGGACTGCTTCATTATCTGAGGGGTTGCGAATGGAACTAAACACTGTGCAATCATCAGCGAACATCCCCATTTCTGACCTTATGATGGAGGGAAGGTCATTGATGAAGCAGCAGAAGATGGTTGGGCCTAGGACACTGCCCTGAGGAACTCCTGCAGCAATGTCCTGGGGCTGAGATGATTGACCTCCAACAACCACTATCATCTTCCTTTGTACTCGGTATGACTCCAGCCACTGGAGAGTTTTCCCCCTGATTCTCATTCACTTCAATTTTACTGGGGCTCCTTGGTGCCACACTCGATCAAATGCTGCCTTGATGTCAAGGGCCGTCACTCTCACCTCACCGCTGGAATTCAGCTCTTTTGTCCATGTTTGGACCAAGGCTGTCATGAGGTCTGGAGCCGAGTGGTCCTGGCGGAACCCAAACTGAGCATCGGTGAGCAGGTTATTGGTGAGTAAGTGCCACTTGATAGCACTGTCGACGACACCTTCCATCACTTTGCTGATGATTGAGAGTAGATTGATGGGACGGTAATTGCCCGGATTGGATTTGTCCTGCTTTTTGTGGACAGGACGTACCTGGGCAATTTTCCACATTGTCGGCTAGATGCCAGTGTTGTAGCTGTACTGGAACAGTTTGCCAAAGGCGCGGCTAGTTCTGGAGCACAAGTCTTCAGCACTGCAGCTGGGATTTTGTTGGGGCCCATAGCCTTTGTTGTATCCAGTGCACTCAGCCCTTCCTTGATATCACGTGGAGTGAATCGAATTGGCTGAAGACTGGCTTCTGTGATGGTGGGGTTATCAGGAGGAGGCAGAGATGGATCATCCGCTCGGCACTTCTGGCTGAAGATGGTTGCAAAAACTTCAGCCTTGTCTTTTGCACTCACATGCTGGACTGTGCCATCATTGAGGATGGGGATGTTTACTGAGCCTCCTCCTCCTCCCATTAGTTGTTCAATTGTCCACCACCATTCACGACTGGATGTGGCAGGACTGCAGAGCTTTGATCTGATCCATTGGTTGTGGAATCGCTTAGCTCTGTCTATAGCATGTTGCTTCCGCTGTTTAGCTTGCATGTAGTCCTGTGTTTTAGCTTCACCAGGTTGGCACCTCATTTTTAGGTATGCCTGGTGCTCCTGGCATGCTCTTCTACACTCCTCATTGAACGAGTGTTGATCCCCTGACTTGTTGGTAATGGTAGAGCGAAGAATATGCCAGGCCATGAGGTCACAGATTGTGCTGGAATACAATTCTGCTGCTATTGATGGCCCACAGCACCTCATGGATGCCCAGTTTTGAGCTGCTAGATCTGTTCTGAATCTATCCAATTTAGCACGGTGATAGTGCCACACAACACGTTGGATGGTGTCCTCAGTGGGAAGACGGGACTTCGTCTCCACAAGGACTTCGTCTCCACGAGGACTGTGCGGTGGTCACTCCTACCAATACTGTCATGGACAGATGCATCTGCGACAGGTAGATTGGTGAGGACGAGGTCAAGTCGGTTTTTCCTTTGTGTTAGTTCGCTCACCACCTGCCGCAGGCCCAGTCTGGCAGCTATGTCCTTTAGGACTTGGCCAGCTCGGTCAGTAGTGGTGCTACCGAGCCACTCTTGGTGATGGACATTGAAGTCCCCCACCCAGAGTACATTCTGTGCCCTTGCTACCCCGAGTGCTTCCTCCAAGTGGTGCTCAACCTGGAGGGGGGACTGATTCATCAGCTGAGGGAGGGCGGTGGGTGGTAATCAGCATGAGGTTTCCTTGCCCATATTTGACCTGATGCCATGAGATTTCAAGTGTGCCTTAAGCCACAGGCCTGATCTATAACTCACTCCAGAATGTTCAGTCCCTTAACAACATTGTCCATGACCATATCTTAGTTGAACCTGTTGTTATTCTGAAACTAAT
This sequence comes from Heptranchias perlo, assembly GCF_035084215.1. Taxonomy (NCBI): domain Eukaryota; kingdom Metazoa; phylum Chordata; class Chondrichthyes; order Hexanchiformes; family Hexanchidae; genus Heptranchias; species Heptranchias perlo. The sequence goes on from NC_090333.1 coordinate 65,945,916, forward strand.
TGAAACCTAACTAAGCAGCAGGTTCTCCTTTACGCTCACAGAAGCCACCCAACCTGGCTACATGGCCCATGATGCCATTCCCTCTGTCCAAATCAGAATGGCTTACCGCCGGGGCCCTTCTTGGTTTCTCCTCACTCTGGTATCTTTTCCTTGAGCACCTCACACCCTTCTACCCCTCCCACCTCTCACCTCCAGCCAACCCTCTCCTATCAATAATGTAACTGGTATTAGGAACCTAGTGAGCAGAGCTCTGTGGATTTGGCAGTGTATTTTGTTGGGTTAAAGTGATGTGAGAACAGGACCTGTAATATAACTGGGCTCGCACGTACATTGTACACTGCTGTGCCTCCAGACCTCAACTAAGCCACCACACTACTTTGCTTCTTTGGTAGCACTCCTGCCTCTGAGTCAGAAGGTTGTGGGTTCAAGTCCCACTCCAGGGATTTGAGCACAAAATCTAGGCTGACACACCAGCGCATTGAGGAAATGCTGCACTGTCGGAGCTGCTGTCTTTCGGATGAAATGTTAAACTGTCCTCTCAGGTGGACGTAAAAGACCACATAGCAATATTTCAAAGAAGAGCAGAGGAGTTCTCTCTGGTGTCCTGGCTAATATTTATCCCTCAACCAAACCACTTAAAAAACAGATGATCAGTCATTATCACACTGATGTTTGTGGGACCTTGCTGTGCGCAAATTGGCTGCCACATTTCCTACACTTCAACAAGTATTTCATTGGCTGTAAAGCACATTGGGATGTCCTGAGTTTGTGAAAGGCGCTACTTAAATGCAAGGTCTTTCCTTCCTCTTCATTTTCCTTGCTGCTGACTCCCTCTGCTGGTTAATGCACAGGAAGTACTCCCATTCAGCCAGAGCTTCCCCACGACATCCTCCACTCATCTCAGGATTTCATTAATAACAATCAGCTCATACATTAAATTACACCCCTTTATTTTGGATATTATTTAGCAGCAATTGTAGCAATTCTTTAAATGTTGATCTACTGTAACCCATAACCAAATAGTCAGTGAACGAAAGATTCGTCTAAACATAAAATCTCGTGCTGAAATTCCTTTGCAGTATTAAACACAGATAGGAACCCATTTCAAACTAGAACCAATGGGACCATTTCACTCCAAGTAAGTGCTTGGCAACACTTAACACAGGGTTGGGAACATTAGCTCTTGACATTCTCCCTTGAGCTAGGATTACACAGTGCCAGCCAAGTACATCGATGTTGCAGTTAAGTCCCCCCCAAGCATCATTAGAAAGGCTCCAAGTGTTAAAAAATGTCACAAATTAAATATAAATGGAGAGTTTCACGATCAGGGGCTGAATTAATAAGATGCCGAATTATCCCAGGGCTTATAACTATAATTCTACTGATGCTCCCGCTCAATCACAGACTAGAAAATTCCTTTAAGCCAGCAGGATAACAGTGTTATCAGCTCTCGTCATTCACCAATAAAAAACAAAGAAAACAAAAAGATGTAATGCACAATTCTTTGTGACCATTTCCATTTTAAAGGGAATTCTTAAAACATTACTTTTTTAAAAAGGATGTTGTTTCTTCAAAAGACTCCAACCACCCCCCACCCCACTCCAGGTCAATTCCCCCAGTAGTTGGTTGTTGCTGTAAGTGGCCAACTGAGTGCACATTCCAGGCATTCCTCAGTCCTTCTGAGCATTTTCTCGGCCCACTCGAGTCATTCCAGGCTGGTCTGGAGTGACAGTGATTTATAAAAGCTTTTCAAGCAAATACAAGAGGCTGGTGATGGGATAATAAACCTGCACACTCTGTGTACACAGATAAGCACTCACCCAGGGCCAATATCCTTTCGAGTTAGGCCAAGAACCTCAAATGCTTCTAAATGTTGTAAGCTCAAATCACTGCAGAAGCCGTTCAATCAGCCTGGTCTATGCCTATTACTGCTAATAATCAATAAGTGCTACAAAGGATCCAGTGCAATGATGCAAAGCTGCTCTTATATTGCAGTAAGGCTCGTGCTACCCGGCCCGAGTGAATCCTGGCAAATTTACTTGTAGGTGGCAGCTGGTTGCTCGAGACCCATGTAACTTGCACTCATTTGCATTCAAGTAAATGGCACAATTTGTAATTTCTATCTGTTTACATCAGAGTAACATAGGTTTGCCAACCCTCCAGGATTGCCCTGGAGTCTCCTGGAATTGGAGATTAACCTCCACGACACTGCTGCGAACAACACAGGAGAAAAGTTACAGTGGCATTAAAAAATGGCTGATCTGCACTTCATCTCCATATCCCTTGACACCCTTACAGAACAAAAATCTATCTACCTCTGTCTTGAAAGCTCCAGTTGACCCAGCATCCACAGCCTCTTGGGGGGGGGGGAGGAGTTCCATATTTCCACTACCCTTTGTGTGAAGACGTGCTTTCTGATTTCGCTCCTGAATAACTTTGCTCTAATTTTAAGATTATGTCCCCTTGCTCTTGGTTCCCCCACCAGAGGAAATATTTTTCCGTATGTACCCTATCAAATCCTTTCATCATTTTCAACACACTGATCAGATCACTCCCTCAACCTCTAAGCCCTGATGTCATTCTGGTGAATTTTAGGTGGATCGACAGCTTAAATTACAAAGCCCGTGTTAACCACTTGTTTTCATGTCATGGTCTTTTAAGTTTTTGGGAGGTTGTTGGTCAGCCTTTGCTAGTTTTCTAGGTTGGCATTTATAAAGATATTCTGGAGCCCTGAATCAATGTTGTGACTGGTTTTAGAAATTCGATTTGTGACTCATTCAGTGCTGTAACTGAATATTCTATTAATAAGAATATAAGAAATAGGAGCAGGAGTGGACCATATGGCCCCTCGCTTCTGCTCTGCCATTTAATAAGATAATGGCTGATCTTCTACCTCAACTCCACTTTCCCGCCTGATCCCCATCTCCTTTGATTCCCTTAGTGTCCAAAAATCTATCGATCTCAGCCTTGAATATACTCAATGATTGAGCATCCACGACCCTCTGGGGTTGAGAATTCCAAAGATTCACAACCCTCTGAGTAAAGAAATTTTTCCTTATCTCGGTCCTAAATGGCCGACCTCTTATCTTGAGATTATGACCCCTAGTTCTAGACTCTCCAGGCTGGGGAAACATCCTCTCAGCATCTACCCTGTCAAGCCCTCTAAGAATTTTATACCTATCAATGAGATCACCTCTCCTTCTTCTAAACTCCAGAGAATATAGCCCCACTCTACTCCATCTCTCCTCAAAAGACAACCCTCTCATCCCAGGAATCAATCTAGTGAACCTTCGTTGCATTCCCTCTAAGGCAAGTATATCCTTCCATGGGTAAGGAAACCAAAACTGTACACAGTATTCCAGGTGTGGTCTCACCAGAGCCCTGTATAATTGCAGCAAGACCTCCTTACTCTTGTATTCCAGTTCCCTTGCAATAAAGGCTAACATACTATTTACCTTCCTAATTGCTTGCTGTACCTGCATGTTAACTTTCTGTGATTCGTGTACAAGGACACCCAAATCCCCCTGAATACCAAAATTTCTTCATCTCTCACCTTTTAAAAAATATTCTGCTTTTCTATTCTTCCTAGCAAAGTGGATAATTTCACATTTCCCCACATTATACTCCATCTGCCACCTTCTTGCCCAATCACTTAACCTGTCTACATCCCTTTGCAGCCTCTTTGCATCCTCCTCACAGCTAACTTTCCCACAAGCTTTGTATCGTCAGCAAACTTAGATATATTACTCTCAGTCCCCTCATCTAAGTCATTGATATAGATTGTAAACAGATCCTTGCAGCACCCCACCAGATACAACTTGCCAACCCAAAAATGACCCGTTTATTCCTACTCTCTGTTTTCTGTCCGTTAATCAATCCTCAATCCATGCTAATAAATTACCCCTAATCTTGGGTAACAACCTCTTGTGCGGCAGCTTATCGAATGCCTTTTGAAAATCCAACTATATGACATCCACTGCTTGTCCTTTATCTACCCTGCTAGTTACACCCTCAAAAAATAGATTTGTGAAACACGATTTCCTTTTCGTAAAACCGTGTTGACTCTGCTTAATCATATTGTGATTTTCTAAGTGCCCTGTTACTACGTCCTTAATAATAGATTCTAGCATTTTTCCTACTACTGATGTCAGGTTAACTGGTCTGTAGTTCCCTGTTTTCTCTCTCTCCTTTCTTGAATAGCGGGGTTACATTTGCTACCTTCCAATCCATGGGGACCGTTATAGAATTTAGGGAATTCTGGAAGATCATAACCAATGCATCCATTATCTCTGCCACCTCTTCTAAAACCCTATGAATCTTAATAACTTTAAATTCCTCATTCTCATTAGCCCCTTGGTTCCCCACTATTTCTGGCATGTTTTTTGTGTCTTCTACTATAAAGACGGATACAAAATATTTGTTTAACGTCTCTGCCATTTCCTTATTCCCCACTATAATTTCTCCTGTCTCAGTCTCTAAGGGACCCATGTTTACTTTCGCTTATCTCTTCCTTTTTACATGCTTGTAGAAGCTCATTCACTTTGTTTTTATATTTCTTGCTAGGTTACACTCACATTCTATTTTCACCCGCTTTATCAATGTGCACTTGAGCTGATCAGTGAGGCTGTTTCTGAGATCCACACAACACATATATATGCAATAGAGTGTATTTTATATGGTTTCTTTGTTAGGAATCAATCCTGAGGTGCCGTCAGTTTAGTGGTGACTGCTATGATATGCAGGCCGAGTGTGAGTGGCAGAGTGTCCAGTGGACCGTGCTGTATAGGATATAAAGGCCTAGCAAAGGCCTTGGCACTGGCAGGAGGTAAGGTTGCCTTGGTGAACAGTGATGGTGGATCTGAGCTGCAGCAAAAGGCGGTCAATGTTGTGCGTTAACGGCAGGCATCTTTTTAATGTTTGTTTTGCTGGGATTGCTTCTGTCCAATTTATGCCCAGCAAGGTCCAGATGATTTAACGGTGATGGCGCGAAGTGTGCAATGTGTGACAACCGTGGCACTGTGATGGCTTCTTCAGAAATACCCAGCCAAGATGGTCCTCTAATGGGCTAACTTTTAGAGTGTGCGCTACTGGCTGGGAGCCTTACCTGCACTCATTAAACTGGCCCTTATGTGTAAGTTTGGCTCAGTTAGTGGATGCTGACTTCCAAGTCAAAAGGTCGGAGGTTCAAGGCCCACTCCATGACTTGAGCACATAATCTTGGCCAGTGTTGTCCAATACATTCGCCACTAGGTAATTGTATATATATATGGTAGCATAGTGGTTATGCTATTGGGATAGTAATCCAGAGGCCTGGATAATAATAGTCATAAGTTCAAACCCTGCCACGGCAGCTAGGGAATTTAAATTCAATTAATTAAATAAAATCTGGAATTAAAAAAACTAGTATCAGTAATGGTGGCCATGAAACAACAGGATTGTTGTAAAAACCCATTTGGTTCACTAATGCCCTTTAGAGAAGGGACCTCGTCCTCAACAATCTACCTGTTGCAGATGCATCTGTCCATGACAGTATTGGTAGGAGTGTCCACTGCACAGTCCCATCTCCACACTGAGGACACCATCCAACGTGTTGTGTAGCACTACCACCGTGCTAAATGGGATAGATTCAGAACAGATCTAGCAGCTCAAAAGTAAGCATCCATGAGGCGTTGTGGGCCATCGGCAGCAGCAGAATTATATTCCAGCACAATCTGTAACCTCATGGCCCGGCATATTCCTCACTCTACCATTACCAACAAGCCAGGGGATCAACCCTGGTTTAATGAGGAGTGTAGAAGAGCATGCAATTCCACAATCAATGGATCAGATCAAAGCTCTACAATCCTGCCACATCCATTCGTGATGGACAATTAAACAACTAACGGGAGGAGGAAGATCTGTGAACATCCCCATCCTCAATGATGGCACAGTCCAGCATGTGAGTGCAAAAGACAAGGCTGAAGCGTTTGCAACCATCTTCAGCCAGAAGTGCCGAGTGGATGATCCATCTCGGCCTCCTCCCGATATCCCCACCATCACAGAAGCCAGTCTTCAGCCAATTCGATTCACTCCACGTGATATCAAGAAACGGCTGAGTGCACTGGATACGTCAAAGGTTATGGGCCTCGACAACATCCTGGCTGCAGTGCTGAAGACTTGTGCTCCAGAACTAGCTGCGCCTCTAGCCAAACTGTTCCAGTACAGCTACAACACTGGCATCTACCCGACAATGTGGAAAATTGCCCAGGTATGTCCTGACCACAAAAAGCAGGACAAATCCAATCCGGCCAATTACCGCCCCAGTCTACTCGCAATCATCAGCAAAGTGATGGAAGGTGTTGTCGACAGTACTATCACAGCGGCACCTGCTCACCGATTCTCAGTTTGGGTTCCGCCAGGACCACTCGGCTCCAGACCTCATTACAGCCTTGGTCCAAACATGGACAAAAGAGCTGAATTCCAGAGGTGAGGTGAGAGTGACCGCCCTTGACATCAAGGCAGCATTTGACTGAGTGTGGCACCAAGAAGCCCTCGTAAAATTAAAGTCAATGGTAATCAGGGGGAAAACTCTCCAGTGGCTGGAGTCATACCGAGCACAAAGGAAGATGGTAGTGGTTGTTGGAGGCCAATCATCTCAGCCCCAGGACATCACTGCAGGAGTTCCTCAGGGCAGTGTCCTAGGCCCAACCATCTTCAGCTGCTTCAATGACCTTCCCTCCATCAGGAGGTCAGAAATGGGGATGTTCGCTGATGATTGCACAGTGTTCAGTTTCATTGGCAACAGATAATGAAGCAGTCCCTGCCCGCATGCAGCAAGACCTGGACAACATCCAGGCTTGGGCTGATAAGTGGCAACTAACATTCGCACCAGATAAGTGTCAGGCAATGACCATCTCCAACAAGAGAGAGTCTAACCACCTCCCCATGACATTCAACGGCATTACCATCGCCAAATCCCCCACCATCAACATCCTGGGGGTCACCGTTTACCAGAAACTTAACTAGACCAGCCACATAAATACTGTGGCTACAAGAGCAGGTCAGAGGCTGGGTATTCTGTGGCGAGTGACTCACCTCCTGACTCCCCAAAGCCTTTCCACCATCTACAAGGCACAAGTCAGGAGTGTGATGGAATATTTTCCACTTGCCTGGATGAGTGCAGCTCCAACAACACTCAAGAAGCTCGACACCATACAGGACAAAGCAGCTCGCTTGATTAGTACCCCATCCACCACCTTAAACATTCACTTCCTTTACCATCAGCGCACCATGGCTGCCATGTGTACCATCCACAGGATGCGCTGCAGCAACTCGTCAAGGCTTCTTCGACAGCACGTCCCAATCCCGCAACCTCTACCACCTAGAAGGATAAGGGCTGCAGGCATATGGGAACAACACCACCTGCACATTCCCCTCCAAGTCACACACCATCCCGATTTGGAAATATATCGTCGTTCCTTCATCGTCATTGAGTCAAAATCCTGGAACTCCCTTCCTAACAGCACTGTGGGAGAACCTTCACCACACGCACTGCAGCGGTTCAAGGAGGCAGCTCACCACCACCTTCTCAAGGGCAATTAGGGATAGGTAATAAATACTGGCCTAGCCAGTGACGCCCAGATCCATGAACGAATAAACAAAAAATTAAAACTTAATAATATATTCACACGGGTGCAGGATGATGTATGAACCAAAGTGCCTTCAGTAAACATGTTAATCAGTTCTGATAAGAATCTTCTGATCTTTGTAACCTGCTGACGGTAATGTCAGAGTACTTTGGCTTCAAACATCATAAGGTTCCACAAATTTTCAAAGCAATAAAATCAGGTAATTTCCTGTTAAGAGGTGTTAATGGGGACCCTGGAGTTCTGAAAATGAAAACTGATCTACCCCAGTGTACTGAACAGAATTTTAAAAAATAAACCTTCTGCTGTGTGACAGCTGCATTAACTGGGTTGGAAATAAAGCAAATAGGATACTTAAGGCAGAATTTCATTCCAGGTGGATTTAAACAACTGGTATTTAATTACGTTTTGCAAAATCAGAATAAGCTGCCTTTCATTTGATGAAGAACACGAGCGATGGACTTTCTTTTAAAAAAAAAGAGAGATTAAAAGTTGTCTTTATTTCATTTTGACATTGTCTGAATCTCCCTTTTATAGTTCAATACGCTGTGCATGTTGAGGTTTGAAAGGTGGAAGCCCTACGTGTTTGAAGTTTCATCACATTGGCAAGCCGATGATCACACCCTCGAGCAGCTCACATCCTGGGGTTAGAATATGTTTCCAATCAATACATTCAGTGATTGGGGGTGGGGTGGGGGGAGGGGAGTGGGATTGGCTCAGCTAAACAGAAAATATCGTTGCTATGAACTCCCACACCAAAGAAGTTTCTCATTCAAGGTGGTAATTTTGATTGGCAGCTCAGCAAGCCAAACCTTGACACAGAGCTGAGGGAGGGGTCAGAGGTCAGCTTCCATCTCTCCCTCTCTCTCTCGCACGGGGGAAGTCAGTTTGGGACAGGCTGACTCTGAAACAGTGAGAGAGGCAGAGAGGTCTTGCTTGCTAGTCTGCCAGAGGAAGGCTAAGAGGAAACAAGCTGAGATATGAACATATATCAGGAAAGGTTACTGCCAGTTAGTTCAGGTACTACTAACCAATGAGTGAGTTTAGTCCATGACAGGGACAGGGTGACATATTTTTATTATTTTTATGGTACGAGTAGCGGTAGGAAATTCATTGAATCTTCCCGTGAAAAGCGTATTCTGTTCATTCATATATTTCATACAAAATTAAACCAGTTTGTAGGTTCACAATTGGTGTGGCTAACTCGGGTACTTTTTAATCCACCTTTCAAAAAGATAGGAGAATGCATGTGTGTGTTAAGACTATAGAATCCGGTAGACACAAGTTTTGATTATGAATCCCTAGTCATGCTATCATATCACTGGATATTGGGAAGTGACGGTGCTCTCTTGATCGTAGGGGACATGAGCTCCATTTATGGGAGTGATGGGTGATGCTGAGCCAGAGAGATTATCTACTGTCGACCCATAAATTTCAGAAGACATGACTCATGCTGGAGTACAGCATCACGGGTGACCCACCCAAGTGACCATTCTCCAAGAGTGAGCCTAGAGAGTGTCTATTCAACCATGAAAGTGTTCGCAGCCAGGCCGAATCCTGTCATCACCCGATGCCCACACATACCACCCTTTCCAACAGAGGCCAGTGAACAGCAACTAGGAGTGCCGTCCTGTTTAATATCTCCCCATCTATTCTAAAGGCAATGAGGCCATTTGTAGCACTCTTTCCTGCTGCCCCTACTAAAAGCACCAGGTGTTTTGCTGTTGGAGGATCACCTCGAGTGGATGGTATTTCAAATATAGCGGTCTTAGTGGAGACAGTACATTTAAATCTACATCAAAGCGGGATTTCATAGTTGTACCCCAAAGTTATGCTGCTGAGTGTTTAAATTCTACACAAAAACAGTATTAAGAAGGAACATTTCATGAGCATTGATCTCTGGCACGTGGCAAAATGCAGATTCTGTTTTCCAGCACACTCATCCTTCACCTTAATGAACACAATAAGACAGCACAAGTCAAAAAAAACCTCATTGACGTCAAAGAGTCTTTTTTAGTGACTAATAATGTTACTGAACAGGTTTACATTGCCTTCAAGAAGGATTTACTGCATCTGACAAGTGGGTTTCCGCAAGTCTTCAGCCTGCTGACCCCAATCAGGGGACTTTGAGACGTTTCCTTTTATCAAAGGATGGCTTTTCAAACAGATGCTTTTATTACGTTTTAAGCTTGAGGCATTTTCTTCCTAAACATCAGCATTACTTAAGTTTAAAAAAAATCAAGGCAAAAGTAATCGATAATAGATTGTCTGATCCATCACGGATCACTCAACAACCTTCTTCCATTTCTCCATATTTCTTCCAATAGCTTAAGATCCTCTGATGCTTAAATCACTCTGGAAATCAGTTATTCTTTGCTACCCAGTCTCCTTCTAAAGTTAGCAGCACACATGACTAAATCTGTTTAGTATTTTAAAAATTCTAAAGATTTGTCCTGATGGGATGTCACGGGCCACAAATTAGTCATGAATCATCACAAAAACCGTAATGTACGGTACAGCATGTTAGACTTAAAACACACAGCACCATGAGTTTGATCCCTCTCAACTTCACCGAGGTCCTTATTGTAGTCACTCACCTTCTTGTAGTAGGGAGAGACTGGTGGGGGAACAAAGACTGTGGGGGTAATTTTAACGCCCCCACGACGGATGGGAGGGGTCAGGGGTGGGGTTAAAATCAGTAAATATGTTAAACCCGACACCAACCCGCCGCAAACGCATTTCTGGGTTTTCCGGCCGCAAACACATGCCCCTGCTCCCTCCCCATAAATATCGGGGCCCGTAATTCAGGCCTTTATTTATTGGATTGGCACACACTACCTGCCCAGAAAGAGGATTGAGGGTTACAGAAATATCAACAGATCCAATTGATTCCAATGGAAGCAAAAAAGTACAGATACATTGGAATGGGGTGCAGGGAAAGAGTCCATGATCGAATTAGTCAAGATGGTCGAAGGAGCTTGCTTGATGGGCCGATTGGCCTTTTCTCCTTCTAAGCTTCGTTATGTTCTTATGTTATAATACACCTTTGTACATTATTGCACAGAATTCATTCCATTTTTCAAACTGTCCTTTCACTTTGACAAAAAAGTGGAGGTGTTTCAGTGAAGTTTAATGTATTTACGCAATAAACACAAGATAATAGACAATTAGGAGTGTGTGAGGGGTTATAACACATTTCAGGGTTTAGAGGATGTCAAACTGTAAGATCTGCGAGAGCCTCAAAACATAAGGTTGTGTGGAATTTAAATACGGTGCAAGTTGTTCGCTTTTGAATCGCTAATAACGGAACAATCAAATATTGAAAAACAAGAAGACATTACACTATTTATATTTTCTTTCTGTGAATTCAGAAATGTTTTGTGGTTCTGTGTACGGCTACAACTCGCACAAAGATTAGGACCCAGAGTGGACATTTCCCCCTGCGCAATTAGAAGATCACTCCATTTATAATGTGGACTCTCAGATGGATGTAAACGATCCCATGGCAATATTCGAATGAGAGCAAGGGAGTTCTCCCCGGTGTCCTGGCCAATATTTATCCCTCAACCAACATCACTAAAACAGAAGATCTGGCCATTATCACATTGCTGTTTGTGGAATCACGTTGTGCGCAAATTGGCTGCTCTACAAAAAAAATACTTCACTGGCTGTAAAGCGCTTTGGGACGTCCGGAGGTCATGAAAGGCGCTATATAAATGCAAGTCTTTTTTCTTTTTATAAAGCAGTAACCTCTCCCATCTATTGTCATAATCTTGTCATCATTCTCCTTCCTGTCACATGATCTAAAGCCAGACTGCAAACCCCAATGATAATGCTTTAATGAATGGTGAATGCTGCTGACGGAAAGTACAAATTGCAACAGCAGAATTCAAATGAGAAAGCTCACAAAAGCAGGTGAGGGGGTGAAGGAGGTGTATGGAAGGCACGATCGAACATATAGTAGGAAAACTTACAGGCGTCTGAGAGAGTCTTCAACGACGTAACACTCAAACTTAGAGTATAAAAAAAATCTGGTTAATACAAGACTGGGGTGAAATTGCGGGGAAAGGCGCGGGGTCTCAGAAGAGGCGGAATCACTTTTGCCGCCTGTTATATCGCACGCCCAATATTCAATTCCACTGCAGTCAATAGAACTGAAGAATCAGGCTGGGCGTGTAACGGGTAAATGATACATTACCGCCTGTTTTGTGTCCCCGCGCATGTCCGATTTCACCCCCAGACATGTTTTTCCAATGCTGCAGGGGAGAAACATGCTCTTTAACTGTTAGCTGTAGTGAGAGGTTAAGAGAAGTTGTTGTTGCAGAGGGTGGTATATGGATTGCCCTACCGGAAACAGAACCAATAATATCTTTTAAAAGGGCTGTGGATAAATAATTGAAAAAGAAACATTTAAAACCGGTACGGGGAAAGGGCAGTGGAGTGTGGAGAGCTCTTTCAGGGAGTCAGCACAAGTGTGATGGGCCAAATGGCCTCCTTCTGTGCTATAAAAATTCTGATTTGAGGATACTATGACTGAGGCTCAGGACTGTAGCAGGGAGAGCACTGAAAGGAGGATACAGGAGTCCCATGGCTTCTGAAAATAGTGCCAGCAGTATTTATGGGTTTTTTAAAAATTCTTTCTTTATTGCCTTTGAGGAGGGTGGATGGAAGGGGGTGACAATTAGATGAAATGGCCACAAACTGGAAAACAACATTCATTACCACAGCAATTTGTGTCCTGTTATACAGCAGGGTTTAATCTTTCAATCAGCGGACAAGCACAGAACTGGTGAAAAAAAAGTGAGTTGTGTACAATGCCGACAGTTCTGCGATGCTCACGCTGGGTGCCAGCTTTAAATGCTATAACTCACGTCGCCACTTCCAGCAATGAATTCCATGCATGGCACACAATACCTCTCAATTCTGACAGCAGCAGAACAACCTGGTCTGCTCAAACCTGGTGGGGGGGGGGGGGGGGGGGGTGGGGTGGGGAAAGAAGCTGCTGGCAATCAGACACGGCAAAGCGTTAATGGTTTTCTCTCTTACGCCTAGAGCTTTCACAACCCAATCTATCAAAAAACTAAAATATAATGGATGTTTTTCTTCCCAACATGAAAGTGCTGCCTTGCCGGCTGGAAAGCATGAAAGAACTCCAGCCATCTCCTCACCCTCTTTCAAACACGGATCTACAGGAGAGAGTCCTTTACATTGTGTCTGCTCGTAAACCTCACAATGGGGGGGGGGTGAAAGCAGAGAGTTACCAAAAATATATTTTGGACACTGGGACATTGTAAGAGTTGTGTTTTTTAATGTGCACATATAAATTAAGATCCCTTGAAGCATTGACCTACGAAGAAACAATAAACTCCTGTGGTTCAGTATTCCAGGGAAAGTGCAATTGTGACTCCCAGTAAATACAGATTCCAAGGCTTCCTTTTCAAGCTGCTCTTGTATGTTGTTTCCTAGGGGGTGATTTGGACTGTTTTGAAATCTTATTCAATGTTCATATTTACAGCTTAATTTATTTCACAATACGTACATTAATCTTTCAGAAACGTAACCAACTAATCTATGATAGCATGAGAAAAATTAAAAGTTGAGCATAATGAATATGTGGGAGTAGTTACAAAGGCAAAAATCTCATTGAAGAGTTCAGATAATATTGCTTTCATTTGATAAGAGTCCTTTCAACATTACCATAGTATCATAGTAGGTACAACACAGGAGGATGCCATTCAGCCCATTATGCCTGTGCCGGCTCTTTGAAAGAGCAATCCAAGTAGTCACATTCCTCGGCACTTTCCCTATAACCCTGTAAACTTTGCCCTTCAAGTATTTATCCAATTCCCTTTTGAAAGTTACTATTCAATCTGCTTCCACTACCCTTTCAGGCAGTGCATTCCAGATCATAACAACTCGCTATGTAAAATAATGTTTCCTCACATCACCTCTGGCTCTTTTGTCGATCACCTTAAATCTGTGCCCTCTAGTTACCGACCCTTCTGCCACTAGAAACAGTTTCTCCTTATTTACTCAGTCAAAACCGTTCATGATTTTGAACACATCTATCAAATCTCCTCTTGACCTTCCCTGCTGTAAGGAGAACAATCCCAGCTTCTCCACATAACTGATGTCCCTCAGCCCTGGTACCATTCTAGTAAATCTCTTCTGCAATCTCTCCGAGGCCTTGATATCCTTCTTAAAGTGTGGTGCCCAGGATTGAACACAATACTCCAGCTGCAGCCTAACCAGTGATTTATAAAGGTTTAGCATTATGATTTGAATATTGGCTTGAAGTTACGGCAAGATGCCAGATAATTTTTATGGGATGGTTGTCTTCAGTTTCAGGCCTGCCCACAGCAGTTGCCAATGCATTTCTCCTCACTGGTTGTGGCATGGCCGATGTCATTGCTGCAAGTTTATCTGCTAATTCTACAACTAGAATACATCATGTATCCGGGAATGCCGCTAGTCTGGTTTTGAACTGGATTTTTAAGCGAGCACTCCAGGCATTATGAAAGGGAAAATGAGAACCAGGGGTGGCACTGACCGCAACTGTCAGCTGCACCCTCAACTCTGCCCCCATCTCCTTTCTTAATCATGGACAAAAACTGACATTCTCCTGTTATTCACTAAAAGTCTGCTCTTGAAAATAAATGCCCATTTTGTTCCTCACTTAGGGCAGCTTTTTCCAAAGCTCAGTCCAGAATAGCTAGGGACTAGGAAAGAAAGAACTTGAATTATATAACACCTTTCACGATCTCAGGATGTCCCAAGAGCTTTACAGCCAATGATGTAATGTAGGAAGCGTGGCAGCCAATTTGCAAACAGCTAGGTCCCACAAACAACAATGAAATAAATGACCAGGTCTTGGGTGTTGGTTGAGGGATAAATATTGCCCAGGACACGTCCGTGAATTCCCCTGCTCTTCTTCAAAATAGTGCCATGGAATCCTTCATGTCCACCTGAGAGGGTGGACGGGGCCTCGGTTTAACGTCTCATCCGAAAGACGGCACCACCGACAGTGCAGCACTCCCTCAGTACTTCACTGGAGTGTCGGCCTGGATTTTGTGCTCAGGTCTCTGGACTGCGACTTGAACCCACAACCTTCTGACTCACAAGCAAGAGTACTACCCACTGAGCCAAGACTGACACCTACAATTGATATCACTGCAAAAAAACCAAAGGCTCTGGACCACGTAAGAGACAACATAAAAGAAAAAAGGTTCAGAAATGGCATGAAACTTTAGGCAGAGCTCTTTAAATCCATCTCAATATCCAGGGCTCTGCCTAGCAATCCTGAATATCCATTGTGAATGGGTAGAAATATGAAATCAGTGATATGAAGATAGGAATGCCGGGAATTGCATGAACATTTAAATCACATCATTGGGACCTCATCAACAGATTAAGATTAAGCTCCCATCTGCTTCAAGTATGCGTCAATCAAATCCATAAAACCAAAGCGAAACACCAATGTGGCAGAGGTTGGGCATCACCGATCTTCGCCCCATGTATTGGCCATTTTATAACCAAATGAAAAAATCTCCCCTGCTGTGCCTCGTGAAGTGGGAGACAATAATCACTGGGGATTATCCATCTTGCCAATGTGTTTTCATCAGAAGCAAAGCAAACCTCAAAGTTCAAACCATGATCCCACCCCCTTCTCTATCCTTATCCAGTTCTGTCCAGGCCCCTGTCCAGTTTGGTTTTTGGCAAAACATTGGAACTCCATCAGTGCAGTAAATGAATTACTACTGAAAAACACACAGGTCTCCTAGCAACAGATGCAAGAAGGATGCAATTGAAACCTTTGTTAGAACTTTCTGGAACTCAGCCTGGAAGACATCGCTCCTATCATTAAAGTAACAAATCACAGTTTGACGAGTCACATCTATCTGCTTCTTACTTTTGTCATTTTGCTGCTCTGTGATTCTTACTTTCCTTGAAAACTGGTCACTGCCTGAATTTAATGTGCTGAATGTGCCTGCCCACACTGAGAAGCACAGCCACAGCTAAATGGTGAGAGGCAGCAGTAATTACATGGATCATGTATCAGGTTCCAGTCTGAAGGGTCATTTTTCATCCCACAGTCGAGAATCCCACCACAGACAAATGTCACCTCCACTTCCTCTTTTCTACGCACGTTATTTACCGATTAAATTGGAAGCTTCTGCCATCCTAACTCATAGCCCTACGCAGAAGGCTCACCACCACCTTCTCAAAGGCAATTAGGGATGGGCAATAAATGCCGGCCTCGCCAGCGACGCCCACATCCCATGAACAAATTTTTAAAAAAGGTATTTGGTTATTGAAGAAAATGAACAGCAGGAAAGGCGGATATTATTCAATTCACTCCTTTCTACATTCCTTTCTCAAAAGATTTTTATTCCACGAAAATGACGAAACTCATTTCTAAAATGCAAACGCCACCACGACCGACACAACAGAAAGAAAAAATGCAAATGATGGAAAAACACAGCAGGTGCGTCAGTACCTGAAGACAAACAAGATGTTGATGGACCTGCTGTGCATTTCTAGAATTTTCTGGTCTTCACCACAACAGATTTTTTAAAAACTACAACAATCCTTTTTGAAAAGAAAAGAAAGACTTGTATTTATATAGCACCTTTCATGGCCGCAGGACGTCCCAAAACGCTTTACAGTCAATGTTGTAACATAGGAAGTAGGGCAGCCAATTTGCACACAGCAAGGTCCCACAAACAGCAATGAAATAAATGACCAGGTCATCTGTTTTAGATGTCAGTTGAGGGATAAATATTGGCCAGGACACTGGGGAGAACTCCCCTGTTCTTCTTCAAAGAGTGTCGTGGTATCTTTTACATCCACCTGAAAGGGTAGACGGGGCCTCAGTTTAACGTCTCATTTGATTCGACGGCACCTCCGACAGTGCAGCACTCCCTCAGTATTGCATTGAGGTGTCAGTCTAGATTAAGTGCTCAAATCTGTGGAGTGGGACTTCAATCCATGACCTTCTGACCCTAAGGCGAGAGTGCTGAGCCAAGACTGACACTGCACAGTGTAACTGGAGACATCAACAAAGTATGATTGGTAAGGGTGTCTCTGGCAACCAGCGAAACATGAAAGGAAAACCTTTGTTAGTGTTGATGGAAGATATGGAGTTCTTTTTCAATCAACCAGATGCAATTCAGTAAAAGGAATACAGATGTTCGCCGTCTCTGATGATTGGCCCTCTTTTCAAATGCTGACTGACCTTACACACATTCCCAGCATTTTCCATTTTGTTTCCTATCTGCAGCAGTCGGCTTGTCTGAATCCAGTTCAATTTATATTCACCACCAACCGAGGAGTCAGTCTTCAGGTACACACCAATGGATCAGAAAGTACTCGCCATTTCTCGATTACTCAGCGGTTGCACAATCGCCTACTACAGCCAGTTTAAAAATGAACATACCTACAAGGAGAGCATTGCATATTTACAATGTGTTGGTCCGGAGTTTCCTCGGAGCTGCTCCTGCTGCACCGTCATAACTTCGTCAGAAGTGTGGCAGAAACCCCGTCTGCACAAACAGAGTTTCCGCCGCACTTCCGGCGAAGTTACGTTGTCAGAGTGGGAGCAGCTCTGTGGAGATTCCGGGCCGTCCTCCAGGAACTTCCTCGGTGACTCTCCCGATCAGCCACCGGAACTGCGGTGGAAGATCAGCAGAAAACCCCGGATAATCTGTGTAGGGCATCAGGGGGCGGGAATGGTAAGAATCATTATCCTGTCACTTGTACATGAAACCATCATGATAAAAATGATGGGTGTCTTTTGTAGCTGTTCCACCACTCTGAAGAGAAAAGGATTTGCTGAATGCTTTTTCTTGCAGGTCCTTTTTGTTTTGGGGGGGGGGGGGGGCCACACATCAAGATTTAGATCCGGCTCAACTGTGAAGCATATACTTTTCATGCTACCCTCTTTCAGAATTGGCATGATGAACAGTTGCACTCGGATGAGATTCAGAAGGCAACGCGAGAAACAATCCTTTCTAATCTGCATTATGATTACATTTCGAAAGCGCCTATTAATGAGTTCCATTAAGTCAATACAACATGCCGACCAGCAACAAAGAAAATTATCTGAGAGATTTCATGCCGTTTCCTAGCACTTAAGGCTAAGTAATAATAATAAAAAATGGAATGTTCAAGTAAATGGGAAGCGTGACATTAAGCCCATCAAATGTTTCAATGGTTCAAACTCGAGTGAAACCCCTGGGGGTCCGGGAAATGAAAGTGTTGACAGTCCCAATTTAGATTCAGTTCGGCCATTTGTGCAGCCACTTTTTCCCAGAGTGTGCAGGACTCAGTGGGGTTGGGAAACACAACGATTGAGCTTCTGTCCTTCTAGTTCTGTTCTACACACTACCCCTTCTCTCCATACTCTAAACAGAAGGTACAATGGCAACCAGGGACCTTAGAAATGCACATCAGGGAGCCAGAAGCACACATCAGGGAGCCATCTAAAGAAAGGTCTCAAAGAGGCACTTGCTTTATCTAGGTTTACCAGAGTCATGGCAATCGTTACAAACCCAGGCAGCGCATGTTTTCAATTTAGTCGCTGAAAACATTTTCGCTGGGGTGAGGGAAAGAAATCACTGCGGGAACTGTCAAAAATTACAATTAAATGCAGACGCAGTACAAAAAGTATCCTCTTTACTTTCCAAAAAGTTTACTACTTTCAGGGTAAGTCGCGAATGCCTCCAGTCACAGCAGATTTCCGATGTTGAGAATGAATGTGTTGAAAAAGCATGGCGTTTTCTGAAAGGCATTTGGCAAAAAAAAATGTTGGTTGGTCAGTATGTGTCCAGATGCATCATTGAATCATACAGAAATATGTCAGGTTAGTTGTGCAAAATGATACAGCTGATGAAAATGCTGCTCAACTGTTCTACCCCTCCCTCAGATACAGGGTCTCTCACTGATGATCTGGGTCGCTTAGCTGCAAGTCATAGTGTCTCAGGGGCTACATAGAAGGGTAAACGCTCTTTCTGTTTCTGCACTTGCTGGGAGCACACCTCTCACCTGTGATTTTCCACCCATTACATTTAATGAGAAATGTGTGTTATAGTTTAAATCAACATTCCAAATCATTTGCATATATCTCGCGTTGCTGCTGGTAACAGATCTTGGTGGTGTGATTAAATTTACCAATGAGGCAGCAGTGCTAAGAACAGGCTATTCCAAACCTCCAGTCCAACAAAATTCAAACAGGACAAAGTAGTGCGTAAGGAACACGACCACAAGTGGAACTCAGTAGCCTGTGCTTTATAGGTTTAATTGTCTGAGTTTGTGGGCTAAATACAACCCAGGGGCCATAGTTTGGACACCTCAGCTTCTAAGTTTTATAGAAATCAGACTGTCAAGTCACAAGAAAAGGAATGAAATGAAGTGAATCTTGTTCTCGCTTTACAAAACGTAATAAGCAGTTAATGGGGGTCAGGTTCCACATGTACACTGAACGACACCCAGCTCTACCTCACCACCACTTCTCTCGACCCCTCCACTGCTTCTGTGTTGTCAGACTGCTTGTCCGACATCCAGCCCTGGATGAGATGCAATTTCCTCCAGTTATACATTGGGAAGACCAAAACCATCGTTGTTGGCCCCTGCTATAAACTCTGTACCATTGCCACCGATTCCATCCCTCTTCCCGGCCATTATCTCAGGCTGAACGAGACTGTTCACAATTTTGGCATCCTATTTGACCCCGAGCTGAGCATCAGACCCCATATCCCCATCATCAAATTCCTGGGCCATTGGAACCGGTTCTGGGGGAGGTGGGACCAGTACAAATTGGACGGTCTGCATCTGGGCAGGACTGGAACCAATGTCCAAGGGGGAGTGTTTGCTAGTGCTGTTGGGGAGGGTTTAAACTAATGTGGCAGGGGGATGGGAACCGATGCAGGAAGTCAGTGGGAAGTAAAGCGGTGACAGAAACAAAAGGCAGTAAGGGAGAGTGTACAAAACATGACCAGACAGATGGTCTGAGAAAGCAGGGCAAAGACCAAGGGAAGTCTAGATTAAACTGCATTTATTTCAATGTAAGAAGTCTGATGGGCAAGGCAGATGAACTCAGGGCATGGATGGGTACATGGGACTGGGATGTTATAGCTATTACTGAAACATGGCTAAGGGAGGGGCAGGACTGGCAGCTCAATGTTCCAGGGTACAGATGCTATAGGAAAGATAGAGCAGGAGGTAAGAGAGGAGGGGGAGTTGCATTCTTGATTAGGGAGAAGATCACGGCAGTAGTGAGAGGGGATATATCCGAGGGTTCGCCCACTGAGTCCATATGGGTAGAACTGAAAAATAAGAAGGGAGAGATCACTTTGATAGGATTGTACTACAGACCCCCAAATAGTCAACGGGAAATTGAGGAGCAAATATGTAAGGAGATTACAGACAGCTGCAAGAAAAATAGGGTGGTAATAGGAGGGGACTTTAACTTTCCCAACATTGACTGGGACAGCCATAGCATTAGGGGCTTGGATGGAGAGAAATTTGTTGAGTGTATTCAGGAGGAATTTCTCATTCAGTATGTGGATGGCCCGACTAGAGAGGGGGCAAAACTTGACCTCCTCTTGGGAAATAAGGAAGGGCAGGTGACAGAAGTGTTAGTGAGGGATCACTTTGGGACCAGTGATCATAATTCCATTAGTTTTAAGATAGCTATGGAGAATGATAGGTCTGGCCCAAAAGTTAAAATTCTAAATTGGGGAAAGGCCAATTTTGATGGTATTAGACAGGAACTTTCAGAAGTTGATTGGGAGAGTCTGTTGGCAGGCAAAGGGACGTCTGGTAAGTGGGAGGCTTTCAAAAGTGTGTTAACCAGGGTTCAGGGTAAGCACATTCCTTATAAAGTGAAGGGCAAGGCTGGTAGAAGTAGGGAACCTTGGATGACTCGGGAGATTGAGGCCCGAGTCAAAAAGAAGAAGGAGGCATATGACATGCATAGGCAGCTAGGATCAAGTGGATCCCTTGAAGAGTATAGAGATTGCCGGAGTAGAGTTAAGAGAGAAATCAGGAGGGCAAAAAGGGGACATGAGATTGCTTTGGCAGATAAGGCAAAGGAGAATCCAAAGAGCTTCTACAAATACATAAAGGGCAAAAGGGTAACTAGGGAGAGAGTAGGGCCTCTTAAGGATCAACAAGGTCATCTATGTGCGGAACCACAAGAGATGGGTGAGATCCTGAATGAATATTTCACATCGGTATTTACGGTTGAGAAAGGCATGGATGTTAGGGAACTTGGGGAAATAAATTGTGATGTCTTGAGGAGTGTACATATTACAGAGAGGGAGGCGCTGGAAGTCTTAACGCGCATCAAGGTAGATAAATCTCCGGGACCTGATGAAATGTATCCCAGGACGTTATGGGAGGTTTGGGAGGAAATTGCGGGTCCCCGAGCAGAGATATTTGAATCATCGACAGCTACAGGTGAGGTGCCTGAAGATTGGAGGGTAGCAAATGTTGTGCCTTTGTTTAAGAAGGGCGGCAGGGAAAAGCCTGGGAACTACAGACCGGTGAGCCTGACATCTGTAGTGGGTAAGTTGTTAGAGGGTATTCTGTGAGACAGGATCTACAGGCATTTGGAGAGGCAGGGACTGATTAGGAACAGTCAGCATGGTTTTGTGAGAGGAAAATCATGTCTCACGAATTTGATTGAGTTTTTTGAAGGGGTAACCAAGAAGATAGATGAGGGCTGTGCAGTAGACGTGGTCTACATGGACTTTAGCAAAGCCTTTGACAAGGTACTGCATGGTAGGTTGTTACATAAGGTTAAATCTCATGGGATCCAAGGTGAGGTAGCCAATTGGATACAAAATTGGATTGACAACAGAAGACAGAGGGTGGTTGTAGAGGGTTGTTTTTCAAACTGGAGGCCTGTGACCAGCGGTGTGCCTCAGGGATCGGTGCTGGGTCCGCTGTTATTTGTTATTTATATTAATGATTTGGATGAGAATTTAGGAGGCATGGTTAGTAAGTTTGCAGATGACACCAAGATTGGTGGCATTGTGGACAGTGAAGAAGGTTATCTAGGATTGCAACAGGATCTTGATAAATTGGGCCAGTGGGCCGATGAATGGCAGATGGAGTTTAATTTAGATAAATGTGAGGTGATGCATTTTGGTAGATCGATGGGGAGGATTAATGGTAGGGCGTTGGGGAGAGTTATAGAACAAAGAGATCTAGGAGTACAGGTTCATAGCTCCTTGAAAGTGGAGTCACAGGTGGATAGGGTGGTGAAGAAGGCATTCAGCATGCTTGGTTTCATTGGTCAGAACATTGAATACAGGAGTTGGGATGTCTTGTTGAAGTTGTACAAGACATTAGTTAGGCCACACTTGGAATACTGTGTACAGTTCTGGTCACCCTACTATAGAAAGGATATTATTAAACTAGAAAGAGTGCAGAAAAGATTTACTAGGATGCTACCGGGACTTGATGGTTTGACTTATAGGGAGAGGGTGGATAGACTGAGACTTTTTTCCCTGGAGAGTTGGAGGTTTAGGGGTGATCTTATAGAAGTCTATAAAATAATGAGGGGCATAGATAAGGTAGATAGTCAAAATCTTTTCCCAAAGGTAGGGGAGTCTATAACGAGGGGGCATAGATTTAAGCTGAGAGGGGAGAGATACAAAAGGGTCCAGAGGGGGCAATTTTTTCACTCAAAGGGTGGTGAGTGTCTGGATCGAGCTGCCAGAGGCAGTAGTAGAGGCGGGTACAATTTTGTCTTTTAAAAAGCATTTGGACAGTTACATGGGTAAGATGGGTATAGAGGGATATGGGCCAAGTGCAGGCAATTGGGACTAACTTAGTGGTATAAACTGGGCGACATGGACATGTTGGGCCGAAGGGCCTGTTTCCATGTTGTAAACTTCTATGATTCTATGATTCTATCACAAAAACCGCCATTGTAACATTGTCCATCTCTGCCACTACCTCAGCCCATCTGCTGTCAGAATCTTCATCCATGTCTTTGTTACCTCCAGACTTGAGTATTCCAATGCTTTCCAGGCTGGCCTTCCATCTTCCAAAAACTTCAGCTAATCGAAAACTCTGCTGTCCGTATCCTATCCTGCACCAAGTCTTGTTCACCCATCACCCCCGTGCTCGCTGACCTACACTGGCTCCTGGTGCCCCAACTCCTCAAGTTTAAAATTCTCAGCCTTGTTTTCAAATCCCTCTGTGGCCTCGCTGTTCACTATCTCTGTAACCTCCTCCAGCCCTACAATCCTCCAACTGCGTTCCTCCAACTCTGGCCTGCTGTGCATCCCCCATTCCCTTCACCCCACCACTGACGGCTGTGCCTACAGCTGTCTAGGCCCTAAACACTGGAATTCACTCCCCTAAACCTCTCCGCCTCCTTTAAAATATCTCCTTAGATCTCACCTCTTTGAGCAAGCTTTTAGTCACTTCTCCTTCTCCTCATATCTCCTTCTTTGGCTCGGTGCCATTTTCAGA
Source organism: Heptranchias perlo (assembly GCF_035084215.1). Lineage (NCBI taxonomy): Eukaryota > Metazoa > Chordata > Chondrichthyes > Hexanchiformes > Hexanchidae > Heptranchias > Heptranchias perlo. The sequence goes on from NC_090333.1 coordinate 65,969,027, forward strand.
GTTTCACCTTCCTGCCCACTTTACAGAGCTGAGAGGTTTTAACAGCTGGTAAGGTGAAAGCTGTAAGAAAAAGCATTGCCCTCACCAGCGTAAGTAGCTGAAGCAGTCCCTTTCTTTCCCCTTTCCTTCTTGTAAAGGCACTAAAGCACTTTCAATACTACTCACCCATACAAAGATTCCCCAGCCATTGGGAAAATTGCTGACACCAAAAAAAGAGCAGTTTGCAAAAGATTTTTTTTTAAAAACAACCGCAAGTGGACGTGGGAAATGACCCACACACGTGCCATTGGTTTGAAGGTTTCAAAACCTCTACCCGTTTCACTCAAATAAATTGCCCAGTTCCTGGAGAAGCTCTGTGTGGGTGTGCAACGGGGAACACTTTGCTGCTTATATAAGGAGGAAAAGGAAGGCTTCAGTCATTAATGCTGTTGGTCTCCACCTTCCCCTTTACTGTTGGTGCCACTCCTGTTGAGAGTGGCACCGTGATAGGAGGTAGGAGCAAGGCTACACTTCCCAAGTCTGGAGACCCACTTCAGTGAGTCAAAGGCAACACAAACTCGACACTTACAGTACAAGCCAAACATTAATGTGCAATTAAGACAGCGGTGGTTTGATACTCTGATGACCCCAAGCCCATGAGGTGAACTCAGGCGAGAAAACAAATGCACTAAATTGGGGGCCCAGCCAATCTTTCAGGTAAACAGAAACTCTGTGGATACCATTGGTGGATGTGGTTCACACAGAGGTTTCATGTACACACAAGTTTGAAGGAATGCTGCAGTAACCCAGTACTGGCTCCGCTGGATGCTTGTGAAAGTAGAATCTATTAGATTGCTGATTTGTGAGTAACACTTCATTGTGAAAACAACTGACCACCCGAGGGAACCCGCAGCTATTTTAACCGGAACAAGTCAATGTATTTTCTCGCTTAAGGATCAAATCTACAACACCAACAACAACTTGCATTTATAGAACGCCGTTAACGTAGTAAAACATCCCAAAGCGCTTCAGAGGAGCGTTATCAAACAAAATTTGACACTGAGCCACATAAGAAGATATTAGGACAGGCTTGGTCAAAGAGGTAGGTTTTAAGGGGCGTCTTAAAGGAGGATAGAGAGGTAGAGAGGAGGAGAGGTTTAGGGAAGAAATTTCAGAGCTTAAGGCCGAGGCAACTGAAGGCTCAGCCACCAATGGTGGAGCGATGACAATTGGGGATGCGCAAGGGGCCAGAATTGGAGGCGAGCAGGGATCTCGAAAAATGGTAGGGCTGGAGGAGGTTACAGAGATTGGGAGGGGCGAGGCCATGGAGGGATTTGAAAACAAGGATAAGAATTTTTAAATCGAAGCATTGCCGGACTGGGAGCCAATGTCGGTCAGCGAGCACAGGGGTGATTGGTGAACAGGACATGGTGCGAGTTAGGATACGGCAGCAGAGTTTTGGATGATTTCAAGTCTATATTTCTATGTTTACAGAGGGTGCAAGATGGGAGGCCGGCCAGGAGAGCGTTGGAATAGTTAAGTTTGGAGGTAACAAAGGCATGGATGAAATAGCAGCTGTGCAAATTAAGAGGATTAGTACTCAGTAGGATATTCTATCTCATCTCTTTAATAATACTGTTAGGTGGGGATCTCCTGATGGCTCTCCGAGTTTATCGAGTGAGTAGCTGAACCATAAAGACAAGGACAGTCTCAGGTTCAATTCTTTAATAAGTTAGTTGATCTCAGCCTGTGCAAGAGTGGCGATCACTACAGGGTATGAATGAACATCTGCAGTAATACCGCCCATTCACTGCCCATTATTTTTGACTGGAGGAAAGTGGAATTGCTGACGTATATTTATAGAGGTTCACTCACCTGTCTCCAATTGCTCCCGAAGGTTTCAATAACTGAAAACAAACGGTGCCTTTCCTAATGGCACCCCTCCTCTTTGAAGATCTGGGGATCTGTATCCCTCAATCTCTTTTCCTCCACACTGTTAAGAGTCCTATCATTTAGGATATACTTCCTTTCACTGCAACTTTTCCAAAAATGTACTACTTCATGTTTCTCTCCATTTGCCACCTGTCTGCCCAATCTGCCAGCCGGTCTCTGTCTCCCTGGAATCTCCTGCAATCTTTCCCATAGTTTATCATGAACCCTATACTGGCATTACTCACAGACCTCCTGGCCGGCATGTAAACCATTTATATAACTGGAAAATAAAATGGCCCCGACATAGATCCCAGGGCACACCATAAATGACATCCTGCCCAATCAAACAACATCCATTTACCCCAACTCTCCCCATGCCATCTATCTATCCATGCAGCTACATTCCCCTCATCACTATATACTTTCAATTTTTTGACAATTCTCTTTTATCAAATGCCTCTGAAAATCCATATGTACAACATCCTCCAAATCCCCCTCATCTGTGATTTCCTCAAAGGGTTAAGTTAACTTATAACCTGCCCTTTATAAATCCATGCCGAATGTCCTTGATTAGCCCCTGCTTTTGTCAGTGCTCACTACTCTCATCCCGTGATATAGACTCCAGAGGTGTCACTTCCCGAGACACCACTCTAACATTCCTAGACATGAGCAGAGATTGGAGATAGGGCTACAACACTAGAGTCTGAATTTCCAGCCTACAGTCACTGCTGGTGAGGGCCACACTGGCAGTGGAGACTCCAAATTTACCCACAACCAAGGTAAAACTAACTAGTTTACAATTTCCTGGTTTATCCCTTTCCCTTTTCTTGAATAGGGACCAACATTTGGCAATCTCCACTGCTCTGCCACGGTTTCTGTTTCCAAGGCCTTGTGGAAAATGATGGGGATATACTTACAACAACTTGCATTTATATAGCACCTTTAACGTAGTAAAACATCCAAAGGTGCTTCACAGGAGCGTAATCAAACAAAATTTGACTTAGTATATACTTAGCTAAATTACGGGTGATCTTTGGATAATAAACCAGGTTCCATTAATGCTGACAGAACTCACGAGTGCTTTCACTGCAGGCGATACTCGGTTGTTTATTGTTCACGTGTATCCTCTTTATTATCCCTGCAGGACAACACTGGCCCATGATTCATGGGCGGTTGAAGGGGATTATTTAGCGGACAGGCAGCGGGATTATGCCGGCCTTCAGAACCTGCAGATGTTATAAGTGACATTCTAATGCCAGCTGTATTTTATCCCATCTGATGGAGCTGACCAACACTGGCAAAGGGGAAGAGCAAATTCTTAGGCTTAGGGTTGTATGAAAGTAAAAAGAAAACATCCATTGCAAAATTTATTACCATCAATTATCCTAATTATGCAAGAGAGTTTTTATCAGTGTGAAAATCTTTTTCTAACTCCTACGCTTTGATTAAAAGATTTTAGTATATTGTACCGACTCTTGGCTAGCTAAGGATCAACTACCACAGCAGGAGCAAGCCTGTCGAACATTATGTGCTACTCTGAAAAGCCTCCTTCCCAGTCATTCCAAAGTACTTGTTTCAGCAGAAATCTTCCAACCCCCACCCCACTAAGCACGGACTCTGCAGTATCGCTGCCAGGGCTGGGGTTAGAATTTACAGTCGCAGAAAGAGAGGCTTTCAAACTGGATATGGTCACATTCTAGCATCTGATCATTTAGTGAGGTCGTATAAAATTGTTCTCTCTGCTATTTTAGAGGAGAGAGCAATTTCAGGTCAGGTGAATTCATTGAGCGTTGGCACATTAATATCCCATGGCATTAGTTTTAGGTCTCTTGTTTTTGAGGGTGTAAGTTATCACAGTTTAACTGATGGGTCGCAGTCAGCGGTTTGTCTGTAGGAGTGGTTCCTTTTCTTGTTGGTCAGCTGGGTGTCTAAAGCCTATCACCATGTTTAAGAGTCACTGGACCAAGCAACTGAAACATTTAGACCTACAGAGTTTCTGTTTGCCCAATATGGAATGTAAACTCTCTCCCCATAGGGACATGTCCTACATACCCTAGTCCAGAGAGCTTAGGTACAGGTTGGTAGAACCAAGGTTTAGTTAACTCTCAAGTGCACACAGAGCTACTGCTGGAGTTTGGCCAACTAAAACCGTGCAGTGTACCAGTACAGAGCGCTGGCAAAGTTCTCACTACTTGACCACCCTATCTGTTCGGGCATTGGTTTATAGGGCGATCTGGAGCAGGATGATAGAAAGTCTCAGCTCCCAATGATGGGTATATCCCTCCAGGTTCTATTAGTGAACCGAGCTTGCTGGTCAATGATCGACAGTAACCTGGAGAGCTGCGGACCTGCCTGCTTCAGGTATCAGGGAGGTCGACTTGCTGCCAAACTTCCAACATGGGGGTTGGAGCCAGCTCGACCGCAAAAAGACCCCGCTTACACGGAGGGCTAGAGACAGGTGACTTGCATCGACGTGCCCTGCCTGTCTGTACTGTTTGATCTGTGAATCACAGGATCAAGATATAACAGTAGCTGGTAATTTACTGAGCCTGAAAAGAAACACACACACCAGCCTGTCATCATACCCCAGACTTCTAATATGGTAACAAAGTACGTTTATTATAAAATGCAAACTATTTCATCCCATTGCTCTCCTTCCCAAGTTAAAAAGTCCTTCATACGGTTGTCATCATCCAGTTTATGGTATTCCAGTGCGGTTATCGACCTCTGCAATGATCACAGCTGGAAAAGTGCACAAGCTACTGTGCTGCTATGGTTACCTTTCCTTATTGAGAGATACACTACACTAGGATGGTCTTTACCACAGACATCACAGGATGCTTTTGTAATCTGACACTAAACAACCACCTGTTGTCAGTCCAATATTCACTTTTTCCCTTCCTGAATTTACCTTAAATGCAGCTTACTGGATACTTACACTGAAATCCAAGTATTATTGAAGCACAAACTTATAGGAGAATAGAACATTTTTAGACCCACAACTTTGCACCAGTGTTGAATTTCCTCTGGTAGCACACTGTTCAATGCATTCATGTAAATTTTGATTGTAAGCTATTTTAATGTGAAAAAAACAGTGCACAAGAGGAGGAAGTTAAACCTCCTGGTGAATTACACAAAATTGGACGCCCATTTCCCACAGATGCTTTCTGTGTCCTTGCCATCTCCCTCCTTACCTCCTACAGGATCGTGCTGTCAGCCAGCTGGTGAGAAATTAGAGTTTTCACATTCCTCTGAACCTGTCACTGTAACTACAGAGGACTGCACTTATGAGAAAGCTGTGCAAATGCATCGCACGGGGCCCCCCTCTAGTAAGTCCGAGGTTTTTGCTGCACAATGTTTCAGAATCTCACCGTCCTTAGTCAGGAGGTCTGTGATCCATTCTCAGGCCCAGAGCAACGTGCTCCGATCCCACTTTCTCAACCTGGAAGTTGCTGGGTACTGACGGACAATCTGAGGCACCCTGGTGCGTGACAATAATCTCCTATCGGAAAAGAACGCTGTCAAGGAGTCGAGAGGCAACTCTCTGCAGCTAATCATGGGCATAATTGAGCAGCAAAGAGCAGGTGGAGCTGAACGTGGAATGTAATTCAAACCCTTTCAAAAGGAAAATTGTCACCTCCATTAGAATGCCGACATTCCATTCAAATTTCTTCCCATTACAAGGGAATCGTGACTCAAGTGTAAGATTTCTCAGCAAATTCATTATGGCATTATGTGGATTCAGTTGCGTGCTGCCTATCTACAGTCCCTTTCATCGTTTCTTCCCCCAGGACAGTTGGTGAAATAATTTTAAACTGTACCCTCCGATGTTGGCTGCACTGACTGGGAAGTAGAAATGTTTAACATTGTAACACGGAGGCTGCTTTTATTAAATTTCCTCACCCCCTAATTTTCTCCCCTCTCCCCAGATGGTGCCGACACATATAGGGGGTCTGCATCTCCCAGAGCTGGCAGCCTCTGGTACCCCACCCGAATGCTTCTTTTCCAAGTACAAGCCTAGGCGTTTGAGCCTAGATTTTCCGATTGGCGTTAACATAGCGCCGATCAGAAAATCTAGGCTTGAGTGAAAGCAGGCTTTTCCGCTACAGCAGCATCACAGCCGAGCCTTACCCTGTCCTCATCCAATATCTACACACACACGTGCGCACACACGCAAGCACACACATGCACGTGCGTGCACACACATACATTCCAGGTTAGCCAATAGAAGTGGGAATCCTTGGTGATAACCCCCTTCCTAATCTGCGCAATGTGGCTGATGGCAGCGCTCCATCACCACAGAATGCAAGGTAATCCTGCCTTCCTCTGAATTTACAATAACTGTTGTCTTGGCCGTGGTATCTGTGAGTTTGAGTCGTAATACACACCCACACCAACTGGGCCCCGCACAGAGAGTGGGCCCAGTCTCCCTGGATAAACACAATGCCAGGAGTGCCTACCAAGTGTCTCTACCTTGTAACTAAGAATCAGCAGCTCTGTGAATTTTGCAAATTAACTGGATTAGATGTGCTCGTCGTTTTGTAGACATGAAGCAGAAAGCCGGCCCCTTCGACATGGCAGCAAAATGCGTTATAAAAGGATTAGCACCAGAAATGCTCTCCCAAGTGTGGTGTGGTTTCTATGGACCCGGGCATCAACAGAGTCACATGGGAAAAACTGGGTGTCTGAAAGGACGGTTTTACGGTTACCTTTTTGTCTTTGTGAAGATCGTGTTCTTTTCGCACTGCGTCCAAGTCAGTCACGCCTCGGCTGAAGTCAGCCTCTGTACCGTCCTGCAGAGGTGCCTCGACAGCGTCTATATCGGTCTCTTCCGAAGCCTCTTTCTCTGCGCCAGTCAGCTGTTGCACTGGTACAGATCACAAAACAAGGCAAGGGATGAATCACTGTGAGACACAGAAATAAATGTACAACATACACCTAGCAAGAATAGCATTCAATTGAAAAACAGGCCAAGAAAATATGTTTGGAGACAAGTGACTGCCTGACTAAAGAAGAAATGTTGGGGTAGAAACTGGTCTTCTCTGCGCCTGTGCTACAGGTGTAAAATGGGTGCAGCAAGGGCCAACTTCGGGGACTGCGCCCGATTTTCGGATGGGCTTGATTTAGGCGGCCAGCGTTCCTGCTAGAAACAAACGGGGGGCTGATTAAAATATCGAAACGTGGGTCAAGTGACGCAGTTAAGGTCCCAGCGCAAAATTCGTATCAATCAGCGCTACTGCCTCAAACCGCCCACAAAGCACGGGCACTACAGGACAGGAGCTGGCCATTAAAGAGATCAGGAGCTGCGAGTGAGGGGAAGCTAGAAACATGCCTGGCGCTCATATTTCTTTGATATGTTCAAGAGTTTTGCGCGGTCCGGCTTTATTAACCTCAGCTCCTCGCGGCTGGGCGTTCTCTTTAAATTTCTCCGTGAGTGAAGTAAGTTGCTTGGTCAACCCTCTTCCCTCGTCCCCAATCTTTCCAGCCCTCCCCTTTAATGTCCTGCTATAGGCCCAAGATCAGTGCCACCCTGGCAGATTTCCTGCCCTCCCAAAGAGCGAGCTTTTTTTTTTATTCGTTCATGGGATGTGGGCGTCGCTGGCGAGGCCGGCATTTATTGCCCATCCCTAATTGCCCTCGAGAAGGTGGTGGAGAGCCGCCTTCTTGAACGAGATTTTACAACTGAGTGGCTTGCTAGGCCATTTCAGAGGGCAATTAAGAATCAACCACATTGCTGTGGGTCTGGAGTCACATATAGGCCAGACCAGGTAAGGACGGCAGGTTTCCTTCCCTAAAGGACATTAGTGAACCAGATGGGTTTTTACGACAATCCGGCAGTTTCACCATTACTGATACTAGCATTTTAATTCCAGATTTTTTTTAAATTTAATTAATTGAATTTAAATTCCCCAGCTGCCGTGGCGGGATTTGAACTCATAACTCTGGATTTTAGTCCAGGTCTCTGGATTACTAGTCCAGTAACATAACCACTATGCTACCTATTAGCAGTGTGATTAGTGCTGGCTATTCGCCTCTTCAATGATAATGACAACCGACAATGAGAACTGATTGAGCCTCCCCCTCCGATGTCATAGGGGGAGCCCCACACGCCCGATCTACATGACTCGAGAATCACCCCAGTGTGATAGGAACACAGATAGACTGTGGTGTAGCATAATCGCTTAATTCAGATTAATGATCTTGTGCATTAACTGTAATAGTACAGTTTATAGCAACTGAAATAGGATATTTACACTGGCTGGTGTCCAGCGGTCAGTGAACACCTAGGTATTAGCCTGTCCTATTCGGATGAACAAACAGATAAGTGCCTGCAAAGGTAAGAATTAGGGCATTAATCAACTGCTTAAGTGTACACAACGTAAATGGACATTTAAACAGAAACTGCCCTTATTACAATGGCGCCTTAAGAGCTGTAAATAAAACTGTCTTTTGATTTCCACAAGCTCAGTCTGAGCTGTTCTGTTAATAGATGAAAATACAATCTTGCAATGTACACATATACAGAGATTTAAGTCCCACCACAAATATTTTTTCTATTCTTGTGAATGAAGTATATCCGTCACACCCCGTCTGAGTACAAGCCAGGATGGATGGCATGTGGCTTTCACAAACACGAGCACATGTGTAACAATGTAAGGCCATTGCATATAGGCATTGCTGTGCATGGCCTCCTGCTCCTGCCTCTTATTAAAGAAACCCTAGGACCTGTGCCATTCCTCCAGTTCATTTGGTCGGAAGCTAGACTGAAACTGACCAACCACTTAACCCTAATCCCCTCCCCAAAAAACCTGTGGTGACAATCGGCGGGCTTGTGATGTGTGCAGGATTCATGTAATTTGAAGAATAAAGATCCTACAAGAAAGGTAATCTATCGTGTTCTTGACTTCAAACCCTCCACACACTGCAGAGCAATACCAAAGGAGCACAGATTTAGAAGCAACATTTCCACTTGTATTGTCTGCTGTTAACTGCCTGCTAATGGCCTCAAGATAGGAACGGTAGCCTTATCGCCCCCGTTAACACCGATGAAGAGGTGGCCGGCATTTTGAAAGGGGCCTATCCCTGGGCGCCCAGAGAGCCAGCCTGTATCGACAGGAATGCTCCTCCAAGCCCCACAAAAATAATCTGGGCCGCTGCCATCTGGGATGCCCACCCTCTTCAAGCACCATCCACCCCCCCTCCACCCTTACTTTGCTGGTGGCCAGGGGATGGCCCGATACTGGTAGGCCTCAATCTGGTGAGCTGCATCGAGCGCCCGTTTGGTGCCCCGCAGCTCACCAGCCCGATGTTAACGAGGCCACAAAATCACAGAAGGTCGGTCACCCAAAGGTCAAAATCAACCCCAATTACTTCAGCTGTCTGACGTGTAAATGTGTTACGAATGCCCCATGTGGCAAACATACATATCCCATCAATGGGAACCAGGAAGCAGCAGTGAAATGGCCAGAAAGGAGTGATGGGAGTGGCCCCCTTCCCCTGCAATCTTCTTCTCCTTAAGATGGTAGCAACGTAGGATACGCTGCCCCAGTCCATTTGGCTACCCAGTTGTTGGTTATTGGTTTACCTTGGATCCTACACAATAGGAAACTAAGAACTGTTGAGGCTGCCTAATTTGCTCAGTGCGGGAAACATAACTCAGGCTCTCTGAACATGTACACAGCGGAGATGATGTTTCAGTTCTGACTTGTAAGCTGGCGGATAAAATAGTGGGACAACAACTTTTCATCCCAAACTAAACTGAGAAGTGACCTTAGGTTAAAAACTCCAAGTGAATCGTAAGGGCTGCTCTGTCAGAATGCCAAAGCATTGGTCTACAATAGAGGCTTGCAGTTCACTATCTCAGCAAGTCAAAACCAATACTAATAGTGCAGTTCTCTATGTAAGAAACATAAACTAACCTTGAATGTTGTATTTTTTAAACATGTGAAGAAATAATTTACGGTCCCAAATGGGGACCAAAGAAAGCATAATGCCACAATTTTTAAACAAATTAAATAAAATGCAAAGCCAACTTCTGATTCTCTAATGGTCAAAACACAAATGCATCATGAATGATTGAAACTGCCAAACATGAACCCAAATAGAGCTAGGTTTTAAACCAAAACTCAGCAAATGCTAGAGAATATATGAATATATGAATATATAAGGCATCGATGAGATAGACTAACTGGCTTAGTAGAGGACCATTGGGCATTTTCTTCCCACTGGTGGATGTGCTGCAGGAACTAATAAAGGTAAATAGATATCCCAACACAATACAGTGTCAGTGTTTCCTTGGCCCCAATCAGTGCCAATGTGTGTGTTCAACAATGCCCAGCTGGCCAAAACTGGATTTCTTAAACTTAATGTATCTTGTTATGAATGCTACAGGAAACTAATACAGGCATTTCTTATGGTTACATTTCATGAACCAATTGCAAATTCAGCAGGTTGTGATAGTATGAATTGAAAAGCATGATTTTATGCATTACTCCAGAGAGCAGTGTTAGTGAATGGATTTCACTTAGTATTTAAAGCCATCAGCAGATATTGGTACAGACGTACTGACCCTCACAGGAAGGCACTTAGTCTGTTATTGATAATGTAATGTATTGCATGGGTCAGTATCCAAGGAGGTACTCTACAACCAAAGCCCAGCTGGGTACATCCTCTGTGCTGACTACAATATTCCAACTTGTCCCTCAGTTTGTGCTATCCTAATGCTCTTGTTTGCTTATTCTTGCCTGCTTTACTTGCTCTCCAAATGGCCATCTGTACCTATAGATATATAGTGGCATTTGAATGAGAAGAAAATGCATCCAGGTTGGTTTAAGGGCTTAGATACTTGAGTAAGGAGAGGAGGACAAGACAGCGGACTTTCTTCTCATTAAAAAAAGGGTCCAGTTAAATTTAGACGTTTGTAAAGTCAAGAAGCCAAGTTTTTGTGCAGAACCAGGAGTCATAATTACAAAATTAGGAAACAACCTGCGCTTATGTAGCACCACTAACATAGAAAAACATCCCAAGGTGACATTAGATAGTAACCATCAACTTTGTCAAAAGAGGAGGGTCTTAATGGAGGAAAGGGGTGCGGAGACTTAGGGAAGAATTCCAAAGCACCAGCCCTAGGCAGCTGAAGACATGGCTGCCAATAATAGGGTGAAGAAAGGGGTGTACATCAGGCGGAAGTCAGAGGGATGGAGAGTTCGGGATGAGGGAGGGAGAGGGTTACGGCTGGAGTAGGTTACAGAGATAGGGAGAGGTGATGTCATGGAGGTATTAAACACAAGGATGAGATTTTTAAATTTGAGGCATTGGGTGAACAGGAGCCAAACCAGGACAGGGATGGCAGGGGCGGTGAGTGGGTGGAACTTGTTGTGGCATAGGGTAGGAGCAGTAGTTTTCGATGAGCTGCCGTTTACGGAGGGGAGAGGACAGGAGGCTGGCCAAAAGAACAATGGAGTAATGGAGTCAGGAGATCACAAAGGCATGACTTAGCGTTTCAGCAGCAGATGGGCTGATATATGGGGAAAATGTTACAGAAATGGAAGTTTGCAGTCTTTGTGATGGAGGGAATGTGAGGTCAGAAACTCCGCTCAGGGTAAAACAGGATATTGAGATTGCAATCAGCCTGAGACCGTGGCCAGGGAGGAGATGGATTCAGTGGTAAGGGTATGAAGCTTGTGACTGGGGCCGAGATGACAGCATTGGTCCTCCCAAAGGAGATTTGTAAACTTTAAAGCTATGCAATAAAATAGAAAAAACCACCACCATCTCAACGAGTGCTGAACCTGTGGGATGTTTAAAGAAGAAAATGGACTTTTTCCATTAAAAAAACAAGTTACAGGGTTGCTAAAATTCCCATTTGGATACTCAGTCTCGCTGTAGAAAATGGACTGGGTTGCTATGGTTGCCTAAAGCCCAGAGGTCCGTCAGTTGTTTTTCTGACAGTAAGATTGAAAAGACTGATCCAGTGCTTATAAAACAAGGCGCTGAACATAATTAAAAAGTCATACCTGGGACGTTGGTGTTTTCAGCGCTCTCCTCACTTTCTTGGTCCTCCTCTCCATCCGCACTTTGCTCAGTGTGCTGCAGACTCAACTTGTGGCACACCTCAAAGGCTTGCCCTATAGTCCGCACTATCCTCATCGCTTGACTCTGGGACGGAGAGCAGGAAAAGAAAGACTATTACCTCAGTGTAATTCACTGAGACAGAGCTGGCCTTGTCAGAATGAATACTGCCAGATTTTATTTACTTAACAAGGCCATTTAACAGAACAGAGCTCCACTTTAACAGCAGGATAATACATTGTGCAATATATGGTGTGAGACCTGATGAGAGAGTGAGTCATCTGACAGACCATGAGCAATGCCACGGGAGGTCCATCTTGCAAAGTGCGTGTCAGAGGTGGTTTACAGAGTGTTCACGGTCCCACTGGACTCTCCCCAGACATGTTTCAAACCTACCTGACATCAATTTCCATGTTCAGAAAGCAGTGCCCTTTCTAAATATTTCCTGCTGGGAGAGGAGCTTTGCACCAAGTGTGTGACCAAGCATGCACAGAGTTCTCTCCTGGGCAGGATATTTGGCATTCCCAGCCAGGCAGTGTAAACAGGGCACTTACTGCCTGGCTGGAACCCATACTGCAGTTATACCAGTCCGAGATGAGGAGCTGCAGTAAAATGCAGCGTTTCAAACAAACAGCCTTACATTTTGATTACTTTTCCAACAAGTTCGCCACTGTTGAAAGCCTGAATCTCCGAGAGTGACATGTCCTGAGTCAGGGTACCAAAGAGGATCCCCTTCTACAGGGTCGCACTGAGTGTATTCTGTGCCCTTATTCCTGCCTACAGGAAATGGATATTTCCTCATTTCAGTCACGGTGTCTGAACTGTACTGGATCACGTGCAACTTTTCAACATTTATACGGCAAGGGGCATTCAGCTCAAAGTTATTTTTTTTTAAAGCCACGACAACCGTTTGTTACAAATGGACATGTAATGGCAATCCCGAGCAAAATCTGACGACAATAAAAGCTACCGTTCAGCGGTGAGCGATTACGAATTATGCTGCGGTGAGTGATTACAAACCAGCCCTGGCCCATGTCTTACACACACCAGCAGTAACGAGGAGAATTAATCTGCAGCCTGATTTCCAGTTGATTTATTTTTCTCCCCCTATTTACCTTCCTTTTTTATTATTACAGCCACGTGCTAGGAAACTGAGCCAGTATTTAACGGTCCAACTCTACCTCTCTCAACGCTTCAGAAAGAGCAGTTCCCAAATTAGTCATCTAATTCAGTTGAGATCCATAAAAGCCTACATTAACACATACTTGATGCAATCATTATGCACTCCAAACACATGCCATCAGATTTAGGAAATATCAGGACAAAATTAATAATCAGAGAGGTACTTCCTGCTGCTTAGAAAATTAAAATTAATTTCAGCGACTGGTATCCATATGTCACCGTGGCAACAACGAATGAGCTGATGTGGGTGCTCGTACACCAGGTAGCCCTTTCGTAGAAGGTGAAAGCAAATGCTAAAAGCAGAGCTCGCTGTTACAAGCTTGGTAAATCAGTACCTGGTAGATGATGACTGACATTAGACTGTAGATATGGATATGTTTCAGTTACTGGACGTCAAAAGCAATTCAGTGTGTGAATGGCGTGATGACATACTACACGCATGCGAGTCCCATTTGATACCAGTATGTTGTCATTTCAATTAAAAAAAAAATTATCGCCCTTGATTTAAAGGAGCTGTTCTCACCCAGAGCAAAGAGAAGTCCTGTTCTAGAATAGAACGTCAGTGTTTGGCTTTAATCTATTAACTAGTACATTGCTCCCACAACACATACACACACAAAAACACACGCTTTATATAATATATATATATACACACACACATACATATTATATATATATTTATATATAAAGAGCAGTAACCTATACATGTTCAGCTAAAGTGGAATTTGCTACCTTTTTTTTATTCGTTCATGGGATGTGGGCGTCACTGGTGAGGCCAGCATTTATTGCCCACCCCTAATTGCCCTTGAGAAGGTGGTGGTGAGCCGCCTTCTTGAACCGCTGCAGTCCGTGTGGTGAAGGTTCTCCCACAGTGCTGTAAGGAAGGGAGTTCCAGGATTTTGACCCAGTGACGATGAAGGAACGGCGATATATTTCCAAGTCAGGATGGTGTGTGACTTGGAGGGGAACGTGCAGGTGGTGTTGTTCCCATGTACCTGCTGCTCTTGTCCTTCTAGGTGGTAGAGGTCGCGGATTTGGGAGGTGCTGTCGAAGAAGTCTTGGCGAGTTGCTGCAGTGCATCCTGTGGATGGTACACACTGCAGCCACTGTGCACCGGTGGTGAAGGGAGTGAATGTTTAGGATGGTGGATGGGGTGCCAATCAAGCAGGCTGCTTTGTCCTGGATGGTGTCGAGCTTCTTGAGTGTTGTTGGAGCTGCACTCATCCAGGAAAGTGGAGAGTATTCCATCACACTCCTGACTTGTGCCTTGTAGATAGTGGAAAGGCTTTGGGGACTCAGGAGGTGAGTCAGTCGCCGCAGAATACCCAGCCTCTGACCTGCTCTTGTAGCCACAGTATTTATATGGCTGGTCCAGTTAAGTTTCTGGTCAATGGTGACCCCCAGGATGTTGATGGTGGGGGATTCGGTGACGGTAATGCTAATCAACCATGTGAAGTAACTAATTTTGTTGCAAGAAATGCACTGGATTCAGAGTTTAATGATGCAAATATAAAGTCTTCTTTTCTATATACACAATACGTGGCTCCAATTCCCTTTGATCCACACTGAAAATGCTTGACACCGTGTGCTGTATTTTCCTGCGTATGCCTATGTGCTCGCGTGTGTATGAAAGGCTAGTGACTGATATAAACCTGTGCCCTGTCACGGTGCATCAACGTACTGCACCCCAGGGCTCAAGTTAACCATGGGGTGTTTTTTTTTTTTAAGGTTAGTACCAGAATTAATTCATTACATTTATGCAAAGTTGGAGCGGAGAGGAAATGTAACCTATAAAATTAATCCGAATGGCATCTTTCTGTGCTGTATCATTCGATGAAATGTATTGGACACAGCAAAAAATGTTCTCTGAACTAAGACGCAGCAAACAAAATGCTATGAGTAGTGTGGTATGCAGAATGGAAACAATTAATTCAATTAACTGTAAGTGTTTCAATGATGATGAATATGAAACAAGCAGCCATCAAGAGCATGATTATGTAGAGTCGTCTGTTATTGCCAAACTTCAGCATGTACAACAGCGATGGCAATTTGCATTTAAATTGCGTCTTTAACGTAGAAAAATATCCCAAGGCACTTCATAGAACAGTAATCAGATATAAATGGATGCTGAGCCAAAATAGGAGACATTAAGAGGGGGCGACTAAATGCTTGGTCAAAATGTGTTTTTAAGGAGAATGTCAAAAGGTGGAGAGGGAGGTGGAGAGATAGAGAGATTTAGGGGGCGAATTCCAGAGTATAGAGTCTTGTTCCTGCAGAAACCTTCTATTTAAACCTCAGCTCAGTTGTGTGGTATTGGATTTTTTTTTTCTCCTCTCGACTTCTGAAGGCTCCGACTCTTGCTGGTATGAAGCCCCACTGGCCCTGTCAGCCCTCCGTGTGCGAGCCCAGAGAGTGAGAGCTGGCAGACTATTGGACTACAGAGGACTTAACGGCCAAGCCCAATCCTGTCCTCTCTCAATGTCCAGATGTGCATGTTTTCCGGCAAAGCTCACTGGTTTTCAACAAGGCAGCGAACCCTTCCTGATCTTCTGCCTTCCTTAGCCCAGGGGTTCCGAGACTGACTGCATCATCCTGACCACTCAGCACGGACTGGAAATCGAACCTGATGTCTCCCTGGTTTATGGCTCGTCTCATTTTCCATACCAGGCAAATGTATTTACCCACCAGGCCACTAGTGGCGATGTGATGTAGGATTGAGCATGGTTGCCTGATTCACACAGCTGTATCACTGCAGGGTCACCTCGAGAGACGTGCACACTAAAATGCATCTTATTTTTGTTGCATTTCCTCCACGTTCCTTCTCTCCATCTTTCCTCATACCATGAACATTTCCAGGTAAGTGGGTGGACAGAAGCCACCTGCATCCAATCATGTTCCCACAGAAATAGACCAGAAACTTATCTGGACCAGCCACATAAATACTGTGGCTACAAGAGCAGGTCAGAGGCTGGGTATTCTGCGGTCAGTGATTCACCTCCTGACTCCCCAAAGCCTTTCCATCATCTACAAGGCACAAGTCAGGAGTGTGATGGAATACTCTCCACTTGCCTGGATGAGAACAGCTCCAACAACACTCAAGAAGCTTGACACCATCCAGAACAAAGCAGCCCGCTTGATTGGCACCCCATCCACCACCCTAAACATTCACTCCCTCCACCACCGGTGCACAGTGGCTGCAGTGTGTACCATCTACAAGATGCACTGCAGCAACTCGCCAAGGCATCTTCGACGGCACCTCCCAAACCTGCGACCCCTACCACCCAGAAGGACAAGGGCGGCAGGCACATGGGAACACCACCACCTGCACGTTCCCCTCCAAGTCACACACCATCCCGACTTGGAAATATATCGCCGTTCCTTCATCGTCGTTGGGTCAAAATCCTGGAACTCCCTACCTAACAGCACTGTGGGAGAACCTTCACCACACGGACTGCAGCGGTTCAAGAAGGCGGCTCACCACCACCTTCTCAAGGGCAATTAGGGGTGGGCAATAAATGCTGGCCTCGCCAGCGACGCCCACATCCCATGAATGAATAAAAAAAATTGCTACTGTGACTAGCCACTAGGAAGTTCCAGGTTAGAGCTGTTCCCCCCGATTTTGTTTTCCATTTTGCTTCCAGCCTCTGTAGAGCCATCTGTCCTCTGCTTTGCACCTGCCCAGGTATTTCCACCGAGATCAGGACCCACGGAGTCATAGCTGCAAAACAATGTCCTGTCAATCGATCCATTGCACAGCACAATTGAGCACATTCTCAGTTTTTAAACGCTTATCATGTTTAGAAAGTAGACAAGTGAAAACCAGAGGATGGAGTTAAGCAAGTGCTGAACATCTGCATTACACTGCCTTCAAATCAGTCCCAGGACGAAGACTCGACCCAGTGTTGGGTTTACTTAGATGCTGACAGAGGTTTGGTGTGCACAATCTGCCAAATTTACACTGGCGATTGGAAATCAGATCAGGCTGCTCTGAGCAACGCAAAATATAATTTACCACCCCCCCACCCCCATCCCGAATTCGATGTCTGTTTTGTAGCACTAGCTTGCACAAGGGCAGTGAAGGCATGTACACCAGGACAGAGAGGAAAACCATGAGGACCAGTGATGAATTAAAGTGCGAGTGTGGAAGGGATGGAGAATAGACTCAAAATGACAGAGACGTCAATGCATCATCAAGTGTTGCTGTAACTTTGATGGACTATAGACTTCAGTTGGAATATGATTATAATTTTTTTTTGAAGAACAGCTGTGTAAACAGATGTTGGGGCATGCTTTTCTTCTGAGAGGGGCATTGGGTCTTTGTGGACTATTTTAACACAGTCATTAACCCATTTAAAATAAAGCCAGTGATTTGGTGACAATGCTGAGAGTACGAGAAGGAAATTATACATGTATTACGGAACAGAAGAGGGAGCAATAAGAAAGCAATTTATTTGCCAGACTCTTAGGGTTTGTAAGTTGTACACTTCACAGTATAAATGCATTCCTACATCAACTTTCTCATGAATTTAAATTTTTCCATTCCTTACCTGCTGCAGATTTCGTCAGATATGTTTCATAAAGAAAGAGAAAAAGAAAAAAGAGAAGAAGGAAGAGAGAGAAAGAACAAACTTGCATTTATATATTGCCTTTTATGACCTCAAGATGCCCCTAAGCACTTTGCAGCCAATTGATTATTTTGAAATGTAGTCACTGTTGGGTAATTTAGGAAATGCAGCAACCAATTTTCACACGAGTTCCCACAAACAGCAGTGAGATTAATGACCAATTAAACGGTGTTGTTTGAGGGATAAATGTTGACCAGGACACCGGAGAGAACTCCCCTGCTCTTCTTTGAAAAGCTCCATGGGATCTTTTACGTCCACCTGAGAGGGCAGACTGGACCTCAATTTAATATCTCATCCGAAAGATGGAACCTCTGACAGTGCAGCACTCCCTCAGTACTGCGCTGGACTGTTAGCCAGGTTAATGTGCTCAGGTCTCTGGAGTGGGACTTGAACCCACTACCTTCTAACGGAGAGAGGAATTCTGTCTCCCATTTACTGCCTGAATCGGTCCCATGGTCCTCAAGGTGAAAGCCAATTACAGTGAAACCTGTACAAACGGACACCCCCAGGAAAGACACCTGCAAAAAACAGGCACTTACTGACCGTCCCAAATAACTTACATTGTAATAGATACAAGCTGCACCTTGAAACCACGGACACTCGCAAATTACGAACTAGGGACAGCCTTCAATGCACCAAGCTGGTTTAAACAAAGGACACGCAGGTCAGCCTGAGGTGGCAGCAGGTGGAAGAAACTGTCTTTCTGTAATGGAGATCTCTTTACCCAGTATGCATAGCGGCAGAGAAACTGCTCTATCTCTGGGATTGAATGCTTGCACCGCTCTGTCCCAGGGATAGTGCAGTTTCTCTGCCGCTATGGATGCTGAGTAAAGAACTCCCCATTCAACAAAAGCAACCTCACATCTGACTACATCACAGGGTTCCCAACCTTACCAGAATGACCTGGAGTTTCCCGGAATTGAGGGTTCCTATCCCGAGCGCTGCCTCCAGTAGCCTGGGAGATGGGTGATTTAAATTCCCCATGGCAGTGCGCCCACATGAAAAACAGACACTTATTTGAGGTACCCTAAGTAATGGCTAACTGTTAGCCTGGTATCGGGAGTCAGAACAAGGTTAAACTGCATTAATTTTAAACAGAATCATTTCCCGCCTTTTCCAAGGAGCTCATCACTGGCTACTGCTCGGTGCAGAGAGCCGCGTCCGCCCGGGGAGGGGGGTGAAGGCAGGGAGTCGGGGGCCTTGAAATCACGGGGTGGGGGGGACTGAAATCGCAGAGGGCTCAAGAGTTGGGTGGCGGGGGGGGGGGGAAGAGAGGGAGACTAGGGAATGGGGACCCAAGGGAAGAAATGGAGACGGGGAATGTAGGCTCGAGGGGAGATGGAGACGGGGAATGGGGGCTCAGGGGAGATGGAGACGGGAACAGGGGCTCAGGGGAGAGATGGAGACTGGGGAATGTGGGCTTGGGGGAGAGATGGAGATGGGGAAAGGGGGCTGGGAGGAGAGAGAGAGAGACTGGGGAATGGGGGCTTGGGGGAGAGATGGAGATGGGGAAAGGGGGCTGGGAGGAGAGAGAGAGAGACTGGGGAATGGGGGCTTGGGAGGAGTTGGAGAATGGAGAATGGGGAATGGGAGCTCGGGGGGGAAGAGAGGGAGGCTGGGGAATGGGGGGGGGGGGGGGGGAGTTGGGGAATGGGGGCTCGGGGGAAGAGAGACTGGAGAATGGGGGCTCAGGGGGGGGAGACAGGGGAATGGGGGTCGAGAGATGGAGAGAATGGTTTCCCCTCTTTGCCTGCTCAGGGGGGGGCCTCCTGGTTCTTGGAACTTCTCACATAACAGCTGCTGGCGCGAAACCACAAATAAAGATTCACAACTACCGGGGACCCAAACTTTATAAGGTAAATCATAGAAAATTTATGGCACAGAAGGTGGCCATTTGGCCCATCATGTCCGCGCCGGGCCTATCAGATGTCATATGATCAGATGTCATGTGATCAATCTCCAGGAACACCTCCAATTGGAGTTGGCAACCCTGCTCCACCAGTGCATCAGGTATTAATGAGCTGTTACCAACCCACTACCCACCCCCCAGCACTTCAAACATTAGCAGCTGCAGCACATGGAGGGACAGGGTCCCAGACAGGGGACTGCAGGATATTAATCCCCCCCCCCACCCACCCCAAATTGGCTAGGATTTCCCAGGCACTCCAGCTCTACAGCAGCCAACGTAGGAGATCCCAGGATCAGGACATTCCTCCCTCAATGGAAAAAGATCCCTGGATGGCAATGAACTGGTAAAACCAACAAATAGAAAATGAACTGAAATCACATCCCACTGGCAGGGCTCCAGAATTAGGCACAATCCCAGGTGAGGATGAAAAAAAGAAGGAACGCTGCAGGAGATACAGCCAATCCTGGGATATTTGGCTCATCTGGTTTGCAATAACCATTTTGAAAATAAAGGAAACCTGTGCGAGTCCCTTAGATGTCCCTAATTTATAGGTGTCACTGTAATTGAATTAGTTGCTTTAGCTAGCTGTCGTATCCATCCATTTCTTCTCAATGAATGCCAAAGAAACTTCTCTCCATGATTTACCAGTCCATTGGGAAGACTGCTCAAATTAATAAAGGTAAGTATGCAGTACAGTTTATTTATGTTACAGATAGTTTGAAAAGAATGCCAGTAGATTAGGTGGAGTCCAATAATTACCATTATAATAAATGCTTTAAATACCAAAGTGATAGATGACGCTGCACTTAGAAAAGAAAACTTTTGAGAATTTGAAAATAAATAAAATCTAATTATATAAATAAAAGCTGCATGCTCTGAGCACCACTGCGTGTACTTTATATGGACAAGAGAATGACTTTCCACTGAACTGCAGCCAAATCAGAACCATTTCAACTTGTCACATCTCCATGAGATCAACAGCATAGTGACAACTTCAGCCAGCTCCCAATTCCAATTCCGCTGAGAAAAATGAAGTTGTTTATACGAGCCTGATCCTGAGCGATGGTCAGGCTCACCTCGGCCTTACTGAACCACCCACAGATAGATAAACTCGGACTCGAGGCCTGGATTTACGCTCCTCCTTAACACAACATTCTACAATGTCATCCACAGTGGGAATCCTTGCAGACAGAAATGCAAGGTAAGGGTGTGGACCTCTACAGTGGAAGGCTTCAATCGTGGGCTAGCAGCGCTCCAAGCTTGGGTTGCCAACCCTCCAGGATTGGCCTGGAGTCTCCAGGAAATTAAGATTAATCTCTGGGACACTGCTGTGAGCAACCCGGGAGAAAAATCATAGGGGCATTAAAAAAATAAAAACTTTTTTTTTCATTTGCTTTGAACACTTCTGTTTATTAGTCATAAAAATATTGGAGACGGGGGAAAAAAAGGATGTTTGTCTGGCAGTCATGCATCATCCAATTGGCTAATGAAGAGTCTTTTTGCTTTCCAATTGGCTGTGGGAAGATGGCGCTCTGTGAGGGCCAGGTCATGTGATCAAACCTCCAGGAATACATTCAACCAAAGTTGGCAACCCTACTCCAAGTACTTTCAGAGCACAGATCATTTGACAAACCACACAGCAATCCTGAAGAAAATGAGCAGTACCATCACTTACAGATTAAAAACACACACACACACACACACACACACACTTAATATCTGCCCTGAATGTTGAAAATTTTGCAATGGGCCTATGAAAAAAGCAGTGAGGGGTCACAAATTGGTGTCTGCAGGCTCCGGTCCTTGGGAGGCAGACCCAAGTTATACTGTCAGAGCATCACGCTGTGACTGCATCAGAGTTCAGTGATACAGGAGCACTGCACATACATGCTTGGATTATTTTGGGCAGGATCATTTTTCATGCTACGGGAGTGTTACAACAGCAGCCATTTTCTCCTAAAATTACAACAATTCAAAAATACATTTATAATATTCTCAATAGGTGCAGCATCTGTGCAGTTTTAAAACCAGCTTTAGAATCATAGAATTTTACAGAACAGAAGGAGGCCATTTGGCCCATCATGCCTGTGCTGCCTCTTTGAAAGAGCTATTCAATTAGTCCTACTCCCCTGCTCTTTCCCCAGAGCAATTGTTTCCCCCTCAATTATTTATTCAATTCCCTTTTGAAAGTTAGTGTTGAATCTGCTTCCACCACCCTTTCAGGCTTTGTCGGCTGGAGTTTGAGACTACCTCCGACAGGTGGTCTGGTGCCTTTTGCTTCAGTAAGCTCATGAGTGACATTATTAACCCGAAATATACTGTCACTGAAACAATGATGTGCACACAAGGCTTCACATAGGCATGAAAGCAGCAGTACAATTGTACCCCAAGTAGGACAATTTACAGATCACTGGAGTAAAAACAGAAAATGCTGGAGAAGCTCAGCAAGTCAGGCAGCATCTGTGAAGAAAGAAACAGAGTTAACGCCTCAGGTCGATGACCTTTCTTATTAGGAACTGTTCTTTAAAAGTCAATATATACAAGGTCATCGACCTGAAACGTTAACTCTGTTTCTTTCTCCACAGATGCTGCCTGACTTGCTGAGTATTTCCAGCATTTTCTGTTTTTATTTCAGATTTCCAGCATCCATAGTATTTGGCTTTTGATCACTGGATGCTGGCTGGGTAGCTTTGGGGAATATTATACAACGGATAGCTAAGAAAGAAAGAAGTTTTCTGTTCTTCACAAATGTGCTTCGGTCTGTGTTCACTTTGTTGGAAGTTTTACCAACAATGCTTGCAGATTCTTCAAAGACTGAGAGCAGAGATAGTTTTAGTTATTCTTTTTGAAGCTGTGTGACCTGTCTGATCAAATCAGCACTGACGGCAGCACAGATCCTCAGAGCAAATAGCATTTTCTTATTAGGAACTGTTCTTTAAAAGACAATATGTACAAGGTTAAGCAGCATTCCGACTGTAACTGAACAGGGTATGCACAATATAGTAACAGTTTCAGGCAGGAGAAGACCTTCGGTCCATGTAGCCCACCTATCCACGTTCTTCCTTGATGCATTTCTAACAAATCTGAAACCGAGTTGTTGACAAGAACCCATCTCTTTCCTTCTTGAAACCCATTAAGGTTTCTTTTGTTCCACTGTCCGTGCCAGTAATCCGTTCCACATAACTTACCACCCTGTTAATAAAAAAGCTCCTCCTGCATTTCCTATTGTCTTTTTTGTCCTTAATTTGTAAATATGACCCCACGTGTTTAAATTCTATACACGACAGAAAAGTTTACTTGGATCCAATTTGTCCAAACCTTTCATAATTTTAAACACTATCATATCCCCTCAGTCTTCTCTTTTCAAGAGAGAAAGGACTCAGGTTAGTCCATCTTTCCTCATTCGTCATTCCCCTACGTTCTGGGATCAACTGTGCTGCCATTCTCTGCACCCCCTCCAATAACTGAATATCCTTTTTGAAATAATGTGGAGATGCCGGTGATGGACTGGGGTTGACAATTGTAAACAATTTTACAACACCAAGTTATAGTCCAGCAATTTTATTTTAAATTCACAAGCTTTCGGAGGCTACCTCCTTCCTCAGGTGAACGATGTGAAAATGAAATCCTCGAAATGAAATCGCATTTATAATTCACAGAACAATGCTTGGTGATTACAGACAGGTGTTACCTGCCAGGTCTCAGAATATACAAATCACCAAAAAAAACAACAAACAAAAAAAAACAGAGATAGAGAGGTAGAAACATAGAAAAGACAGCAACTGACCCGTTATATTAAAGACAGATAACATTTGTTCGCTGGTGGGGTAACGTGTAGCGTGACATGAACCCAAGATCCCGGTTGAGGCCGTCCTCATGGGTGCGGAACTTGGCTATCAATTTCTGTTCGACGATTTTGCGTTGTCGTGTGTCTCGAAGGCCGCCTTGGAGTACGCTTACCCGCCTTGGAGTACGCTTACTTTTTGAAATAGGGAGATCAAAATTGCACGCAGTACTCCAGGTGGGACCACCATCACCTCCAAGTCACACACCACCCCGACTTGCACATGTATCGGCGGTCTTCCACCGTCACTGGATCAAAATCGTGGAACTCCACATCTAGCAACAGTGTGGAAGCATTTTTACCACACGGATTGCAGCAGTTCAAGAAGGCGGCTCACCATCATGTTCTCAAGGGCAGCTAAGGATGGGCAATTAGTACCAGCTTTGCTAACGACGCTCATATCCAGAGAATGAATAAAAAAGAAAGGTGTGGTCTCATCCGGGCCAAATCCAGTTTTAAAACGAACTCTCTGGATTTATATGTTATACTCCATGCTATGCATCCCAACATGCTCTTTGCTTCTTTAACAACCTGGGAACAGTCTGCTGATGGTTTTAATGACTAGTCCATTAAAAGCCCAACATCTCCTTCCTGCTCCGATACCTTTTGGCACATAATACACATCAATCAACAAAGAAAAAAATTAAGATAGAGAAATGAAAATAAATGTTATTTAAAGGAGGAGGAAGGGAGGGGGGGGAATAGGAAGGGGAGGAGGCAATGTTTATTCTTAACAACACTCCAATTGGGCCACTTCAGCATAAGGAGAGGGGAAGCTCCAACATTTAATTATTTGCAAAAACTTAGAAATCCAGGTGTTTTTCAACAGCTGTCACTGGGACACCTCAGGATGCAGCAGAGGACAGTAAAAACACAGAGAGTGGAATGCTTCAATCAGCTCAAATTCCTTGTACTGCGGAGTGGGTGCTACTCAATCATGCACCATCACCACTGCTGATAGTTCAAGGTGAACCATCTTTACATATATTTCAGATAAATAATTCAGCTCCTTTGTTCTTGCCTTTTCTTCCCAGTTTTGTTTTGTTTTTAAGCATTCTGAATTCGTTCTTCGCATAATCCTGTTACTTTGAATTGATGGATGCTGGCCAGCCAATCAGAATTAATTACTTTGTTGACGCGTCTGCTAACAGACTTGGGGAGGGGTGGGGTCGAGACGGTCTCTCATGAAAGGCGCTGTTTTAAATTATTAAGAGGTCATCAGAGATGGAAAATCCCCTCCAGCAATTGTCTGTAGGAATGGATCTTTATGTGAAATGGACAATTTATATGCAGATTACTATCTTTTGCCATCAATCTTAACTGGCTAATTCCATTAGAATCTGCTTAGTTTTCACATAAGTAAAAGCTTTAGTGTTGTGGTCTTGTGTTACTAGTCCAATAAATTTGCAATTTCCACTGTTACAGGAAAGGTTTACTGATTTATAGCGGGGGCCTGTACCCACGATCTGCAGTGTAGTAACACAAAGAGACAGCGATATCTCTATGAGATCAGCTAGTTGTGACACAATTTGTCCCCATTCCTTTCTAAATGATCCACATTGTTCCATTGGGCAATGGACATTCCACACATTTCCAAAATAGGGATGGAAATGTCATTATCTGAACCTGTCAGCCATGGCTCTGTTGGTAGCATAATCGCCTCTGAATCAGAAGATTGTGGATTCAAGTCCCACCCCACAAAATCTAGGCTGACACTCCAGTGCAGTACCGAGGGAGTGCTGCACTGTCGGAGATGCTATCTTTCGGATGAGATGTTAAATCGAGGCCCCGTCTGCCCTCTCAGGTGGATGTAAAAGATTCCCTGGCACTATTTTGAAGAAAAGCAGGGAAGTTCATCCCGGTGTCCTGGCCAATCCCTCAACTAACATCTAAAAACAGATTACCTAGTCATTTCTCATTGCTGTTTGTGGGACCTTGCTGTGCGCAAATTCGATGCCCTGTTTCCTGCATTACAACAGTGACTACGTTTCCAAAGTACTTAATTGACTATAAAACGCTTTGGGACATCCTGAGGTTGTGAAAGCCACTATATAAATGCAAGTTCTTTCTCTCACCTACCATTTAATAAGCGTTGTTTTAGGAGTAGCATACTAAGGAAGGTATGGTTCTTCCATCATATACCTTAACTGCTACACTGAGAGTGCGAGTAGCTATCAGTAATTTATCCCCCTATTATTAAATAACGTTAGCCCAGTCACAGCAGCCAAGTTATATTGGCCACATCAAATGGGTGCACTGTGATTTGGAACAAGCTGGCACACCACTGTGTACGAGCAGGCAATTTCACGCTGAGTTAAGTCTCATGCACCTATCCATTGACATGCAAAGCTGCTTCGCGTTTGCTACTGCTCTAAGGTATTGAATTTCCCCAACTAGGAAGTTAGAATGTGATATCAATGCGAGCTGTGGCACTGAATCCTGGGTGTCACTCTGGGCCTAACAGCATGTGAACTCTATTACCAGACCACCTTGGGCAGTGCACAGTACACCTCGTGCAGCCACAACACATCTAGGTTTGGGAGGTCTGTACAATTAGTTTCTGCCGTGTTTATGTCATTGCAGTGCTACAAAGGGAATCTGCATCTAAACACAGCGCAAATTGTCAAGAAAACATGTCAATCTGCGGCAAAGGTTTCATTGTGAAGAGTAGGGGGTAGATTTTGACTTTGTGCGATAGTGTAAAACGGGCGATAGCAAGACGGCAGACCATTTTACATCTCTCCCCATTTTTATTGGCTTCAGTGGAAGAGTGGGCATGTGGAGGATTGGATGGAGGGTTCAGGGTGAGGTTGGGGTTGTGATGAGAGTGAGGGGGTGATACAAAGGGGAATGAGGAGTGGAAAGGTGAAGGGGACTAGATGGGAGTGAGGGGGCGGGGATGGGTAAGAAGCCACTGAACGTTACTGTTTCCTGCAGCCCCACCCTAAACACAGTCTTGAGCATGTGGTGGTTGCTTTTCCCATCGCACCATGCCATACTACTCACCCAAAAGGAAAAGGAAAGACAGAGAGAGAAGCAAAAAGAATTAAGGGGACAGAAGAGAAGAAAGAAACAGAAGCAGAAGAGGAGAAACATCAACACAAAGACATCAGAGACAGGTAAGAGTGACCATATTCTCCGACTTACCCTGCATCTAGCTACACCTCGGCTGTCACACTTTGTATAAAACACGAAAAAAATCACAACTGTGAATCTTAAAATAAAATTAAGTATATAAAACTTCTGACACCACAGCCACGAGCCCCAGGGTAAGAGATACAATGGAGAGGTTTTGAGTATGTGCTGAATCCCGAGCTTGCCTGTTGGCCTTGCTCTCTTGTCCTGCTACGTGCTGGGCCAAAAACCAAAACTGAACAACTTGAAAAAAACACCATTTTATGTGACCACTTCTCCCCAGCACCAAGCTGATGGGGCTCAGCAGAAAGGCTTTTTTTTGGACGTCAGTCCTATTTTCTCAGCTGGAAGGAAAGGCTTTTCCACAGGCAGAAAGAAACGTGCGAGCCCCATGGCACGTTTTTTTCTATTGGCATTGCCCCTCACCCCGCTCTGCAGCTTCTGTCTCTCGCCACTATTAAATTTTCCATTTTTCAGTCCTTGGGTCGTCTCGGAATGCATGCTTTCATCTCCCATTCACGATACCTCGCCCTGCCACCTGCATTTCTGCTGCCCTCTCCGTTTCTAGAGTTCCTTCTGAGTCTACTGGTGGCCTCCTCCAATTCTGCAGCCGTTGCACTTCATGTACAGAGCCTTCCCTGACCCAGCAGCTGCAATCCTTCCCATTCCTGGGCCTTCCCGATCCTGGAGCCATCGTGGCAGCCCTGCTCCCAATTCCTCAAGCAGCTGGCAATTGCCAGAAACGTCTAATATCAACATCAGTTAATGTCCAAATGATCTATTTAGACCACTTTCCCACAGTGAGTATTTAACCAGTGGCCTTAAAGGGGACAGGCCTTATTTAGCAGCTAACCATCACAGCTGTGATCCAGACCTCAAACAATCCATGAGCAATAGCAAGGGAGATCAGTTAGTGTTAGATACAACCTGCAGCAGTATAATATTTGACAGCAAACGAGCTGTGATATTTAGGAACTGGTTCAGTATTCCCTTCCCCCTGAAGTTTGAATGAGTCTGGATTTTGGAATTGACTCGAGGTTTAAATACCTTTTGCAACTAAAAGATTTCCGTCTAGCTTTTCTTCCTTCTTCCCATTCTCTCTTACTTGTACTTTTATCAGTTACATGATGAATGGGGTTTTGCCTGGTACATCTCATTCAGAAACAGTACCCACCACGCATCAACCCCAAGCCAAATGCTGTAAACTCTGAAATAAAATGCAAAATACTATGGGAGAGTGGAGAGAGACCTTGCTCTTTACAGCAATAGCTTGAAATGGCCTAAGTTAGCAGAACAACAGTGCTGGGATGATATCTGGCAAAGCACAAGAGTTAAACTATTCCATCAAATCAAAAGGTAGTACTGGTAAACACAATTTTAGTTAGTTAGATTTTATTTTTGGACAACTCCAAATGCATGATTACTGCAAAAACGTTTAGAAACAAAAACCATGCATTTAACGCAAGAAAACCCGTAAGAAGTTAAATATTCCCATTAAGTGCATGAATGTTCATACAAAGAACATTCCATTATTCACATGGAAAACCCCGGGTATATGTTTTGAGTTCGGCAGATTCTGTTTTCAGACACTAGCTGACTTGCTGTGTAAATGGTGTGATGTCACGATGCTATCGTCATTGGCTGACTTGTTCATGGGAGGGTGGCACACCTTCTTTCTGGAGTTCCAGCCCAATCCTTCCGAGCAGAGAGGAAAAGGCAAATGCACTCAGGAAAACAAATTAAAATGATGGCATTACAATGATACTCTGTTGGAGCACCACAAATATCACACCACAGAATGGTAGTAGGCAACTTTGATCTTGCTGCCGTACTGAGTTCTCGATCTTGGCCACTCCGTTGTGGGGACAGGGACACCGAGTAGAGGCTGGGGACAGACCCCCATAGGGGCAGGAGGAGGAGGAGGAGGTGGCAGAGTGGGGAGAAGGAAAGAGCAGCTGAAAAGTATGGAGATCTTTCTTTTGAGCTGCTCTTGGTATGTCTCTTTTGGCCAACCGAGACTGACATTGACAGTGGTCTGGGGGCAGGTCACTGTCAATGTCTCGGAGATACAGATGGTCCATGTCCCATAAAGGACTAGGAAGGGGAGAAAAACAGAGGTGGGGTTATAAAATTAAAATGCCCTATAAAATGGAAAAAGAAAGGTACAAAGATATAATTGAACAGGCTGGGCTGTTTTCTCTAGGAAAGAAAAGGTTAAGGGGTGACCTGATAGAAGTCTTTAAGATAATGAAAGAGTTTGATAGGGTAGATGTAGAGAAGATGTTTCCACTTGTGGGGGAGACCAAAACTAAGGGCCATAAATATAAGATAGTCACTAATAAATCCAATAGGAAATTTCAGGAGAAACTTCTTTACCCAGAGAGTGGTTGGAATGTGGAACTTGCTACCACAAGGAGTAGTTGAGGCGAATAACATAGATGCATTTAAGGGGAAGCCAGATAAACACATGAGAGAGAAAGAAATAGAAGGATATGTTGACACGGTTAGATGAAGTAGGGTGGGAGGAAACTCGAGTGGAGCATAAATACCGGCAGGGACCAGTTGGGCCAAATGGCCTGTTTCTGTGCTGTACATTCTATGTAATTCTATTGTAAACAATTTTACAACACCAAGTTATAGTCCAGCAATTTTATTTTAAATTCACAAGCTTTCGGAGGCTTCCTCCTTCCTCAGGTAAATGTTCAGGAGCTCCTCGAAGCCTACGCATTTATACATATAGAACAATACATGGTGTTTACAGAATGCCCCTGCAACTGCCCATTGCCAAGGCAATCACCGTGTTCAGACAGAGAGGTGTCACCTGCAGAACCCCCGAATACACATTCAACAAAAAAACAAACAGGAAAAAAAAACAGAGAGAGGCAGAAACATCCGGAAGGCAGAGAAAGCCACGTCAAAGAGGCCATCCCCTATGGACAGGACCTGCGAATACACAGGGTCTGCTCAGACGAGGAGGAACGCGATGGACACCTACAGACGCTGAAAGACGCCCTAGTAAGAACGGGATATGACGCTCGACTCATCGATCGACAGTTCCGACGGGCCACAGCAAAAAATCGCATAGACCTCCTCAGGAGACTAACACGGGACGCAACCAACAGAGTACCCTTTGTCGTCCAGTACTTCCCCGGAGCGGAGAAACTACGCCATGTTCTCCGCAGCCTTCAACATGTCATCAATGAGGACAAACACCTCGCTATGGCCATCCCCACACCTCCACTACTCGCCTTTAAACAGCCACCCAACCTCAAACAGACCATCGTTCGCAGCAAATTACCTAGCTTTCAAGAGAACAGCGTCCACGACGCCACACAACCCTGCCACGGTAAGCTCTGCAAGACATGCCAGATCATCGACACAGATACCACCATCACACGAGAGGACACCACCCACCAGGTGCATGGTTCATACTCCTGTGACTCGGCCAACGTTGTCTACCTCATACGTTGCAGGAAAGGATGCCCCAGAGCATGGTACATTGGCGAGACCATGCAGACGCTGCGACAACGGATGAACGGACACCGCGCAACAATCGCCAAACAGGAGGGTTCCCTCCCAGTCGGGGAACACTTCAGCAGTCATGGACATTCATCCACCGACCTTCGGGTAAGCGTACTCCAAGGCGGCCTTCGAGACACACGACAACGCAAAATCGTCGAGCAGAAATTGATAGCCAAGTTCCGCACCCATGAGGACGGCCTCAACCGGGATCTTGGGTTCATGTCACGCTACACGTTACCCCACCAGCGAACAAATGTTATCTGTTTTTAATATAATGGGTCATTTGCTGGCTTTCTCTGCCTTCCGGATGTTTCTGCCTCTCTCTGTTTTTTTTTCCTGTTTGTTTTTTTGTTGAATGTGTATTCGGGGGTTCTGCAGGTGACACCTCTCTGTCTGAACACGGTGATTGCCTTGGCAACGGGCAGTTGCAGGGGCATTCTGTAAACACCATGTATTGTTCTATATGTATAAATGCGTAGGCTTCGAGGAGCTCCTGAACATTTACCTGAGGAAGGAGGAAGCCTCCGAAAGCTTGTGAATTTAAAATAAAATTGCTGGACTATAACTTGGTGTTGTAAAATTGTTTACAATTGTCAACCCCAGTCCATCACCGGCATCTCCACATCATGTAATTCTATGTAAGTGTAAAAGTGTGTATCCAATACTCGTTCTATAAGCTGTTACCTTCTTTTTAGATTTGAAGACGTTGCATCTGAAAACGTTGCTGGAACCATCCCTGGCAATGTAACTGAATATCTTGAGGTCTTGGGAGTCATGCGACACATAGAATATCCTGTGAGGAATGAGTGTAAAGAAAGCTGGTTAGGATGATTGCAGGCTATGTCAAGTGCCAAGTCACGAAGATTAATAGCAGAGATCGTCAGCACCCTCGGAGGCTCACCTTATAAATACTTGAGACCAGTAATAATGAGCCAAAAAAGCACAAGTTGTTGAAATCCATGCGACACTTTCAGCCCTCATACATTATTGAGGGACTGTGGTCCAAATGTCAGGCAATACTGCATGATTGTTAATGCACCCTGTGACCTGGGGACTGAAACCAATCTCAGGAATTCTGATGAAAAGTCATCGACCTGAATCGTTAACCCTAAGTTTGTCTCTCCACAGATGCTGCTTGGCCTGCTGAGTATATCTGGCAGCTTCCTGTCTTTATTTCAGATTTCCAGCACCTACAGTATTTTGCCTTTTCGCCAAATCTCGGAGGGGGTCGTTGGTCCTCCTGTCATCACTGGACTATCTTCACTTTTCCACCGGTGCAAAGCCAACAGGTTAAAATGAATACTCAAAAGAAATAACACAACTTCGCACAAAAATTAAAGAATATGCTTTTAAAAGAAGTTTGTAGAAAGGTACTGAAAAGCCCAGCTGCCTCAGACTGATAGCAAGCTCCATCCGTTTTCCAAAATGATCATTTCCTTTTATTAGCCCGATACGTGACATCTATCATAATATATTCATGCATATCCTTTTGAATTTATTCTTTGAAAGAATCTGATATCTTTTCCTCAGAAACACCAAGTTCTCTTCCCAACAGCCCCCAAAATAAGTGTAGCAGTGCTCACTGGGTCAAGGCTAAAGTGTTGGAAATAACTTGAAACACGTTAAATTACAACCAAATAAATAGATGTTGAATTGCTTTAAATTCTGATTTGTCTCCAAACTAAATTCCTGTAGATTATTTAAAAGGGATACTGGCATTTAAAAGTCTCCATTGATATTGCATTGCTCTGGTGGGGAGCGTGAGCACGGGTTGTCTGTAATCTGTAATTGTAACTTCAATTTCAATGTGGCCGATTAGACTGAAAAATGATTCTGCGTCTATTGTGCTTTTAATTTGGAGTACACACAGGGCACTTCCCCTCGTTAGTTAGTGTTTTACATGCCAGCTTTTACACCAACATGTCTATGTGTTTATATAAATCCATGACGGTAGGTGCATACATGCACATATGCGAACATGGATGTAGTGCGCATGTGTGTGAGAGAGTCTGATGGGAACAGGTATGGGAATGCGAGCTTTGAAAACCTTCAAAAACGTACGGTTAGATTTGAACTCCCACCGTTCCCCCCTCCCCCCACCCAAGCAGAAATGGGTGGTAGCCGAGTTAAAATGGAGGTGATAGACTCGCCACTCCACCGAGCGGCCGAGGTCTCCGCAAAATCAGGAGGTGGGGGGTTCTATGCAGATCAAGGGTCCCATGGCGTCCGTAGAACCACGATGCCATTTTAACTGCCTGCTGGGTGAAGCATTCTGCTGCGGATGCTCTGTTCAGTGAGTCCTGGTGGAACAAAGGAGGCCCATCCGGGTAAGTCTAAAATTATCGTGTCGGGCCCCAGCAGGAGCAGGAGTGCTGAAAGCTCAATTTCAATGTGGCCGATTCAAGTGAAAAATTATTTTGCGTATATTATGCTTTTAATTCGGAGAACACGTGCACATTTCTGGGTCGGCAGCTAGGTGGCCCGATATTGCAATATGCCTGTTTGCCGCTTGGTACCCGTGTTAATATGGAGCGGGCCTCCTGCTGGCACTAATTGGGCAGCAGGCTGGCACGCTCTGCCAAACCGACGTCCGATAGTTAAAATCGAACCCGTTATATTTCACGTGTTTGGATTAAATTTGTGAACGTCTCAGAGCAACACCCGTCACAGATTTTAAGTTCAGGGAAAGATTTAATAACTTTCAAAAACACCGTTTGTCCTTTATTCGTGGTGGGCTGTGGGACATAAACATCGAGACCGTGCGTGCTGGCATTTAGAGGCTCTGTTCCAAGAGGTCTTTATCCACAGGATATCCATTATGTCTTGAGAACTGGATTGGATTAATGTCAAGTGACATGGTCAAATTACAGGGGTCTAATGAAACATGCAGAACTGTCCAAACGTATGTACTACTGACAAAAGAGGCTGAGGGGGTATAAACAGGCATTGGGGCAAAATTCTTCATTTGAACATGTCCTCAGGAAATGATTACAGTATTTTTAACCTGTTTTGATACATTAGTGGACACGAGGTGAAAACAGTGATTGAACAGGCCACGTTTTAGGCCCTCCGAATCTATAGTTCGCATAACTCCCAATATTTGCCCTCAAATCATTTACCATCCATGGCAAAGGCACAGAATGTGCACAGCATTATTTGAAATAGAGTGGTGAATTCTGAGGGATCCCGCCCAGTGAAAATGGGGCAGAAGCACCCGGAAGATCTCGGGAGAATGACTCTCCACCCTAAGAATCTCGGGAGAATGACTCACCACCCCAAGAATCTCGGGAGATTGACTCACCACCCCAAAGATCTCGGGAGAATGACTCACCGCCCCAAGAATCTCGGGAGAATGACTCACCACCCCAAGAATCTCGGGAGAATGACTCACCACCCCAAGAATCTCGGGAGATTGACTCACCACCCCAAAGATCTCGGGAGAATGACTCTCCACCCCAAAGATCTCGGGAGAATGACTCACCACCCCAACGATCTCGGGAGAATGACTCACCACCCCAACGATCTCGGGAGATTGACTCTCCACCCCAAAGATCTCGGGAGAATGACTCACCACCCCAAGAATCTCAGGAGAATGAGTCACCACCCCAAAGATCTCGGGAGAATGACTCACCACCCCAAAGATCTCGGGAGAATGACTCTCCACCCCAAAGATCTCGGGAGAATGACTCTCCACCCCAAAGATCTCGGGAGAATGACTCTCCACCCCAAAGATCTCGGGAGAATGACTCTCCACCCCAAAGATCTCGGGAGAATGACTCTCCACCCCAAAGATCTCGGGAGAATGACTCACCACCCCAAAGATCTCGGGAGAATGACTCACCACCCCAAGGATCTCGGGAGAATGACTCACCACCCCAAAGATCTCGGGAGAATGACTCACCACCCCAAGGATCTCGGGAGAATGACTCACCACCCCAAGGATCTCGGGAGAATGACTCACCACCCCAAAGATCTCGGGAGATTGACTCTCCACCCCAAAGATCTCGGGAGAATGACTCACCACCCCAAGGATCTCGGGAGAATGACTCACCACCCCAAAGATCTCGGGAGAATGACTCACCACCCCAAGGATCTCGGGAGAATGACTCACCACCCTAAAGATCTCGGGAGGAAGACTCACCACCCCAAAGATCTCGGGAGGAAGACTCACCACCCCAAAGATCTCGGGAGATTGACTCTCCACCCCAAAGATCTTGGGAGAATGACTCACCACCCCAAAGATCTCGGGAGAATGACTCACCACCCCAAGGATCTCGGGAGAATGACTCACCACCCTAAAGATCTCGGGAGAATGACTCAACACCCCAAAGATCTCGGGAGATTGACTCTCCACCCCAAAGATCTCGGGAGAATGACTCACCACCCCAAGGATCTCGGGAGAATGACTCACCACCCTAAAGATCTCGGGAGAATGACTCAACACCCCAAAGATCTCGGGAGATTGACTCACCACCCCAAAGATCTCGGGAGAATGACTCACCACCCCAAAGATCTCGGGAGAATGACTCTCCACCCCAAAGATCTCGGGAGAATGACTCTCCACCCCAAAGATCTCGGGAGAATGACTCAACACCCCAAGAATCTCAGGAGAATGACTCACCACCCCAAGGATCTCGGGAGAATGACTCTCCACCCCAAGGATCTCGGGAGAATGACTCACCACCCCAAAGATCTCGGGAGATTGACTCACCACCCCAAAGATCTCGGGAGAATGACTCACCACCCCAAGAATCTCGGGAGAATGACTCACCACCCCAAGAATCTCAGGAGAATGACTCTCCACCCCAAGGATCTCGGGAGAATGACTCACCACCCCAAAGATCTCGGGAGAATGACTCTCCACCCCAAAGATCTCGGGAGAATGACTCACACCCCAAGGATCTCGGGAGAATGACTCACCACCCCAAAGATCTCGGGAGATTGACTCACCACCCCAAAGATCTCGGGAGAATGACTCTCCACCCCAAAGATCTCGGGGCAGCCGGCGGCAATATTCCGGGGTCCTCACCTTAGGCAGCCTGGGTGCTGCCTGAATGCAGCGCTAGGCTCGTCAACATATGCAGATCGGGGTCCTATGACGTAAATGGGACCCTATTTTAGTTTCCTAAAACAGAAGTAGCGTCGAGGGGGAAGAGGCCCCCACCCAGTAATCTTTGGCGGAAAAGGCCGGAATGGTCAATTAAGCCTGAATTAAAGGGGCAAGCACCTAGCATCATACAATCTTACAGTACAGAAGGAGGCCGTTCGGCCCGTTGCGCCTGTGCCGGCTCTTTGAAAGAGCTGACCAATTTAATCCCACACCCCAGCTTTTTCCCCATAACCCTACAAATTAGTTCTCTTCAAGTACATGTCCAATTGCCTTTTGAAAGTTCCTATGGAATCTGCTTCCACCATCCTTTCAGGTAGTACGTTCCAGATCTTAACAAGCCTCTGTGTGAAAACATTTCTTCTCATTTCCCCTCTAGTTCTTTTGGCAATTATTTTAAATCTATGACCTCTGGTTACTGACCCACTTGCCAGGAAACAGTTTCTCCCTGTTTGCTCCATCAAACCCCTCATAATCTTGAATACCTCTATTAGGTCTCCCCTTAACCTTCTCTGCTCTAAGGAGAACAATCCCAGCTTCTCCAATCTCTACACATAACTGAAGTCCCTCATCCCTGGTATCATCCTGGTAAACCTCCTCTGTACCCTCTCCAAGGCCTTTTGGGTTCCCTTTTATGTTACCTGCTAATCTTTTTTCATATTCTCTCTGCCCTTCATATATCCTTTTTCAATTTCCCCCTGCACTCTCTGTATTCTGCCTGGTTTTCTGCTGTATTCTGTACCTGACATTTATCATAAATCTCCTTTTTCTGTTTTATTTTAATCTCTACTTCCTTTGTCATCCAGGAAGCTCTAGCTTTGGATGCTCTAGCTTTTCTCCTTATGTGAATATGCTTGGTTTGTACCCAAACTATCCCCACCTTGAAGGCCTGCCACTGCTCATTTACTGTTTTCTTGGCCACTCTTTGTTTCCAGTCCACCTGTGCAAGATCCCTTCTCAAATCCCAGACAACAAAAAATTGTGAGCACTTTCTCTAAAAGGCTTAGTTGAGTGATGTGGAACCTTGTGTGACTGAATATAACAGACAGGGTATTTGAAAATCCTTCCCAGAATTTATGCTTTGCATTCAGGGTGGGCGAGCGAGGAGACGAGGCATTGGGGGGGGGGGGAGGGGAATACTTGCAACCCCCAATTGTGGGCAGAGAAGGAGGAAGAGGTGCAGCAGTGAGAAGAGCATGTTGGAGCTGTACTAGGTGCTGTCAGAGCAGCTCCTAGGAGGGGGTTTGCCCGCATAAGGTCTATAGACCCAGAATCAGTTGCCAGGAGCTCACCGAGGAGCAATGTGTACGGAAGCTCAGGTTTTCCCGGCAGACAGTGGTATACCTGTGCAGCCTCCTGCAGGAGAACCTGCGGCCTTCTCTGCCATCTGGTCACTCTCTGCCATTGGCAGTCAAAGTAATGGTTGCCCTCAATCTTTATTTGCTTCAGAGTCCTTCTAGGTTGCAGCAGAGGACATGGCACATGCTAGCCGGTTGGCTGCACGTGCCTGCATCAAGCAAGTGACCAATGCTCTGAGCGCTAAGGTGAACTAGTACATCAAGTTGCCCCTGGACTCTGCCAGTCAACATGACAGAGCAGTGGAGTTTGCAACAACTGCCGGTTTCCCACAAGTCATAGACATGGACAGACTGGTGAAATGAGCAGACATGTGGCAGATTAAATTTAACGCAGAGAAGTGTGAAGTGATACATTTTAGTGGGAACAATGAAGAGAGGCAATATAAACTAAATGGTACAATTTTAAAGGGGGTGCAGGAACACAGAGACCTGGGGGTGTACGTACACAAATTTTTGAAAGTGGCAGGACAGGTTGAGAAGGCTGTTACAAAAGCACATGGGATCGTGGACTTTATAAACAGCGACATAGAGTACAAAAGCAAGGAAGCTATGCTAAACCTTTATAAATCACTTGTTAGGCCCTTTAGGAGGGATTTCAAGGCCATGGAGAGGGTGCAGAGGAGATTTACTAGAATGGTACCAGGGATGAAAGACTTCAGTTATGTGGAGAGACTAGAGAAACTGGGTTTGTTCTCCTTACAGCAGAGAAAGTTAAGGGGAGATTTAATAGAGGTGTCCAAAATCATGAAGGGTTTTGATAGAGTAAATAAGGAGAAACTGTTTTCACTGGCAGAAAGGTCAGTAACCAGAGGTCACAGAGTTAATGTAATCGGCAAAAGAACCAGAGGCGACATGAGGAAAATTTTTTTTAGAGTGAGTTGTTATGATCTGGAATGCACTGCCTGAAAGGGTGGTGGAAGGAGATTTAATAATAACTTTCAAAAGGGAATTGGATAAATACTTGAAGTGGAAAAATTTACAGGGGTATGGGGAAAGAGCAATTGGGACTAATTGGACAGCTCTTTCAAACAGCCGACACAGGCACGAGGGGCCAGATGGCCTCCTTCTGTGCTGTGATCATTCTATGATGATATGATTCTATGAATTCCAGGCTGCTGTTGACTGTACTCATGTGGATTGGGGCACCACCACATGAGCCAGGATCTTCAATGGACAGGAAGGGGTACCACTCTCCCTGTGTGCGCTGGCATGTGACCATAGTCTACAAAGTATGCAGGTGCGCGCACGGTACCCTGGGAGCAGCCATGTAGCGTTCATCCTGCGTTCAGTCCAACATCGCCGCAATTTTTGACCAAGAGCAGCAGGTCCAAGGACGGCTATCAGGGGGCCAAGGGCCACCCGTTATTGCCATGGTTGATGATATCTGCCTGGTACGCACAAATCCCCAGCTGAAGGGCATTACACTATTAGCCTGTACGCTATTGTAAGAGCAAGCTCAGGATTACGGCTTACCAAAAAATGAAAATAAAAAGGTTGGAGGAAGTGAAGGAGGTGGTAAAAATAACTGAAGCGGAATTCTCCTTGTCTGAGACAAGTACTAACAGACAGTTTGAGAGTAACTTGACGGTCTGATTGCTGGATACCTTTGGTGCTGGAACAGCAGAGGCTTTTAGTAGGAGATTGTCTTCTCCTCTAATTATCTGTTCCGTTTCTCTGATGATAGTGTGCCTTCAACAAGGCTCTCTGTGAACAAAGACAAGGCAGAGGCGGGCTGTGTGTCATGAAGGTTATTTACTGCCTTTTCTAAGAAAGGTTGTAATTCTTCCTACTCAGCTATTGAGAACATCAAGAACACAAATAAATCAGATTAAATATATAAATGTTTTACAAGCTCCAGCCTTTCCTCCACGCTAATATTGTTCCTTCTCAATCTTCCTACACATCTCCTGAAGGTGCCAATTCCTGCTGGGGTACAGTTTCCATAGGTGCCAACTGCAACCAGTACCTCTCCCAAATGGCCATTCTTCACGTGTGCCCCTATGGAGTGAGTGCCAGCTAGCTGTGCTGTAGTAGAGGCACAGAGCTGATTACGTCCCTGTCCGATATCTACAAGCAACAGTTTCCAGCAATAGTCAATGGATATCGATTAGGAGCTGGTTGGTTTCTTCTTCCCCTTCCCCCTCCCTCCCGAGCCCGGGGAATAACGCTGCCAACTGAAGACCCCCTATCGTCATCTCATTCAGCTGAGATCAGCTAAATTGCCACAGACTAGGGCTCAAAGTTGGAACCTTACCAGAGTGAAAAGCGTTCCTTCTGAGAAATGAACAATTCCCCATGTTGGGCAGCCAGACTCTTTGACCGGTGTTTGGTCGCCTGTCCTAATGTCTCTCCTTTGGCTTGACGCCAATTTTTTTTTAAACTGCGGAGCCCAGCTGCTCACAACTTTTACCAAGCGAGCCAGCAGGAAAGCTAGCACTGTTTCTTAAAACAGGTAACATTATTCATTTATAACATGGGGATCACTGAAATGTGAATGCACAATATAATCTCGTTTATTTGTTACTTTGAGACAGAGGAAGAAGAGCTGCACACAATCTTAAAAGCATTGCAGGGGCACCTTCACCACATGATTGCAGCGGTTAAAGAAGATCGGCCCACTACCACCTCCTTGAGGGCAACGAGCGATGGACAATAAATGACGGCCTTGCCAGCGAATGAGAAAAAAAGTCGAAACAAGCATCTGACTACAATATGTGGATTTCAGTAAGTTATAACTTAGGAGATCTCGAGAAAAAAATACAGGCAATACAGCAGGATGTCCCACAGGGGAGGAGGACAAACGGTACATTTTCTGAATCGAGGGGTAATTGCAAGACTAATATGAGACCACAGACAATACAGCACTCATTTTAGAACATGTGCAGAGTATTTAGCTGTCACCATTGCTCATGTGGAATATAACCATCAACAGAGGGCTGAGTGGCCTGTCTCCCTGTTGTAATTTCTGTGTAATTGTATGCAATTTCATTAACGTTTACCACACTAATTGGTGATCAGAGAAACTTCCTCTTGTCTGCTCGGAACGAAATCCTTGGGAATTACTTCACTAAATAGTCAACAGTGGGGCATTACATAGTATGTTATCGCCCATCGACTCAGTGCGGAGTAGGTTGTGGGCTAGAATGTTATGCCCGCTAATCTAAATGCAGCTACATGGTGCCAAGTGCCTACAGCAGGGCCATAGGGGAAGGAAAGTAAAAGGTACAACCACAGTGCTGTTGTTACTTTCGCCCCTCCCCCCTTTCTCTGTAACCTTCTCCAGTGCTACAACCTTTCAACAGCTCTGCGTTCCTCCAATTCTGGCATCTTGCACATTCCCAATTTTCTTTGTCCCACCAACGTCGTGCCTTAGGCCCTAAACTCTGGAATTCCCTCCATAAACCCCTTCGCCTCGCCAACTCCTCCTTTAAGGCATTCCTTAAAACCCATCTCTTTGACCAAGATTTTCGTCACCTGTCCTGGTATCTCCTTCTTTGACTCGATGTCAATTTCTTTTTCTGATTACGTTCCTATGAAGTGCCTTGAGACATTTTACTATGGTAAAGGTGGTTTATAAATGCAAGTTGTTGTTGTAGTAGTAGTAGTAGTAGTTCGTAGTAGTACATGTTTGTCCAGAATGATACCAGAGACATTAATCTTCATTGACAAATACAGTTGAAGATTTATTTCATTTTACAGAAGAAATTTTGGCTGTTCTCTCCTCACTCTCGCTGCTCCCCTGCATAACAGTTAGTCCTTTCTCGAAGTCCATTCAAAGCTGTGTCGTGTCACCAAAGTCTCACCGGGTGCCCACAATTGTCTGGCCTACAGACTTCTCCATGGTCCCACTAATACTGCTACATGACTATCCAAGATGTACCATGAACCATCATCAATTCCATCCATTCTTCCTTACCATGCAAGACATTCTGGATGGATAGAGGCCCAAAGGCTGGGATTCTACCCAACTAAGCTGCTTATACAAATGCTTGGCCTGGGATCAAACCCTGGCCATCAGACCCCTACCATCTTTCCGCAGCCTCAACCCAGCTCCTGGTACAAAACCGCTGCTAATTGGCACTAAATTGGACGTAAAAGATCCCACAAGCACTATTTCGAAGTAGAGCAGGGGAGGTCGCCCCGGTGTCCTGGTCAATATTTATCCCTCAACAAACATCACTAAAACAGATTATCTGGTCATTATCTCATTGCTGTTTTTGGGGCCTTGCCACCCGCAAAATGGCTGTCGCATTACCTACATTACAACCGTGACTACACTTCAAAAGTACTTCAGTGGCTTTAAAGCGCTTTGGGACGTCCTGGGGTCGTGAAAGGCGCTATATAAATGCAAGTTCTTTCTTTTAAATTTGGCATAGGGACGACTGGCGTAGAAAATAGAAAAAATGTGACACTGGTGAAGCAGGAAGAGCTCTTCTGAAATTGGGACTGAGGCACGTTGTTGGGACACTTAGAGGGAGCTTCACAACACATCTAACTGCGCCATACCTAACCTGGAAGTGCTTGATGCCACGTGCTCTGTTTCCTAGTATGGTTGAAGCCACACTTTGTGCGTTGAGAAAGGAACACAAAATTCACACACACACACAAAAAAAAAGTCAGAGAAAAAGGATTACAGATGAAAACAACAAAGACGACTGAATACAACTTGTGCATACAGAGTATCCCATCACTGACATTTACTGACGATCCTTTATTAAAAACAAAAGAAAAAAAAATGCTTTTATAAAAGTGTTATCAAAATGGCTTCAGATATTAATTTTTTCTAGGTGGATTGCATTAGGGTCACACTCAATTAATCAAAATGGGCAAGTGACTGCTGTAGCATATCACAAGGAGAATTTTGTGAATACCTGCACTTGCCTTCTCTCCCTTATCATTCAGAAACAGAGCCTTTATATCATCAATCCAATTCAATGACAAAAGAAATGCATAATCCAGCGTACAGAAATCACAGCTCCACAAAGGTTAGCCTGGAATCACCACAGCCCATACCACACTTGCTGAATCGGCAATTTTCACCTGTCACTTTGACAGAAAAAAGTTTGGGGATATGTGTGACTCTAATTCTTATCAAGCCTGTGCAGATTTGTATCACTAAAATTTAATTTATCTCAAATAGAACATTTCATTTTATTTTTCTCTCCTATGACATTACTGAAGGATGCCTTGCCACTCTTTACAAATAGCAAATGGACTAAACTGCCATGATTCAGAATTAGGAAAGGAAGTCTCTTGGTTACCCTAGGGAAGGGTTGTGCACTGTTGGACATTTTTATGGTTGAATTCACATCACAGGGCGTTGCCAGGAATACCACAATGCACCGGGTTTCCAATTGCTGTCCCTCACTGGTAAATCTCCGTGCATTTTATATCTGTGAACTCTTCTTTTAATCTTCTTAACGAGGTAAAAAAAATGCTGAATAAGAGAGCCTGCTTTTAACCCTTTAAGGTCTGAAGCAGTAGAGCGACATAAAATTCTAACCCAACATACTACTCATAGAAATTATGCGAAAGGTCAAATCATTGCAAAGAACTGTGATTATTGTCGACACCCTTCAGTTCCTCCACAAGAAGTTTGGGTGAAGATGACCCTTTGGTCCATTTGATCTCATCCCAACAGAATACCAGCTCTCCCATCTTCCCATTACAATTTCTGGCTGTTTCTTAAACAATTCCACACTCCTGGCTTCCATTCTCTTCCTGCCAACCCATTCCAGCTGTTCTTTACCCTTTGTGCAAAGAAATTCTTCCTGACCTCTGTCCTATTTTGGTTTTGTGTACTGTTGTGGGTTTATTTCCCAGACCCTGTTAAATATATTTTCCCTCTATTTTTGTTGGCACTTTTAGCTAGTAAGACTAGATGATCAAGGCGACTGACTTAGGTTTCATGAAAAAATGGTG
The DNA here is from genome assembly GCF_035084215.1 of Heptranchias perlo. Taxonomy (NCBI): domain Eukaryota; kingdom Metazoa; phylum Chordata; class Chondrichthyes; order Hexanchiformes; family Hexanchidae; genus Heptranchias; species Heptranchias perlo. Next base: position 66,011,613 of record NC_090333.1, read on the forward strand.
GAATCAGGGAATTCGATCTCCAATATGCCAGTAAAAATCCCAACAATAAAAACAGAAATGGAATTATGCAGTCACCATAAGTCAGCAGTCCAAATTGTAAACAATCCCCCAAAAAATGGTAAAAATCGTGGAATCCAGTGAAATGAAAACAGGAATAAAAACAGAAAATGCTGGAGAAGCTCAGCAAGTCAGGCAGCATCTGTGGAGAAAGAAACAGAGTTAACCTTCATCAGAACGAAAGGTCTTCGACCTGAAACGTTAACTCTGTTTCTTTCTCCACAGATGCTGCCTGACTTGCTGAGCTTCTCCAGCATTTTCTGTTTTTATTTCAGATTTCCAGCATCCGCAGTATTTTGCTTTTGAAGTGAAAACAGGAGTTGATTTATTCAGTCACTGTAAATCAGTGCCCCTGCTGATATCAACTGGGGAGCTACTCATTCTGACATGTGAGGGAGATGTACATCTATTCTCACCATCCCTTCAGAGAGCATGATTGCTTTCATCACAACTGAGGCAAGAATGCAAATCTCCGATCCAGCTAAAAGCAGCTACTGCTACAGGGTTGTCCTGAGGCAACATAAAGCAGGAAGAACCCCAAGCTTGATTCTTGGTCAGTGCTGAGTGGATTCAGCAATGAGCGATCCGGCTTACATTACAGAATCAATTCCACGGAAAGCAGTTGTTTAGGTTGACGAGGAGAAAAGGCCATCGGGCTAGGGTTGCCAACTCTCCCTGGTTGCCCTGGAGTCTCCAGGCATTAAAGATCAATCTTCAGGACACTGCTGCGAGCAGCCCAGGAGAATAATCATAGGGGCATTAATGTTTTAAAAAAAAAATTCATTGAACACTCTGGTTGTTAGTTATTAAAAGATCTGAGATGGGGGAAAAGGCTGTTTGAGTGAAAAATCATCCAATAGGGTAATGAAGAGTCTACTCGCTGTCCGATTGGCCGCGGGAAGGCGGAGCACCGCAAGTCTGAGCGCGTTGGGCCGCCAGCGGCGGGTGTGTGGGGGAGGGGCGTTTGGAGGTCAACTACCTCTCCCCCCTTCCCCACCTCCTGGGAGTAGCAACAAAAAAAAATCAACAGAAAATGCTGGAGAAGCTCAGCAAGTGAGGCAGCATCTGTGGAGAAAGAAACAGAGTTAACGTTTCAGGTCGATGACCTTTCGTCAGAACTGGAAGATTTCTTTAACGTCTTCCAGTCCTGACGAAAGGTCATCGACCTGAAACATTAACTCTGTTCCTTTCTCCACAGATGCTGCGTGACTTGTTGAGTTTTTCCAGCATTTTCTGTTTTTATTTCAGATTTCCAGCATCCGCAGGATTTTGCTTTTGTAAAAATAACAGAGACCAGTTCCAGAATACGAATGGGGCCTGAGCTGATTTCACCTGGGGCAGAAGTGAGTTTGCTACAGTTGACCATAAATTCGGCTAGGGTTCCTGCTTCCGATTGCTATCGCTGCTGGAAATGCATGTGTAGCAGGGCTTAACGGGCAATAGAAAAGGGGGTTGATACATGTTGAACACGCTACTAGATGTCTGGTTTCCTAATGAGTTAAAAGACATTTTAAAAATTTGGTCGGAGGCGGACGACTGAAATCAATTATCAAAGGCAGGTTGAAAAATTCCCCTTGATTAGTGGCCCAGGTTCCTAATAAGAGTTCATCAAGCTTCCCGTCCAGACTCAGCCACCTTTCATATGTAAATGAAGTAGCAAAGTGAAATGTGACTGAATGATCCCAGCGAGAAATTAAGGGAATGTGAACTGACCCCAACCACAGTGCTGGAAATTGAACAATTTTAATAGGCTGGAGTGCAAGAGAGCAACACATATTTACTCATTATCAGTATATAAATAAGGGCTGCCAATTAATCAGAGTTAATTTCTGCAGGTAAGTCGTTAATTTTTTTGGCAATTACTTCTTTTAATGCGCTCATAGTGAGGTGACCACACAAAGCCAGTGATTGACAGGCAGGTAAGGGGTGCAGTAGCGTAGTGTTTATGTGCCTGGATTAGTAATCCAGAGAATGTCAGTTCAAATCCCACCGTGGCAGCTTGAAAATTTGAATTCAATTACGTTTTTTTTTAAATCTCGAAATAAAAAGCTGGTACCAGTAAAAGTGGCCACGAAGCTGTCAGTTTGTCGTAAGAACTAATGTCCTTTAGGGAAGGAAACTTGCCGTCCATACCCAGTCTGACCTATGCGTGAATCCAGTCATATGCCAATGTGGATGACACTCAACTGCCCTCTGCAGTGGCCTAGCGAGCCACTCGGTTGTATTAAACCGCTAGAACGGAACAAATGAATAAAACCGGATGGACCTCTCGGCTGGGGTACATTGAAGCCACTATGATGGGACTGGGAACCGGGCTGAAGGGGAGACAGAGCTGGGGGCAGCTTCACTTCCTTCCAGTTTGTTTTCTCTCACTTCTTTAAGCAACCTGCTCCATTAGAAGCTCTTTCCTTCCAGCTTTTCTTTCCCCTTGCTGTCACCGGCCCACATTGTAGTGGGCCAGGCACCTCCTTCTGGTTACAAGGAGAACGCTGCTGGACGCCAGGGAGTCACTGAGGTTTGTGGGCGGGAGAGTTGGGGGGAAAACTCCCCCGGTTGAATAGTCACCTTCGGACCTCTTCAGATCCAGAACCGGACTGGATGCATTTAAGGGGAAGCTCCATACGGACATGAGGGAGAAAGGAATGGAAAAGTTACATTGATAGGGTGAGATGAAGTAAGGTGGGAGGATGCTCATGCGGAGCATAAACACCAGTATAGACCAGTTGGGCCGAATGGCCTGTTTCTGTGCTGTACATTCTATGTAATTCTACGTGCTCTTTTATAGAACTTTAAACTGCAGATGAAAATAACCCATTGATAGCTTAATTGTGCATATATCTCGTTCTCTATACAGTAGTGATAATGGGGGACTTCAACTAGTCCAATATGGACTGGGATGGTAATAGTGTAAAGGGCAAAGAGGGGGAGGAATTTCTGAAGTGTGTTCAGGAGAACTTTCTTGATCAGTATGTTGCCTGCCCAAAGAGGAAGGCGGCATTGCTGGATCTGGTTCTGGAGAATGAAATGGAGCAAGTGTCAGTGTGAGGTACATTTAGGGAACAGTGATCATAGTATCATAAGATTTAGATTAGTTATGGAAAAGGACAAGGAGCAATCAGTTTAATCTTGGTGGTGGGAAAGCTTTTAGAAACGATAATCCAGGACAGAATTAACAGTCATTTGGACAAATGTGGATGAATAAAGGAAAGCCAGCACGGATTTGTTAAAGGCAAATCGTGTTTAACTAGTTTGATCGAGCTTTTTGATGAGGGAACAGAGAGGGTTGATGAGGGCAATGCGGTTGATGTTGTGTATATGGACTTTCAAAAGGTGTTTGATTCTGGACTCTGGACCCCATGAAATCTCATGGCATCAGGTCAAACATGGGCAAGGAAACCTCCTGCTGATTACCACCTACCGCCCTCCCTCAGCTGATGAATCAGTCCTCCTCCATGTTGAGCACCACTTGGAGGAAGCACTGAGGGTAGCAAGGGCACAAAATGTACTCTGGGTGGGGGACTTCAATGTCCATCACCAAGAGTGGCTCGGTAGCACCACTACTGACCGAGCTGGCCTAGTCCTGAAGGACATAGCTGCTGGCCTGTGGCAGGTGGTGAGCGAACCAACACGAGGGAAAAACTTACTTGACCTCGTCCTCACCAATCCACCTGTCGCAAATGCATCTGTCCATGACAGTATTGGTAGGAGTGACCACCGCACAGTCCTCGTGGAGATGAAGTCCCGTCTTCGCACTGAGGACACCATCCAACGTGTTGTGTGGCACTACCACCGTGCTAAATGGGATAGATTCAGAACAGATCTAGCAGCTCAAAACTGGGCATCCATGAGGTGCTGTGGGCCATCAGCAGCAACAGAATTGTATTCCAGCACAATCTGTAACCTCATGGCCCGGCATATTCCTCACTCTACCATTACCAACAAACCAGGGGATCAACCCTGGTTCAATGAGGAGTGTAGAAGAGCATGCCAGGAGCAGCACCAGGCGTACCTAAAAATGAGGTGCCAACCTGGTGAAGCTACAACTCAGGACGACATGCATGCTAAACAGCGGAAGCAGCATGCTACAGACAGAGCTAAGCGATTCCACAACCAATGGATCAGATCAAAGCTCTGCAGTCCTGCCACATCCAGTCGTGAATGGTGGTGGACAATTAAACAACTAACGGGAGGAGGAGGCTCTGCAAACATCCCCATCCTCAATGACGGCGGAGTCCAGCACGTGAGTGCAAAAGACAAGGCTGAAGCGTTTGCAACCATCTTCAGCCAGAAGTGTCGAGTGGATGATCCATCTCGGCCTCCTCCTGATATCCCCACCATCACGGAAGCCAGTCTTCAGCCAATTCGATTCACTCCACGTGATATCAAGAAACGGCTGAGTGCACTGGATACAGCAAAGGCTATGGGCCCCGACAACATCCCAGCTGTAGTGCTGAAGACTTGTGCTCCAGAACTAGCTGCGCCTCTAGCCAAGCTGTTCCAGTACAGCTACAACACTGGCATCTATCCGACAATGTGGAAAATTGCCCAGGTATGTCCTGTCCACAAAAAGCAGGACAAATCCAATCCGGCCAATTACCGCCCCATCAGCCTACTCTCAATGATCGGCAAAGTGATGGAAGGTGTCATTGAGAGTGCTATCAAGCGGCACATACTCACCAATAACCTGCTCACCGATGCTCAGTTTGGGTTCCGCCAGGACCACTCGGATCCAGATCTCATTACAGCCTTGATCCAAACATGGACATAAGAGCTGTATTCCAGAGGTGAGGTGAGAGTGACTGCCCTTGACATCAAGGCAGCAATCGACCAAGTGTGGCACCAAGGAGCCCTAGTAAAATTGAAGTCAATGGGAATCAGGGGGAAAACTCTCCAGTGGCTGGAGTCATACCTAGCACAAAGGAAGATGGTAGTGGTTGTTGGAGGCCAATCACCTCAGCCTCAGGACATTGCTGCAGGAGTTCCTCAGGGCAGTGTCCTAGGCCCAACCATCTTCAGCTGCTTCATCAATGACCTTCCCTCCATCATAAGGTCAGAAATGGGGATGTTCGCTGATGACTGCACAGTGTTCAGTTCCATTCGCAACCCTTCAAATAATGAAGCAGTCCGAGCCCGCATGCAGCAAGACCTGGACAACATCCAGGCTTGGGCTCATAAGTGGCAAGTAACATTCGCGCCAGATAAGTGCCAGGCAATGACCATCTCCAACAAGAGAGAGTCTAACCACCTCCCCTTGACATTCAACGGCATTACCATCACCGAATCCCCCACCATCAACATCCTGGGGGTCACCATTGACTAGAAACTTAACTGGACCAGCCATATAAATACTGTGGCTATGAGAGCAGGTCAGAGGCTGGGTATTCTGCGGCGACTGACTCACCTCCTGACTCCCCAAAGCCTTTCCACCATCTACAAGGCACAAGTCAGGAGTGTGATGGAATTCTTTGCACTTGCCTGGATGAGTGCAGCTCCAACAACACTCAAGAAGCTCGACACCATCCAAGATAAAGCAGCCCGCTTGATTGGCACCCCATCCACCACCCTAAACATTCACTCCCGTCACCACCGGCGCACTGTGGCTGCAGTGTCTACCATCCACAGGATGCACTGCAGCAACTCGCCAAGGCTTCTTCGACAGCACCTCCCAAACCCGCGATCTCTACCAACTAGAAGGACAAGAGCAGCAGGCATGTGGGAACAACACCACCTGCACGTTCCCCTCCAAGTCACACACCATCCCGACTTAGAAATATATCGCTGTTCCTTCATTGTCGCTGGGTCAAAATCCTGGAACTCCCTTCCTAACAGCACTGTGGGAGAACCGTCACCACACGGACTGCAGTGGTTCAAGAAGTCGGCTCACCACCACCTTCTCGAGGGCAATTAGGGATGGGCAATAAATGCCGGCCTCGCCAGCGACGCCCACATCCTGTAAACGAATTTTAAAAAAAGTGCTACATAATAGGCTTGTCAGCAAAATTGAAGCCCATGGAATAAAAGGGGCAGTGGCAGCATGGATACGAAATTGGCTAAGTGACAGGAAACAGAGTAGTGGTGAACGGTTATTTTTCGGACTGGAGGAATGTATACAGTGGTGTTCCCCAGGGGTCGGTACTGGGACCACTGCTTTTTTTGATATACATTAATGACTTGGACTCGGGTGTACAGGGCACAATTTCAAAATTTGCAGATGACACAACATTTGGATGTGTAGTTAACATTGAGGAGGATAGTGATAGACTTCAAGAGGACATAGACAGGCTGATGGAATGGGTGGACACATGGCAGATGAAATTTAATGCAGAGAATTGAGAAGTGATACATTTTGGCAGGAAAAATGAGGAGAGGCAATATAAACTAAATGGTACAATTCTAAAGTGGGTGCAGGATCAGAGAGATCTTGGGGTATATGTGCACAAATCTTTGAAGGTGGCAGGAGAGGTTGAGAAAGCGGTTAAAAAAGAATACGGGATCCTGGGCTTTTTCAATAGAGGCACAGAGTACAAAGGCAAGGAAGTTATGTTGAACCTTTATAAAACACTGCTTCGGCCTCAGCTAGAATATTGTGACCAATTCTGGGCACCGCACTTTAGGAAGGATGTGATGGCGTGAGAGAGGGTGCAGAAGAGATTTACTAGGATGGTTCCAGGGATGGGGGACTTCAGTTACGAGGACTGACCAGGGAAGCTGGGGTTCTCCTTTGAGCAAAGAAGGTTAAGAGGAAATTTGATAAAAGCGTTCAAAATCATGAAGGGTTTCGATAAAGTGAATAAAGAGAAACTGTTCCCAATGGCGGAAGGGTCAAGACCCAGAGGACACAGATTTAAGGTGACTGGCAAAAGAACCAAAGGCGACATGAGGAAAAGCTTTTTTACGCAGTGAGTAGTTATGATCTGCAATGCACTGCCTGAAAGGGTGGTGGAAGCAGATTCAATCATGGCTTTCAAAAAGGAATTGGATAAATACTTGAAAGGGAAAAAATTTGCAGGTCTATGGGGAAAGAGCAGGGGAATGGGACTATCTGGATTGTTGTTACAAAGAGCCAGCACGGGCTCGATGGGCTTAATGGCCCCCTTCTGCGCTCTAACCATTCCATGATTCTTGTAGTAAAAGTTGCCAAATCAGATATTAAGATGGGGAGGAGCTGTCGGAGCTTTGAAGATGCTTGTGTTGTATAGACAGTCCTCCCAGATCCTTGCTTTCCTCACTGTTCTTCTGGTCTCTTCTAATAACCTAGTATCTTGCAAGTTAAGATTTGCATCTGAATCTTCTCAGTTATAAGCTTTATTTTTGCTATGCCAAGATTTTAAAATATTATTTGCTGATATGATGCACAGATATATCTTTTGGTCTGTTTTGTGGACGGAGATGTATTTTTCTCCTGATTGATCAAGTTCCCAGAGTACCTATTTCAACAGAGATTGTAACACCCATGAGATTTGATATCTTGTATACCAAGCAATTGATCCAGGCTTCCACAGACTGTTTAGATAAACTTACTGTACAGGGGAGTCTTGTGGTATTAAGGAGCATTCAGGTAAATTTGTATCCCCATCTCCAAAAAAAAAATCATTGACTGAATTTGTGGTGTGAATACCAATGTACCCCATCTTATGCAAAGAATTATACTGGGCATCAGTGTTGAAACAAACTGTAATGAGATGGATGCAGTAAATGTATTAATTAAAAATGCAATTAAAACCAAGATTAATTGAGATTTAAATTTTTGATCACCAGATTAATTGATTTAATCGCTTGACAGTATTATATATAAAATATATATTCGACTCCAGTAATTCCTTCCACGAGCTGAACTCTGTTGAGTTCTGGTGCTTTTGAACAGCGTCCAACATTTGTTATTTGATTTGCACTTTGGAGGATTTCAAACTTCAGATAATACATGCTGATAGGTTCAGGTACGTTTTTATTGATAGACCTAGGTGAAGCAGCAGCAATTACTGGCACCTAGAATATCAGGACAACAGCCTGCTAATGGTCTTGTTGGCTATACGGTTTGATTGAAATTACTTAATTTAATATTTTAAAATCCTGATAACTAAAGGACAGTCACAGGCACAATGGCCTGTAGTTAGATGGGACCATGACACAATTTAAAGTTCATCTGTTGACCCTCTCGTCTGACTGAGGATCTGACTCAGAGGAAGATTCTGGGTGTTACCTTGCTCACACTTGCCATGCATGCTGCTCTGAGAGTGTCTGGCGTGAGACAATGATTTTGGGCTCCGTGAGTGTCAGATACGAGAATGATATGCTACCCCTTAAGTGCCCAATATGAGACAATGATATTCAGAATGGGGCTCCCTTTCTCCCAACATAACATCCCTCTCTTCCACCTGACACTCCGGGGGCAGTGAACTCCATTGGATTCCTTGAGCACTTGTGAACTAGCTGTTACACTGCACTGGATTTATACTCCGTATGGTGTCAAACTGAAGCAAGGTGAGACTATCGCCTCCAGGGAATGTCGTTCCATTTTGCTTAGGAGTCAGGCTGGGCCCTGATGCTGGATTTACACGCCAACAACAAAGTGCAACTACACTCTTAATAACATCAGTATAAATACAGTCATAAAATTCAAAGTTATCGATACACAGTAAGGATAAGCACAATCCTGGTATTCATAAAATTGTTCAACAAAGGGAGTAAGGATAAAGGCAAATCATGTTTAACCAACTTGATTGAGTTTTTTGATGAGGTAACAGAGAGGGTCGATGAGGTAACAGAGAGGGTCGATGAGGGCAATGCGGTTGATGTTGTGTATATGGACTTCCAAAAGGCGTTTGATAAAGTGCCGCATAATAGGCTTGTCATCAAAATTCAAGCCCATGGAATAAAGGGGGCAGTGGCAGCACGGATACGAAATTTGGTAAGTAATAGGAAACAGAGAGTGGTGGTGAACGGTTGTTTTTCGGACTGGAGGGAGATATACAAGTGGTGTTCCCCAGGGTACTAGGACCATTGTTTTTTTTGATATGTGTTAATGACTTGGACTTGGGTATACAGGACACAATTTCACAAAACTTGAAAGGGTGGTAAACAGTGAGGAGGATAGTAATAGACGTCAAGAGGACACAGACAGGCTGGTGGCATGGGCAGACACGTGGCAGATGAAATTTAATGCAGAAAAATGCGAAGTGATACATTTCGGTAGGAAGAACGAGGAGAGGCAATATAAACTAGAGGGCACAATTCCAAAAGTGGTACAGGAACAGAGAGATTTGGAGGTACATGTGCACAAATTGTTGAAGGTGGCAGGGCAGGTTCAGAAAGCGGTTAAAAAAGCATAAGGGATCCTGGGCTTTATAAATAGAGACATAGAGTACAAAAGCAAGGAGGTTATGATGAACCTTTATAAAACACTGGTTCAGCCACAACTGGGGTATTGTGTCCAGTTCTGGGCACCGCACTTCAGGAAAGATGTGAAGGCCTTAGAGAGGGTGCAGAAAAGATTTACTAGAATGATTCCAGGGATGAGGGACTTTAGTTACGTGGATAGATTGGAGAAGCTGGGGTTTTTCTCCTTGGAACAGAGAAGGTTGAGAGGCGATTTGATAGAGGTATTCAAAATCATGAAGGGTCTGGACAGAGTAGATAGAGAGAAACTGTTCCCATTGGAGGAAGGGTCAAGAACCAGAGGACATAGATTTAAGGTGATTGGCAAAAGAACCAAAGGCGACATGAGAAAAAACTTTTTTACACAGCGAGTGGTTAGGATCTGGAATGCACCGCCCGAGGGGGTGGTGAAGGCAGATTCAATCGTGGCCTTCAAAAGGGAATGTGATAAGTACTTGAAGGGAAAAAATTTGCAGGGCTACGGGGATCGGGCGGGGGAGTGGGGCGAGCTGGATCGCTCTTGCTGAGAGCCAGAACAGACTCGATGTGTCGAATGGCTTCCTTCCATGCTGTAACCACTCTTATGATTCCATGAATCATCATCATCTTGATTTCAGATATCTGGCTCTGCTCTGTGGATCAGATTCCTTCATATTGCAATTCTAAAATTGCTTTATTCAAGCCATTTCAACTGATGTTGCTGTATCAATACCAGACACTGCACATGCCTGACCAGAGGCCGCTACAGGTGTCTGGACCAGACGCTGCGTGTGCCTGAATCGGTCAGTGCCGGTATCCCAAGTGTGAGGGGCTCTGTGTGGGCATTCTTGGAATCTGTACGTCTGATTTATCAGGTTTTTATGTTTTCTTAGGTTTGCTGAATTTGTAACACATTGACTTTTGTTACTCCATATACCAATGAAAATATTTTCAGTGAACAGTAGCACTGGTTGGGGGGCATAATCTTAGAATAAGGGGCTGCTCTTTCAAAACTGAGATGAGGAGAAACTTCTTCACTCAGAGGGTAGTAGGTCTGTGGAATTTGCTGCCCCAGGAAGCTGTGGAAGCTACATCATTAAATAAATTTAAAACAGAAATAGACAGTTTCCTGGAAGTAAAGGGAATTTGGGGTTACGGGGAGCGGGCAGGAAATTGGACATGATTTTAGATTTGAGGTTAGGACCAGATCAGCCATGATCTTATTGAATGGCGGAGCAGGCTCGAGGGGCCGATTGGCCGACTCCTGCTCCTATTTCTTATGTTCTTATGTTCTTAAATACCTTTGAAAAGACAATGCTCTTTGCCTGTGAAACAAAAGCACTGGTTAAGAATGGGTGCCTGGGAGTGTATCAACATTTTGGGGGGGAAAACTGCTCACAGAAAAGTCTGAAATCCAGTAATCTAAACCGCTGGACCTGAAACTTCCTCCGTGGGCGCAACCCGGGGGTTATACTTGAAAATGGGCCCATTCTGCCGTTATGCTCAAAATTTCCTGCCAATCTCATTAGAATACGCCTGATCGTAAATCAGCGTAAACAAGTGGGGCCCAAGCAAAGCGACGAACTCACATCATATATTACTTCTCTTCTTTAAGAAAATTCAAGTTTCAACTCATTTAACCATCATTCATGCACATCAGGCACAGCATGTTTCAGAAACTGCAATTGGAGAAGCCTTTCAATTTTTAATGTGACTTATACTGGTGCCATAAAAATCCATTCATCGAGACAGAAAATACAGAGCAGGTCTCAGTGAAGATAAATTAATAAAAATTTCTCCAAAAATTGCAATGAAACTCCAGGAAAATGACTTTGTTCCCTGCTGTGCCTCAATATCTGGTCGTAATTTGAAGAGAGGCTCTGAGCAAACGCAATTGCAGGAAATTCATGTAAGGCTCCATGACGTGGGGGCAGGGCCAGTCTTCTGGGTGGAGGGATCGATAAAAGATCGCGGAGATTTGGGCGTATTGTACTTGCTCACCTGCGCCCAAAATTCTGCGATCTTTTAGGCAGCATATTTGCTTTGTGCACTTCTTTAGGCGTAAATATGCAGGAAATCGCAGGCCCACTGGACTGTATTGCAGCCTTGAAGAGGTAGGAGGAATTTATAAGTCAAAAGGTACCTCCATTCATCCAAACCACAGGGTTATGCAAACGCAAGGGGTTAAATTCAGCAGGGCATAAAATTCTGTCATTGTTCACTTAATTCATATTGAATTATTAATTGTATAGTTTGTAAGCCACGGGCTGGTTAAAACCATGTCGCTAAGCAGCAAACGACATGAATCGCAATATTTTATAAGGTCATCTACAGGGCTGAAGTGGTAATTTCTCTGAAGCAGGAAGGGTGAAGAGATAACCAATTGGACCTGCTTCATCCCCCTGGGGAGGAGGCTCTGTAGAGACCACCCACAGAGAGACACAAAATTACTCACTGCACTGAAAAGCTCAAGGTCATCATCGCACAGTCACGTTGCCAAAACCATTTACTTTAAACCAATAAATCACACACTGGCCAATTTGGAATGGCAAGCAAAATTGACCAGAATTTTTTTTTAAATCCATTTTTCCCAATGAAGCTAATTAAAAACGTCAAACATCTACACATAGTTGGCTCAAAGTTATTTGTTGGAACTGTAAGATCACAGATAAACCGACAGGTTCACACTGGAGGCATTTCACCCATGTTTACTGAGAAATCAGGCAGCTGCGTTATTCATCTCTCCATTAGTTTTGAACTAGCATTTTAGCCAACAGGCAATACTTTCCTTTAATATGCTGGTTTTTAATCTAAGTGTAAATGTTTATCAATCAATCAATGCTGTTAAAAGCAAGCCACATTTCATCAGTTGCATATTCTCCCCAGGACTCCCCCCCGCCCCCGCCAACTATATCACACGGTGTCGTTCCAACCAAGACCAACTCCAGGCCTCAGTCAATGTTACTCCACTCAATGTTTACCAGCAGGTGGTAGAAATATTCAGGGTGACTCTCCCTCTAATTCCCTCCCCTCCCAATTTCTTCCCTCTTTCTCATGAGGATACTGATTCCTACTAGGGTACGACTCCATGGGCAGCTCTTGGGTAATTCATCCACTGGCCATTCTTTGTGAGCCGAGAGGTGAGGATTGGCAGTCGACCTGATCATGGAGGGTACCATGGCCTTTTCCGGTCCTGTTCTCATCTTAAGTATACGCATCATGTCTTAAATAGGGAAAACAATTCTGTATTTCCTATTATACTATTTTCAACGACTAGATTTAAGATGGAAGCTGATTTCCCTCAACCAAACGTTAAAATGGAGACCAGAGGCACAGCTGTCTGCGAGAATTCCAGCAGGTTCTTCAGCCTCTAAATGAGCCAGGGACAGAAACCTGGGTTTTCGGTGCTAATCAAATTACTGGCCCTTTGAAGGTCAATAAATAATTGATATCTAGACTTCAATTCATGCCAAAGGTAGGAATTATTTCAATTGCTGGCAAGTATTTAATATGCAAACTTACAGATGAATGCATTGCAACAACTTGCATTTATATAAGCACCTTTAAAATAGTAAAACTTCCTCAGGCACTTCACAGAATGTTATCAAATAAAATCTGACACCGAGCCACATAAGGAGATATTAGGACAGGTGACCAAAAGCTTAGTCAAAGAGGTAGGTTTTAAAGGAGGAGAGAGAAGTAGAAAGGCGGAGAAGTTTAGGGAGGGAATTCCAGAGCTTAGGGTCTAAGCAGCTGAAGGTAGGGCTATCAACGGTGGAGTGATGAAAATCGGGGATGTGCAAGAGGCCAGAATTGGAGGAGCGCAGAGATCTGAGAGAATATTACATCTACATAGTGAGGAGGATAGTGATAGACTTCAAAGAGGACATAGACAAGCTGGTGGCATGGGCAGACACGTGGCAGATTAAATTTAATGCAGAAAAATGCGAAGTGATACATTTCGGTAGGAAGAACGAGGAGAGGCAATATAAACTAGAGGGCACAATTCTAAAAGGGGTACTAGAACAGAGAGATCTGGGGGTATATCGTTCAATGTGGTAGGGCAGGTTGAGAAAGTGGTTAAAAAAGCAAACAGGATCCTGGGCTTTATAAATAGAGCATAGAGTACAAAAGCAAGGACCAAAGGTGACATGAGGAAAAACTTTTTTTTACACAGCCCGTGGATAGGATTTGGAATGCACTGCCCGAGGGGGTGGTGGAGAGAAAATCAATTGTGGCTTTCAAAAGGGAACTAGATAAGTACTTGAAAGGAAAAAATTTGCAGGGCTACGGGGATAGGGCGGGGGAGTGGGACTAGCTGGATTGCTCTTGCATAGAGTCGACATGGACACGATGGGCCGAATGGCCTCCCTCTGCGCTGTAACCTTTATGATTCTACATGACTGAACCATTGAGGGAGCTTTCTTCCAGGAGGAGTTCAGATTGTACATAGTTTAAAAGCAACGACAGGTGTGTGAGAACAGGACACGACATGATTTCAATGGCTGGCAGGTGACAACAACAGATGCAGTGTGAGGGGGCCTGTCTTTACAGCAAAGACACAGCACCCTTAATGATTTACAGTTAGTCTTGAACTTTTCACTTCCCTGCTCACACTACATGGGGTGGCTAAGAGCAGCTCTGTGCAAGTCCTCTCCCACACAATATCCATCAGGAACTCAGTCAGGTGCTAGTGAAAAGAACAAGGATTTCAGACGACCTTTCTCTCTTTGTTTTGGAATAGTTTACATATTGAATAAATCAAATATTGTGCAACTAACTTCGTGTTATGTCTTTCTGCTTCTGTGTATAATCTTACTGGCAAATAACTTTGACTAGTAGTTTTAGTCTTATGCACTGGTATTTACCATCTTTCAGAGGAGACAGGGAAATATGCTGGGCATCCCACGGGGTGTCCAGTATAATATATCATGATTAAGGGGTGATAGTTTAGTCCAGTGACATGCTATCCCATTCATGGCACACATAAGGCCATAGGGCCTTGGTTCATAGGAGATTTTGGTCTGCTTATACAAACTGTCCTTTTGCTCTGAACACAAGTTAAAAGTGTTGGGAAAAAACATGAATGGTAACAGTAACATCCTTCCACTCCACCACCCTCAATTACAGTGTTTTGCACTGTTACACAGAGGACACCACCACCCCGCCCCCCCCCACTGCTCCACCACTGTCAGCTATTGTGTGCCTTATCTCCATACAGTGTCCACACATAGGATCAGGAGTAGGCCATTCAGCCCCTCGTGCCGGCTCCGCCATTTGATAAGATCATGGCTGATCTGTGATCTAACTCCATATATCTGCCTTTGGCCCATATCCCTTAATACTTTTGGTTGCCAAAAAGCTATCTATCAGATTTAAATTTAGCAATTGAGCTAGCATCAATTGCCGTTTGCGGAAGAGAGTTCCAAACTTCTACCACCCTTTGTGTGTAGAAATGTTTTCTAATCTCACTCCTGAAAGGTCTGGTTCTAATTTTTAGACTGTGCCCCTACTCCTAAAATCCCCAACCAGCGGAAATAGTTTCTCTCTATCCACCCTATCTGTTCCCCTTAATATCTTATAAACTTCGATCAGATCATCCCTTAACCTTCTAAACTCCAGAGAATACAACCCCAATTTGTGTAATCTCTCCTCGTAACTTAACCCTTGAAGTCCGGGCATCATTCTAGTAAACCTACGCTGCACTCCCTCCAAGGCCAATATGTCCTTCCGAAGGTGCAGTGCCCAGAACTGCTCACAGTACTCCAGGTGCGGTCTAACCAGGGTTTTGTATAGCTGCAGCATAACTTCTGCTCCCTTGTACTCTAGTCCTCTAGATATAAAGGCCAGCATTCCATTAGCCTTATTGATTATTTTCTGCACCTGTTCATGACACTTCAATGATCTATGTACCTGAACCCCTATGACCTCACATATGTCTCCATTGAATTCCATTTGCCAAAGTTTTGCCCATTCATCTAATCTATCAATATCCCTTTGTAATTTTATGTTTTCATCTACACTGCTTACAATGCCACCAATCTTTGTGTCATCGGCAAACTTAGATATGAGACTTTCTCTGCCTTCATCTAAGTCGTTAATAAATATTGTGAATAATTGAGGCCCCAAGACAGATCCCTGCGGGACTCCACTAGTCACATCCTGCCAATGTGAGTACCTACCCATTATCCCTACTCTCTGTCGCCTTTCGCTCAGCCAATTTCCTAACCAAGTCCGTACTTTTCCCTCGATTCCATGGGCTTCTAACTTAGCTAACAGTCTCTTATGTGGGACCTTATCAAATGCCTTCTGGAAGTCCATATAAATAACATCCATTGACATTCCCCTGTCCACTACTTTGGTCACCTCTTCAAAAAATTCAATCAGGTTTGTCAGGCACGACCTACCTTTCACAAATCCATGCTGGCTCTCCCTGATTAACTGAAAATTCTCGAGGTGTTCAGTCACCCTATCCTTGATTATAGACTCCAGCAATTTCCCCACAACAGATGTTAGGCTAACTGGTCTATAATTCCCCGGTTTCCCTCTCTCTCCTTTCTTAAAAAGCGGAGTGACATGTGCAATTTTCCAATCTCGAGGGACAGTTCCTGAATCTAGAGAACTTTGAAAGATTATAGTTAGGGCATCCGCAATGTGCTCACCTACTTCCTTTAAAATCCTGGGATGGAAACCATCTGGTCCTGGGGATTTGTCACTGTATAGTGCTATTATTTTCTTCATTACTGTTGTTTTACTTATGTTAATTTTATCGAGACCCTGTCCCCGATTCAATATTAGTTTTCTTGGGATTTCCGGCATGCTTTCTTCTTTTTCTACTGTAAATACTGACGCAAAGTAATTATTCAACATGTCCGCCATTTCCCCATTGTCAATGACAGTTTCAGTTTTTAAGGGGCCAACACTGCTCCTGACCACCCTCGTTTTCCTAATATAACTATAAAAGTTCTTCGTATTGGTTTTGATATCCCTTGCAAGTTTCTTTTCATACTCTCTTTTTGTAGCTCTTACTATCTGTTTTGTGACCCTTTGTTGATCTTTGTATCTTTCCCATTCGCCAGGATCTGTGCCATTTTTTGCCTTTTTGTATGCCCTTTCCTTATGTCTTATACTGTCCCTTATCTCTTTAGTTGTCCATGGCTGTTTTTTTTTGGCAAGTAGAGTTCTTGCCCCTCAGGGGTATAAACCGGTTCTGTATCACGTTAAATGTTTCTTTAAACATTTCCCACTGATCATCAGTCGTTTTACCCATTAACAGATTTGCCCAGTTTACTGTGGACAGTCTCTGTCTCATCCCATTGAAGTCGGCCTTATCCAAGTCTAGAATCTTAGCAGCTGACTCACTTTTTTCCCTTTCAAACACTACCTTGAACTCGATCATGTTATGATCGCTATTGGATAGATGTTCACGCACAGTTAAGCTGTTAACTAAATCTGGTTCATTACTCATTACTAAATCTAGTATGGCTTGCCCCCTTGTTGCCTCTAGGACATACTGCTGTAGAAAGCTATCCCGGACACACTCAAGAAATTCACTACCTTTCTGACAATTGCTGGTCTGCTTTCCCCAATCTATAAACCACACTGGTTTATAAAACCATTTTTGTATACACCAGCACTATATCACACCGGGCGCTGCACCAGCGCGAGACTGCACACCGGGCGCTGCACCAGCGCGAGACTGCACACCGGGCGCTGCACCAGCGCCAGAATGCACACCGGGCGCTGCACCAGCGCCAGAATGCACACCGGGCGCTGCACCAGCGCCAGAATGCACACCGGGCGCTGCACCAGCGCCAGAATGCACACCGGGCGCTGCACCAGCGCCAGAATGCACACCGGGCGCTGCACCAGCGCCAGAATGCACACCGGGCGCTGCACCAGCGCGACAATGCACACCGGGCGCTGCACCAGCGCGAGAATGCACACCGGGCGCTGCACCAGCGCGAGAATGCACACCGGGCGCTGCACCAGCGCGAGAATGCACACAGAGCGCTGCACCAGCGCCAGAATGCACACAGAGCGCTGCACCAGCGCCAGAATGCACACAGAGCGCTGCACCAGCGCCAGAATGCACACAGAGCGCTGCACCAGCGCCAGAATGCACACAGAGCGCTGCACCAGCGCCAGAATGCACACAGAGCGCTGCACCAGCGCCAGAATGCACACAGAGCGCTGCACCAGCGCCAGAATGCTCACCGGGCGCTGCACCAGCGCCAGAATGCAAACCGGGCGCTGCACCAGCGCCAGAATGCACACCGGGCGCTGCACCAGCGCCAGAATGCACACCGGGCGCTGCACCAGCGCCAGAATGCACACCGGGCGCTGCACCAGCGCCAGAATGCACACCGGGCGCTGCACCAGCGCCAGAATGCACACCGGGCGCTGCACCAGCGCCAGAATGCACACCGGGCGCTGCACCAGCGCCAGAATGCACACCGGGCACTGCACCAGCGCCAGAATGCACACCGGGCACTGCACCAGCGCCAGAATGCACACCGGGCGCTGCACCAGCGCCAGAATACACACCGAGCGCTGCACCAGCCCCAGAATGCACACCGGGCGCTGCACCAGCGCCAGAATACACACCGAGCGCTGCACCAGCGCCAGAATGCACACCGGGCGCTGCACCAGCGCCAGAATGCACACCGGGCGCTGCACCAGCGCCAGAATACACACCGAGCGCTGCACCAGCGCCAGAATGCACACCGGGCGCTGCACCAGCGCCAGAATGCACACCGAGCGCTGCACCAGCGCCAGAATGCACACCGAGCGCTGCACCAGCGCCAGAATGCACACCGGGCGCTGCACCAGCGCCAGAATACACACCGAGCGCTGCACCAGCGCCAGAATGCACACCGGGTGCTGCACCAGCGCCAGAATGCACACCGGGCGCTGCACCAGCGCCAGAATACACACCGAGCGCTGCACCAGCGCCAGAATGCACACCGGGCGCTGCACCAGCGCCAGAATGCACACCGGGCGCTGCACCAGCGCCAGAATGCACACCGGGCGCTGCACCAGCGCCAGAATGCACACCGGGCGCTGCACCAGCGCCAGAATGCACACCGGGCGCTGCACCAGCGCCAGAATGCACACCGGGCGCTGCACCAGCGCCAGAATGCACACCGGGCGCTGCACCAGCGCCAGAATGCACACCGGGCGCTGCACCAGCGCCAGAATGCACACCGGGCGCTGCACCAGCGCCAGAATGCACACCGGGCGCTGCACCAGCGCCAGAATGCACACCGGGCGCTGCACCAGCGCCAGAATGCACACCGGGCGCTGCACCAGCGCCAGAATGCACACCGGGCGCTGCACCAGCGCCAGAATGCACACCGGGCGCTGCACCAGCGCCAGAATACACACCGAGCGCTGCACCAGCGCCAGAATACACACCGAGCGCTGCACCAGCGCCAGAATGCACACCAGGCACTGCACCAGCGCCAGAATGCACACCGGGTGCTGCACCAGCGCCAGAATACACACCAAGCACTGCACCAGCGCCAGACTGCACACCGGGCACTGCACCAGCGCCAGAATTCACACCGGGTGCTGCACCAGCGTGAGAATACACACCAGGCACTGCACCAGCGCCAGAATGCACACCAGGCACTGCACCAGCGCCAGAATACACACCAGGCACTGCACCAGCGCCAGAATGCACACCAGGCACTGCACCAGCGCCAGAATACACACCAGGCACTGCACCAGCGCCAGAATACACACCAGGCACTGCACCAGCGCAAGAATGCACACCGGGCACTGCACCAGCGCCAGAATGCACACCGGGCACTGCACCAGCGCCAGAATACACACCGGGCACTGCACCAGCGTGAGAATGCACACCGGGCGCTGCACCAGCGTGAGAATACACACCGGGCGCTGCACCAGCGTGAAAGCCCAATGCACAACTTCTGAATTAAAATTTTGTTACACCTGGATCATTAATTGATAAAATGTTTATCAGTTTTCCTCTTTCACGATGTAATCTTTTTGTTTGTAATGTTTGGTTTCTTGACATAAAATTGTGTATGGGGGAATTGTCGGTGCCCACAATAGTGAATGGTTCTAAAGGTTTTGTTAAATATTTAATAGAACTAACGTTCTCAACCTTTGATAAAACTCATTAAAACGTTAATTAAATTCTCTTCAAAATATGCACAGAAATACAAACAACTTGAGTACCTCAGAAACCCTCAGACGCCCTCTCAATGTCGAGGCCTTTCCCACAACGAGTGCTACTTGGTGACAGACAGCCTGCAGAATTCTGGGGTCATTTACAAACCGAGCTCCGGAAAAAAACAATGGGGTTGAGTTTCTACTGGTTATATCATTGCAGTCCAGGTGGAATCGGCCAAAACAGCGCAAAAGATCAGGGAATTTTAAACCTGAAGTGAGTTATACCCAAAATCACATGTGTTCGTGTTTTCTGCCATCTTTTGTACTGGTTTAAGATTCAATTGCCTGAATCAGGCCCCGCCCTCAAATTGGGCCCCGCCCCCCCCCGGTCAAAATTACGAGATTCGGCCGATTGTGCTGATTAGGGAAGGCTCTTCATATTGTGCTTGTTTTCTTAGGCGCACAGGCATTAGTAGGCATGTTTTAAAAGCTTTTCGTATCAAAAAATATTTAATTTTCTAAGAAACTGACTAGTGTACACCAATGAAACTAGTAAACATTTAATCAAAAGCAAAGTACTGCGGATGCTGGAAATCTGAAATAAAAACAGAAAATGCTGGAGAAGCTCAGCAAGTCAGGCAGCATCTGTGGAGAAAGAAACAGAGTTAACGTTTCAGGTCGAAGACCTTTC
Organism: Heptranchias perlo; assembly: GCF_035084215.1. NCBI lineage: Eukaryota > Metazoa > Chordata > Chondrichthyes > Hexanchiformes > Hexanchidae > Heptranchias > Heptranchias perlo. The sequence goes on from NC_090333.1 coordinate 66,031,855, forward strand.
ATCAGAACCAGAAGATGTTAAAGAGTTAAAGTTTTTAAGCAAGTCGAGAGCCACGGGAAGTTGGGGGGGAGGGAGTGAAGGGGAGGAAAGAACAAAAGGGAAGGTCTGTGATAGAGTGGAGGGCAGGAGTGATTAAATGACAAAAGGGACGTGATGGTGCAAGGCAAGGACGGCGGTAATGGGACAGGTTAAGAAACTAAAGATGGGTCTAGAGGGGCTGTAAATGGCAACAGCAGAACCATAACCAGCATCTGCTATCTGAAAAAAAATGGGAGCAGTGGTTATGATCTGAAGTTGTTGAAATCAACATTGAGTCCAGAAGGTTGTAAAGTGCCTAAAAAGATGAGGTGCTGTTCCTTGAGCTTCCTTGGAGCAGTGTAAGAGGCCAAGGACAGAGAGGTCAGAGTAGGAGTGGGATGGGGAATTAAAATGCCACGGTCAGGGTCACACTGTGGACAGAGTGAAGGTGTTCAGCAAAGCGATCACCCAATCTGCGTTTGGTCTCCCCAGTGTAGAGGGTGCTGCATCATTTAACATTTAAGTGATTTTAAATCAGGTTACTCACAGATGAAGGACTGGCTCCCCTGATTAAAAATGCATATTAATACTTTTTAATGGAAAAAAAGAAACAATTACCTTCTATTACGCTGCCCGATTGCACCAATTCATGGAAGATTTTATGTTTGTGATTGTGCAAATGAATTTTAGCAAACTTGAAGCCTAACCTAACCAGCGGAATTTCGGGCGCATTTTCCTGATTGAGCCCACAAAGGAAACTCTACCCTCATACATTCAAATGCTGCATTTTCAAACCACTGACATTCAGAGAGGCTACAATTACTCATAAACACACTAAATGTAGAAAGATTCCCAAAGCTGGTTATGTGAAAATAAACAGCTCAAAGATGGTTTTGTAAAAACATTGATATCATCTCCCAAGAGGCTTCTCCACAGAAAATCTCAGAACAAAGCCACAGGGACATGTCTGGTAAAAAGCCAATCAGCTATCAAAGAGGTTAACATAGTCAGGCGTAGAAAAATCTTAGCTCAGCCATACTCCCGATGGGTGTATGGAGCTAACTTCAATTTTGATCTCATAAATATATATGCGGAGATAAGAACCTCACGTGGGAGTATAACAGACACTTGTTCCAATTCTATTCTAAAGCACAATTGTGATAAATCCGAACCTGACACTTTATGGGTGGTGAAGAGTTCTTTATTGAGGTGATAAAATCAAGCACAAATTAAAACAATTACACGCTCAAGCCATAGTTATAAGAACAGAAGAAATTACTCGTTCCCTTCTGAGTAGAGATGCTCGACCTGCTCAGGTGTTTCCTCCTTCTTTGTAGTGTCTTTCTCTCCTCCTGACCTTTTACAATCACCTGTACTTATACTGGTCTTGTAATCAGTACCTGCTCGACCCTTGCACCTGGAGCCTCCAAATATGACGTCGTTTATCCAACATAACAAGGTCAGGGAAGATAAGGTTGGTTATTATTAGCTGGATGAGTTGGACGAGGCTGATCAGCCATGAGTGGCTTATCTCAACCGACTAATTTCTTTAAGAGACAGGTATTGTCCAGAGTTACAGTGATTAAGATAAGGCTGGTCGACCATGTGTAGCTTATCTCAACAAAGCAGTCTTACTAATTTCTTTTAAAGGCATTACCTAGGATTACAGTAGCTAAGCTAAGCACAGGTTATTTCAGCATTTTAGTTTTAACTGTTTCATTGCCAGGCAGCATAATTAAAATTATATATACACCGTATCTTCGTGGGCTCTTGCTCGAATCTTCCTTAACCTGTCCATTCTTACACAATGACATTACTTAATGGAACTTACTGAGAGCTATCCTATGAATTGAAACAGCACTATACACTCAGTGGCAGCACTCACACCCCTGAGTCAGAAGGTCGTGGGTTCAAGTCCCACTCCGGAGACTTGAGCACAAAATTTAGGCCGACACTCCAGTGCAGTACTGAGGGAGTGCTGCACTGTCGCAGGTGCCGCCTTTCGGATGAGATGTTAAACCGAGGCCCCGTCTGCCCTCTCAGGTGGACGTAAAAGGTCCCATGCAACTATTTCGAAGAAGAGCAGGGAAGTTCTCCCTGGTGTTCTGGCCAATATTTAACCCTGAACCAACACCTAAAAACAGATTATCTGGTCATTATCACCTTGCTGGGCACTTATTTCTGCTGCATTTCCTACATTACACTTCAAAAAGTACTTAATTGGCTGTAAAGTGCCTTGGGGGCATAGTATGGTTGTGAAAGGCGCTGTATAAATGCAAGTCTTTCTTTTTTACACAAAGGTACTTAGCTATAGCCAGAAATGGGAGTGAAACTCCTAGCCATGTGTCTACAGCATTGCCCTCTCCCCCAGCCTGGTCTGTTGAGGCTACAGCAGAAGATCGGGAAAACTCCAATGCAAATTCACCCCTATGGGTGGAAAACCCCTCCCCCCCACTCCTCATCAGGAGCAGAGGCCTACAATACACCCAAGATGCCCAGACAGAGGAGACTGGGAGCCTGCATCCAAGCTGCCCACTAGGGTCATTAGGAATTCTGACTTTGATGGAAATTAGGCGGCCAGCCCATAATATGACCGGAGCAACTCAGCAGTGCTCTAGCCATGCAGTGCCCATCTGGAATGGACGCTGACCAGGGCAAAAAAAAAATCCCAACAACGGTCTCCCAGTCAACCCCCTGGCTCCTTTTCTCCCCCCTCCCCTCTGCCCCCGCCCAAACTCACCCCCACACTAGAAAATTGCTCAGCTCACAATGGGCAGCCTGACATTGAAGTGTGATCCATGCTCTAATGAAGGACCTCACCAAAACGCTAGGTGCCTTTCCACTTCAGATCTCGATCTGTGGGACGCTGCACTTCCAGTTTTTATTGCAAACCTTTACAATCGGCTCCCAATCCGGGAGGGTCAGTCGGGACGCCAGAAAATGATGCAAATAAGCTGGCGAGGTCAGGTCATTTGTACGCAGTTGCATGCAGAGCCTCCATTGCTGAGCATTGGGTGCATTTTGGCTCCCATCTCACTTGGGAGCCAGTCTAATAAAAGGCAAGTTTTACCTCATGTCCGAGGGTCTACTTTAGGGCAGCAGTGTTTCCTACATTACAACAGTGACTACACTTCACAAGTACTTCATTGGCCATGAAGCGCTTTGAGACGTCCTGAGGTTGTGAAGGGCACTATAGAAAAGCAAGTCTTTCTTTCTTTTATATACGTGCGCCAATAAAATATAGAAACGTTTGCAATAAAATATAGAAACATTTGCAATAAAATCGGGAAGTGCTGGAAAGTGTGCAGTCCCGCTTGTCAGCATCTGTGACAGAAAGAAACTGAGCATTTCAGTGAGACCCTTCATCATGGCAAGGATCAGACCGGAATTATTTACCGCTTTCCTTCCAATGATTGACCTGTTGTCCATTCCCAGCACCTTTCGATTTAATTTGAGAGTTTCCAGCCTTTAAATCTCTTGTGTAAAGATACAGATTCAGAGCTCTGCCTTTCATTCCACTTGGGAGAAATCCTGGAGATTATACATGAGGTGCTCAGCAGCTGTGGAATCTTCCCACTGGTGAAATGAAATCTGATCCTGATCATCTATTATTCCTTCTAATTCTGAAAGTTGAAAGCAAGCATTGAATCCCAGTCTATCCTCCAAAAGAGTACTGAGTCAAGCTCCCGACAGGCCATTCATTTTAACCCATGGGTAAAGAACATTCAACTAATAATTATACGAACCAGCCAGGATCGGTGGCAGAAATTTTCCAGCGTGCGTTGCAGAAAAGAAAGCTCCACAATTTATCATCACTTCATTAAACACTGAAGTGCTTTTCCTCTTCGTTACTGAGCTGAAACTTACTTTGGCAAAGCTCTGCATTTTAATTTCGCAAAATATGTTTAACAAAGGTATTAATATCATTTCTCATCACACTCAAACCCAACCTGTCAGAGTGAGTGCCTGACATGATAGAGTATAATAGGATTACGGGTCCTGTGATATTCAAATCAGATTAGTACTACTTACAAGCAGCTTTCTTAAAAAAAAACAATTTGATTTCTCTTCTTCCTCCCCCAATTTAAAGTAATCTACCTTTCCTTTTTAAGCCACGCACAGTACTTCCTCATCCCCTGGGCCAACAAGGTTGCTCCCAGATCTCTGACCCTTGAGGATGGCATGAGGAGATATGCAAGATCAAGTCCAGCTGCTTGCTTTGTCACCATGATCTTCAATCACTTCTCCCCAGAAATGCATCCAGTCGGCTCATGAATCCGGTTATAATGGTGGAATTCCCCTTTCAGCATTCCAAAGGGACCGCTCCCTCCGTGACACCCTGGTCCACTCTTCCATCACCCCCAACACCTGCTCTCCTCCCCACGGCACCTTCTCGTGTAAGCACAGGAGATGCAACACCTGCCCTTCCACATCCTCCTTTCCCACCGTCCAGGGCTCCAAACACTCCTTCCAAGTGAAACTTCTTTCAATTCAATATACCGTATTCGCTGCTCACGATGCGGTCTCCTCGACATCGGGGAGACCAAACGCAGACTGGGGGATTGGTTTGTTGAACAGCTCCCCTCTGTCCGCAAGTGTGACCCTGACCTGCCGGTTGCTTGTCATTTTAATTCTCCATCCCACTCCCACTCTGACCTCACTGTTTTCAGCCTCTTCCAATGAAGCTCAATGTAAACTCGAGGATCAGCACCTCATCTTTCGATTAGGCACTTTATAACCTTCCGGACTCAACACTGATTTCGATAACTTCAGATCATAACCACTGCTCCCATTTTTTCCAGACAGCAGGTGCTAGTAATGGTTCTGCTGTTGCCATTTACAGCTCCTCTAGACCCAGCTTTTGTTTCTTTACTTGTCCCATTACCACCTTCTTTGCCTTGCACCATCATCCCTTTTGTTATTTAATCACTCTTGCCCTATCAGAGACCTTCCCTTTTATTCTTTCCTCCCCTCCCCTTCCCCCTCCCTTTCCCTGGCTCTGTAGTTGCTTAAAAACGGTTTAATCTTCAACGTCTTCCAGTTCTGATGAAGGGTCATCGGCCTGAAAAGTTAACTCTGTTTCTTTCTCCACAGATGCTGCCTGACCTGCTGAGTATTTGCAGCATTTTCTGTTTTTATTTCAGATTTCCAGCATCCACAGTATTTTGCTTTTGAGTTGCTGTGGATTTTGAATCCTTATCCACAAGTTACGAGTTATAAAATCATGGGCACACTGAAAGCAACGGATGGAAAATAGCTGGCAGTGTCCCTCCCTCCCTCCCCCACCATAAGATTTTCCAGTGCACACTGGTAGCGGCCAGGACTCTGAAAATCTACCCTACAACATCTGCTCCAGTGGTCCTCCCTGGTAACTTCCTTCACAATAGTTAACAATTTGGTCAGTTCCCTTCATGATCTTGTACACGTACAATTGGATCATCTTGAAATGTCCTCGTTTCTGACGAAAACCAGACCGATTTCCTAAACCTTTCCATTCCCGGCACTTGAAATCATTAGGACGTAAACGAGGCTACAATTCTCCCTTCCGGCCTGCGGGAAGTGACCGAACTTCACCTACTCTCCGATATCATGGCCGGGTTTGGGAACTCACTGTGTGGCGAATCTAATAACGTGAACACCTGTAATCTCCTGCGGGCTCCGTTCCTGATCTCAGCTGCAATGTCATGGTAATCCACTGGAAGAATGGAAAAAGTGAAAAGAGGAGGGTCATTCTTGCACACCTGCTCAAAAATTCCACAGACTGAGGCCTGGGAGGTCATCCATCCACTCTCTCTGCCAGGGAATGCTACATGGAATGGGAAAGCCATTGTCTCAAAGGGAGGGAGTAATGCAGAACACTGCACCACCATTCCCTCTATGGCTAATTTTGACCTCTGTAAGGAATCTTACAACACCAAGTTATGGTCCAACAGTTTTAAATAAAACTGTTGGACTATAACCTGGTGGTGTAAGATTCCTTACATTTGTACACCCCAGTCCTTCACCGGCATCTCCACACAATTTTGACCTCGGCCAGGCCTTTAGAAGGAGCCTACCAGAGGCAAGGCCTTTGCTTAGAAAGGGCAGGCAAACCAGAAGGTGAGAATGCCTGCAGCACTCTTATGCACTTCCCAGTAGCCAGTTCCATTGGCACACTAAGAATATAAGGGCTTTTGATAAGGTAAATAGGAAAAAACTATGTGAGTCAGTCAGTAATTAGAGGGCATAAATTTAAGATCACCTCCAAATGAATGGAGAGGGGCGAGGAGAACTGAAGGGAGAGTCTAGGTATGTGGAGAAAAAGAGCTGGGAATGGGACTAAATGGACAACTCTTTAGAGAGCTGGCATAGGCATGATGGGGCAAATGTCTTCTCTATGCATTGAAATTCAATGATTCTAACATTGTGACAGGTTGCTAGCCTGCCTTTAGTCTGAAAACGATTTCTGATTCAACAGATCAGGACAGAGAATGTGCTGAATCATCCAAAGACCCAAATAGCAAATTTTTCAGTTTGAATACTGAAGTTACCTCTGTTTCCACTAGCTGGACAGTGGGTAGCTAGAGGGCACAGATTTAAGAAAACTGGCAAAAGAACCAGAGGTGAGATGAGGAGAATCGTTTTTTACGCAGCGAGTTGTTATAATCTGGAATGTGCTGCCTGAAAGGGTGGTGGAGGCAGATTCAATAGTAACTTTCAAAAGGGAATTGGATAAATATTTCAACAGGAAAAGTTTGCAGGGCTGTGGGGAAAGAGCAGGGGAGTGGGAGTGGATTCTAATTGGATAGTTCTTTCATGAGCCGGCTGCATGATGGGCCAAATGGCCTCCTTCTGTGCTGTATGATTCTATGAATAATAAGGAACAGCCCAGGACCTAAGTTATCATTGCTGTAAACCTGTTCCCATCATAGCATAGAATCAAAGAATGACACAGCACAGAAGGAGGCCATTTGGCCCATTGTGCCTGTGCTGGCTCTTTGAAAGAGTTATCCAATTAGTCCCATCCCCCTGCTCTTCCCCAATAGCCCTGCAAATCTTTTCCCTTCAAACATTTATCCGTTTCCCCTTTGAAAGTTATTATTGAATCTGCTTCCTCCACCCTTTCTGGCAGTGCATTCCAGATCATAACAATTCACCGTGTAAGCAATTTCTCCTCATCTCGCCTTTTTGCCAACTATTTTAAAGCTGTGTCCTCTGGCTACCGACCCTTCTGCCACTAGAAACAGTTTCTCCTTATTTACTATCAAAACCTTTCCTGATTTTGAACACCTCCATCAAATCTCCCCTTCAATTTCTCTGCTCGAAGGAGAACAACCCCAGCTTCCCCACATAACTGAAGTCCCTCATCCCTGGTACTATTCTAGTAAATCTCCTCTGCACTCTCTCTAAGGGTGTACTCTATGCCTCTATTAATAAAGCCAAGGGCCCTGTATGCTTTTTTTAAAACAGCCTTCTCAACTTGTCCAGCCACCTTCAAAGATTTGTGTATGTGCACTCCCAGGTCTCTGTTCCTGCACCTCCTTTAAAATTGTACAGTTTACTTTATATTGTCTCTCCTCATTCTTCCTACCAAAATGCATTACTTCACACTTCTCTGTGTTAAATTTCATCTGCCTTGTGACTGCCCATTTCACCAGTCTGTCCAAGTCCTCCTGAAGTCTGTTACTGTCCTCCACATTGTTTACTATATTTCTGAGTTTTGTGTCATCTGCAATTATGCCCTGTATAGCCAAGTCCAGGTCTTTCATGTTTTAAAGCAAATGTAGTTGCACAAGCTCAACCTTGTTGTCAATGTTTAGTTCCACTACAAAAAGCATTAAACTTAAAACTGCCTTGAGCCAGGGAATGTACAGAAAGGGTTAAGTCAACTCTACAGTGAAGAATATTCAGCACAATTTGAACTCGCTACCTACCACATGGAGTAGTTGAGGCGAATAGCACAGTTGCATTTCAGGGGAAGCTAGATAAGTACATGAGGGAGAAAGAGATGGAAGGATATTTTGATAGGGTTAGATGAAGTAAACAGAGTGGGAGGAGGCTCGTGTGGAACATAAACACCAGCATAACTGAGCCGAATGGCCTGTTTCTATGCTGTAAATTATATGTAATATATTAACACTCACAGATAGAACTCCAGGACTTTCCAGAGAGGTCCTACTGAACATATGTGTCCTTTCTGCAAAATGGACAATTTCTCTGAGAGTAAAGGCTAGAATTTCTGCAGGGGGTTCCCCACCTCTCATCGTAGCTTTGGCGGAAACCTCGGAGAAACAGCGGAAACGGCCGAAGTGACGCCGGGAGATCGCAAGAACCCCCGCGGAAATTACCGGCGTTACTATCTTTTGTGCGGCCAAGTAAAGGCCAGCCCAAATGGCTGATTGAGATCCCAGCTCTGACATGAAGTGACTGCACCAGGTCGATGCACCAGCAAGAGCAGCTGAGAGCTCTGAGGAAAGATAAAAAGACTACTTGGCCAGAACTATCACCTTAACAGTTGTTGCAAGTTTTTAATTAGTTTAACTTATATGATTGTAAACAATTTTACAACACCAAGTTATAGTCCAGCAATTTTATTTTAAATTCACAAGCTTTCGGAGGCTTCCCCCTTCGTCAGGTGAACGATGTGACGTTCACCTGACGAAGGGGGAAGCCTCCGAAAGCTTGTGAATTTAAAATAAAATTGCTGGACTATAACTTGGTGTTGTAAAATTGTTTACAATTGTCAACCCCAGTCCATCACCGGCATCTCCACATCATAACTTATATGAAGTAGTTCCCCCGATGACTTTGTGGATAAATGCACTGAACAGTATGGTACTAAGCCATGTAGGCCTGTTGCCTGGATCTTGACCACTGGTCTGTCTTAAGTTAGCCAGTGTCAGTCAGGTAGCAAGTTGCCCTCACAGCCCTTCAGTGAGAGGGGTGGGAAAAAAAAAATCATCAGCCAGAGTTCCTACTCTTGATCACCATCCAGTGACCCCTGCAGCCACGGATGTGCGCTCGAATTATCAACAGAGGACAGGATTGGGCTTGGCTGTAATGTCGCCATGAAATAACCTGCTGACGCCAGTCACTGTCTAGGTTTACATATAATAAATGGAACCTCAAGGTGGCCAGAGGGTTATCTTCAGGAGAAAAAAAAGAGTAAAAATTGGAAAACAATAAATTAAATACTATTTTCTGTGCGCCTTAGCTGTCCCTATGGTCCATTGACTGTTCAAGATGTGTGAAGCAGGAGAGGAAATTTAGCGCTGAAAAGATTTAATTGCAAGATTAATTCGGATAAAGGCGGCCATTCGGTCCATCAATATTCATCCACCCAGAGAGATCCTAAAATTTCCCTTTGTGTCACTTCACTGGAAACGAACAAAACCATCAGCAAGTTTAAAAAGAAGAGATTTATGATCTTGTTACACATATCCCATTGTTCCTTTCCCCCCCCCCCCGAGGCCTCTGCCCCACCTCGTATTTGTAACTTCTGACACACAGGCTGGGACTTTCTGCTTCAGCACTCCTGGTGCGGAGTTTCCTGATGCGTGTTCCTGGCATGTAGCAGGAGCGTGAAGCAGAAGATTCGAGCCATGGTATCGGCTTCATTTGATTAATGCCTTACATCCTATCACGCCGTGTCTGTGGTATCAGTAGTGATGCTGCAACATTCTTATTTGCATAGAATTAAATAGAAATTACAGCACAGAAGCAGTCAGTGTTTATGCTCCACACGAGCCTCCTCCCACCTTACTTTGTCTCACCCTATCAGCATATCCTTCTATTACTTTCTCCCTCATGTATTTATCAAGCTTCCCCTTAAATGTATCGATGCTATTTGCCTCAACTACTCTTTGTGGTAGCGAATTCCACATTCTAACCACTCTCTGGGTAAAGAAGTTTCTCCTGAATTCCCTATTGGATTCATTAGTGACTATCTTATATTTATGACCTCTAGTGTTGGACTCCCCCACAAGTGGAAGTATCTTCTCTACATCTGCCCTATCAAACTCTTTCATGATCTTAAAGACCTCTATCAGGTTATCCCTCAGCCTTCTCTTTTCTAGAGAAAAGCACCCCAGCCTGTTCAGTCTTTCCTGATAGATATAACCTCTCAGTTCTGGTATCATCCTTGTAAATCTTTTTTACACCTTCTCCAGTGCCTCTATATCCTTTTTGTAATAAGGAGACCAGAACTGCGCACAGTACTCCAAGTATGGTCTAACCGAGATTCTATACAAGTTTAATATAACTTCCCTGCTTTTCAATTCTATGCTATTTATCAGTGCTACTCATACTCAGCAAATGAGCCGTGATAAACGGCAATGGAGCTGACTGCTTGCATGTATGCAACGACTGCCATTTCCACAGAGAAGCACACACAAATCCTCATTGAGCATTCAGCCAACTCCACAATGCAGCTATGACGTAAACCAAGTGCATGAAACACAAACTAGCCCCACGGAGCTCAATCATCATTCATCTTCGACATAAGTTTGTTAGTAGACTAAAACTGTCTTATTTTAAACTTGTACAAAATTTTACAAAAAAAAAAATCCACCCTCAATACAATTCATACTTTGTATAACCACAAAATCCAAGCCTAATCGCTGATCAATGTCCTCCCCTCACTAGACCAGCTTGGCTCCTCTATCTGCCTGAATGAATCATGCTTTATGCTTTCCCCACTAATGCTGGGAATGACCCCTCTGCAATTTCTCATCCAGATACCATCACATTACCTTAGGGGAACTAACCTGCCCTCCGTGGAAAACCATTTCTGGCCATTTCCTCATTAATAAAGTCCAAATCTCCTTAAAGCTATTGGAGATGATTGCTAAGATCGGGGATGGTACAAACTTCACATCCAACTCACAGGACTGGTACTATTGGTAAACCTACCCAGTATAACAAACGAAAGAACTAAGTGACACCAAGTTCATTTGTGCTATGAACATCACAACCCACCCAGCACAAGTCCTCTATACAAGATATCTTAAAGCACGTGAATATAGAATGCCCTTAAAACAGGGCTCCATGAGTAGGTGCTCACATATCCCCGATGGCCACATAGGGCAGCCTGGAACATGTAGTGCTTGAAGAACTTGTCTGAGAAGGAAGCCTTATTGGCCCCAACCCCAAGTTTTGTTCCTCGAAAGAGAAAAAGATCGAACTTGCATTTATATAGAGCCTTTCACGACCTCAGGATGTCCCAAAGCGCTTAACAGCCAATGAAGTACTTTTGAAATGTAATTATGAAACGCAGCAGTCAATTTGCGCACAGCAAGGTCCCACAAACAGTAATGAGATAATTATCAGATAATCTGTTTTAGTGATGTTGGTTGAGGGATAAATATTGGCCAGGACAACCGGGGAGAACTCCCCTGCTCTTTGAATAGCCCCATGGGATCTTTAACGTCTCCCTGTGAAGTTTAATTGGTTTAATGTCTCATTCAAAAGATGTCACCCCCTCAGCAGCCTAGATTATGTGCTTAAATCTTTGCAGTGGGACTTGAACCCGCAACCTTCTGAATTGGGGGCAAGAGTATTACCACCGAGCCAAGGCTGACACCAAAGTTCTGGAGGTTTAGTTAAATACAATGCTGTTTCCTCTTGCCCTCATTAAAAAAGCAACAAAGATTTAAGAAGTGCTACTAGGAGCAAAGATTATATTTTATTTATTGAGGTGACAGGCCAGTTTCAGACGGTAAATGAGGCTGGCATTTGATAGAGTGACTCACCAATACTTTTCAAAAGCACATCAATTGGTCAGGAGAACTCAGATACGTTGGCAAAGGAGCTTATGATTTGGGGCATATCAAGGCAGAGGCATAACGTGACACCAATGGGATCAGACACAACTGGGAAAGGAAGGAGGATTGGAGGCTGAAGTTAGACCTCAGCGAAGATGAGGGGGGGGAGGGGTGCGAGGAGGGAAGATGAAAGGGGAGGGGTGCGAGGAGGGAAGATGAAAGGGGAGGGGTGCGAGGAGGGAAGATGAAGGGGGAGGGATGCGAGGAGGGAAGATGAAGGGGGGAGGGGTGCGAGGAGGTAAGATGAAGGGGGGAGGGGTGCGAGGAGGTAAGATGAAGGGGGGAGGGGTGCGAGGAGGGAAGATGAAGGGGGGAGGGGTGCGAGGAGGGAAGATGAAGGGGGGAGGGGTGCGAGGAGGGAAGATGAAGGGGGGAGGGGTGCGAGGAGGGAAGATGAAGGGGGGAGGGGTGCGAGGAGGGAAGATGAAGGGGGGAGGGGTGCGAGGAGGGAAGATGAAGGGGGGAGGGGTGCGAGGAGGGAAGATGAAGGGGGGAGGGGTGCGAGGAGGGAAGATGAAGGGGGGAGGGGTGCGAGGAGGGAAGATGAAGGGGGGAGGGGTGCGAGGAGGGAAGATGAAAGGGGGGAGAAAGAGGTAAGATGAAGGCAGGGGGGAAAGGGAGAGGAGATTTGCAGCAGGTCAGATGAGAAGCTACACATGAAATCAATTCCACTGTCTATTGTTGTTCCTAATTGAACAAAATGGCCATTACTATGCCACCTGGGACACACTCTACACGTTCTGTAATAGGAGGCTGCATTTCAACTCTCGGAGTTAATTAAAGGGCAGAAATTAAAAATAGGCGAATCATTTGGGCAGGTAAGGTAGGCATTTAGGTTCGAGCACTTGCTCACTGGCCACAAATTTGGACACCACAAGCAGTAGATGCTCAATCAATAACTTTAAATCTGAGATCGATAGATTTTTGCGGCCAAGGGTATTAAGAGATATGGAGCAATGGAGAATGGAAGGAGTTAGGATACAGATCAGCTACGATCTCATTGAATGGTGGAACAGGCTCGAGGGACTGAATGGCCTATTCCTGTTCCTATGAATCCTAAAAGAATGTCCTTTTGTCAAAACTGACTTATCTAAAATAAACGTGGATTCCTTCACAGTCCAGAAGTCAGCACACCACTTCAGTCAGTAGATAGGGGCATTCAATTAACAACAGTTAAAGGAATGATCTAAATCACACACTGAGCAGAGAGCAGGGATAGAATTTGGCTGTAATTCAATCCACGACAATCTGATACAGCTGACAGCATAAAGCAGTAACTGGTGTAATGATATGGTACGAGCATCTGGAGAGTTCCTTTACTTAAATTAGTGTTCTCTGTTGCCTGACCCAAACTTGAACAGCACTAACAACTGCAGTTGCTGCTCCCCTCCACCCCAGAGGGAGAAGAACGGGGGGGGGGGGAGGGGAAAGAGAGAGAGAGAGCTGGTAGAAACTAAAACTCGGTGCTTTTGAGTTCACATTATGTACAAGTACATGTCCTCTTTTGTCCGAGTGGCCTTCAGTGGAATCCAGGAAGGGCACACATAGGTAGAGAATGGACAGTCCCATACCAACTACAATAGTGTGTGTTAGTGCAGTCAAATTACATTTGAGTATGCGTTGATGCTTTGTTTCAGTTTGAGTATGAAAATCAGGCATAGTCTTAACAATCTGGTAATCTAGCAATTAAAGAACCAGTTTGAATATGGAGTCGAGTTAACAGAGGCTGAGCTAATGTTGTATATAAATATCTTTTAAACATTACTTTTCATTCAGATTTGGATTATAGAGAATCCCAAATCAGATTCCGAATAAGAACTTGACGCCCTGAGCAGATTACAGCATTGTATCACCCCCTCTCCCACCCTCCGATGTTACTGTTGTTGGGAATTGAGAAAGAGAATCAGTAAAAAAAAACAAAGACAGCATTTTGATGGTCTGTAAAATATCACGAAAATAACCTTACGGGAAGCTGTACAGATTCTGAAAATAAATAAATATATATATATATATATATAGTTACCTGGATGAGTTTGAGATCATCATGAGTAGATAAGGCCCAGAGCGGGAGTTGGAGAAGGCAACTCTAATTTAATTTTAAAAGTTGCTCATTTAGTGGGTAATATCAGGAAGATAAATGATGTTAGAGAGAGGATGTAGTCATTTATGAGAGCAATAATCACATGATTAATGCTTCGGTATCAACACTTAATATTCTTAAACAAATTATAGGATGATATCCTCTAAGTAAATACTAAACTTTTAATCTAATGCAAAATTTGACATTGGAACTTGAATTACACCAGTATTTATTACCTGTAATACAGCCTCTTTATTTGAGGCTCTATAATTAAACACCTGAACTGTAACTTGACAAGCCCTGTTCATTAACAGAAGGACAACAGATGTGTGTGACTGTGATAGAGAGAGAGAGAGAGCGCAAGAAAGTGGGAGAGAGAGAGAACAAGAAAGTGGGAGAGAGAGAGAGAAAGAAAAAGAGAGCTAAAGAGAGAAAAAGAGGGAGTGTGCGTGAATGGGGTGGGGAGGGGATTGCGTGCGTGAAGAAAGCTAACACTCCAAGGTCTCTCGTCTTACTTTCGCTTTTGTTTGACAGGAAGATTCTATAGGGTCTGGAAATAAAAGCAGCTAGTTATTACTACCCCAATTTGAGTGTTTATTCGGACGTAACAGGTGTCATAGTGTCGTAGCACTGCCTCCGTCCCATGCTCTCTTCAAGCATGGGGTCAGTGAGTTTTACCCTTCTATTCTGTACAGCTGTACTATGTGTATTCCATATAAATTGCACAAAACATGGGCAAGGCCACGGGCTTGCAGTTTGCACAGAATAAGATCACAAAATACAGGTAAATAATCCCAAGAATAAAAAACAGACATTGATTTTTTCAGTTACCATAAACCTGAGGACCTAATTATAAACGGACAGTATCATGGAAAGTAATCGCCAGGGAAAAGTTCTGCAGAAATACTCTCTGGCCCCTAACCAAGCAAAACTCCAGAATATACATCTTCTTTAAAATTATGAATGACTTTGACAGGGTAGACGTCCTGAAGAAAAGATGTCTCCACCTGTGGGGGAATCCAAAACTAGGGGTCATAAATATAAGATCAAATAAGGAATTCAGGAGAAACTTCTTTACCTAAAGAGTGGTTAGAATGTGGAACTTGCTACCACAAGGAGTAGTTGAGGCGAATAACATAGATGCATTTAAGGGGAAGCTAGATAAACACATGAGGGAGAAAGAAACAGAAGGATATGCTGATAGCGTGAGATGAAGTAAGGTGGGAGGAGGCTCATGTGGAGCATAAACACCGGCGTAGACCAGTTGGGCCGAATGGCCTGTTTCTGTGCTGTAAATTCGATGTAATTCTATGTAACCGTGGCCTGCTGACTTCCAGACGACCACCATCTTCCACAGCAGAACTGGAATCACTGTGTCCTGTGGAATATTTGATCACCTCGGTCTATACTAATCCCTATATCCTAGGATCCAGAAGGATAATCTTGAAATAAAAAGAAAGCTGTGCAATGATGAAGGATTTGTTTGGCTCTCCAGTGTTGCTGCTTATAATGGGCAATAGCTCTGAGCTCCTGACTGGTTAGTCATTGTCATAATGTGGGCACTCAAGTGCAAAGTGTCTGTCCTTGCAGAAGCCAATTAAACCGATGGCACACGGTGGTGAAGTTATCAGTGCCCACCGGTTCAGTTCCATTTAGGCCCTCGGCCCCAGCACGATACATTCACGTAGCCAATTATCCGCGGTCCAAAAAGAGCCACTTTTACATTTATTTCAAGCAAACTTTATATTTATTTCCCCCAACAGTTCAGAAATCTAAGCTTTTTTTAAAAAAAAATACTTTTTTTTAAAAACTCATTTCTATGGACAAGTTTTTAACTTGGAGCGTATCCGTTAGAGTGTTTCTGTCAGGTTGGACCCTCTCGATGTGTTCTGAGATTTAAATGTACTTATGAGAAATTGTTGAGTGGTGGCCAGTCATATTCTTTGATCTTACTCGACCGTGCACTGATCTGGTGATAATGGCCATTGCAGCGTGTTTTATTTTAACAGTGACAGAGAGCTGATTAAAGGGCGATGCACAGCTGAATGCTTTAATCAACTCAAGGTCTCTGACTCAACCATAAAGCTCATTGAAACGTGCATTACCATTCGTGGATAATCCCTGTTTTAGAAACCCAAGCTTCGGCCGTACATTAACCCTTCCCATTCCAGCCCACTGGGGTTAGTCATTTTGTGCAATCTATCTACAAATGCAGATTAAAGTGCAGGAGTGACCCAATAGTACAAGAAGGTGGATATACAGCAAGTTTGACCATGTAGGGTCCTGATGTTAGGGCATTACATTCCAGAATTATCCAATTATGCCATAATGATATGACCTTAAAGGTCAAGCTCTGCCCCTCTGTTCGATGATTTAATCGACATATTGGGCATAGTGTTAACCAAGCTCCACAACTGGCATCGCCAGAGTTGACATGAGCTGGTGACAGAATAAATGGTGATTGATTTACTTGCCAAGTCAACGGGATCTACCCAGACAACCATGGAGCATTTGTGAAATCTTGCCATGGTTTCCAAGACCCTAAGAGGCAGCAATGAATTAAACCATAGAACCTATAACCTGAAATGCAATGATTGTCCTGCATCATAAGTAAATAAGTCAAATCTCGTACAATCGTGTAGTCATGTGAAACATCAGGGCTGTTAATCCTAAACTATAGACACGGGCAAAATGTGCACTGCACTATGCGAGGACAGTATACAACCGCTGTGAATCCAACGTTCCAGATTCACGGTAACAGCCAAAAGGAGCTTGGTTTACAAATCCCATGGTCTCAGTATAATCAAGGCACGAGAAATGAGTGGTCTTCACCAGATGGCCGTCTTCGCATCCTGTATCGGAGGCTACATCATCAATCATATATTAATTAACAACAGTCACATCAAATAAAGCTGCAGAACGTGTTAACGGTCTATTCTCAACAGGCGAGGAGAAGCTGATGTGACCTGAAATTGAACAGCAGACATGACAGTGACAGAACTTTCTCAGCGACGCATCTGTCAGCTAAGGAGCATACAAGGTGCTTTTGGTTTGTAAATATGCCGCGCTGCACTTGTTGTTTGCTTCAACGTAAAGCAGGTTGTGATTTCTCTATAATGATGCTGCATCTATATTTCAGTGCTGCAAACAGAGGCAGCCCCAACTCTGCCGACAGTGTTGTAACACAAAGGCGGCAGCACTAGTGCCTAAGCCTGCATGAAGACCTAGTGCAGGAGGTTGCTTTTCCATACGCGCACACTGCAGGAAGTGACGCATGTCCAGCGGTGAGAGGAATTGGCCTTTGCCGGTAGCCGCGGGCTACCCGATTTTCTCGGCTGGGGCCGGGCTGACAAGTTTGCAGTTTTACAAACCTTCATGGACCTTCCGCCCATGTTAGTCACGCTTGCAGCTTCACACGACGGCACGCGTCAAATGTAAACAGGGCAGATCGCAGAGCACCGGGCAGCTCAGCTGAATGCTTCAAGTGGAAAGGGTTCCGCAATATTAAAAAAAAGGTGCAATTAAAGCAATTTCATAACAACATCCCTATTGATAGTTTAAGATTGGAGAGGACCAGGGGACACGAGTTTAAACCATGGAAGAGTAGGAATAGACTGAATGTTAGGCGGTTCTTCTTTTCCCAGAGAGTAGTGAGCCTCTGGAATACATCGCCAGCTGGTGTGATGGGTGCTGATTCTCTGTTTGCCTTCAAGAGGGAGCTGGGCAGATTCATGACTGGAGCAGAGACTGCATCATATAGAAGGTAAGTGTCTTTATCGATAACATCTGTTCCATATGATCTCCTAAGGGGGTCGGAGAGGAATTTTACAGAGCATTTTTTTCCTTAATGGCGCTGGTTTTTTTCTGGTTTTTTTTGCCTCTCCCAGGTGTGTGTGTGTGTGTGTGTGTTGTCTAGTCTAGATGTTCTGGCTCTCATGGTGTGGGACAGGCTTGATGGATCAGCTGGTCTTTTCCTGCCCGTCAATTTCGTATGTTCGGAACTTAACTCCCATGCACTCAGCCAGAATAGGAAGGTGATTTTCTGAATGTAACAGTATTAGTTAAGTGTGACTGTCGTGTTTGAATGGTCTGATGCAGTTTGAAGAGGAACTAACTGTACAGCAGTGAAACAGTTTGCTTCAGACACTGAGATACTGGTCACAGTGCAGCCAGGCACTCAAGCCATGACAAGATGTTTTTACAATGGTGCCCATTTAGTTTGGACTCTGGGAGATTGTCATTCCTGCATCAGCTGCCTACATTTACAGTGCTAAAGTTGGTCCCTAATTCTGATGGTTGTACACCCATATCTTCATCCTTCCCCATGGACTGCGCCTTGTCCTGGTGGGAAAGATTACATGATCCGATGACCCCAAGAGCGATGATGGCGGGAGTAGAACTCCTGGTAGGGCCAACCAAGCCAGAAAGGTAGGAGTCAGACTAAAGGCCAGTCCATCGGTCCTCCTGGTCGTGGATTGTGAGTCAGACTAAAGGCCAGTCCATCGGTCCTCCTGGTCAGGGATTGAGAGTCAGACTAAAGGCCAGTCCATCGGTTCTCCTGGTCGGGGATTTTGAGTCAGACTAAAGGCCAGTCCATTGGTAACTTCTGGTCAGGGATTGGGAGACAAACTAAAGGCCAGTTCACGCAAAAATGTCTTTTGTCAAGAAAATAACACAGTGACAAGACAAGTCTGTCTTAGACTCACAAATATAAACAGCAACTGTGGAGAATCACGATCTGCTGGATGTAAGGCAAAATAATTCTCCGATTGGAGTCAAATATCGTGCTCATGTACTAGGCACAGAAGACTTACTAAGTAACTAAATCTTCCTGGGCCTACAATTCTGCCACTGGAATAAGGCAGCTGACTCTAGCAATATAAATGGAGAGAGGCAATGAGCGAGCATTGCTCTCATGGTTCATACTAAACCAGTGCCAATGTAAAACTGCTTACCGTTATCCACAAGAGTTTCATTTTTAGAAAAACAGATGTCTAAACTGGTTACATATTTCACCACCAGAGACCATTAAAGGACCAGTTTTATTAATGTAAAAGGTTTGTAAAATGTCCAGTAAAGTTTTCAAATTAAAATTCCAATTAATTTCTGCTCATTAAATTTGATCATTAAAAAGGTGATGAAGTGATTTTCCAGATGTCCCAATTTTGAAAAAGTTTCATTAACAAAAAGAAAACTGGAAGAGGTTTAGTTTTCATCTCGTTTCTTGTGCTGTGATTTTTTTGTTTTTTAAAGTTTTTTTTAAATATATGTAATGCAACCTGGGAACTCGCACTTCATGTCATGTGACAAATCTCGGGTTCAGATTGTACAGTATGATTGGGTCATATTGTCATGTGACATTATGGTGTTGTCGGCCTTCTCTTTAGAACAAAGATGTCTTTCAACCTTTACTACTCTCACGTTTCAACTGGTGAATGGTAATCGGATGTAAAACCAGGGATATCAAGTCACCGGTCCACACCTGTACTTTCACATCTGTCATCAGATTCAATGCCAGTGTGCTCACTAACAACAACAACAATTTGCATTTATATAGCGCCATTAACATCGTAAAATGTCCCAAGGCGCTTCACAGGAGTGTTATCAGACAAAATTTGACACCGAGCCACATAAAGAGATATTAGGACAGGCGGCCAAAAGCTTGGTCAAAGAGGTAGGATTTAAGGAGCATCTTAAAGCAGGAAAGAGAGGTAGAGAGGCAGGGAGGGAATTCTAGAGCTTAGGGCCTAGGCAGCTGAAGGCAAGGCTGCCAATGGTGGCATGAAGAAAATCAAGGCATGCACAAGAGGCCAGAATTGGAGGTGTGCAGAGATCTCGGAGGGTTGTAGGGCTGGAGGAGGTTACAGAGATTGGAGGGGGGGGGGGTAGTGGTGGTGGCAGGGAGTCCATGGAGGGATTTGAAAACAAGAATGAGAATTTTAAAATCGAGGTGTTGCTGGACAGGTTACATCATGCACTACAGGAGCCCAATAGAATTAAAACGCACTCCTTATGGAATTTCAAGCAGTGGGGTTTTAAGTCTGGAATACTTTATTTCCCCAGGGCAAACTCCCTTGTAACTATTCAAAAGCAAGATGCTGGAAATCTGAAACAAAAACAGAAAATGCAGGAAACACTCAGCAGGTCAGGTAGCATCTGTGGAGAGAGGACGTCCACTTAAATACCCTCACAAAAGAAAGGTCTTTAAAGACAATAACACATGGTGCAATGTTTACTTTTAAAGAGTTGGGTGAAGCAGCCCAAAATCGGATGGTTTTGCTCGGTTTCATCTAAGCCAGTTGCAGCTCAATGACTTTGGCACAGCAATAGCAGAATTCAGATCTAGGCATAAAGACATTAAAAAAACAAACTCATTTAATTCATATATTGAGCTTAAAATTCCTAGTTGACACAGACATCTGCTTTTACTCCAACAAAAATCCAATTAAAGCTCGGTTGCCAAATGGCCCAGCAGACATTTGCACAAGTTTGAACTTTTCCACTTGGTACTACATGCACTCTTTTTTAAAAAAATAATTCTTAAAACATTTTCCTAGCAAAAGACAATTGGTTTCATGTTGTCTCAATCTCACTGTACCTCATAGCAGTCTTAGTCAGCGCCATCAAAAATAAATTAACTGGTTAGTCAGCTGATGGCTATTTGTGAGATCTTACTGTGCACACAATGGCTACCATATTTACCAATGTAACAGCATTTCAAAATAATTAATTGTACGTGAAGCACTTTGGGACATTTCTGAGACTTGACAAGGCACTATCATTATCACTGAGTTTTTTCCAAGCACTTTTCTCTCAATGTCCAATAAAAAAGCCAGCTAGCATAGACAAGCATACTTGTTCCCCTATGAACTGAGGCGTAACTGTATGCAGAGTAATGTGTAATAATGTGCCCTGATAACAGACATGCTTATTTTCTCTGCATTTCATGTAGGATTTCCATTGCGTGCCCTGTCACTTAAGAAGACAACAAATGCCAGTCATGCCAGGCAGTAAACTATCAAACATGATTATTTACAGAAATAAGCAATTACAGCCAGTTGTTGAAGTCTGTTCAAATAACAAAACAGCTTTGAACCAGTTAATGACAGGGTTAAACAGACAAACCAATCAGTCCAGTTCTTTTGAATAGGTTTCTTTGCAGTCCTTTCAAACAACAACTTGCAATTATGTGGCAACTTTAACATAGTAATACGTCCCAAGGCGCTGCACAGGAGCTTAATTAGACAAAACTTGACACTGAGCCAAAGGAGACGACATCAGGACAGGTGACCAAAAGCTTGGTCAAAGAGGTAGGTTTTAAGGAACGTCCAGCTTCCACCCTAACCACGTCAAAGAGGCCATCCCCTATGGACAGGCCCTGCGAATACACAGGGTCTGCTCAGACGAGGAGGAACGCGATGGACACCTACAGACACTGAAAGACGCCCTAGTAAGAACGGGATATGACGCTCGACTCATCGATTGACAGTTCCGACGGGCCACAGCAAAAAATCGCATAGACCTCCTCAGGAGACTAACACGGGACGCAACCAACAGAGTACCCTTTGTCGTCCAGTACTTCCCCGGAGCGGAGAAACTACGCCATGTTCTCCGCAGCCTTCAACATGTCATCAATGAGGACAAACACATCGCTATGGCCATCCCCACACCTCCACTACTCGCCTTTAAACAGCCACCCAACCTCAAACAGACCATCGTTCGCAGCAAATTACCTAGCTTTCAAGAGAACAGCGTCCACGACACCACACAACCCTGCCACGGTAACCTCTGCAAGACATGCCAGATCATCGACACAGATGCCACCATCACACGAGAGGACACCAACCACCAGGTGCATGGTTCATACTCCTGTGACTCGGCCAACGTTGTCTACCTCATACGTTGCAGGAAAGGATGCCCCAGAGCATGGTACATTGGCGAGACCATGCAGACGCTGCGACAACGGATGAACGGACACCGCGCAACAATCGCCAAACAGGAGGGTTCCCTCCCAGTCGGGGAACACTTCAGCAGTCATGGACATTCATCCACCGACCTTCGGGTAAGCGTACTCCAAGGCGGCCTTCGAGACACACGACAACGCAAAATCGTCGAGCAGAAATTGATAGCCAAGTTCCGCACCCATGAGGACGGCCTCAACCGGGATCTTGGGTTCATGTCACGCTACACGTTACCCCACCAGCGAACAAATGTTATCTGTTTTTAATATAATGGGTCATTTGCTGGCTTTCTCTGCCTTCCGGATGTTTCTGCCTCTCTCTGTTTTTTTTTCCTGTTTGTTTTTTTGTTGAATGTGTATTCGGGGGTTCTGCAGGTGACACCTCTCTGTCTGAACACGGTGATTGCCTTGGCAACGGGCAGTTGCAGGGGCATTCTGTAAACACCATGTATTGTTCTATATGTATAAATGCGTAGGCTTCGAGGAGCTCCTGAACATTTACCTGAGGAAGGAGGAAGCCTCCGAAAGCTTGTGAATTTAAAATAAAATTGCTGGACTATAACTTGGTGTTGTAAAATTGTTTACAATTAAAAAAGGAGAGAGAGGAAGAGCGAATTCAAGAGCTTGGGGCCCAGACGGCTGCCAATGGTGGGGCAGACAGCCATTTGTTGGAAAGGGAGTAGTAACCCGATCCCTACTGATTAGTCTTTCTTGGAATTATGTAGACGTTCCTACCTTCACAGTTATGTCTTGCCTTCATGTCTTTTGCAAACAAGTCACAACCATAACAAACTGGTAAAACCAATAGTCTGATTTCTATGCCTATAAAATCCTTTGAAATAAAGTCTCACTTTGGAGAAGATAATCGGCAAGATTGAGACTTCACTCAAACAACGAACAGCATGCTGTTTATTAATTTATTTTCGTCCCTGTTCCTGTCCTGGACATGGTGCTCAATGTCATGCTAAGGTGCCACCGGTGGCTGCAGCCCTGTGGTATCTTCCCCGAGTACCCATTCTCCCCGGCTAAACCTAGACGATGAACACGGACAGGCTATTTGGCCATGGGAATACAGCTGAGCCTGATCCCATCATTGTTCAACTTCTGCACATCGCCATTACCGAATAGTGATTAGTAATGGAAACCCTCACTGACTTTTCTTTCCCTCTCCCCAGCCAAAGGATACTGAGGCCAATTGTAGTGCCTCATTACCTCCCTGAGATCAGGTAACAGCATAGACTAGGGCTCAAAACCCAGATCTTCCTGATCTGCAGGACTAAGTTACTTGTGGGTGGTATGTTTTCCCAGCAACCAATGGGGGAAGATGTTAAGTAGTTTTTAATGCAAGCTATCAGCGACAAATTATGGGGTTTCTACAATGCATCATGAAATGTGACAGGTCAATGCGCTAACCCTCTGTGGCACTTCCTAGTAGGATGTGGGTTTGATCTGGCCATTACCTGATCTTGTCCAGGTATGCATGGGAAGGCAGAGAATAGAAACTGGCCACTGTGGAACAGGAGGGGAGGAGAACCGTTGCGAGTCAGACTCCGAGGCCAGGATTTTAACCCCCACCGCCCCCAGCAAGAATGTTGCGTGGGAGGGGTTAAAATTTGAAAAATCTACCTCCCGGCTCCAACTCGCCGTGTTCCCGGCCACCCCCTGTTAGAACTCCTTGTGGGCCAGGAGGAGCAGGAGTGCTCCCCCCAGGCTCCACAAGGAATCCTTGGGCCTCCTCTGACCCAGCCTCCCCTCGATCGTGCTGGCACCGCCCCCCCACCCCCCCAACCCAAACCCAGAATCGCCTTCAAAGCCCTTCTCCCACTGACTGCCGGGGACCGTTCTTGCCGCCAAATTCCCACTACCGCCAGGTAGTGTCGGGCGGGACTCCGGGAACTTTTATTTAAATGAGGACTGGCCGTTAAAATCGGCCGGGCTTCCACGTCCTGCTACCGGGCTTGTGCGCATCGTTCCCATCCCTCCGTAAAAATCGAGGCCCTAGTGTCAGATTATGGAGCAGCATTGATATAGGCCTCTCAGTGAATGGAGGTGGTGGTAGGGGGAAAACTGTAAAATAAGTGTGAACTGGGGTGGGAGAAGGCAGGCTTCTCTACTAGTATTCCCATGTTGGGCCGAATGGCCTGTTTCTGTGCTGTAAATTCCATGTACATAGGTGAAAGTTCAAATACCTCAAACAAACATGCAGATATCCACATATTTCCAAGGTTTTTAGGTCTTGGAAGACGAGTCTTCTGTAGCTATTTATTGCCATTACAGGCTGATTCCATTAAATAGAGTCTAGATCGGAATCATT
This sequence comes from Heptranchias perlo, assembly GCF_035084215.1. Lineage (NCBI taxonomy): Eukaryota > Metazoa > Chordata > Chondrichthyes > Hexanchiformes > Hexanchidae > Heptranchias > Heptranchias perlo. Next base: position 66,056,028 of record NC_090333.1, read on the forward strand.
TTTTTTAATAAAAGGGATTTCCCTAAACAACTTACAACTAAGGAACATTTCTAATCTTTACATGCATCACTGGAGCATTTTGTCGGTTCCCATGGCAACTATAACACAGAGAGCACACTTACGGGAATTATCGATACCTCCACAAAAACATGAACTTACTGAGCTGTACAATCTCTCAACGGATAAAACCGCCAGAGAGCTCTTCAAGCGTATTTTTTTGTGTTTTCATGAATGACAGAGGAATTCCTAGCTGTGATAATAAGCCAGCTGTTGCCTTATCATACAGTGGGGTGCAGCTTTGTGTATGTAAACAGATGTTTATTGGCTGCTCGTGAGCTTTGAACTCTCGGGAAAGATTGGAGCGACGACAAGTTGCTCGTTCACAGCATGCACGCTTATAACACTGTTACTTTTTGGGAGAACATCAACTCACCTGTAGATAGGATCCTGCATTATGAGCATCTTGCTCTCATCCCAGGTCCATTCTTTTTTCTGAAGAAAACAAAAAAAAAGGGAAAAATTATTTAGCAGATATCAGTAATAAATTGTCAACTAACCTGAAAGTGAAAGCACTGCAGTGGTACAATGCTGATAGTCTGTGGGGAATGGCTGGACAACAAGTCCAGTTTATCGCAGCAATTGGAGCTTTCAAGACTGAGATCGATAGATTTTTGTTCGGTAAGGGTAACAAGGGATATGGAGCAAAGGTGGGAAAATGGAGTTGAGGTACAGATCAGCCACAATCTAACTGAATGGCAGATCAGGCCCGAGTGGCTGAATGGCCTACTCCTGTTCCTATGTTACGATGCCATCTTTCCCTATCGCTCAGTTTAAACATAATAAAGTGGTGCAGAAGTCTCAGCAATCAAGAACTTGAGGACTTAATACATGGCAGAAGTAGCAGAAAGTACACAAGCTGCAAAATGTGTCCTCAAAAGGAGAAATGAGCCATTGACACTGCTCAACATACTCACAAGTCGTTATTGTTACAGGCAGGAGTGATCATGCCCAATTGAAGTGTATTTTTTGTGTTGCTTGCTTTTACTCAACACTAACAGATTTTTCTATAGAATTATTAAGTTTGCCAAGTTTCATGGAGCTGATTCTGAATGTTGATATCACACTGGGTCCCAGTGAATTCAGAAGCAGAAGTCTCGTAACTCAGGAACCGTGAATGGCTCCTCCTTGGAGTGCCTTACATTATTGTTACACAGCAATGAAATATGTTTTTATTATAGCAGTATTGTATGGGCAGAGGATGAAAGTTGCAGTGAAGTTTGATGGTCAGGATTTAACCATAAACTGAAACTATTTTTTTTTGTAACCACCGTCTCCAATGATTTCAGCTCCACTTTTTAAAAAAAACTAGTCTTGGGTGAGAAAATGGCATAATATAATTGTGAATCAACACAGCATATGTGCTACGTACGGCGGTGCGGTCATGCTGGTGATTCTCCCGATGGGAATTCACTCCTATATATATTCTCCTGGCCGGCCTCCCATCTTCCACCCTCTGTCAACATGGGCTCATTCAATGCTCTGCTGCCTGTATCTTGACTTGCACCGAGTCCCGTTCACCCATCACACCTGTGCTCACTGACCGACATTGGTTCCTGGTCTGGCAACGCCTCGATTTTAAAATCATCATGCTCGTTGTTCAAATCCCTCCATGGCCTCGCCCCTCCCTATCTCTGTAACCTCCTCCAGCCCTACAACCCTCCGAGATCTCTGCACTCCTCCAAATATGGCCTATTGTGTATCCCCGATTTCCTTCGCAACTCCATTGGCGGCCGTGCCTTCAGCTGCCTAGGCCCTAAGCTCTGGAATTCTCTCTCTCCTCTAAGACACTCCTTAAAATCTACCTCTTTGACCAAGCTTTTGGTTACCTGTCCCAATATCTCGTTACGTGGCTCAGTGTCAAATTTTGTCTGATGACGCTCCTGTGAAGCATCTTGGGATGTTTTACTACATTAAAGGCGCTATATGAATGCAAGTAGTTGTTGTTGGGAAATTCCAGTCTCAGTAAAGCTGCAGACGGGAGTCCCTGAGTAGAAGATGGTCACAGTTTCCCAACGAGGATGAGGGAGTCTTTTCCGTTCCTCTCATGCTCAGCTAAATAAAAGGCACCATTCCAAACCTGGGAATAGGTTACCTTGGACAAGCAAGTGGGTTGTGGTTGAGGGGCCCATGAGTATGGCAGCCTATAGAGGGAGAAGAATAAAGAAAACATATGGAGAGAGGGGGGGGGCGGGAGAAATTTTTTTTTGAAGTGTTCTTTTCTTCTTTTACTTACAGCTTACCAGACATCATAGGATCACTGATCTTTTAGGAATTACATAGCATAGAGTTTTACCGAATTTTAGATTTAATGGGTGGAAGGTTTCATCTATTCACTATAACTGCCCTTTCTAATATAAGGAGTCTTACAACACCAGGTTATAGTCCAACAGCTTTATTTGAAATCACAAGCTTTCGGAGCTTTCCTCCTTCCTCACCTGACGAAGGAGGAAAACTCCGAAAGCTTGTGATTTCAAATAAAGCTGTTGGACTATAACCTGGTGTTGTAAGACTCCTTACATTTGTCCACCCCAGTCCATCACCGGCATCTCCACATCATTTCAATTGGACTAACAACAGGTCGATCAGCATTTGAAAGATGAGTTCTGGTGAAAGGTCATGCCTGAAACATTGTTATCTTTTGACTTCAGGTGCTGGTACCTTCTGCTTCTGGTCCAGATTTGCAGCATTCGCAATATTTAAACAAAATTTCTATATTTTTTTAAAATGTTGATAGCACAAATGATTTTTTCTGTAAAAGTTCAATGAAAAATCCACACAGATCTACTATTGTGCTCTAGCAGATAAAAAGACAAAGCAATGCTTTACACCAGCTTTGTTTTTAAAAGTCGAATTTTATTTTTCATTAGCATTATACTAACCTTGGAGACATTGCCCAATGTGAAAATGCTGATGAGCAAAAAAGATATCACGGAGGGCAGAACTGAAACAGACAGAACTTCTAAGGCATCTGTTTGTATAGAACATCAAATACCGAAACCCAGCTTAGCTTCTGGGGAATGTGTCCATTCCAACCTTTTGCTTGGAATTCCTCAACCAGGATTATATGAGCATTCTGCCCACGTGCTGAGCCATTCAAAGTCTATAGCCTCTGTCAGGTAGGCAGGTTACTGAACAGTCCCCCAGCATTCACCTTCTGGTAGTGCCTTCGACAAGCTTATTGCGGGGAGGGTGGTTAACTTTAACCTAATCTGCCCGGCGGGAAATTGATGGGGTTGGATCAGCCGCTCGTTTTACACCCCGTCCGATTTTACTTTCCATTGAATTTATACCTTTATTATAAAACTATGATCAAAACAAAGGAAGTCATCACTTTCTCTTCAGCGTAGCCTTCCATTAGCACTTTCTTTACTGCAGTGAAACAAAAACAGTCTCAGGGGCACACGCAAACAAAAACCAACTTGCGTTGGCCTCGAAATTCAATCCCTGTGCCGGAACGGTGAGGCCTGAGGCACCCCAGATATTGGGCCTCAGGCCTCATTTCCATGAAACGGGAGAACTACGGAGGGTGAGACGCAGCTTGCCCGGCAAAGCGTCGTTGACTATTGGGTCGTTGTGACACTAGCATCGGCTCTCAGGGGAGTTAGTAAGGGGGGCAACTGGGGAAAGAGAGGGGGAAATCGCTGGCTGGGGTGAAGCGATCGGGCCTCAAGCCGAAGGGGGGGAAAATGAAATCGGTAGTGAGGTGGGGAACGGCCTGCGTTTTTTTAAAAAACGTGGGGTCCTGCTCCTCCCGGTTCCACATTCAGGCAAGTATATTTTAAAAACTTGCCTTGTGGGTTGCGGCCTTAAAGTGGCCCCTGTAAGGACCGCCCGTTAGGCCGCATGTAAGCCTGGTATTTCAGAGTCAGCTGGCTGCCAACTTTCCCCCTCAAACAGGCCTGTTTCAGGCGTGGGCACTGCATGTCAATTTTTTGCCTTTTACCAATATGGCGGGCAGAACACTTCTAGCTTGTAACGAGCGTGCGCTTGCTGCCTGCCATTTTGGAGGCTTAAGAAGCCGTTTAGCACCCGCACAGCTGAATTTCTAGGCCATTTTGTTTTCTGTTTTAATTTCAGATTCCCAGTACTCACAGCTTTTACTTTTTTTAAATCTCTGGTATGTGTTTTGTCAGTCTCACTCATGGCCAGCTTTACATCAATTCACTGGGGCAAAAGTGCGTTCACCTCACCTCCTTCTCACCACTGCTCCGCATCTCTCCAGCCAGACAAGGAGCATCTCAAAGATCGAGCCCCACCATTGGTACCTCATTGGTTCTCAACCACAACTCCCAAATCCATGGTCAAAGGCTCAGAATATGTGCAGTATTCTTTTAACAAACTGAAAATCTGCATTCTCTCCTAAAATCATGTTAATGAAAATATTACAAAGCTACAAGCATTACTGTTTTACTGGCCAATATTTATCCCTCAGTCAAAACATCACTCAAAAAGATGATCTGGTCATTATCTCATTACTGTTTGTGGGAGTTTGCTGTGTGCAAATTGGCTGTTGCACTTCCTACATTACAACAGAGACTACAGCTCAAAAGTATTTCATTGACTGTAAAGCACTTTGGGACATCCTGAGGTTGTGAAAGGCGCTATATAAATGCAAGTTCTTTTCTTATTGTGTGTATTGAAATTACAAACCGATAATTAAAAATTTATGCTTTTTAAAAATGTATTCAAAAATATCACACATTCAAAAGTGTAAAGCGTAACATGAGGAAACAATGTTATAATATACAAAGATTTAATATTCCAAAACGACTTACAAGGAGAGTCATCCAGAATGAAGTCGGGGTTACTCTCCTGTCCTCGTCCTTTGCTTCTAGACTCTTGACCATCTAAAGTATGCAATAATCAATAACACAATTAATAATCCAAAATACTAAAGCACCAATAAATCACCACAACAAAAATCCTCCCTCCTATCGCAGACAACCAACGCACTACAAGAAAACCGGTACAAAATATACTTGCTGCATTAATGAATCAAATCGGGAAAACCTCAAGTGATGAACAACAGAAGCAGCAAGCCAGCAATACATTAATTTATGCATTACTTACAATAAAATATCTCAACGCTCGGAGAGAAACCCACTTTATAACAATGACATTCTCAAAAAAAAAGTAGGAACAGCACCCCTCTCTTAACTTTAAAAAAAAACTCAATGATGTATTAATAATGAGAAAAAATAATTTGCATTAATTACTACAGGGAAGTGAATTAAGATCCTAACATAGTGTTTTTCTTTTTCAGATAAGAAATAAACCAACTCCCCCACAAGCCCTCCTCCTTCAGAAAACAGCAAGACCCAAATGTCTGCAAAAGCTCTGATTTAGAGCTTTAAAAATTGCATCAGGAAACAGCTGACAGAATGAAGGGGAAACCAAGCCTCAGTCAACTCATCATCTCTGTAAATTAGTCCTGAACAGCAGCCATCCCATCGTATCAGAGGTGTTTTGCAGTCAGGTGACTGTAATGTGTGATCCAGTGTCTGGTCAATTCCTTCTCATGGTATTTGTAATGCGAAGTGAAATCCTTACACAACCAAGGCACAATCTGAATCAGCATTACTTTACTTATCTGTATTTCTGACAATCAGATTTCATTCAAGCCGTTGTGTTCCTTCTGAGCAACACCTCATTCACAAAATCTACCCTAAAATGGTACGTCTTCAAGTGTTTGGAAAGCAAACAAGGTTGCCAAAATCTTTTCGATGAAGAATGTGTCCCTTTTAAAAAAAAATGTGCCGCTCGGGGCCAGTGGGCACAATTGATAGCAACCGTGAAATGGATAATTTTTCCACAATGTTTTGAAAATTAGCCGTGAATTTGGTACAATTTTTGATTCACTACTTGATGAAGTGCAGAATGCAATACAAATGCATGAAAACATCCTGAATAATAAAAAAAACACCATGTAATTTCTGGGATGAAAAGTATTACTGAATATTTCTAACTCCTTCACCTCGGTTTACCCCAGGTATTTTCTCTCAGGGTCTGTTTACATATCGGCTGTGTGCCTGTTGTCGGTGTAAAACTACCAGCTTCAATTTATTAGCACAAATTCAGTGTGAAAAGGCAGCAGTCAAACTACACATAGTCCAATTCAGCTGCGATGACTCCACTGGGGCCCTGTTGTGGAGCTGCACTATGTCAGATCCAACATCACAATCTTCAAGTCCAACTATCTCAAAACAGGCTGATAGATTTGTGTCAATAAATAGCTTCACGGAGTTTGCAGCTGAATGTGACAAGCCCTCTGAGGGTCCCGCTGGCTTCCTGGCAGTTTTACCTGGTGATTGCGGCCGTCCCCACTTAGAAGCGGGTTAAAAATCCGTCGGGGTCCCATGTGCGTCCTGGTACCCTGTTTCGCACTGATTACTGAGGCTTCTGCCAGCGTCCAGCGGGAATCTTAATCAGCTAAAAACTGGTGGCATTAAAATTGGGAAACAGTGGGAGCGGAGCAGGAAATGGAACAGCTCAATTTGAACTGCTCCCCCCCACTCCTTTCCTGCCAATTGGCGAAGAGTTAAAATTCCCCCCATATTATCTCTGCAGTTTGTACATTTGGTTCTGGGCCTACCGTAGCTAGAGACTATTAAATTAAAGGGCAGGGTAACTGGAGGGGCAGGTCAAATTCTGGTTTGCCTATAGGTTGCACATTCTTTTTGTATAAATCACATGGGACTGTGGGTTGGAACAGCACCACATGGTGTAAGGGTGGTGGCATCTCAATCTCAACATACTCGTCTGCTCGGAGAAACACGACACCTCTCCGCATGGGAAAGGGGAGAGAACTGAATGAAGTGTTCACTGAGTCCATCCGTATGCAACTCCCAGCATCTGACTAAGAGGTTGTCAGCCATGGCTCAGTGGTAGTACTCTGGCTGTCGCGTTTTCTACATTACAACAGTGACTACCCTTCAGCAGAGCCTATAAGCTGACAGCCATTCTGTTATTCTCTATGAAGAAGTCCTTAGAGGAGACCTTTTCTTGGTCTCCTCTAAGGATTATTTTATAAAACACAACTGACACATAAGGAGGTTCGTATGCTTACACTAACTACTTTCCCTTATTTTTTTGAATGCCATTTTGTGCTTGGGACATTAACACACAGGGTGTGGGGAAGTCTGAAAAATAAATAGACACCGACTCAGAGGCAACCGAAGCATCATCACTCCGACAAGGATAATGGAGTTCCCTTCTGCAGTTATTAAAACTCTTCCTGTAAGGATACAGTGACTGTGCTGCTTGCCAACATACTGAGGCAGGTAGCCCAGAAACGACTGGACTAATGTATGCAGTATTGGGTTAGAAGATTGAAATTGACCATTGCCAACATTCATTACAATAAGAAAAAATGAGATGGACACAAGGACATCAGCTTCTTGCTTTCTCATATCCTCGTATAGATAACATGAGCATGAAAGCATAGAACATGATTAACCTAGACACTGCTTTTTAATTAGACTTGCAGTGTGATGGCTCCCTGTGGTAGCTCCTGGCTGTTGCATCAAATGACTGCTCTTGGATAATGAATAATTTGGAGGGACAACAGGGTTGACAAGTCTTAACTGATTACAAACTTTTACTTATCTTTGAACTGCCTTTTACACAGAAAGCAATAGATCTGCAAGGTCATTCTGCTCAATAACTGGTACATTGCTTAGCTTTGCAGGTTTAAAATCCGGATCAACCATTCAGAAAAAAACTTGCAGATTGCAGTTAATAAGAACAGTGTTTGAATGCACCAATGTGCCTCTCTTACATCAATGACTTAAAGGAGCATTATAACCTTAATAGGCCATCTTTGGGCTCGTTTAGTGGCAGAAACAGCCTGCTTTGCAAGCGTTACTGTGACGCTGCCTTTAAGGGTCAGAATTTGCTGTCAAAATAACGGTGAGGCTAATGGCGCTCTGTGTTATTTATGTGCAAATGGTACAGTAACTTCAGGCGAGGGGCAGATGCGCGGTTTAACTCAAATATCCAAAAGCTGCTGTCCGAGTTGAGCTGATGCGCCATTAGCTTTGTGAAAGCGGCATCTCTCTGTCTGCCTCACCATTGAAATGCATTGAACGGTGTGAAGTTGCTGTATTTGCGCAGTAGATACGAACTAAACTCACCACAGAAAGTTAGGGCTTGTCCATTTCAGTCTAAGTATCCTTTTAACGACATGATGAGTGTTAATCACTGCCAGTTCTCTGGCACTGAAAAGTAACTATTACAAGTGTCGAGTCTCATTCCTTCAAATTTTAATAGTTGTTGGATATTTTAAAAATGCAAAAAAATGTTTACTTTTCCTTTCTGTCTCTTTTTTCTCTCTTAATCCAATCTTTCTTTCCTTCTCTTTCTGTACCTGATTTGACATTGAATTCACCCAGTCTAATTCACCCTCCTTCTCAGTCCTTGCACTGTTAATTTCACAATCCTTCAATCTGATTGATTAAGGAGATACACAGTTACTTGCCCTGTTCACTCAGGTCTCTGTTTCCCTCACTGAGACGTTATCAGCTTGCACTTTCAGAAACTTGCCACGCAAAAAATTTAAAAAGCTAAAAGCGCAGGGGCAAGTCTAACTAATGGCAGACTCCGATAGATGCCCTGCCACTGCAAAATTATGGCCCATTGACGTCCAGCGTGAGTTGGCACTGCACCTTCTGCAATGTGAATTCTCACAGCACAATTCTTAAAAGGTCTAAGTTTCAATAGAAACAGAAATAAAAATAATGGGGCTTATTTTCCTGACTCTTTGCCCCCAAGGAATGCCTGTTCCCTGGTGCATAGTTCAGGAAAAAGCGGGCAGAGATTCTTTACCCCTGTCTCCAGCCCCTTTACATTGCATCAGGCTTTCCAGGTCCCCGCAGGTGAGTGGGTGCTGTGGGGGAAGGGTGGGGATGGAGCTGGGCCTGCAACTGCAATAGGCAGAGACCCAGGGTTGCTTGAGTAATGAGGCGGGAGGGGGCATTCCTGGCTTTTCATCTCTATTTCCTACAGCATCATCAGTGGGCACCCAGACGGAAGAGCAGCTGAAGAAGGTGTTGATAGGCTTGCACTGGGACCCTTCTCAGATCGGAAGGTCCGAGAGATCTGGCAGTCAGCTGAAGAGGGCCAAAAACTGGGAAGTTGGAATAGTTTTACAACTTTCTCAATTGGAGTTGCAGGCTTATAGGCAGAGAGGAGGCCAAACTGCATTTTATTGGAGTCACCAACACAACCACATTCCCCTTTTTCCTGAACAATGCACCAGGGAACAGGCATTCCTTGGGGGCAAAGGTCAGGAAAATAAGCCCCATTATTTTTATTTCTGTTTCTATTGAAACTTAAACCTTTTAAGAATTGTGCTGTGAGAATTCACATTGCAGAAAGTGCAGTGCCAACTCACGCTGGATGTCAATGGGCCATAATTTGCTGTGGCAGGGCATCTAACAGCATCTGGCCATCAGGCTGGCTTTTTTTTTTGCAGAGTGTAAAAACTTCACATGCAGATTTTTAAAAAAAAAATCAGGCTTGGTACAGAACGCCTGAAGTCTCCACTTTCCAACCACATCTCGTAATTATTAACAGTTGCATCTGAACCGCGGCCACCAACAGTAACCAGCTCATCACTTCACAGACATACAATATAGGTAGTGGCGTGCGTAAACAGATGTCACATTCAATCAACACCACAGCCGAGGACCAAGACCTTTACAAGGTCTGTCAGGGACCAAAGCCGAGTCCTATAAATACTCTGGGGGTCAAACATCTGAGCAGCCGTAGGAGTCGTAAATGAATAAACTTCACAGCAAATTGCTTCTAGCTGCACACAATGAATCAAGAGAACCGCAAAGCATGAACCTTCAGCAGTGGATGATGATTGAACGCTCCATATTGGCAGCATGTAGACTTTGCTGTTAATCACTACTTCAAAGCCCGTCAAGGTCAACCCACCTTCTTCTTCTTCCTGAGGAGGACTTTGACCCCATCCACTGACACCATTATATTCACTTTCTTCTTCTTGATGTTCTTGGCTTTGAATTCATACTGAAATAAAAGGGATGGAAGAGCTCTGTTAATATACTAATAAGTGATGCCATCCTTATCCATCAGAAAAAGGTATATGGAGAACATTATCCGCCATTTTACTTGAAGGTTTAAATGAACCTCCGAAGCCCCCCCACCCCACCCCACCACCTTTCATATTAAAATAGCAAGGGCACAGTGTGTTTCAGCTGTGCTGCAGGATCGTAGGTCACAAACTTTTACCCATGATTTCTCTATGTGGCAAGTGCCACTGGGCGAAGACATTTGCCCCATGGATGGAGGGAGGGAAACATTGACTTATCCTGAGTCATTTATCACTTGTTCTCAGCAGCCAGCTCAGAATCAAAACTGGCAGACGTCAACTGGGCACTTCAACCCAGAAACTATATGTAGAAGATTTTAAAAAGAGTACAACTTGAAAAAAGGTTAGAAACAAATGGATGCATATATGCAGACCATGATTTTGCTCTTTTCCTGATAAATGATAAATGACAATGGCCTTTACAATGGTCGCATATGACAGAGCAGTGAGTCATGATAAGATTACAGACGGGGAATTGCTTTGCACTGTTGTGGTAGCTTTGTTGAGGCTAGTGAATCTTCTGCAGCACAAAACAATGTAAATGTTAAAAACAGAAACAAAGCTCCTTGCCAGTGAATACCTGACCCATACTGACCGATAAGGTCCCAGGTTCCATCCCAATCTTTGCTACAGCAGTAAGGATGCTACAAGGCGGCTCACCACCACCTTCTCAAGGGCAATTAGGGATGGGCAATAAATGCTGGCCTTGCCAGCAACGCCCACATCCCATGAATGAATAAAAAAATAAATTTGGGCTCAGTGCCGCTAAATTGGTGAGGGGAAGATTGACCAGAGTTCCTGTTTCTGATCGTTAGCCATTAAACCCTGCCAGAAGTGGGGTTGCCAAACAATGGAATTCAAAAATTGGTGAGCATGGGGGAGGGGAGAGGAGGGAAGTAGTGAGCAGAGCGGCCAGCAGGGACAAGGTCAGAAAGATTAGGCGGTACATTCATGGTCATAATGGCAGAAGCAACAACTTCCATTTGTGCACAGCTTTAATGTAAAAAAATGTCCCAAGGGCTTCACTGAAGGCGCAAGGAAAAATGGACACTGAGCCAGGAAAGGAGAGATTAGGCAGAATGACTAAAGGTTTGATTAAAGAGATGGATTATCAGGAGATTTCTTTTTAAAAAGGAGAGTGATGCAGTGGAAGAAGCGTTTACAAAAAGAATTCCAGCGAGTAGGACCCAAGCATCTGAAGGCTCTGCCACCAACGACTGAGCAACGGGAGGGTGGTAGATAACAACGGCATACACAAATTCTGTCGGGGAGCAGGGTGGGTGAAGGGTATTTGGGTGAGAGGAGGATGAAGAAATAGAGGGGCAAGGCGATGGAAAGATAAGGACAAGGATTTTAAACTTGAGGCATTGCAGCTAATGTATATCAACAAGAAGTGGGGTGATGGGTTAGGGGGTACAAGACACATGCAGCAGAGTTAACAAGTTGTAGTTTATAGAGTTTAGAGCGTGGGAGGCCAGTTGAAAAGTGGGAAAAAGTTGAGTCAGGTCTCAACCAGTGGGAAGAAACGGTCATAAGCACCAATTGGTACGGACAGGTCTAGAAGTATCAGCAAGTACAAGTAAGGTCATAAATAGCGGCCAGTAGGGACAGTCATATGTACCAGCTGGTAGGAACAAAAGTTCCAAGTGTCAGCCAGTAGCGACATGGTGAGAAGCAATAGCCACTATAGACATGATTGAAGTGTCAGTTGCTATAGACTGGGCTTAAATATTGTCTAGTTTGAAGCATCATTGTATCTGAATGTGCCTGAACTGTCACTGACACTTGCACATTTAGGTGGTTTGATTGGAGAATGACTGCAGCAACATCGACCACCATTGTAACCAAAAATGCACCGGGCGTTTATTGAAATTAGTCTTAAATTAGAAATTCACTTCAAATAAAACAGCACCGCATCATCATATTTCCATTAGCATCATTTAAAATAATTGAGAAGATTGTGACTGTAAAGTTGAGCCTGCCATCTCTCCAGCTGAACAGATCTTGTAGCACTCGGAGATGTCAATATGCACCAGTCTGACACAAATTAGTTAATTCAGGCCCCATGTTACCACAAGTTGACATGTTAATTTCCCCTCTTTGGTTTCTTCTTCCCCCCCCCCCCCCCCCCTCCAAAACCTTCCACTTTCAGAGCCTGAATCCTTTGCATGTCTTAATGAGTTGACAGCACTTATAAAATAAGTAAGCACTGATAATCTACTGGTGACAAGCTCTGTTTGAAAACTCTGCAGAGAGATGGGTCAATATTACGTAATTTCCACACAATCATCATTAACTATGAATTGGGACCGTCAGTCCAGTCAAGCCACGTCAATGAAAGACAAATTAAGTCCTGCATTGTTGTAGATCAATGTACAGACATTTGGAAAACTTCTAGGAACATTTCAGCCATTTAAACATGTTCTGTTCATGGCATGAATAGTAATAGAGGCTTCTGAAAGTGTCTGGTTTTAAAAGAAAACTATCATGCTGAGAGTTTACTCCGATTATTTATTCCAAGGCTTTTGAAACCTTCTGCTGTCACCATTACTTCTGAGTGTTGTTTTTTTTAAAATCAGTACTGCACCAATGCACGTTTCTGCAGAAAGAATGGATTGTCATGTTTCGTAGTCATATCCCTTGGCTATAATCTTATACTGAATCATCTGTAATACTGTAGTTTACTTCAAGAAAACTAGTAATTGCTTAGCCGCCCCCCACCCAGTCTCAACCTTGGACCATCGATTGAAGCTTCAACTAATGAGCTATAGCAGACAACATAATCAGCTGCTCCCTCCACCAGCAGAGTAATTAATTCCAAACTGAACCTCCTTGGCATGACACTAAGTAGTTGGTACATTTTAAATGTTCTATGCACAACTCACACATCGTCCATTTATATGGGGTTAGTGCCAAATCCAAACTGGTCTTCCGATTGTTTTGGGAAAGTTACAAACTTGGATCGGTCAGGTTCAGAAGCACAGACTCTTTAAAATAAAATGACAAAAGTACTGAGGGAGTGCCACACTGTCGGAGGCGCAGTCTTTTGGATGAGACATTAAACCAAAGTCCTTTCTCCCTCTCAGGAGAACATAAAAGATCCCATGTCACTATTTTGAAGAGCAGGGGTGTAACTCCCTGGTGTCCTGACCAATATTTATCCCTCAACCAACATCACAAACAGATTATCTGGTCATTATCACATTGCTGTTTGTGGGATCTTGCTGTTTGTAAATTGACTGTCGCGTTTCCTACAGTGACTACACTTCAAAACTACTTTATTGACTGTAAAGCGCTTTAGGATGTCCTGAGGTCATGAAAGGCGCTCTATAAATGCAAGTCTTTCTATCTTTCAGTGTGCATACAATGAGGAGCAAATGATGTTTTCACTTTCCCAAAGGTTTCTGTAAGGATGCAAGAAAGAAAAAGTCCACCTGCTCATGCAGTCAATATTTGGCTGAGTTTCCCATCATTTATAGCAGCAAGAAAGTCTGATCCCTGGCAGTCCATTGGGAATGAATAGGTGTTCATCTGACCACTGATGGTCCAGTGGAGAGCAGGGGTACATATGGACACTGTGGCCGTTTATTGGGGCAGGGAAGCGGATACAAGTCTATCTGTTCCCCAGTAGGCCTGTGGGAAGGATGTGTGTCAGTCTAACCCAGTGGGGAGCAGGAACCAATCTGCAGTAGTCTCCGTGTGGGAAATGGAGAGGAATGGGACGGTATGGATCCATCAGATCCCTGGCAATAGCCCAATGGGGAAGGAGTTTGAATCCATCAATCTAAATCCTTGAATGAATAGAGCCTAAAAGTGCTACGGGTGGCTGTACTAGGAGTATGGAAAGGTCACTGGGCCTCCTTAAAACAGACCAAAACTCTTCCCAATGCAACTCTTTTTTTTAACCTTTGTACGTAAATCCACAAGGTTACAGAAGGAATATGACTGCCCTTGCTGATAGTTTTCAACCGTAACAGTAACTCACTAGCTCATAGCACACAACTTATAAAAGGGCAAGCAGCATCTGTCTTGCACCTGAGGCAATAGAAAAATGGGGCTCAGGCCACCATGACTTCATCTGGACCACACTGACATGGGAGTTGAACACGTAAGGCACCTAGCGACGCTAAAAAGTGCAGGTGCTAAACAGCATAGTGGGATAGCACCCAATTGTCCTTTACATTGCACCCAACAAATAGATGTTATTTAGGTGCTAAACCCAAGAAAATCGACCTTTTGGTTTAATTCCATTGTGTAGATTTTGACCCAATTAGTAACAAATCCACTTGACTCATACTGATTTTTTTTTTGTATCTTGGCAGACAGAATCATATATTGGTGGACACAGTATTGTTTGGTTTGTTACAGCAGTTATAAAATTGCAGGAGATATCATTTGATATGGGAAAGGAAGATCTGAGAGCTGGCCAAACGTGTCGGTTTTGACACCATCAGCAGGACTTTAGAGACAGCAGAAGAAATCTTCATGGACGCTGGTGGTCCAAACGGATTGCGAAGTAGTCTTCTTCAATAAGTTTGCGTTGTCGTGGAGATGGCCAACATCAAGAGCTTTGTTCATCAATGGACAGAGACAGTCAAACCAAATTAAAAGCTGAGTTGACTGAAGGCAAATAGCGACATTAGAGACAGATATTCTCGCTTGTTTAGATTATATATTTAGGTTGTGTTTTTGGTATTGACCTTTTTTTGTGCTTCATATTGCTGTTTGTAAATAAAATTAGTAGGTGCTTTAGCCTTCAAATCACCAGCCTTCTTGGTAATATCCACTATTTCGAAGAGTACTCAGTAACATGGTGGAAGATTATGTTAAATCCATTAAGCACTTTAATAAACATGGGGTCATCTTTGGCTCTTGGGTGCAACACTTCTGCAAAGCCGGAGAGTATAGAAAAGGTACAGCCTCAGTCTGCAGGGAACAACGGTCCGTTTATAGAAACCGTTCGATGGTTCAGAAAAGAGGTAACACACAAAACACTGAATCTGTAATAATCTTCTGAAGCCAATGCAGAACAAAAAACAACCAGAAAAAGCCCACACTTAAATCACGGTTAATGTTGCTCATTAAGTCTGCTCATGTAGTATGAATCTCCATTTTCCTTCCTGCAGGTACTGGAAGCCTTTTTCAGTGCCTGTATGATGCAGGTACGCTCACAAAATCCAAACTCGCTGTCCATCAACTTAACCTACTATAAATTTATGGCAGGGAACTAAATTAGTAGCAGCACATCATCATATTCACATGTCTGGCTGCAGAACCTCATATTACTTATCATTTTTCAGCTTTACTTACAGTAAGAGTTCTCCGTTACAGAGAAACTAAATTCCGGTGGGATAATCATTCTTTTCATCTCATTAATGCCTCTTCTTTGTTTAAGCACAAGTGTTGTGCAGTCATTTCTTATTCCTCGAGTCAGAGGACTCTGTTCACATTTATTTAAGACGGCTAAGTGACACCTGCCACTTGCTAAACATTAGAGCTAGACTTTGTGATTAGGAATTAATAGGAGTGATTCGCCATTGAGCAGCTGGTAGCAGATTTACTAATGCTTTGGTCAATGGCAAATCCCTTTTTGTGCACAGTGTCCATTGACACCACTGTGTCAGCCAATTAGTTGGAGGCGTGGTGGGACTTACGGCAGGACTTACAGCAAACAGTCTATTTTAAAGCAAAACAAAGTCTATTTACTCAGCAAACAGTGTCTATTTAAACAGAGAACTACAACAAACAGAGTCTATTTAAACAAAGTCTCTACAAACTACAGCAAACAGAACTCATGATTGAAACTACAGCAAAGTCTCCCAATAAAAGCAGGATTATTTCTCCTGCAAAATGCAGTGAGCGGAGGATAGTTACAGAATACAGATTATGTGCGTAAAATCAATCCCAGTCACTTAGAGCAGTGCTGTCTCCAGGTGTGATTAACGGGGGAATTACCCAATCATTCCGACCGGGACTTGTGGTGTCACGATATGCAGCCTTTTTTCTTGTGTCAGGTAGCAAGCTGTCACAGTATATGGTGAATTTGCTGCATCCTCACAAATGCAAGGTTTTTTTACATTTTTTTTTGAAAAGCAGCAGTGGCAAAGACTTAGGATTGGGTCACTTGGCTTTTTTTTTAATCTGCAAGATGTGTGGTCCACTGAGATCAAATACAATTTTAAGCAAAAGATTGGTTTGAGAAGACTGCAAGAATCCATTAGGCTGTGGTTGTACTTGTGGCTCATTGAACATTTTGGGGTAGGTCTTGACTTTGGGCGATAGTGTAAAACGCGTGATAGCAAGTCCAATGAAGTCAAGATAAAGAAAAATGGGGAGAGATATAAAACGGGCTGCCAACTCGCTATCACCCATTTTACACTATCACACAAAGTCAAGATCTACCCCTATTGGTGCAGTGAAGACGCACGGGGTGGGGGGTTGGGGGGGCAGCAGGGGGAGGGAGGAAAGAAGCAGAAGTGACAGTCTAGTCCTTCTCCTCTTCTCCTCCTTCCCACCTTTTTAGATCCCGACCTCATGGATCATTTTGATTAGCTAGCTGTCCACAAAGGCGGCCATGCAGCTTGCTGCTCCTCCTATGTTTACACTATTGTTGATCAAAGGCACACAGCGGAGGGCTGAGAAAAGGGTATTGGCTACAGATTTTCCCCTCCTTCCTGTGGGGAAGCAGCCAACCTCCACTCATCACCTACCTCATGGCATGACTGAGATCAAGGAAGTGCAGCCAAGTGAGCATTGTTAGTTGAGAACAGCATCGAGCTTGGTGCAATGCCTCCCAAAGCCAAATAGCTGATTAGCGTTAACAGTCTACGTTCACACATGATGAAAAGCCACTCGGTGAGGCACTGGAGAATGGCTGGCACCCTGGTTAACCCTACCCCAGTACAAATCTGTATTTCCAGAACCGGATGGGGAGAAAACTAGAGGAAAGAAAAATAGGGTATAATGACAGAAGGGAATCTGAACGACAAATCTGAAAAAGTGGACAGAAATCCACCTCACCAAAACTTTTTAAAAAAAAGTCTTCATTGGTAGGAAATTGCTGAAGCAAGTCATTCCATCTGCACTTCTGGGTGACTGGGCTTTACAGCCAATGAAGTGAGGAGCAGCTATTTCCAGTCAGTAGACTAGACAAACATGCACTGCTCATTCAAAATGCATAAACAGTTCAGATCCCGAAGGTCTGACTCACACGTTGCAATGTTGACACAATGCTCCTTCACAGAATTCACTTGGCACTAAAAAAAAACACAATTTCTCATCAAACATCTACTAGTAGCATAACATTGTAAATAACGCAAATGTGGAGGATTCCATTCATGTACAGCAGCATCTGCAACACCAGAACGGTGAAAACACCATGACTGCACTGATTATTCAGGCTTGGGGATTCGTAAGAGGGATATATAATCAAAAGAAGGTTTGGTTTAAAATCAATCCAACAACAACAGCTTGCATTTATATAGCGCCTTTAACACAGTAAGTTCATTACATTTACCACCACTCTTTCCTGATTAACAAAACAGGCAAAGGGGGAGGGGGAAGGTGAAAAGGAACTATAGAGCAAATATCTCTGTCATATACCAAGTACTCAAATGCGGGCCTTGGAATCCGATGATTTGGCTGTGTCTGTTCATCCTGGTTGAGTTGGTGATCTAATTAGTAATTGGAGGGGGTGGGGGGAAATGTGCCTGTATCTGATGCCCGTTAGTGTGGTGACAAGAACAGGTCTGCATTTTCCAATCATCCAAGGTGGGGGAAGATGGAGGATGTGCCCACATTCCCTGGCCAGGCTTTTATACCAACCTGAGGTATCGGGGATCAGGGTTTGACTTCTCAAATACCTAAATTTAGAATAAAGTGAAAGCCTGAAACAAACTCACATGTCCATTATTTTCACAAATCGGTGGGTCCTGTTGATGTTTGAGACTGGTTGAAGTGCTATCTTGAAGATGCCAAATAAAAATAGGATCATGTGGAAAAATGACTCATAGCAGCCAAGGGTCATTTCCATTACGTTTGTATTAGAGTCTTACTTCTGGCAGTGCTGGTATTTTTGATTGTATCATTTGGATATATATTTGTCAAATTGATTATACAGCCCTGTAGCATAAAATGGGTTCTTTCATTTCTGCTGCCAAAGGCAAATTCCCTAGAGAGCTTTAAAAAAGATGCCACTCCACAAGTTCGACCTTATATATCGCAGGCATTAAACAGCAGTTCCTCTGCTCTTTAAGGCATGTAACTAGTGTCAGATGTAAAATCCCTGGGGTTCACTGTCTTAGAGCAATCCATATTATTCCAGTCAATGGAATTGCTTTGACAAATGGGAAATTTGAATGAAAGGCTGTTGGTGGGAAATCACATATTAATTGACAAATAAATAAAAAGTTACTTTATTAAATGGATGCATTGTTAACAGGAAATTCCTGTCCGTACCCACAGCTACATCACTGCATATAAAAGTAAAACTCTATCACCTGCCTTCAAATATATCACAGCAGCCTTAAAGCAACTTGTATTTATATAGCACCTTTAACGTAGTAAAACGCCCCAAGGCACTTCACAGGAGTGTAATCAGACAAAATAATTGACACCGAGCCAAAGAAGAAGATATTAGGACACGCTAAGTCAAAGAGGTAGGTTTTAAGGAGCGTCTTAAAGGAGAATGGAGAGGTAGAGAGGCACAGAGGTTTAGGGAGGGAATTCCAGAGCCTAGGGCCTAAACGGCTGAAGGCAAGGCTGCCAATGGTGGAGCAAAAGAAGTGGGGGATGCATAAGAGGCCAGAATTGGAGAAAAGCAGAGTTCTCGGATGGTTGTAGGGCTGGAGAAGGGGGTTACAGAGATAGAGAGGGGCTAGGCCATGGAGCACAGCTAGGCTTATGGGCTTGGGCACTAGTTTGCAGTTTTCACAGGAAAAATGAGTTAAATTGCTGAATATAATTGTCAAAGCGTCAATATAAAATTCCAGAATCCCAGGCAACAAAAATGGACAGTGGCTTTTCCCTAACAGTGATCTTAATTAAATTGGCAGGGTTGTGGAGTTCAATCCACAAAACAATGGTAAGCATCTTGGAATCCCATGTAATTAATAAAGAATTTGACTTATTCAGTCACTGAAAAACTGTATCCCTGCCAATGGGTTAAAGACCCACAGTTGCCTGGCATTGAACTCCACCCATTTTATGCTCCATTTCCTCTTCCCATCAGATTTCATTGCTGTATGTTTTGTCAGGCAACTCGCACATAGCCAATAAATGCATGTATATCAAAGCGAGTATGGATTATTACACTGAGCTAGTTTCAAGACAGTGGATTTACAATGCTCTCAAAGTATAATTTATAGACTTACAAAGCAATAAAGCTTATAAAGTTTTTTTTAAAAATTACTCTCTCAAGAGAACTTATCTTCATCCCCAACTGCATGTCACAAACTTCATGATGTTATCTGATTACTCATTGGTAAGGCAGTTAACTGTGACTAACAAATGTCCTACTAACAGCCATCGAAACCCTGACTGGAAGTTATGTACTGTAACAGATTGTCAGTTTTTACAACTGACTTTAGGACTCCACTGGTATAAAACACAATGTCCAGGGAAGCCCCAAGCACGTGGGGTGTGTTCGAACCTCGTCACAGGGTGGGGCTTGTCATAGGGCGGGATGGCCTCTCGAGGGCCTTGATAAGAAAAGGAAAACAGAGACACAAGCGTAAAACATACCGGCGAATCTTTCATCCGTTCAAGCACCAGAATTTTGGGAGAAACTTTACAGCAGTCACAAACTTTAGTTTTTAAGCCTATTGGGTGTCAATCACTTTCCCTCGCTACCAACACAAAAACAACAATTGGCATTTATATAGTGCCTTTAACATAGTAAAACGTATCAGGGTGCCTAAGCACTGGAGCACTGAAGCAAACAGTGGCACCCTTACCTCAGCTCTGTCCAAGATCAGCGAACTCAGCACAGATAGAGCAAACTTGGAATTTTTCTGGGCTGTATGGCTCAGTACTACATCAGGCGGCACGTTTACAGGAACATAGGAATTACTAGATGGAAAATGACCACGGTCCATCTAATATGCCTTCGACCATCCTGGTAGTCACATGATACAATGATGAGAGTTGTTCACTAATTATAGCGATCAGTCTATCAATTAGTCTGCAACAGACCCAGACATGACACGAAGAAAACCTCAGTGGTCGAGAGCTTTGGGAACCAAAGGCCTGTACCGTTCCTCCATACTTACCACATGTCATGTCTCAAATTACTCATTTACTGTATCCCAAAATGTTATTTTCTGAAAGAAATGTATCTAATTTGCATTTGAATGAATTAATACTAATTGCTTCCACCATCTCCCTAGGGAGTCTACGGAGATATATGGGAGCTACTTCTTTATTTATGAACAACACAACATACAATATTGTTTACTTCAAAGATCTTGCCAATTTCAACCAGTCAAACAAATGCAGGGAGCATCGATATTAAGGATAAAAGTGCTCAAACCAGTCTTCCCATACTTGCGCTGTTCAGTTTATGAGTATCAGGCTCTATTTAAGCCTTTAGGTCATGTGGCTTGATGGGGTTGGGCGGGGGAGGGAGGAGGTAGGAGGAGAAGTGTGATGGTGGATAATCTGGCCAAGTGAGATATTTTAACTGAGATCAGTTCAGGTTGCCAGTCACTCATTCAACACTCCAACCCATTTAGTATGAGCTATTAGTTCCTGTCATTTTCAATTTACAAACATGGCTGTTGCACACATGACTGCTGACAAAATGTTCCCATGTTTCTATGCCAACATCCAGATCTGAACTCCCCTACTGAGTCATCCATGCAATTTAAGATTGAAAATTTATGATTATTTATGGAATTTTCTGCACAATTTATTTTCCCAGCTGTCACCATTGTTCAACCTTTAGTCAATATTACAGGCAGAGAAAAAAACCCCCACTTGATCCCTGTATAAGCTCTGTGACATGAATGTGATGGCATGGTAAATTATTGAATTTTATTCCCTACTGTGACCAGCAGCAACTGCCACTCAGTTTTCCTGTAACCAGCCATATTAATACAACTACCACTGCATCATCCTCTTCCAATAACGATGTGGAGATGCCGGTGATGGACTGGGGTTGACAATTGTAAACAATTTTACAACACCAAGTTATAGTCCAGCAATTTTATTTTAAATTCATAAGCTTTCGGAGGCTTCCCCCTTCGTCAGGTGAACGATGTGAAAAATAACATCCAATAACAGTAGAAGTAGTGGTGATATTTTAGCTGGGGTTTTTCTTGCATCTAACATCTATGAAATGTAGTCAACTTCTTAAGCCAGGAGGTCAAAGGTCCTGGAGCTGATATTATTCTGTTTAGTGCCAGTACCATTATCTGACTGTGGTAGTGGTCAAGTAACAAACAAACAACATCATCAAATTTGCTGCTCTTCTCCAATCAATAAGCTAAAGTTAGTTTTCCATAACTAAATCTGTACAGCAAACAATTTCGTCCCATCCCTAAAGGGTTGTGCAATAAATGTTACAATCTTGTTTTTCAAATCAATATAAAAACACACATCAAAAGTTCGCCCAGCTGAACAGTGCTGTGTCTCAGTTTGGCCCTAGGACTTCAGTACTTTCAAAAGTGATTTATTCTGAAATCTATTTTGGAAGTTATTTTTGGAGATCAACATGTTGACGGTAAAAGTTCCCAGACCACCTGGATAAACCAGGCAAGATCACTCTTCAGGCTTGTTCCCTCGGCCCACACTGTTATCCTGAGGTGTTTTCAGATTTTTTTTCCTGCCAAGTGGGTTTGTGAGAGCAGTTGACATTGGCAGCATCAGTTAAAGGCAAGTTTCAGCAGATAATTTGCCACCAGATCAGGCTTGATTAACATCATTGGATTTTGGCATGACACTGAGAAAACCACATTCAGACACTGATTTTGATTCAAGATTGCAGGATGTTCAAGTAGGGAAATAAAAAACTAATGACATGACTTAACTGAAGACATATATATCTGTGTACGTCAAATTTCAAAAAGCCCAGACTCCACAGACCCATGCCATGTTATGTCTCATTTTATTCAGCCTCCACCTCTCTACAATCCAGAAAATTCTCTTGTTTTGGTTTAGGTGATGCCTAGAGGTTATTTCAAATTTTCCCTCATATGGTGCCCTATTATGGGAAGCCAGCCATTGACAAGCAGAACATTAGACCACACAAGTGAAGTTTCAGATGAGACATTAAACTGAGGCCCCGTTTGCCCTCTCAAGTAGACGCAAAAGGATCCACGGCACTATTTCGATGAAGAGCAGGGGAGTTCTCCCCGGTGTCCTGGCCAATATTTATCCCTCAACCAACATTACTAAAAATAGATTATATGGTCATTTATGTTTGTGGGAGCTTGCTGTGTGCAAATTGGCTGCCACATTTCCTACATTACAAGCGACCACACTTCAAAGAGTAATTAATTGGCTGCAAAGCACTTTGGCGCTGAGGTTGTGAGAGGTGCTATATATAACCAAGTTCTTTCTTTTATTTATCAAAAATCTATCAAAAGAGTGGCAGCGAACCTACTATGCTCGAGTTGGGGCATGGGAATAATCAAAGACAAAAATAACGATACAGGCATCACAACGGTCGAGGTTTCAGAATAAAAAACAGGAGAACTTACCATGAGAGCTGCCATCTTCCTATCTCCTTTAATAGACAATAGGGGTGTAATTTTAACCTAACTCACCAGAGGGGAAGTCCATGGGATTGGGTGGAAGGCTGATTTTACACCCCGCCCAATATTACTCTCCTTTGATAGTAAAATCAGGCAGGGTAAAACCAGCATTGCACCCAATCCCATCAGTTTCCAGACGGGCAGGTTAGGTTAATATTGCTCCCTAAATGTCAGATGGATTGAAATGGAAAAATTGCTGAGAACTACATTTGATCAGAAAATCACAGAAGTGGAAAACAGAACAGAATTAAGAGGCAAGAAAAGACTATTTGGCCAACTGATACTGCTGTTTCCAACAGACCATGGACAATTTGCATTCTTATGGGCAATCTCAATCTTAATTTACTCTCCTGGGGGAGCTGAACAATCAGAAATGCAACTTTCAGAAAGATGAAGCTGTGTGAAATTTCTCCCTGACCCTGAAGGTAATCAGGCAGGAACTCCAGGATATCAGTCTAACGTAACAATTTATATTATTCAACCCTGACTGGGTATGTTGAATAGATGGCATTTCCACGGAGTAATTGATCACCCGTATATATACTTATCCTTTTAACCCTCAATCCAATATTTAACCAAAATTCATCGAGCTCCTCTTTTAATCAATGTAGTATGAACTGCTTTTGCGGCTCTGCCTATTGCATATATCCATTATACTGTGGGGGACAGGGCGAGGCTATTCTTTTCACTGTCCAGCCTCACTGCAAGCCCATTAATTTTGTGCTTGTTTCCTCTAGTTCAGTGATAGTCAAGTTAAATGATCTGCTTTCATGGATGTTATCCACACATTCCAATGTTTTAAAAACCTGGATTATGTCCCTCTCAATCTTCTTCAATCAGATTAACTTCAGTTTTAAGTCTCTTAAGTTATTTTTACGCAGAAATCACAACATTATATTTCTTTCACTAGAACATTGATTTCTTGTGCTCAGGATCTATGTGTAGCCATGGATCAAATCCAGGAACAAACCTTATGATGGTCAAGATTTGAAATTTCCTGTTGCTGATTCCCTGGATTCCACTTCGAACTCCCAGGAGTTAAATTAAACATTTCCGGCACCTGTACGTTTCTCAAGTTGTTGGAAAGTAAAGACGTGTTCTTTTGCATTCAGGAAATCTCATTTTTGTGAGCCCTCATACATTACTTTTAAAATATCAAGAATCCATGTTGGACAAAATAAATTAATATTGAAAGGTCACTGGGTGAAGAGGAGCTCTGCATAATGCAATTTTCACAATAAAAATAAACTAAATAGAAACCAAAATTACTAATAATCAATTTTAGCAAAAAGTAAGCGGGTGTAAATAAAAGTGATAGGAACATAGGAACAGCAGTCGGCCATTCAGTCCCTCGAGCCTGTTCCGCCATTCAATTAGGTCATGGCTGATATGTATCTTAACTCCATCTACCCGTCTTGGTTCCGTAACCCTTAATACCCTTGCCTGAAAATAATGGAGTGGAGGTAGAAATTGTTAATGGGCTATTGGTCCTCAGCTGTCTGCTTAACAAGCAACACGTGCATCATTCCACAGATGCACAATCAAATCGAAGAGTGAGTATTTTACCGCAGTCAGGCTGGAAGCTTGTGAGCTTTTAATCAACAAGAACCTTTTCAAGTCTTGTTACAGCAGTGATTGAAGTGAAAGTATACAGGCGCATTCTGTCCAAGAGCAGTCGTTGGCAGATAAAGCACAGCAGTGGAGCAGGAAGAAATGGGGGTAGCCAGGGATTGCAGAGGACACACAATTTACAGCCAGTACTGTAACAGAGTGGTGTGGGAGAGAAGCATCAAATAAGTTCAGGCTCCTCACAGATGTGCCACCCAGTCTATGAGGACCTTCAAGGAGAATTAGCCATCTGCGATATACTACCATTGGCAGTGAACGTCACCACTGCCGTCAACTTTAACCCCACGTGGCTGTTTCAGGTACCCTTCAGGAGTCAGCAATTTTACTAATTTGCCTCTAAATAGCTCATTAGCTGCTTGAGAAGTGTTCATAGGTTAATGGTATAAGCACACTGTGATTGGGTCTATTTCCCCCCTCCCCCCATTACCTGTTATCTCAGGATATGCACATTTTAAAACATGCACTCCCACGATTTCACCAGTTCATCTCAACAGAAGCATGCATTTCCCCCATTTTTGCGCAGAATATCGATATTCAGGTCCTTACACAAGGGTTTCCTCACTAGAATATTTGGTATCAGTACAAGGGAAAGATAAGGCTCTGTTACATTATGTAGTCATGATGTGGAGATGCCGGTGATGGACTGGGGTTGACAATTGTAAACAATTTTACAACACCAAGTTATAGTCCAGCAATTTTATTTTAAATTCACAAGCTTTCGGAGATTTTCTCCTTCCTCAGGCAAACATTTGCCTGAGGAAGGAGAAAATCTCCGAAAGCTTGTGAATTTAAAATAAAATTGCTGGACTATAACTTGGTGTTGTAAAATTGTTTACATTATGTAGTGGTTGCAGAAGTGCTTCACCAAAATGACCTCCAAATGTCACTTGCCCCGTGTTTATATTGTCCTTTGCCTTAGTTATTCTGTTAGTCCCTTGGAGCCCAATTGGGAAAATGGAGACTCAGTTTCCTTCACATTTAGAGGAAAAGGACAATGTAAAGCAGGGCTATTATCCTTAGAATTTAGGGGAAAAAATCAGAGCCATGGCTCAATGCATGATGCACACTCATATCGTGATATCATTTTACATCACAAAACAAACTCCCTGATGCTCTGCTGGTTGTTTTTTTTTTACTGGCGGCAGAAGGCAAGAGCAACAAATATGACCATCAGTTTTACTATGTATTTACCATCAGGTGTCAGCCGTGGCTCAGTTGGTAGCACTCTCGCCTCTGAGTTAGTCCCACTCCAGAAACATGAGCACAAAATCTAGGATGGCGCTCCAGTGCAGTCCTGAAGGACTGTTGTACTGTCAGAAGTGCCGCCTTTCAGATGAGACGTTAAACCCGTCTGCGCTCTCAGGTGGACGTAAAACACCTCGTGGCATTATTTTCGAAGAGGAGCAGGGGTGTTCCCTGGTGTTCTGGCCAACAGTCATCCCTCAACCAACATCACTAAAACAGATATCTGGTCATTTATCATATGTTTGTGGGACCTTGCTGTGCACAAATTGGCTGCCATGTTTCCTAAATTACAACAGTAACTACACTTCATTGGCTGTAAAGCGCTTCAGGATATCTTCAGGTTGTGAAAGGCTCGATATGAATAAGTTCTTTCTTTCTATCATGGACTGTGGGCAAACTCATGCATTGGCAGTCAGTGACACTCATAGCACAAACGCAGCTATAGGCAACCTTAGATGGGAATTAAAATCACGGGACAATATACAATTGGCGGATGCTTTTAGTGTGGCAGATGGCGATACCCAAAATGTAAATTATTGATCCTGGCTGGATTTTCAGGCACAGAGTATGGAGGGAGCTAAAGGAGGGCAGGGATTGGGGGAGAGAAAACAGCATAAGTTCACCACGAAGTCATACTTCAGTCCCTCCCCCCACCCCACCCATCAGCTAGTCTCTCAGAGACACTGGTTGAGATCTCGAGATTTCTGTACTCCCCTGATATCCTCTCAACCACAGTTCAGGATGTGTGGCTACAAGAGAGAACACACACACACACACACACACACACAGCTTTAGATAGAGCTTTAAATTAAGGGAAAAACAGAATTTCATTTTTAAGACCTTTTTGAAGTCCTACAATTTCTTTTCAATGTCCTGCTGAGAACACAATATGCAATGGCCAAAACTAGCAGTGGCTATCTTTAGAGTCAATACTCCCCACTTTCTGTCCCAATGAACAGCAGCGTGCTGGGGTGCAGCCCTCGCTGGCACACAAAGGGCACCTTGGCACCACTGCTCTTACCAAGCTCTTTACAGAAGGTCTGTCTGAAAGGAAGGGCTCAGCTTATTCCTCTATATGGAAACATGCATTAGCGTTAAAAATCTTACATTAAATATAACAAATATACAAATATGACACGTGTTGATATTCAGAATTCAGCCGATGAGATTTGCATCCATTCAGATTATCACCAATATTTCCTGTAGTCAGTTAAAATATCAGAAAACACTGCTGCGAGATATCAACATCTTAAAATGTGGTGATAATCGTCAAGAGAATTTTGGTATGTCATGATGAGTAGTAAATGAGTGATCATCAAAGGTTGAATAAGGGATTGTGATGAGAACAATTACATTCAGGGTTTCTGATTGTCCTCAAGGAAGATCAATGATTAGTTTCAGGAACAAAAAAAAACCTCAAAGGATCTGCCATAAAAAGAAATAATATTAAATATAATATACTTCACTTATAATGAGAATGGAATGATTTCAATGTCTCTTTTTGTGCAGTGAATGGAATAGCACTATTAGAATGAAATTACTGTTCACTTCTAGTGAAATTCTGAGTGCTAGCCAACAAGAAACAACAAAGTGGACCCCACTGGTCAATGGATACCAGCCAAAGTCTTAACCTCGTCCTTGGAACTGAACTGGATCTTTTCGATTACACTGAAAAAGCATTTGTTTCAGTTCAGTTCCAGGAACGTGTCTCAGGTTTTTGCTAGTCATGCAGCTTATTTCAGGTGAGGCTTACAGCCCGATATAAACGGAGCCTGAACTGCTAGCCTTCCCCATTGCAGCCAATTGTCAGTCAGTGGCAATCCAATCAACCAGCTCTCGGTCATGACATATTATCACAGCAAAGCAGATTTAATTCTAAAACGGGCATTACCATATTGCACGTTGTAGAGCTAAACTTAAAGGTGTCAGTCTTTTGGAGTAATATTTTATATTACTTAGCACTTTCTAAAAAGCAGTACTGATCAGTCAGCCATAGTGCAAAGTTGTTCAGCACCAAGGACTTTGTAGTTAATAGATCTTTTGTAACATTCAGACGAAAAGACGATAATTACTGTCGATGTATTTGGGACATGTAATTACTTTTGCCTGGAAAATAGTGACGCAGTAAAGCATTAAAGGGACAATTAGCAATATAAATGCATGACACCAACTGTTTATCTGCTTCCCCCCCCCCACCTCCCGACACTCGTTACTATTCTGGCTTCTTTTAAAACAGCGCTGCTGAATACTGCACAGATACACCGTATTGATCCAAGTCACCTAGATGGGACAAAGCTGACAAGTAAGATCGGGTTTTACTTTACTTTATATCCAAAGTCATTTCATGTCTGCAAGCTACAGCTTACTTAAACATTTATCATCTCGGGTTTAGGCTACATTATATCCAAGTAAGTACAAGGATTGTGCAAGTGTAAGTTTCTATCACTCATTAGCAAATCCCAATCAAAACACTGATATTTTTTTTTAATCAAAGTGAATCTGGAGTGCGTTCTATTTAATGAATAACTATTTTCCATGAAATTAAGTTCACCTCCCTGGCTGGGGGATTGAAGTCCAATACCACGCTCAAGTGGTGATTCCACTCAGTTTAGCTGATAGGCGTTTGATGTCTGATCATAACCCGTGCAGTGCCCAGGGTTGTGGTGGTGGGACACTGTAGAAAGCCAGCAGTGAAATTAAATTGTTCCAGAGATATCTTCCACTTGACTGTTCCTAGGCACAGTCTGGGATTGCGGCCTTGACTCAGATTCGCTGTGCTGTGAGTGGGGGAAGATAATTAACTAGCAGCACCACAGGGTAATGCAACAAATGCATCTCATCCAAACTGGGATTTATTCTCGGGCGCGGAACAATTCCCTTCTTCCATCAAAAGCAAAAAAAAATTCGGTTAAACTATAATAAAACTGGGAATCAGAATACTACCGAAGTAGAGATTGAGATGTGATGAAATTGTACTGGCACTCTGTGCAGAGGCAAGACAGAAAATTGTGGGCAATGCACCAGTTATTTTCCAGGGAGAGACTCCCCACTGACAATGCAAAATGGGTAAATTACTCAGATTGTGACACTTCAAACACCCATCAAGCAGAATCTCTGTTTAGTCAAAAACCCAGTCAGTTTGCCCACATACCAGCACTGGCATTTACACTTCAAACACAGTTTTCTTTTCCCATTCAAAAAAAAGTTTGGCAAACCCTTAGCACCATTCGATAAGGAGCAGGGCAGTTCTCCTGGTGTCCTGGCCTATATTTATCCCTCAACCAACATCACTTAAAAAAAACCTGATTATCCATTCATGTATCTCATTGCTGATTGTGGGACCTTGCTGTGTCCAAATTGTCTACTGCATTTCCTACATTACAACAGTGACTACACATCAAAAGTGCTTCATTGGCTGTAAAGCGCTTTGGAACGTCCTGAGGTCGTGAAAGGCAGTGTGTAAATGTTAGTCCTTTCTTTCTGATGTCTCCCTTAGCTGGCAGTTTCCTAATTATGAAAACGAGTCCCATTTTTCTTAGCTCTTTTTTAAAAAAGAAACACTAGTTTGGTGGTGATCTTTTGCACTCAATATCAGGGATGTCAGTGCGTACTACTTTGTGCATCCTGCACCAATATCAAGTTCTTTCAGGTCAGGTACAGCGCAGATCAGATGCAGGAGTAAAATTCCCTCCATTCTGCCTCAGAAAGTGCCTTTATGCCTTGGAACTCCGCCACACCAATTTATTTTTACTTCTCTCCAGAGTCTTGCTGGTAAATGGTTGCAGAGCTAGAAACCAAATTTAATTACTCAAGTTAGTGAACCAGATGTGTTTTTAAAAAAAAAATGAAGATCCAGTCTTTTTCATGGTCATTTAATTTATGGTTCCAGCCCACAAATTACCAGATTTATTGAATTCAATTTCACAACTAGCCATAATGGGATTTGAACTCATTTCTGAGCTCGAGTCCAGTGCCCGAACTATTTCACTGCCCACCCTGTAACTCAATCATTTGTCTTTATTTTCATGTGAAACCAGGCTTATTTTATGATCAATTACTACTCAAGAATTAAGATATTAATTATTTCTATCTTTTAAACAGATGAAGGGTGTAAAGAGTAGTCTGTCAGCCATCTATTTGGTCTATTTGCATTCGAACAAAGCTCTCGACAGTGCAGCCATTTGGGATCATGAATTTAATCTGTAAATTTGAAGCCTACGATACATATCGGCAACAGAAATCATTCTTATGTCTGGGATTAGCACCTGCCATTGAGCTTCCGCCTCCAGACTGATTAACATATAAACTGCCCTACCTGGGTTTTCACAGACAGCTCCTTTCTTAAGGAAAATACAAATGAATCAGGACAGTTGTGTGTATTGGCCACCAAGACAGAAGAACTACTTTTAAAAAAAGTCAATTGTTAATTCACCTTCACTCTGTTTCCAAAGTCCCGTTAAATAAAACGTGATTTTCCCTATTTGACACAGGATGAAAACTCTGTTTTATAGGAACAGAACAGGAGTTGGCCATTTAGCCCCTCGAGCCTGTTCTGCCATTTAATGAGATCATGGCTTATCTGTGACCTAACTCCATATAACGCCATAGCCCCATATCCCTTAATATCTTTGGTTAACAAAAATCTATCAATCTCAGATTTAAAATTAACAATTGAGCTAACATCAACTACCGTTTGCAGAAGAGAGTTCCAAACTTCTACCACCCTTTGCGTGTAGAAGTGTTTCCTAACTTCACTCCTGAAAGTCCTGGCTCTAATTTTTAGACTATGTCCCCTAGTCCGAGACTCCCCAACCAGCGGAAATAATTTCTCTCTATCTACACTATCAGTTCCCCTTAATATCTTGAAAACTTCAATCAAATCACCCCTTAATCTTCTAAATTCCAGGGACTACAACCCTAGTTTTTGTAATCTCTCTAATTTAACCCTTGGAGTCCAGGTATCATTCTAGTAAATCTACGCTGCACTCCCTCCAAAGCCAAGGTGCTTCCTAAGATGCAGTGCCCAGAACTGAACACAGTACTCCAGGTGTGGTCTAACCAGGGCTTTGTATAGCTGGAGCACAACTTCTACCCCCTTGTATTCTAGTCCTCTAGATATAAATGCCAGCATTCCATTAGCCTTAATCATTATTTTCTGTACCTGTCAATGACATTTTAATAATCTATGTACATAGACCCCTAAGTCTCTTTGGACCCCCACTGTTTTGAGCTTTTCACCATTTAGAAATTATTCTTATCTATCCTTTTTAGATCCAAAGTGGATGACCTCACACTTGTCTACATTGAAATCCATTTGCCACAGTTTTGTCCATTCACCCAATCTATTAATATCTCTCCATAATTTTATGCTTCCACCTACACTGCATACAATGCTGCCTATCTTTGTTTCCTCGGCAAACTCGGATATGTGGCTCTCTATCCCGTCATCTAAGTCATTAATAAATACAGTGAATAGTTGAGGCCCCAACACAGATCCCTGTGGGACACCACTCGTCACATCTTGCCAATTTGATTACCTGCCCATTATCCCTACTCTCTGTCTCCTGCCGCTCAGCCAATTTCCTAACCAGGTCAATAATTTGCCCTCAATTCCATGAGCTTCAACTTTAGCTAACAGTCTCTTATGAGGGACTCTATGGAATGCTTTCTGGAAGTCCATATAAATAACATCCATAGACATTGCCCTGTCCACTACTTTAGTCACCTCTTCAAAAAATTCAATCAGGTTCACCAGGCATGACCTACCCTTTACAAATCCATGCTGGCTCTCTCTGATCAGCTGAAAGTTTGAGGTGTTCAGTCACTCTACCCTTAATTATAGACTCTAGAAATTTCCCCGACAACAGATGTTAGGCTAACTGGTATGTTCAGACAAGACATTTTCTAACGTTCTTTTATCTTCTAATATCCTCAATTCAATCTTTCCCAGTTCCTTCATAGCCCTGGTTTTTTGAATTGCAGTTTTCTAGTTCTATTGTTCTTGCCACTAACCATCAAATGTCAAACAGGCGATTACTTTTGCTAAAATGTTTCTCCATCTCAAAATGATGGGCTATTTTCAATTCGCTGCTGAATCGAACATCACGTCTTCCCTGGTATCTTGATGCACACGATCTCCACCTCAGTAAATTCATTCGCTTCCCCAGCAGTGACCCGTGCTCTGCCCAATTTATTACTGGATAATTAAAGTCACCCTGGATTACAGTTCCTTTTCCAGCAGCCTCCTTTCTCAACATGTGACTCCCTACAGCCTTATTAAAAGTGGCTGCTAACAGCAAGTGAGGGACGTGGGCACACACCTTCCTCCTCACTGGAACATTCAATTCTCTTGCTTAGTGAGTTTGATATTCCCGGTCACCGTGCGCTTCTTTGTAATTAAATAAATCACTGTACATTGAAGCAAAGCACTCCAATTTTTGTACTGATGATGTCCTTTGTGTTGTGCATTAAAGATTTCGTCAGTGCCGAGAGCAAGCAAAATCAACCACCTCTTCAGAACATTGGTCATCATGCGATTTTTAGGACAAGAAATCAATACAGGGGATGGCAACAAAGTAAACCCTTTCTATCTGGCTCCATCATACAGTAGCATCTCTTCCATACACGTCTTCAGTTAGCCATCCAATTCTCAACTATCCAGACAAAATGCACATGACAGCTGTAACAACGTGTAATTTGGCAAGTGTCCTATCTCGAAAGCCCTCAATGCCTATTACTGGGGGACCCTCAGAGAAACAAATGGAATTAAGTGTCTCATGTCCAACACTGTAATTTCTCATGTGGCCGGTGCAATCGTCAGGGCAACTTTATGGCAGGGAATATGATGGAAGTAAATTCATCCACAACAAAGGTACGAGAGGCAGAATCACCCTATCCCATGGCTTAGAAACACTAGCCATACACATTGAAAAATCAAACCACACACAAAACCCCAACACTTCACAACTGCAGTAGATCGAGAGTTTCGACCCATTTCTTTAAGCAAACCAACCCCAACTCAGTTACTTGCATGAACAGGTGGCCTGCACATCAATTCACTGCCCAGCTATATGTATCATGTGTTACCAATCTCCAGCACTGAGTCATTGTTTGCTGTAGTGTACTCTGTACCGCACAGTACACTGAACTTGTATGAGCTTCAGTGTTGAAAATAGAAATGGACCTTTACATTTAATTTTTTCCCTCGACAATTATCTTCCCTCTTCTCCCAGATATGTTGATTCCTTGGTGGGGTAAGATTCCACGATTGCAATCTGGTACCTTGCCTAATCAGCCATTATCCATGGCGAGTGTCAGCAGGCCACTTGACTACTGAAGGAGTCATAGCCAAGCTTGATGCTGTCCTCACTAGATCTCTACACATGTCTACTTCCAACAGGAGTCGCTAGACCACGATCGGGAGAAGAAACCCAGGTCGATTTTGCTTACTCCAAGGGCGTGGAGGCTCTGGCTGAGAACAGCAACTTACATAGGCCAAGCACTGAACCTGGGCTGGATGGCTCAGTCATTAAGGAAGGTGCTAACAGCTAATCCTACTTGGTCCAGACGACAACATCTTCCTTTGCAGCTCTATTCTCTTTGTCTCGTGCAGGCACACATGCATATACCTTACATGCACACATATTATACTTACACTCTTACTGAGTAGAGATGAAGATCTCTACTCTTTTTATTTTGTGTTTTTTTAAAAAAGCTATTTATATTTTTACATAATTTAACTAGTTCAGTCACGCGAGTTGATTCGATATCTACCTCAGTTTACAGTTAATATTTACAATGTGGAGATGCCGGTGATGGACTGGGGTTGACAATTGTAAACAATTTTACAACACCAAGTTATAGTCCAGCAATTTTATTTTAAATTCACAAGCTTTCGGAGGCTATCTCCTTCCTCAGGTGAACGATGTCATTTTCACATCGTTCACCTGACGAAGGAGGAAGCCTCCGAAAGCTTGTGAATTTAAAATAAAATTGCTGGACTATAACTTGGTGTTGTAAAATTGTTTACAATTAATATTTACAGTTAGAGAAAGCATGAGTAATAAACCATTAAATGACAAAACATACAAAAATAAATCCGATTCCTGAAAAACTCGGTGCTACATATTTAATGAAAAAAAGTACAGAGAAAGAGCACAGAAATCTCTCTCTCTTTCATTGTGTGTTTTATTTTTTAAGATCTCAGCTATTAAATATCCTTCATGGGGAATACTTCTTTTGGTGGAGGTGTGAATCATCGGCATCGAGAAAGTTGTGGGAAAGGCCAATGGTTTCCCATCAACTCCAATGCGTCTTGAGGTCCTATTCCTGCCTCTGTTTGTCTGTGATTTTCCTTCCCTCTCCCCATGCCTATGAAGTATCCCTTGCACTCCCACCATCTCTGACCTCCCCATCGACATGCTTCTGCCTCAAATCCCTGTATCCGCTTACCAGATGCTAGCTTCACCATCCCCCTTCCCTGTCGCATCATCATCGCTGCTCTCTTTGTTTTGCTCTTACATTGAGACAGAAGTGCTACATTTATGGGGCTATCTCGGCAGCTGGTGAAAGTATATGTCAACCGTGCCTCAGTTGGTAACACTCTCACTTCTGAGTCAGAAGGTCATGGGTTCAAGTCCTACTCCAGAGATTTGAGCATATAATCCTGGTGGACACTACAGTGCAGTCCTGACGGAGTGCTGCACTGTTGGAGGTGCCATATTTCAGATGAGAAGTCTGCGCTCTCAGGTGGATGTAAAAGATTCCATGGCACTATTTGAAGAGGAGCAGGGGTGTTCTCCCTGGTATCCTGGCCAATATTTAGCCCTCAAGAAACAAATTATTCAGTAATTACCTCATTGCTGTTTGTGGGACCTTGCTGTGCACGAATTGCCTGTTGCATTTCCTACATCACAACAATGACCACACTTCAAAAGTACTGTAGAGAGCTTTGGGATGTTCTAAGGTCGTGACAGGCACTATAGAAATGCAAGCTCTTCCTTACTCTGTTTGCTTCACTCACTGATGACATCAGATTAAGCCCCCAACTCTCCCACATTGCTCCCTGTCGCTGTATCAGCAAAAGAATGAATAGCGCAACTGATAGGGAGTGATGGTGGCAGCAGTTAGAGACTTGGGTGGGGGGAGGAAAGTAAGGGCGAATTTGAATGACAGCAGCCAGGAGCAGATTCAGGAACGGCAGCACAATATTTACATTCAAGATGGTTGTGGCTGGTAACAGATGGCTGAGTATCAGTAAGTGCATCACAGGCATTACTACTCCCTTGTGTCCATGATCTTCCTGGCTCTACCCGCTGAAGCTTCAAAAGATAATAGTTATTTTTACATTAATTTATAGCACCTTTTATTTTCAGTTGATAATCACAGACTGATGTTTCTAGGAAGGGGCAGCAGTGTGAGAATGGGAGCTCAGTGGATGTGGCTTAATCACACAACTATTAAATTGTATACTAACTGTTTGACCCAATATTATGTAAACCAAGCAGGAGGTTTTCTATTAAAAATATTGGTGGCACCAAAGCAACAAGCAAATACAAACACAGCCAGTTCCATCAACCTGGATGTAGGCATAGTATTTTAATTCAGACAAGATTGTGAATCTCAATCTGAAGTAATTGATTTCAATCGTAAATTAATTACTTTAAATGCGTGCTAATGCCACTTAAATTGGACAATCATCAGCCACTGTAAGCATTTCATTTACTGTGGAACTCAACTCACTTTGGTTTGGGATTTGCAATTTCATTTTGATCTCCCTTTACATGCCGAGCATCGCAGGACCAGCACAGTTGCTGGGGTGCTACAGCCGGTATCACAGAATCATACAGTGGTGTGGAGATGCCGGTGATGGACTGGGGTTGACAATTGTAAACAATTTTACAACACCAAGTTATAGTCCAGCAATTTTATTTTAAATTCACAAGCTTTCAGAGGCTTCCTCCTTCCTCAGGTGAACGAAATGAAATCCTCGAAATGAAATCGCATTTATAATTCACAGAACAATGCTTGGTGATTACAGACAGTTTTTTCAACTGCCCGTTGCCAAGGCAATCAGTGTGCAGACAGACAGGTGTTACCTGCCAGGTCTCCGAATATACAAATCACCAAAAAAAAACAACAAACAAAAAAAACAGAGATAGAGAGGTAGAAACATAGAAAAGACAGCAACTGACCAGTTATATTAAAAACAGATAACATTTGTTCGCTGGTGGGGTAACGTGTAGCGTGACATGAATCCAAGATCCCGGTTGAGGCCGTCCTCATCGGTGCGGAACTTGGCTATCAATTTCTGCTCGACGATTTTGCGTTGTCGTGTGTCTCGAAGGCCG
Organism: Heptranchias perlo; assembly: GCF_035084215.1. Lineage (NCBI taxonomy): Eukaryota > Metazoa > Chordata > Chondrichthyes > Hexanchiformes > Hexanchidae > Heptranchias > Heptranchias perlo. The sequence continues at coordinate 66,092,177 of NC_090333.1, forward strand.
CCTTGGAGAACGCTCACCCGAAGGTCGGTGGATGAATGTCCGTGACTGCTGAAGTGTTCCCCGACTGGGAGGGAACCCTCCTGTTTGGCGATTGTTGCGCGGTGTCGTTTCATCCGTTGTCGCAGCGTCTGCATGGTCTCGCCAATGTACCATGCTCTGGGGCATCCTTTCCTGCAACGTATGAGGTAGACAACGTTGGCCGAGTCACAGGAGTATGAACCATGCACCTGGTGGGTGGTGTCCTCTCGTGTGATGGTGGTATCTGTGTCGATGATCTGGCATGTCTTGCAGAGGTTACCGTGGCAGGGTTGTGTGGTGTCGTGGACGCTGTTCTCTTGAAAGCTAGGTAATTTGCTGCGAACGATGGTCTGTTTGAGGTTGGGTGGCTGTTTAAAGGCGAGTAGTGGAGGTGTGGGGATGGCCATAGCGAGGTGTTCGTCGTCATTGATGACATGTTGAAGGCTGCGGAGAACATGGCGTAGTTTCTCCGCTCCGGGGAAGTACTGGACGACAAAGGGTACTCTGTTGGTTGCGTCCCGTGTTAGTCTCCTGAGGAGGTCTATGCGATTTTTTGCTGTGGCCCGTCGGAACTGTCGATCGATGAGTCGAGCGTCATATCCCGTTCTTACTAGGGCGTCTTTCAGCGTCTGTAGGTGTCCATCGCGTTCCTCCTCGTCTGAGCAGACCCTGTGTATTCGCAGGGCCTGTCCATAGGGGATGGCCTCTTTGACGTGGTTAGGGTGGAAGCTGGAAAAGTGGAGCATCGTGAGGTTGTCTGTGGGCTTGCGGTAGAGTGAGGTGCTGAGGTGCCCGTCTTTGATGGAGAGTCGTGTGTCCAAGAAAGAAACTGATTCTGAGGAGTAGTCCATGGTGAGCTTGATGGTGGGATGGAACTTGTTGATATTATCGTGTAGTCTCTTTAGTGATTCCTTGCCGTGGGTCCATAGAAAGAAAATGTCGTCGATGTATCTGGTGTATAGTGTTGGTTGGAGGTCTTGTGCAGTGAAGAAGTCCTGCTCGAACTTGTGCATGAAAATGTTGGCGTATTGGGGTGCGAATTTGGTCCCCATGGCTGTTCCGTGGGTCTGCTCAGACGAGGAGGAACGCGATGGACACCTACAGACGCTGAAAGACGCCCTAGTAAGAACGGGATATGACGCTCGACTCATCGATCGACAGTTCCGACGGGCCACAGCAAAAAATCGCATAGACCTCCTCAGGAGACTAACACGGGACGCAACCAACAGAGTATCCTTTGTCGTCCAGTACTTCCCCGGAGCGGAGAAACTACGCCATGTTCTCCGCAGCCTTCAACATGTCATCAATGACGACGAACACCTCGCTATGGCCATCCCCACACCTCCACTACTCGCCTTTAAACAGCCACCCAACCTCAAACAGACCATCGTTCGCAGCAAATTACCTAGCTTTCAAGAGAACAGCGTCCACGACACCACACAACCCTGCCATGGTAACCTCTGCAAGACATGCCAGATCATCGACACAGATACCACCATCACACGAGAGGACACCACCCACCAGGTGCATGGTTCATACTCCTGTGACTCGGCCAACGTTGTCTACCTCATACGTTGCAGGAAAGGATGCCCCAGAGCATGGTACATTGGCGAGACCATGCAGACGCTGCGACAACGGATGAACGGACACCGCGCAACAATCGCCAAACAGGAGGGTTCCCTCCCAGTCGGGGAACACTTCAGCAGTCACGGACATTCATCCACCGACCTTCGGGTAAGCGTACTCCAAGGCGGCCTTCGAGACACACGACAACGCAAAATCGCCGAGCAGAAATTGATAGCCAAGTTTCGCACCCATGAGGACGGCCTCAACCGGGATCTTGGGTTCATGTCACGCTACACGTTACCCCACCAGCGAACAAATGTTATCTGTTTTTAATATAACTGGTCAGTTGCTGTCTTTTCTATGTTTCTACCTCTCTATCTCTGTTTTTTTTGTTTGTTGTTTTTTTTGGTGATTTGTATATTCTGAGAGCTTGCAGGTAACACCTGTCTGTCTGCACACTGATTGCCTTGGCAACGGGCAGTTGAAAAAACTGTCTGTACTCACCAAGCATTGTTCTGTGAATTATAAATGCGATTTCATTTCGAGGATTTCATTTCGTTCACCTGAGGAAGGAGGAAGCCTCCGAAAGCTTGTGAATTTAAAATAAAATTGCTGGACTATAACTTGGTGTTGTAAAATTGTTTACAAGAATCATACAGCACAGGAGGAGGTCATTTGGCCCATGCCAGCTCTTTGAAGGAGCTGTCCAATTAGTCCGACTCCCCCGCTCTTTCCCCATAGTCCTGCAAATTTTTTCTCCTTCAAGTATTTAACCAATTCCCTTTCTAAGTTACTATTGAATCTGCTTCCACCACCCTTTCAGGCAATGAATTCCAGATCATAACAACTTGCTGTGTTAAAAAAAAAATTCTCACCTCCCCTCTCGTTCTTTTGTCAATTACCTTAATTGACAATTAGTACATAAGTATATAGCACTACCCTGTACCAAGAAAAGACCCAAAAACCAAGAAAACAACTGTACCAAGAAAAGTTGCCCACTGTGAGAACAGCTGATCTTTCCAGCACCAGAAAAAGTTAAAAATCATTGCTGGGTATAACAGACAAAATCAGTCAATTATAAAGCAGCTTGCACTCCGCTTCAAACCTCTTCCTCAAATACAATGGTCTCTGCTTCTGCATCTACAGCTTGATATTTTTTAAATTAGTGATTTAAAGGATAGATCGAAGTGCAGGAAAGTGAGATTTTGTACCTTTTTAAAAATAATTTTCAGATGAGAAGCTTTCGCGATGTGGGGATGGGGAGGAATGGAAGGCTTTCCATTTTGTGTACCCAGTGTCAGCACCAGGCGTTCCAAGGCCGGTACAGCGCGTTAAGATGGAGAATAAAGTTCACTTTACCATATCCCGACAGTGTGCCTCAGCACCAACTGTAAAACACACCTCTTACTGCACCAATCTGGCATCCTGCACTATCTACAGGATACTCGCCAAGGCTTCTTCGGCAGCACCTTCACCACCCAGAAGAACAAGAGCAGCAGGTGCATGGGAACACCATCACCTCCAGGTTCCCTGCCAAGTCACACACCATCCCGACTTGGAAATATATCGCCGTTCATTTGTCGTCACTGGGTCAAAATCCTGGAACTCCCTTCCTAACAGCACTGTGGGAGAACCTTCACCACACGGACTGCAGCGGTTCAAGGCGGCTCACCACCACCTTCTCAAGGGCAACCAGGAACGGGCACATCCAGAGAAAGTGTACGTGTGTGTGTAGTGGGAGAATAAACAAGTTGAGCTATGTGCACGATTATGCAGCCATGGAAGCAACTTTTTAAAATTAGACTTCTGTATATAGTTCCACAACAGCTAGATGAACAAAAGAAGTTACATTTTTAAGATGTGAAAATGCTGATGTTGGTGAAATTAGCACACATCGTTTCTGATATCCTGAACAATGGAATCCTTTATATTTTTGTTCTTATAGAAAGCACAGAGAATCCAAAATAAAAATGATACTACCTTAAGACAGTAGATAGTAAAATGTGCTGCCCTCTGTAAAGAGATTGTTACAGACCAAAAACACACAAACAGCCACCATTCTTTCTTAGACCTTTACAAGACCAAGAACCGCATCAACCACGCAGCCAATCGTCCTGTCGCAAAGATGAGAGATTCCTTGTGCGTTATGTACAGCAGAACAGTTCATAAACAAAAAATGGCTTTCTAATTTCCTTATACTAATGTACTCATGAAATCCCCCCCCAACCAACGCATTTAAAAAAGAAACCCAATGGTAGCTAAATATAAATACTGGCATCTTAACATATAATAAATGTTTCAAGGAAAAATGTGCTTTACTAAAAGGTGGAAAATATACAATGCAAGTGTAGAGTGGCTGGAATTATTTCTGAGAGATACCCAGGTTCATACAAACAGCCTTAAAGCATCATCATAAAAAGAGCCATGCCAAAGAAAGTTAAATTATAACAAAATAAATCGTTCTATGTTGGACTTTCAAAAGACATTACATTCGAATGCAAGGGCATTATTATTTGGTCAAGTCTAGAAAAGCAAAGCCGCACTAATAGATTACCTCCAGAACATTTAGATAGATTTGAAAAATGGCCTGAGAAAAAAGACAACTGTGTTGACTACGAACGCCAGGAAAATAAAATGACCCTTTATCAACATGGTTTAACCTCCAACCAGCAGTTTTAGTTTCACTGCTAAGCTTTAATGATCTCATTCACAAACAATTGAGATCGGAATTTTCCACGTGGTGGGATTCATCTTGGGGGGGTATTAATGTGTGTAGACTGCCTGCTAAACGTCCTCCAGCGGGATTCTTGGCAACCTCTTACTGAGAGCCATATTATCATTGTCATGCAGTTCACCCGGGGGCTGCACTCTCAGATCTACAGGCAAGAGACAACACCTAATTTGCACACAGCAAGGTCCCACAAACAGCAAGATACTGACCAGATAATCTGTTTTTTTAGTGATGCTGGTTGAGGGATAAACATTGGCTAGGACACTGGGGAGAACGCCCCTGCACTTCTTCAAATAGTGTGATGGGATCTTTTATGTCCACTGGAGAGGGCAGACGGAGCCTCGGTCTTATCTGGAAGGCCAAACCTTCGACAATGCAGCACTCCCTCAGTACTGCACTGGGGTGTCAGCCTAGATTATGTACTCAGAAGCGAGAGTGTTACCACTGAGCCATGGCTAACAATTTAATACATTTGCTGTATATGATCTTAATATCACTTGAAAACAACACTGCAAAAAGTAGCGGATCTGGCAAATGCCAAGATGCGCAGTATCGGCCGTGGTATCTGCTGTGGTGGGCATGGGAGCTACCATGGTGGGCGCGGTGTCTGCCACGGTGGGCGTGGTGGTTGCTGCGGCAGAATCCTTCTCCTACAATCAAGCGGGGCACTGGCTAATTAATGGCTGTTCCAGGAACTGAACCTGCCAGGAAACTCACCAATATGGTGACACCCTCTCTTCGAGGGTCATCTTGTTATACTGATGCTTTTCTTTTGGTTTTCCGTGTTGACTAATTGTACGTGCACCATTGGGGGAAAAACGTAACACTATCAAAACAGTAACGAGACCTTCCTTCATCCAGTCGAGATGCCCAAGGAGGGTGCTCACACCAAACATCTATTGACACCCGTGACAAGCTTAATCATTGAGCTAAACTGACAATGATTTACTGTGCAAACAGTAGTAAATGAAGGACCTTCTCCTCCTTCCCCCAAGTATCTCACTCCACAAGAGTCTCACTTTCATCCTGCCATCCAAGGTTTAGGTTCCCTCAAGCTTTTTACCCATTATATTGGACAGAAGGAAAATATGACCACCACCTTAAAAAGCAATATTAACAAATCCCAGGGCATTTTTGTGATCATTTCAAATTAAGGATCTGATCATATTCTACAGCAATGCACTTCCACAATTTAAAGATCAACCTTTGGATAAAAAGTCAAACAGTTCATTCATTAGGATAATCGGAGAAGCTTTGTTTCAACTTCATTGCTTCATTCAAGGTGTACTTTTTTTTTGATAAGAACAGCAATGCAATTGCTCCTTTAAATCACTTTCAATATTTCAGTCTCTTCCATGCAAAATAGAATCATCTGGATCTTACTGAAAGCTGCCCTTGTGCAGCTCATTGGCCACTGCACAGATCTGACAGCTCTGCTCAGTGCCGTAGCTAGGAATGGAAATTTGGCTAGGCCCCAACATTTGGTGGACAAGCAAGGACCAAAGGTCTGATGTCTACCACATATCATGTATATTATATTGTACAAATAATTCAAGTCGCCGCTTTGTTTTAAATGCTGCATCCTCTCAGTTACCCCACTGACGCAGTATTGAAACACAGGCCGGTACATTTACAACACCACCAACAATTTGCATTTATATAGCGCCTATAACGTAGTAAAACGTCCCAAGGCACTTCACGGGACAAAAATTGACATCAAGCCAAAGAAGGAGACCAAATGCTTGGTCAGACAGGCAGGTTTTAAGCCGAGTCTTAAAGGAGGAGCGGGAGGTGGAGAGGCGAAGAGGTTTGGGGGGAGAATTTGAGAGCTTTGGGGCTAAATGGTGGGGTGAAGGATGCGGGGGATGCAAAAGAGGCCAGAGTTGGAGGAACGTAGAGTTCTCGTACGGTTGTAGGAGGTTAAAGAGATAGGGAGGGGCGAGGATGAGAATTTTAAAATCAAGGCGTTGGTGGACCGGGAGCCAATGGAGGTCAGCAAACACAGGGGTGATGAGAATGGGACTTGGTGCAAGTCAGGATATACACAACAGAGTTTTTTTGAGCTCAAGTTTATGGAGGGTGGAGGCCTACCAGCAAAGCATTGGAATAGTCGAGTCTGGAGGTAAAAAAAAGCATGAATGAGGATTTCAGCAGCAGATGAGCTGAGGCAAGGACGGAGGTGGAGGTAGGCGGTCTTGCCGATGGAGAGGATATGGGGGTCAGAAGCTCAGCTCAGGGTCAAATAGGACACTGAGGTTGCGAACAGTCTAGTTCAGCCTGAGACAGTGGCCAGGGAGAGGGATGAAATCGGTGGCTAGGGAACTGAGTTTTTGGCGGGGGCTGAAGACAATGGATCCAGTCTTCCCAGTTAGAGGTTCACCTCCCTTCTGCATTATTCCGAGCACCTTTTCTCGTGACTGGTCTCCCTAGTGGTAAATTCCTTACAATTGCTGATTTCCAGTATTAAAAATAAAAATAGAATTGCAAGAGCAGGACAAGATTCTACCTGGACCAGGATAATGCTTTAGATGCATGAGGGTGCTTACAAGATTTTTAGCCTTCAGAGAGTAAAAAAAAGTAGCAGTGAGAAATTTTATAGCACAAGAACTTAAGACATCCACGACTAAGGCACCCTACCATAAAAGGCTTTCGACTAATAACCTTTATAAAGAGAATAAAATAGAAATGGAAAACTTAAAAAAAGGAATAAAATTAATTTGGCAACAAGATCACCCTTTGAAGTTTCAAAGGAACAACCACTTGTCCTCAGATTAGAAGAAGTTCTTTGATAAAATGTTCACAATTTACACAGGCCATAACCCAAATAGCAGCACCTTCACACTTGGCCATCTAATTCATCTCTGAAGAACTGAGCCTAGCAGCGCACCATCACATTTCATGCAAATAATTAGGGCAGAACATCACCAAGATTTAGTCCAGATCCTAAACAGATGGTTATCATTTATGTTATAATTGTAGTTAATGACAGCCCACTTCTGCACCTCATACAAAGTGTCTATTCAAAATATTTACATCCACTGGTAGGTGTGAGGTCCAGGACAGCATCTTCATTCGCTCGGTACGGTCAGAGAAAGAGACCTTACATTTCTGATTATATCAATTAGTTCCGGTCCCTTAAGCCAGCATTAAATTTAGTGCTTTAAGCTTCACTTGAGGTTTGGATCATTGTCATCGGATTGCTGTGATGAATGCAGAGTAGATAACAATTAAACGAACAAGCTTTTCAAGTCAGCACAGTGAAGTAAAGAAAGAACTTACACGTATACAGCATCTTTCATATACAGCACCTCTGGACGTCCCAAAGCACTTTACAGCCAATGAAGTACTTTTGAAGTGTAGTCACTGCTGTAATGTAAGAAATGTGGTAGCCAATTTGCGCACAGCAAGGTCCCGCAATCATCAATGTGATAATGGCAAGATAATCTGTTTTTTAGTGATGTTGGTTGAGGGATAAATATTGACCAGGAAACCGTGAAGAACTACCCTGCTCAATAGTGCCATAGGATCTATTACGTCCACCTGAGAGGGAAGACAGGGCCTCGGTTTAATGGCTCATCCGAAAGACAGAAGTAACATGTGAAATGCAGGCACTGAACCCTTTGTGGAGTCAATTCCTATTACAATGGCGTTTCGCTATAAAGCAAAGATGAGATGAGAGAGTCAGCTTCTATCACTCAGATTCCACCGTGAGTCAGTAATTCCAAAGTACCTCACAGCCCATCCCCTTGGTTTCAGAAGGACAGATAACAAAGGAAAACCTGATATAGGAAAAGAATTCTTAATAATATATAGAGAAATCACACATTAACTTCCTCCTCCAACCTCAACACATTTATTAGGACAGACGCATAGAAATGAAGGCAGCTGTACGGGTTGACATTGTGGCAATGTTGGGAAGGAGATTTAAACGATTAACAGAACTGACTGAATTTTATGAATCCATTTAAAAGTGGAGAGTAATTTCAGTTTAAAAGACCAAGATGCGTCAAAACAACTGCAATTTGGAATCAAAAGTTGCGAGTCTCACTGCAAATGAGCAAGACTGAACAGATCGAATTGCTCACAATTCTAAATGTAGTTATGACCCACATGCTAGACATTTCTGAAAATTCCCCTTTAACCCTTTGAGACTGAACAGTTTTTGAAGCTTTAAAAACTGTGCATGTACTTCTGACCTAAGAACAAGCTACCTTGACCGTTTATAACACTGGACCACACAGGTGAGATCCTTCATCAACTCGATATACAGCACAATGTTGTTTGCCAGCAAATTTGCTGTCAACCACTTTTCCTATTTTAACATCCGTTCACTGGATTGTTCAATGGCTTTATTTGTTCAGGCCGTCAAAAAATTACCTTTTAAAAAGTCAGATTTGGTGTGGGGTAGGAGTTGCTCATTGGGTTTTCTGGCCTTGTAAATACACTGAACAGGTGAATTCTCAGATGAGTTGGTATTTCAAGACCTGTTAATACTGGCACCAGTACTGGGACTGGAAGAAGTACTGCTGGGACAGGCCCCACCTGAACTGGAATGGGACCAGGTTCCTAGTGGAAAGAATAAATAGGGCGGTGGATAAGGCTTTAAACTAGATTGGGGGAGGGATCTGGTAGCAATAACAAAAGCTTAACGATAAAAGAGATGAGTGTAAAGGTCAGACCGGGGTAAGGAATAAAGATAACAGTCAAGGAACAAATACAGTTATAAAACAGAACTATAAAAGGACTATTACAAATAAAGTAAAAGGAACAACTGTTAAAGATGAATTAAACTGCCTTTACAGCAATGTACATAGCGTCCAAAATAAAATGGGGAACTGGAGGCAACAATCCGTAGTGACAAACCAGGTAGTAGGAATAACAAACATGGCTACATAAAGATCAGGACTGGCAACTAAATATTGCAGGCTATAACATAATCAAAAAGGATAGGGAAGGAAGAAGGAAGTGAGGGTGGAGTAGCTGTACTAAATAGAGATAACATAATGGCAGTAGAAACATGGGACATAACTAACAGAAGGATAGAAACAGAATCTATATGTAAAGAAATAAAAGATAAGAAGGGATCGATCACCTTTAATAGAGGTATACTACAGACCACCTAATACGGGAAAGGAGGTGGAGGAAGAAATATGTAAGCAAATATGTGAAATGAGTAAAGGACATAGAATAATAATCATGGGTGATTTTAACTATCCTCAAATAAATTGGCAAGAAGAGGTAGGTAAAGGGGTACAGGGAATGGAGTTTTTACAATGTGTGCAGGATTCCTTTCTTACCCGGTATGTAAAAAGTCCAAGAAAGGAAGCACTGCTGGATCTAATAATGGGAAATGAACTAGAACAGATAAGAGAAGTAAGCTTAGGGGAACATCTAGGCAATAGCGATCACAACATAATAAGATTTAAGATAAAGATTAAGAAGGATATAAGTAAGACAAGGACCAATGTAATAAATTGGAAAAAAGCTGATTTTGATGAGAATGGAACTATGGAAAATAAACTGGAAACATTTACTGACAAACAAAGAAATAGAACAGCAGCGGGAAACATTTTAAATGGTGATCAAGAGAGTCCAGGATAAAAATATCCCACTAAAAAGCAAGAACAAACTAGCCAGTAATGACACATCATGAATGAATAAAGAAAAAAAAGCATACACTAAGTACATAGATAACAAAGGAGAAGATGACAAAAGGGAATACGAAAAGGTTAGGAAAGAAGTAAAAGAAAAACAATTAGGAAAGCAAAGAGAAACTAAGAAATTTAACTATCCAGGAATATATAAAGAAACAGTAAAGTATTCTGCAGACACATAAATAACAAAAGAAAATCAGGATAGGGATAGGGCCACTAAGGGATACACACAATAATAGCAGAAATATTAAATAATTACTTTGGCTCAGTATTTACCAGAGAGACTAACATGGTGGGCATGACATTAGAAGAAAAGATCAAGAAAGATAGAAAGACATTTAAGATAGAAAGGGAGGAGATAATTGATAAACTGATCAAACTTAGAGAGGATAAAATCCCCTGGTCCAGATGGGTTACGTCCACGCATGTCAAAAGAAGTTAGGGAAATTCATTAGAAAAGGGACTGGTGGACAGCTAATGTGATTCCTATATTTAAAAAGGGAGATAGAACCAGTTCAGGGAACTATAGACCAATTAGTTTAACATCAGTGGTAGGAAAGATAATAGAATCCTTACTCAAAGATGTAATAGAACGACATTTAGAAACCGAAAATATAATAAATAGTCAGCACGGATTTCAAAAGGGAAGGTCAATACTTGACCAACCTTATTGAATTCTTTGAAGAAGCAACAGAAAGGGTGGACAAGGGCAATGCAGTAGATGTAATATATTTAGATTTTCAAAAGGCCTTCGATAAGGTGCCACATAGTAGATTCATGACTAAAGTCAGCATGTGGAGTCAGGGGACAAGTAGCAGAACGGATAGCAAGCTGGCTACAAAATAGAAAACAGAGAGTAGGGGTTAAAGGTAGTTACTCAGACTGGCAAAAGGTGGGAAGTGGTGTTCCACAAGGATCGGTGCTGGGACCAATGTTGTTCACCATTTACATAAGCGATTTTTCTCGGGAATTGGAAGTACAATTTCAAAATTTGCATACGACACCAAATTGGGGGGGGGGGGGTATAGTTAATATCGAGGAGGACTGCGGCAAAATATAGGAAGACATTAATAAACTTGCAGAATGGGCGACTAATTGGCAAATGAATTTCAATATAGATAAGTGTGAGGTATTCATTTTGGCAAGATGATTTAGGGAGCCACATACTGCTTGGATAATAAGAGTCTAAATGGGGTAGAGGAGCAGTGGGATCTGGGGGTACAGATACAAAAATCACTAAAAAGTAGTGGCGCAGATTAATAAGGCCATAAAAAAAGCAAACCAAGCACGTGTTCATTTCTAGAGGAATAGAATTGAAAAGCAGAGAAGTTATGTTAAACTTGTACAGAACTTTGGTTAGACCACACTTGGAGTACTGTGAACAGTTCCAGCCTCCATATTATAAAAAGGATACAAAGGCACTAGAGAAGGTGCAAAAAGGATTTACTAGGATGATACCAGAACTGAGCGGTTATACCTATCAGGAAAGATTGAGCAGGCTGGGGCTCTTTTCTCTAAAGAGAAGATTGAGGGGTGACCTGATAGAAGTCTTTAAGATGGTGAAAGGCTAGATGTAGAAAAGATGTTTCCACTTGTGGGGGAGACCAGAATTAGAGGCAATAAATATAAGATAGTCACTAATAAATCCAATAGGGAATTCAGGAGAAACATCTTTACCAAGAGAGAGGTTGGAATGTAGAACTTACTATCACAAGGAGTAGTTGAGGCAATTAACATAGATGCATTTAAGAGGAAGCTAGATAAGCACGAGGGAGAAAGGAATAGAAGGATATGCTGACGGGGTGGGTGAGATAGGGAGGGAGGAGGCTTGTGTGGAGCATAAAAACGGGCATGGACCTGTTGGGCTGAATGGCCTGTTTCTGTGCTGTACATTCTATGTAATTCTATGTGAATGCTAATGAATTCTTTGACGATACCAAACTAGTCAGACTAACAAAGACATTGGAAATGCTCAAACAACAGTTCAATGCTGTTGATTAAGAAACAGAAATTGCTGGCTTTAGGTACAGGGTCTTTGTTTATAATTTACAAAAATAGACTGTAAAGTCTGCCTATCAAATCATACTTGCTGTCACATTTCCTGCAGCCGATTCCTTCCAACTATTTTTTTTTTTAAAAAGACCGTCACTCAATCCTTATGACGTGGGTTGGTAATTGATTGGGAGATGGAGACAAAGAGTAGGGGTAAAGGGAATGTACTCGGATTAGCGGGATGTGACAAGTGGTGTTCCCTGGGGATCTGTACCGGGGCCTCAGCTTTTCACCATTTATATCAATGACTTGGATGAAGGAATCCAAGTTTGCAGATGACACTAAGTTTGGAGGCACAGTAAGTTGTGTAGATGAGAGCAGGAAGTTACAAAGGGACACAGACAGATTAAGTGAGTGGGCAAAACCATGACAGATGGAGTTCAATGTGGGGAAGTGTGAGGTCATCCACTTTAGATCCAAGAAAGACAAATCGGATCTTAATAGTGAGGGACTAGGAACTGTGGAGAAGCGAAAGGATTTGGGTGTCCATGTACGCAAATCACTAAAAGCTAGTGCACAGGTGCAAAAAGGCTAATGGAATCTTGGCCCTTACAAAAGGGAAAGAAGCTATGCTGCATTTAGTTTTTAGTACTGCACTTCAGGAAGAATATATTGGCCTTGGGAGGGGGTACAGCACAGATTCACCAGAATGATACCACGCCCTAAAGGGTTAAATTACAAGGTCAGGTTGCATAAACTTGGCTTGTATTCCCTTGAGTTGAGAAGGTTGAGGGTTGATCTAATTGAGGTATTTAAAATTAGAAAAGGATTCGATAGGGTAGACACAGAGAATCTACTTCCTTTGGTCGGGGCATCCAGAACGAGGGGGCACAATCTTAAAATTAGAGCTAGGCCATTTAAGAATAAAATCAGGAAGCACTTTTTCACACAAAGGGTAGTGGAAATCTGGAATTCCCTCCCCAAAAAGGCTGTGGATGCTGGGTCAACTGAAATTTGCAAGACTGAAGTCAACAGATTTTTTTTTTATTAGTTATGGGTATCAAGGGATATGGATTAAAGGCAGGTAAGAGGAGTTAGGACACAGATCAGCCGTAATCTAATCGAATGGTAGAACAGACTCAAGGGGCTGAATGGCCTACTCCTGTTCCTATGTGTGTATAGAGAAGCCCTCCCACTGACAGAAAATACCTCATTTACACAGCAGTCAGAATGTCTGCAACTTAAGACTTAAAAAAAAACCTTATCAATCACATTTAAATAAAGAAAGCCTGACATTTTATCCTGGGTTCAATATACAGCCTGAAGAGTAATGAAATTCTGATTGATGTCACCCTATACAATTCCCTCACTAAATAATAAAACTCGGACTAGCTTGAGGTTCCCTTTACTGAACAATTAAACTTTGTGGGCCTAAAGGGAGCAGCAAAATATCACATTATACGACGTAACGCACAGTGTTCATGTTCTTATAAAACAAGGGAGCTACTGACTTAGTCTGAGATCCGAAATAGATAGATAGATAGATAGATAGATAGATAGATAGATAGATAGATAGATAGATAGATAGATAGATAGATAGATAGATAGTTAATCACTCTCACTCACACAAAAATTGGTTCACTAGTGTCCTTTAGGGAGAGGAGCCTGCCACCTCTACTCAGCCTGGTCTACATGTGGCTCCAGTCCCACACTATGTGGTTGATCCAATGCCCTCAGGGAAACCAGCGATGGGCAATAAATGCTGCCTTGCCAGTGTTGCCTACAACCCAAGAACAAATTAAAAAATATATATAAACACAGAAATTAGTCCAACTGAGAAATTTAATATCAATAGAATGCTGTTGACAGTACACAGAGTTCTCCCACCATTGACAGCCAATATGAAGTAAAGGAACTCCAGACACCTCACAGTTTTGGAGACCCGCAGATTTATGGGACCCACGAGTGGTTACCCATCTGCACTTACCTTTTAGAATTAAGATTTTTCTTTTTGAGCAGCATTGGCACCGACCAATATACATAGGGAGTAAAGACTCCCAGAGGTCACGGGTCTTTGATCACTGTTTCCCCAGGGCCATGTATATAAACATCAAAAGCATATTTCTTTGCATTACCACAATGTTTGCTTCATCCAACAGGTTACTCCTCCTAAGTCCACATTACTCAGCTGATATCAACACCGGGTATAATGGTCGACACAATACCCAAGGTCCTACACATAGAACTGTGCGAGTTACACTCGACAAGCTACAGTTATGATGTTGAAATTCCTCTGATGGAAGGAATGCCTCCCAGACTTACTTGCTCTTTTCTCATTCGTTTGTAAGCCATCTGTGTAGCTCTTTCTCAGCTGCTGTTACCGTGAACCCTGCCGTGATAATCTCACAATCCTGCCGAGTGTGAGAATAGCATGTAAACACGCAGCTGAAAACTAAACATAGAACCATAGAAGTGTGTGGCTCAGGAGGAGGCCCTGCTCGCTACATCTGTGCCTGTCCTTTTCTAGAGCAATCCAAAATTGATCCCAGTGTTCTGCGTGCTCCCTGCAGAGCCCTGTGTCATGCTCTGCTTCAAGTATTTATCCAATTTTCTCTTTAAAATGGAATGTTCTCTGTTTCAACCACTCCTTGTGGCAAAACATTCCATGCTCCAACAACTGTCTGCTCAAAGGAATTTCTCCTAACCTCTCTCCTCACTCTCGGTATTAATTCAAAATTGATGAGCCCTCGTTACTGACTTTCCAACCAGAGGCAATGGTCTTTCCAATTCACTCTATCAAAACACTTCACAATTGAAAATCACTATTAAATCTCCTCCTGGCCTTCTCTGTTCCAGTGAAAGTAGCCCAGCACATCTCAAGTCTCTATCTTAACTATAGCTTCCCAATCTTGGCAGTTTCTTGGTGATTTTTTTCTCATGTGTTCCATAGCATTAACTTCTTTTCTATAATGGGGGGGGGGGATCAAAACGGCATACAGTACTCAAACTACAATGTTTTCTACAAATGGATCATTCACTCTTGTACACGATGTCCCTATTCCTAAAATTCTAAATGCTGTTGGCCTTTATGCTTTAACTACCTGCACTTGCACATAATCATAAACTGACTGTTAATTAAAATGTAATGCATAGCCATTTTGGCTCCCCTGTGGCTGGTTGTCAACTCACTGTATTAAATTGAGCTATTCAGAACAAGAAAGTCCCAGGTGCAATTACCTTGGTTACACAATGCCATCACCTCCATGTTCATGGACGGGAGTGAGTTACCTTAAGAGATGTTTCCCCTTCAAATGTCAAGGTTACTTAGGGGAAGAGGCATGTACTTTAAAATTATAGTACCTTCCCAATAGATGTGCTCCATTTCTCTGCTGCGTTAGCTGATATCAGTCTGAAGTAATAGGCTTCAGTACTCCACCAATGGGGGTTTTGTCTCGTGTTGTAGACTAATTAATGGAGATTGATTGCTATGATTAGTCAATAACTCCAGTATCGTTGTATCATGTGACTACCAGGATGGTAGAAGGCAAACTAAATGGACCTTGGTCTTTTTTAGTCTTGCAATTCCTACGTTCCTGGGATAGGGAATGGAAAATCAGTCGTGTTTCCCCACTCGTAGTCACTAGCCAGGCCTCCTGCTGGAAAGTGCATGTGTGGACATGCAGTGAGGACAGGATCCAATTCGACTTGGATGTTGTCCAAAGTTGAATATCCTACCAAAGCTCACTGTCCAAGCTCAGCCATTATGAACGGACACTTAGATAAGATGTGGATGGCTGCCCAGTCGGTGCCTGTGAAGCTAAATCCCAACATGAGTCATCAACTTGGATGGGAGGGGTGACAAATAATAAAAACAGGCATGTCTTTGAAACCAGACAATTCATTAACTATAATCTGTTGAGGACTTCTATACTTCAGCAAGTGGAAAAGACTGAATAGTGGTGGGCCCTACAGCTTTATAAAGTAGAATTCAAATTTTAAAAAGATCAGAAACCTTTTCTCTGATATTGCTGCAATATTGCTACTGTAATTCTCAAAGGGTTAATGGCATATACCACGCTGCATCTACACAGTCTCTAGTTTCAAGTATGTGGTGGCCATAATAAGCAAACACTGACTGGATGTTGACTGTACTTACAACTGAACTGGGAATACAACATTTATTCTCTGCTTTTTGTTTTGAACGAGAGATTGAGTTAAGTCAGGAAAAGATGCAAATGAAGATCTGCCTTGTGATCCCGTACATTTTTACAGTTCTACTTCTACAAATTCCCAGTGCTGGCTATTTGTTTTAATCCTCTCCCCCAGCAATAGACAGGGCAGCAAGCAGTCAATCTAGTTAGACAGGGAGGTAACTTGAGACATAATGTTTGAAGGGAAAGTTATCTCTCGGGGTAAGTACTCTGAAGATTTAAGTATTTAACTACAGATGTGTTCCACATCCTTGTTCTTTCTTTTCCTACAAATTAAAACGAGGTCTTCTCCCATTTACTGCATTAAAAAGTCAAGTGGATGCACTCCAGTGATTGGTTGCCATGCCTGCAAGGATCTCTTGACTGACATTATTGGATGCCAATGATTACATGGAGCACAGCTCTGGTGTAAGTACCAAACCTTCAAAGTATTTACCCATCCCCCAAATTTCATTGATATTTAATGGAGCAGCCTCTTTTAAGGAACCATTTGTAAAAACCAGAGCTGGGGGAGTGGGGGCAAAGGATTGCAATGTTGCAGATTCTGCAACTGTTCCCACCAGAGCGGACAATCTGCCTACTCCAGAAAAAGAGGCTCCCTGAAAACGCTGAACAAGAGGATTTACTCCTTTTAAACCTCTACTATCCATGGGCCATTGATTCACTATCTACTTTGGGTCTCATCAAAAGTTTGAAAGAAAAGAAAGACTTGCACTTATGTAGCACCTTTCACAGCCTCAGGATCTCCCAAAGCGCTTTACAGCCAATTAAGTACTATTTGAAGTGTAGTCACAGTTATAATATAGGAAATGCGGCAGCCAATTTGCACACAGCAAGGTCCCACAAACAGCAATGTAATAATTATACTTTTTTAGTGATAATGGTTAAGGGATAAATGTTGGTGAGGGAAGAACTCCCCTGCTCTTCTTCAAAATAGTGCTATGGGATATTTTATGTGACTGATACCCGGACTTCAGGGGTTAAGTTACGAGGAGAAATTACACAAATTGGGGTTGTATTCTCTAGAGTTTAGAAGGTTAAGGGGTGATCTGATCGAAGTTTATAAGATATTAAGGGGAACAGACAGGGTGGATAGAGAGAAACTATTTCCGCTGGTTGGGGATTCTAGGAGTAGGGGGCACAGTCTAAAAATTAGAGCCAAACCTTTCAGGAGTGAGATTAGAAAACATTTCTACACACAAAGGGTGGTAGAAGTTTGGAACTCTCTTCCGCAAACAGCAATTGATACTAGCTCAATTGCTAATTTTAAATGTGAGATAGATAGCTTTTTGCCAACCAAAGGTATTAAGGGATATGGGCCAAAGGCAGGTATATGGAGTTAGATCACAGATCAGTCATGATCTTACCAAATGGCGGAGTGGGCTCGAGGGGCTGAATGGCCTACTCCTGTTCCTATGCCCACCTGATAGGGCAGATGGAAAAGACGACACCTCCAACAGTGCAGTACTCCATCAGTACCGTACTGGGGTGTCAGCGTAGATTTTGTGCTCAAGTCTCTGGAGTGGGTCTTGAACCCATGACCTTCTGACTCAGAGACGAGAGTGCTACCACTGAGCCACAGCTGACACACATTGAAGGATCAATTAACCCCTGCTACGTGTGCTGCCACTGAAGTCCACCACCCTGAAGTATCCAAGCGGAGTCTGTTAACTTCAAAAATAATTCTACATGCATCAGAAATAGTTATTTTCATTCAGATTTGCTTATCATGCTCTGTACATTAAAACATATGCTGAACCTAACTGGAATAACACCAAGAAAAAGGATTCCAAAAGAAAATAGTGTTGAGGAAAATTATTTATCTAGAAAGAGCCCCCCCAAAAAATCCTGGTCACTGAAAAAGATGCAAGGACTAAGTGGAAACTAAAAGATGATGTGAACAAAACATTCTCCACAGCAGTATTTATAGCGCATGAGTTTAGTTATGAGGTAGGTCACAGAAAACATCTAATATGCAAAAATGAGTTTGACAGCTGACCAGAAAGTCAGGAGTTCAAGTTGCCGGGCTGCCTATGGAATGTCAGTCTGTCAGAATGCACTTGTCTAGTTGGGGCCAATTTCATCAGTTTCCAGCTGGGCAGCCAGATGGGGAGCAGAACACGAGAAGGGAATTTTAGTCCAGGCCTGGAGGGCGAGTGGAGAGGGAAGAGGAGAATGGAGATAAAGTAACTACTGTGATAGCTGCGGATTAGATTTAAATTAAATTGTCATTATTAAATGTCCATGCTTCACTCTGTCATGACATGGAATGGGCGTGGACCTCAGGCATACTCTTCTCCCAGTCGGAATAAGTGGAGCAGCCGAAGAGGGGAAATAAGACAGCAACAGAAACCCATCGATAGACAGAATGAGACAGCAACAGAAACCCATCGATAGACAGAACGAGACAGCAACAGAAACCCATCGATAGACAGAACGAGACAGCAACAGAAACCCATCGATAGACAGAACGAGACGGCAACAGAAACCCATCGATAGACAGAATGAGACAACAACAGAAACCCATCGATAGACAGAACGAGACAGCAACAGAAACCCATCGATAGACAGAATGAGACGGCAACAGAAACCCATCCACAGACAGAACGAGACGGCAACAGAAACCCATCGATAGACAGAACGAGACGGCAACAGAAACCCATCCACAGACAGAACGAGACGGCAACAGAAACCCATCGATAGACAGAATGAGACGGCAACAGAAACCCATCGATAGACAGAATGAGACGGCAACAGAAACCCATCGATAGACAGAATGAGACGGCAACAGAAACCCATCGATAGACAGAATGAGACGGCAACAGAAACCCATCGATAGACAGAACGAGACGGCAACAGAAACCCATCGATAGACAGAATGAGACAGCAACAGAAACCCATCGATAGACAGAACGAGACGGCAACAGAAACCCATCGATAGACAGAACGAGACGGCAACAGAAACCCATCAATAGACAGAACGAGACGGCAACAGAAACCCATCGATAGACAGAACGAGACAGCAACAGAAACCCATCCATAGACAGAACGAGACAGCAACAGATACCCATCGATAGAATGAGACAGCAACAGAAACCCATCCATAGACAGAACGAGACAGCAACAGAAACCCATCGATAGACAGAACGAGACGGCAACAGAAACCCATCGATAGACAGAATGAGACAGCAACAGAAACCCATCGATAGACAGAACGAGACAGCAACAGAAACCCATCGATAGACAGAACGAGACGGCAACAGAAACCCATCGATAGACAGAACGAGACGGCAACAGAAACCCATCGATAGACAGAACGAGACGGCAACAGAAACCCATCGATAGACAGAACGAGACGGCAACAGAAACCCATCGATAGACAGAACGAGACAGCAACAGAAACCCATCCATAGACAGAACGAGACGGCAACAGAAACCCATCGATAGAATGAGACAGCAACAGAAACCCATCGATAGACAGAACGAGACAGCAACAGAAACCCATCGATAGACAGAACGAGACGGCAACAGAAACCCATCGATAGACAGAATGAGACAGCAACAGAAACCCATCGATAGACAGAACGAGACAGCAACAGAAACCCATCGATAGACAGAACGAGACAGCAACAGAAACCCATCGATAGACAGAACGAGACGGCAACAGAAACCCATCGATAGACAGAATGAGACAACAACAGAAACCCATCGATAGACAGAACGAGACAGCAACAGAAACCCATCGATAGACAGAATGAGACGGCAACAGAAACCCATCCACAGACAGAACGAGACGGCAACAGAAACCCATCCATAGACAGAACGAGACGGCAACAGAAACCCATCGATAGACAGAACGAGACGGCAACAGAAACCCATCGATAGACAGAACGAGACGGCAACAGAAACCCATCGATAGACAGAATGAGACGGCAACAGAAACCCATCGATAGACAGAATGAGACGGCAACAGAAACCCATCGATAGACAGAACGAGACGGCAACAGAAACCCATCCATAGACAGAACGAGACAGCAACAGAAACCCATCGATAGAATGAGACAGCAACAGAAACCCATCCATAGACAGAACGAGACAGCAACAGAAACCCATCGATAGACAGAACGAGACGGCAACAGAAACCCATCGATAGACAGAATGAGACGGCAACAGAAACCCATCGATAGACAGAACGAGACGGCAACAGAAACCCATCGATAGACAGAACGAGACAGCAACAGAAACCCATCGATAGACAGAACGAGACAGCAACAGAAACCCATCGATAGACAGAACGAGACGGCAACAGAAACCCATCGATAGACAGAAGGAGACGGCAACAGAAACCCATCGATAGACAGAACGAGACGGCAACAGAAACCCATCGATAGACAGAAGGAGACGGCAACGGAAACCCATCCACAGACAGAATGAGACGGCAACAGAAACCCATCGATAGACAGAATGAGACGGCAACAGAAACCCATCCATAGACAGAATGAGACAGCAACAGAAACCCATCGATAGACAGAATGAGACAGCAACAGAAACCCATCGATAGACAGAATGAGACAGCAACAGAAACCCATCGATAGACAGAACGAGACAGCAACAGAAACCCATCCATAGACAGAACGAGACGGCAACAGAAACCCATCCACAGACAGAACGAGACGGCAACAGAAACCCATCGATAGACAGAACGAGACAGCAACAGAAACCCATCGATAGACAGAACAAGACGGCAACAGAAACCCATCCATAGACAGAATGAGAAGGCAACAGAAACCCATCCATAGACTGAACAGCAACAGCAATCAATCCAGGGACGGGCTTCATCTGAACCGTGCTGGGGCCAGTGTTCTGGCGAATCGTACAACTAGGGCAGTAGAGAAGGCTTTAAACTAAATAATGGGGGCGAGGTATCAAGTAAGGGAAGATGTGAAATTAAAGAAAGAAGACGAGGCAGGAAAGCAAGGTAGCATAAGGGAAATGATAATCAGAGAGTGGCAGGAAGGGACAGAGCATGCAAACTTAAGAGTGCGCCAGCAGATAAGGCTTGAGATTGCAAAAATAGTAAAAAGACAGCACTAAAGGCTTTGTATCTGAATGCACGTAGCATTCGTAACAAAATGGATGAATTGACAGCTCAAATTGAAATAAATATGTACGATCTGATAGCCATTATAGAGACATGGCTGCAAGATGGCAAAGGCTGGAACCTGAATATTCAAGGGTACTTGACATTTCGGAAGGACAGGAAGCTAGGAAAAGGTGGAGGGGTAGCTCTGTTAATTAAGGATGACATGAGTATAATAGAGAGAAATTACCTTAGTTCTAAAGACCAAGATGTACAATCAGTTTTGGTAGAGATAAGAAATAGTAAAGGCAAGAAGTCATCTGTGGGAGTAGTTTATAGGCCTAACAGTAACCACACTGTAGGACAGGGTGTACAGGAAGAAATAATGGGGGCTTATGAGAAAGGAACAGCAATAATCATGGATGATTTTAATCTACATGTAGATTGAAAGAATCTGATTGGCAAAGGTAGCCTGGAAGATGAATTCATAGAGTGCTTTTGGGACAGTTTCTTAGAGCAGCACATTCTAGAGCCAACCAGAAAGCAGGCTATTTTAGATCTGGTAACGTGTAATGGGACAGGATTAATTAATGACCTCATTGTAAAGGAGCCTCTAGGTAGCAGTGATCACAATATGATTGAATTTCGTATTCAGTTTGAGGGAGAGAAGAGTAAGTCTAAGACTACTGTTTTAAACTTAAAAATTCTTACTGCATTTATACAGGGCCTTGGTGAGACCACACCTGGAGTATTGTGTGCAGTTTTGGTCTCCTTACCCAAGAAAGGATATACTCGCCAGAGAGGGAGTGCAGCGAAGATTCACCAGACTGATCCCTGGGATGGCAGGACTGTCATATGAGGAGAGATTGGGTCGACTCGCCCTGTATTCACTCGAGTTTAGAAGAATGAGAGGGGATCTCATTGAAACATATAAAATTCTGACAGGGCTAGACAGATTGGATGCAGGAAGGATGTTTCCCCTGGCTGGGGTGTCCAGAACGAGGGGTCACAGTCTCAGGATATGGGGCAGGACATTTAGGACTGAGATGAGGAGAAATGTCTTCACTTAGAGGGTGGTGAACCTGTGGAATTCTCCAGCACAGAAGGCTGTGAAGGCCAAGTCACTGAATATATTTAAGGAGATAGATAGATTCCTCGACACAAAAGGCATTAAGGGGTATGGGGAGAGAGCAGGAATATGGTATTGAGATAGAGGATCAGCCATGCTCATATTGAATGGCGGAGCAGGCTCGAAGGGCCAAATGGCCTACACCTCCTCCTATTTTCTATGTTTCTGTATTCTATAAGGGCAATTATGAGGGCATGAAGACAGAGCTGGCTAAAGTGAACTGGGAAATTAGGTTAAGGGATATGTCAGTAGAGATGCAGGGGCAGACATTTAATGAGATATTTCATACTACTCAGCAAAGATACATTCCAGTGAGAAAGAAAGACTCTAGGGGAAGGACGTACCATCTGTGGTTAACTAAGGAATTTAAAGATAGTATCAAATTGAAAGAAAAAGCATACAATTCCACGAAGATTAGTGGCGGGTCAGAAGATTGGACAGAATATAAAAAAACAGCAAAGAATGACGAAAAGAATAATAAGGAGGGAGAAATTAGAGTACGAGAGAAAGCTAGCTAGAAATATAAAAACAGATAGTAAGAGTTCCTGCAGGTATTTAAAAAGTAAAAAAGTAAAGTGAGCGTTGGTCCTCCAGAGAGCGAGTCTGGGGAATTAATAACGGAGAATAAGGAAATGGCGAATGAATTGAACAGATATTTTGCGTCCGTCTTCACTGTAGAGGATACAGATAACACGCCAGAAATAATTGTGAATCAAGAAGTGAAAGGGAGGGAGGAACATAAAACATTTACAATCACCAGGGAAAGGGTTCTGAAAAAAATATTAGAACTAAAAGCTGACAAATCCCTAGGTCCTGACGGACTTCATCCTAGGGTCTTAAAAGAAGTGGCTGCAGAGATAGTAGATGCATTGGTGTTAATTTTCCAAAATTCCCTAGATTCTGGAAGGGTCCCGTCAGATTGGAAAATAGCGAATGTAACTCCTCTATTCAAGAGAGGAGGGAGAAAGAAAGCAGGAAACCACAGGCCAGTTAACATAAGAACATAAGAAATAGGAGCAGGAGTAGGCCAATCGGCCCCTCGAGCCTGCTCCGCCATTCAATAAGATCATGGCTGATCTGATCCTAACCTCAAATCTAAATTCATGTCCAATTTCCTGCCCGCTCCCCGTAACCCCTAATTCCCTTTACTTCTAGGAAACTGTCTATTTCTGTTTTAAATTTATTTAATGATGCAGCTTCCACAGCTTCCTGGGGCAGCAAATTCCACAGACCTACTACCCTCTGAGTGAAGATGTTTCTCCTCATCTCAGTTTTGAAAGAGCAGCCCCTTATTCTAAGATTATGCCCCCTAGTTCTAGTTTCACCCATCCTTGGGAACATCCTTACCGCATCCACCCGATCAAGCCCCTTCACAATCTTATATGTTCCAATAAGATCGCCTCTCATTCTTCTGAACTCCAATGAGTAGAGTCCCAATCTACTCAACCTCTCCTCATATGTCCGCCCCCTCATCCCCAGGATTAACCGAGTGAACCTTCTTTGTACTGCCTCGAGAGCAAGTATGTCTTTTCTTAAGTATGGACACCAAAACTGTATCCAGTATTCCAGGTGCGGTCTCACCAATACCTTATATAACTGCAGCAATACCTCCCTGTTTTTATATTCTATCCCCCTAGCAATAAAAGCCAACATTCCGTTGGCCTTCTTGATCACCTGCTGCACCTGCATACTAACCTTTTGATTTTCTTGCACTAGGACCCCCAGATCCCTTTGTACTGCAGTTAGCTTAACATCGTAGGGAAAATGCTAGAATCTATTATTAAGGTAGTTATAGCAGGGCACTTAGAAAATCTCAATGCAATCAGGCAGAGTCAACATGGCTTTGTGAAAGGGAGATTGTGTTTGACTAATTTATTAGAGTTCTTTGAGGAAGTAACAAGCAACGTGGATAAAGGGGATCCTGTGGATGTGGTGTACTTGGATTTCCAGAAGGCTTTTGACAAGGTGTCACATCAAAGGCTACGACACAAAATAAGAGCTCATGGTGTAGGGGGTATCATATTAGCATGGATAAAGGATTGGTTAGCTAACAGGAAACAGAGAGTAGGCATAAATGGGTCATTTTCAGGTTGGCAAGATGTAACGAGTGGAGTGCCACAGGGATCAGTGCTTGGGCCTCAACTATTTACAATCTATATCAATGACTTGGATGAAGGGACCAAATGTATGGTTGCTAAATTTGCTGATGACGCAAAGGTAGGTAGGAAAGTAAGCTGTGAAGAGGACATAAGGAGTCTGCAAAGGGATATAGACAGGTTAAGTGAGTGGGCAAAAATTTGGCAGATGGAGTATAACGTGGGAAAATGTGAACTTGTCCACTTTGGCAGGAGGAATAGAAAAGCAGTATATTATTTAAATGGAGAGAGATTGCAGAACTCTGAGGTACAGAGAGATCTGGGTGTTCTAGTACATGAATCACAAAAAGTTAGTATGCAGATACAGCAAGTGATTAAGAATGTAAATGGAATGTTGTCATTTATTGCAAGGGGAATGGAATATAAAAGTAGAGATGTTTTGCTACAGTTGTACAGGGCATTGGTGAGACTGCATCTAGAACACTGTGTGCAGTTTTGGTCTCCTTATTTAAGGAAAGGACATAATTGCTTTCGAGGCAGTTCAGAGAAGGTTCATTCGACTGATTCCTGGGATGAGGAAAGGTTGGACAAGTTGGGCCTGTATACATTTGAGTTGAGAAGAATGAGAGATGATCTTATTGAAACATATGAGATCCTGAGGGGACTGGAAGGGGTAGATGCTGAGAGGATGTTTCCCCTTGTGGGAGAGTCTAGAACTAGGGGCCACAGTTTAAAAATAAAGGGTCTCCCATTTAAGAGAGAGATGAGGAGAAATTTTTTCTCTCAGACGGTCGTCAGTCTATGGAACTCCCTTCCCCAGAGAGCGGTGGAGGCAGGGTCATTGAATATTTTTAAGGCTGAGTTAGATAGATTCCTGATTAACAAGGGAGTCAAAGGTTATAGTAGGTAGACAGGAAAGTAGGGTTGAGGTCACAATCAGATCAGCCATGATCTTATCAAATGGCAGAGCAGGCTCGAGGGGGCCGAATGGCCTACTCTGCTCTTAATTCATATGTTTGTATGTTTGTATCCATAGACAGGACAGCAACAGCAACCCTAACCAACAGGACGACGAGTAGGCAAGATGAAATCAACTGCTTCAGCCTCTAAATCTGCATTGCTCCCAGCAACAGGCAAGTGCACGTGGAAAGAAATGGAATGCATCAATGTATTTCCTCCTACATGAACTGTGCAATTATAATCTGCAATGGCTTCACAAAACGTCTGTAGATGTCAACCCTCAGAAATACTATTTGAAAAGTGTATTCGGCCCTACCATTACTGTACAGATAGTGGACCTTATAGCGCATTTATATTGCCGACACAGTCCTGTGATGTGCTGGGAGGGCGGTTGTTGTGGAATCTGCTCAAATTATACCGTGGGACAGATTCCACAGCAGAAGCAACACAAAAAACAACTGTCTGAACAATCTGTTTGAAAAGTGACCAATAAACAGAATAATGAAAATGCTGGAAATCTGAAACAAAGACAGAAAATGCTGGGAACACTCAGCCAGTCTGGCCACATCTGTAGAGAGAACTCAGGTCGGCATTTCAGGTGCTCAACCCTTCTTTGGAACTGGAAGATATTACAGATGGACAGCATTTAAAAAGAAACAGAAGAAGGGAAAGGGGAAGGAGGAAAAGAAACAACTTGCATTTATATAGCGCCATTCATGACCTCAGGTCGTCTGAAAGCGCTTTACAGCCAATGAAGTACTTTTTGAAGCATAGGCACTGTCGTAATGTAGGAAACGCAGCAGCCAATTGGCGCACAGCAAGGTCCCACAAACAGCAATGTGGTAATAACCAGATAATCTAATGAATGACCTGTAAGGTGCTTATGCGGAGAACAGGAGATGGTTAAATGGGAAAAGGGATACGAGTATGAAACAAAAGGAGGCACAATGAGAGCACAGTGGGAGCGTATCCAGTGTTTTCCGTCCTTGTTTGAAAGTGACAATTCTTGTGTCTTGCCACACATACTCAAACAATTGCTCTGCGCCTGACGCCATGGGCTGGAGTTGTTGGTCACCTCCCCACGGATGCAGACTCACTCAGGTGTAGCAGGCAAAGTGATAGCCACAGCAACGGTCAGGATGCTCCACTCAAGACGGCAGTTGAATGTGGGAGTCTGTGGATAAATAAGGAAAGTCCAGCACTGAATGGAGCACAACTGGCGCCAGCTTCAAGGACATTTTTCACAGATTTCTGCGTGAACTTCAATGACCTTTGGGTGCATGATCCTGGAAATGAACTGGATCATGTTATTGGCATATTTTGGACTGTTAACCTACAAAACTGCATGCATATAGATGGCCCAATTTAAATCTCCAAAATACCACATATCATTAGGACTGGCAAACTAAACACTTACAGAACGGTTTGATTATGTTTTCTGCATGGAATGTGCTTTAATAGCTATCAATTCTGTTATTAACCTACCACAGAGATTACCTTTACATGAATTTTTACCAAAGACACTCATTGTCCTATGTTGAATAACACTTCAGAATCACATTAACTGCCTGTTTGATGGCACTAAATTTGTGCTACGTGCTGAAAGGTGTTGGAGCTAACTCTGAAAAGTGTCGCAGCTAATTAGCAATGCAGCAGTAAATAACCACTTATGCAGTGGCAGTTAAAGGGGCAGCAATTGGTTCTTACAAAATTATAAAAATGTAATGCACCCACCAAAAGGGTGATGTCTTCAGTACAAAGCTGCTGGACAGAAATTTGTCAGAACAGAAAGGCTCTTCCTGGAGAAGCTGCAAACAGCCGCCGTTAAACCAATGGAGCAAGGAAGGAAAATAATCCAAACAGAAGCACACAAATAGCAAAATAAACTGCACTGTACAAAATGTGCTGTGATTACTTGAAATGAATATACGAGCATAATGAACAACGAGGGACAGAAGACCCTCTTGTCCAGCCAGCCTGTCCTATGCAACTGCCTTGTGTATCACAATACATACACTCCCTGCCCCACCCAGAAGCCATGCAATCTCCTTGGAGAGGCGAAAAACCAGATAAAAACCCAGGCCACCACTCTGGCCCTGATCAATGTCACTGTTATATTTACTGTACTAGAATCAGTGTTATTTTCACAGTTCTCTCCCCTCTCCCAAATACCATGAGCAATTTGCTTCAGTGGAGATGAAACAGGAGATTTGGAATAACAGGTCAGTCATCTTCCCGATAGGGAAAGATGGGTTTACAGTGGAACCCTCCATTGGAACTGAAAACAAACAAAAAAAAAATCACACAGTACAACCTGTACTTAAAAGTTAACCTCTGGAGAGTGGTCAACCTCTCTACCACAGCCAGTTTTCACAGTCCTGACGATTCAAGTCAATTCAAAATTTTCTCCATTCACTGAACTATATTATATCCACTTTCTTCAGCCATTTTGTATTGGATTCTGCTATACTGCAGCTGGCTTACATCTAGAGAGGCAAGTGGAGCCTCACAGTTGAGTATTAAAACAAACCAGTGGTTCATACGCCCTCTCCCAGATACCAGATTTCAAATCTGAAACAAAAAACAGAGAATGATGGAAACACTCAGAAGATCAGGCAGCAGCTGTGGAGAGAGCAAGTTGAGGATTTAAGTGTGGACCCTTCAACGGGACCCCGAAGATTGGCCCACACCTGAAGCGCTAACTTGTGAGTCCTCTCACCAAATGAATATGTTTGAGTGTAATTATGGCCACACTGAATGGTTTTACAACAGTAGAAATAACGCTCCCACAGATGAATGTAATGAGTAGATCTGCCTTCTACATCACCACATGTTTGGGGAGGCAACAACCCTTCAGCAGCACACGATTCGCGAGTAATACACATTCCCTCGCTGGCTGGGTACCTCATGGCGGCAGCTGCACAAGCATTTCAACTGCTCGCAGGGTTCACTTTGTGTGTTCATACTTAGCAACAGGAGCTTGATGAGTCACTGAAGAGTCCTGCTATCCCTGAACTTTTTCAATACAGTATGCAACACAGTGCAGACACCTGTGTATTACAGACCATTAGCTCAGACCCATGGGAAGATAGAATTGACTCTTTTGCACTTGAAAATATCCACCAACCCCAGCAAATTGGCACAGTGCTCTACTGACACCATGGCAACGAGCCTGGGCCAAGGCCTTTCACTAACCAATAAAGACCAGTGCTTTTAATTAAGATGTCTAGCCTTACCACATTCTTAAAAACATAATCCTCTTCCTGCAAACATCGCTGCGCTTTATAAATATTTCACTATGTGACACGAAATGTTGCACAGTCAAAACCACTCGCACAATTTACAAATCTCAAATCCTTCGGACCTATCGACCAAATAAAAATGCAGCAATTCTCTTTGGTCCCAGAAGGGGTTACAGGCGCTAAATTTTTCAAGTGAATTACTGTAGAGATTAAAAATCTTTTTTAAAAATCCAACAGTGAATAAATAGGATTTCTTTTTCTCATGGCCACTGGTGCAATTACAATTTCCTAATGATCGGAATTGATTCCTAAATTAAAAAAAAAACTTTTGTATCACATAAAAAGTAAAATTTATTGCCAAATTTGATTAAATGGTCTGAGAGAGAAAAAAAGCTATGTGTGAGAAATCTAGTATCAAAATACATCCTGGCTTTTTAACATAAATGAACTTTCAAAAAAAAAGTGAGAAGAAAGGTCTTTAAATATGAATATTAGACTTTTAGAAACATAGGAACAGGAATAGGCCCTGGAGCCTGTTCCACCATTTAATTGGATCATGGCTGATCTGTATCTCAACTCCATTTACCCGCCTTTGATCCGTATCCCTTGATACCCTGGCCTAATAAAAATCTGTCAATCTCAGTCTTGAACATTTTAATTGACCTCCGGCCTCAACAGCCTTTTGGTGAAGAGAGTTCCAGATTTCCACTACCCTTTGTGTGAAGAAGTGCTTCCTGACATTACCCTGAATGGCCCAGCTCTAATTTTAAGGTTATGCCCCTTTGTTCTGGACTCTCCTTCCACAGGAAATAGTATCTCTCTATCTACCTTATCAACTACTTTAAACACCTCAATTGGATCACCCCTTTATCTTCTATACTCAAGGGAATACAAGCCAAGTCTATGCAACCGACCCATATAATTTAACCCTTTTAGCCCCAAGGGAGGAAGAATATTCCCTCAGCCGTACACACTCCTCACTGGTGCTGAGATAAAAGGCGGCATCATTAGTAGCAGCAGTGTGACTGGAGTAATGTCACACAGTGAAATATTTATAAAGTGCAGCAATTCACCAAGGCACAAGAGGTTACGATAGCAAAATAACATTGCAGCAACACATGGTGTATGGAACAGCACCACAAAGAAAGTGCAAGTCATCTTATATAGAAGAGTGTTACAACTGGATCTGTATTTGGGCAAGTCACCTGGACTGAGCCCTCACTCTCCGCTTATGTTCTGAGACATACCTGCTGATAATCCTAGGGCAAACACGGCCATTAACATACTGAAGGGGCTCAATTTTAAAAGGTCGGTGGGAAGAAAAGGCCTCCAAGTCACACACCATCCCGACTTGGAAATATATCGCCGTTCCTTCATTGTCGCTGGGTCAAAATCCTGGAACTCCCTTCCTAACAGCACTGTGGGAGAACCGTCACCACACGGACTGCAGCGGTTCAAGGCGGCGGCTCACCACCACCTTCTCAAGGGCAATTAGGGATGGGCAATAAATGCCGGCCTTGCCAGCGACGCCCACATCCCGTGAACGAATAAAAAGAGTGAGGCGGGAGTGATTTGCTGGCGCCAAACCCAGAAGGGAAGTAGGCGGGTTGCAATCGCAACCCTAATGAGGCCAATTAAAGCCTCTTCCGGGTTTGGCGCCCGGCTGCCTGCCTGATTGATAGACTGGCTACCGACAGGAGCTGCACATCCAAGGTGGGGGGGGGGGGGGGGCGGGGAGGGGGGAGAAGTAAGGGGAAGAGAGAGACCTCATCAGCCGTTGGGAGAGAGATTGGGGGGGGGGTGTGGTGGGGGAAGAGTCAAAGATTGGTTGTGGGTGGGGGGGAACATCGGAGGGGAGTGCAAGTGACAATGAACATCGGAGGGGCCTGGTGAAACCAGGCGTGAATCAGAAACCGTGGGATAGCCGCCCAGGTAAGTTCAAAATCATTTTAACTGCCCAAAAGGCAAAAAATAAACCAACTTAAGTACCTCGATAAGGTACATTTGCTGTTTTAAATATCGTCCCACCGGCTTTAATTGCTGGTGGGACTTCCGGGTTTGGGAACGGCATGCGGAACCAGATGACTCTGGGTCGTGGGCGTTCTTTAGCGGTTTGGAGCCGGGAATCCTGCTCGCTCTGGATTTCTCCGATTTTCTTTGCCCCCCAACCCAGCCGCCCCCCAAAGTGGCACACCAATCAGTAAGGTTAGCTGCAATCTAAAGTCGGGAAGATTGAAGAGCTTTAATTATAGTGTTCCTATATGTAAGATTTTGTCTGAAATACTATGTTTATTTAATATGAACTATTTAATTGCAAACATTAATGTAAAACATTTTAATAAGTCTTTCTGTAAATACTCACAGGCTTTCATTTTAAAATTGAGCCCATGGTGTCAAATCACATTCCCTTCAACCAAGTCCCGCAGCCATCCCTCAACTCCATGAAACATTCAAGTTGTCTCATGTCAAGTATTTATTGCCTCAAGATATTAAATTCAAATATTACAATTAAATATTAAACATTTCTACATATATCTGCAAAAAGCTTTCGCAGGCCTTGTGTAATTTCAGCGATAAGTCAATCCAAGACATTCCAATAATAAAGGCTTCATAGATTTCCTCAGGGTGCACTTTCACTATTAAAGGGATTGGGGGAGGGGATTATATTGGGCGAGACTTGGAAACACTGGGTCTCTGCCCCCTCAAGAGCAACAGAGGGGAATTCCCACTCGGGAAGGTGGGGCTAACAGAATGGTATTCCCTCGTTGGATTGCCTAAGGCTCCCGTCTCCTGCATGCCCAGCAGTCTGGTTGGCAAAAAGATACCAGCCTCCAGTTCAATGCAGGCGCACAGGACGATTTCCAACCATTGTGTAAACTTCTGCCGGGCATGCTAGCTTGGTCCCCACTTCCCCCCTCCCCCTCCCTCCCCACCAGCAGCTGCAAAGTGCCACGTTATCTTCCTGGCCCCCACTTCTCAAGTGGGCACCCAAGATGTGCCCATACCAGCGGATTTATTAAAATGAACTGACCTCACTCAGACCCCGGATACTCCTGCAGGGCCAAGAGTGGAGGCCAGTGGCGCACTGGGATTCCTGCTCTGCCATACTTGACAGGGCGTGATCAAGGAATTTCAGCCTCAAAGTATTTTGCAGCACTTTACCCTTTTTTTACTACTATAAGCTGACTGAAGCAACGCAACGGGCAAGGATATGAACGGAGCGGCTTTGCCTCATGTTAGAGTCCAAGTGACAGTAGCAGAAGGCACTCGAGGCTATCGCTCTGCCACCCTAGACCTTCCTGCTGGGTGAGACATCCTACCAAGAGATGGGATGTCAAACTCAATTGTTTACCTGCGTACCTCTGACAGACCGCCACAGATGTTAAAGCGCATCACAATCAGCTTCTCGCATGAAGCATAGCATCTTGATGCTGAGACGTCGTAAAAAAAAAGAGATTTGGAAGGAAAATGAGCAACTTTATTTTTAGCTTCGAAACATCTGCCGAATGTCATTAATTTATACACTGTGTGGGAGGGAGAAGGGGGTCTGAAAATAAGGGTTCAGTAAATGTGAAAGAAAAGACTCAGCAAATGCAGTAAACGTTGCAAAATCGCTGTGACTGGAAGTAGAACGCAGCACTAAAAGAGGTGGTTTATGGAACCCTTCCCCCAGCAGCAAAATAAACACAAAGGGCATTCTTTCACAAGCAGCCATTTTCTTTGGCTCCCAGCAGGCTGTGCGGCTGAAGCGCGATAGAAGCTGGGGTTGTTCTCCTTGGAGCAGAGACGGTTATGAGGAGATTTGATAGAGGTGCTCAAACTCATGAATGGTTTTTGATAAGAGTAAATAAGGAGAAACTGTTTCCTGTGGCAGAAGGGTCGGTAACCAGAGGACACACAGATTTAAAGTAATTGGCAAAAGAGCCAGAGGTGACACGAGGAAAAAAGATTTTGCCCAGTGAATTATGATCTGGAATGTGCTGCCTGAAAGGGTGGTCATGATGTGGAGATGCCGGTGATGGACTGGGGTGGACAAATGTAAGGAATCTTACAACACCAGGTTATAGTCCAACAGGTGAGTAGTCACTCACTCACCTGACGAAGGAGGAAAGCTCCGAAAGCTTGTGATTTTAAAATAAAATTGTTGGACTATAACCTGGTGTTGTAAGATTCCTTACATTTGAAAGGGTGGTGGAAGCAGATTCAATAGTATCTTTCAAAAGGGAATTGGATAAATACTTGAAGGGGAAAAATCTGCAGGGCTATGGAGAAGGAGCGGGACGAATTGGATAGCTCTTTCAAAAGAGCCGGCACAGGCACAATAGGCCGAATGGCCTCCTTCTGTGCTGTACCATACTACGATTCAGCCCTGTGAAGCCCACTTTTGAGGTTGCTGCCCTGTACAAAGTGCACCAGGTCATCTGGGGAAGTGAAGCCAGCAACTAAACAGTCAACGTACAACATATAGCACATACAAGCTCGTGCATGTGAAAACCGCTCCACAACACCTGCAGGGCGACACCCGCAAGACTGGGGTGCCCGAGAGTCACCTCAGGAAGTCACCCACTGAACCGTGGAGATAACGTAGAGCACCCCCTGGATGGCCAGCAATTCTGTTAGAATTAAAATGGTAAATTGAGTTCTGGCGGAAAAGAAAGAAAAAAAAATGAAGAAAATCTTGAACATGCGCATGTGCAAGCTTCGTCCGCGAGAAGCATGTACTGGGGAGATTGCTGTTGGATATCTGGTAGCTCCTGTCCTCATAGAACCAGTGTAAGGAGCAAGGGGACTCCGGGCAATGGTGGACCCATTGCGCATGGTGTGCACGTTCGCACGTCACTTCTCTGGAATCGTTCTAAACCTGCCATCAGCAAATGCTTCCAAGTTGCTGTCACCTAGCCGTGTCCCAGGCCTAATTGGGTTCGTTTACATCTTGGTACTTGGCACACAAGAGTCCTCGTGATTCAGTGGCCATCAGGAGAATGTTGAATAAGAAATAAAGTTCTCGTTTTATTTGTAAGCCAAAATTCTTTGGAAATTTTCACAGCGCAGCTGTAGAATACACGCTGCCTTTAGCAGTACAATTCTTCACACAAAACGCACCTCAAGGAAAAGTAATGGCCTTGTCGAGTTGCTGCACTATTGTAGGTTCCTGCATAAAACAGCAGGTCATGGTTCGGGACACTTGGCAGAGAACTGGTTTATGAGTAAGCTATTCATTTACCACTGAAGTGTGTAGCAGCAGCGGAATTGCTGCAGAAATCAAAAAGGAGGAATTCTTTACCAATTGGATAAATAGACTCCATGGTGACCTGATAATGCAGTGATATACTGGTGGTCTAAACAGTGCAGTACAGATTAGTATTGGCGACACAGAACATGGTGAATTCCCAATCTCTACCAGTGAAAGAGTCACTCCATCCCACATTTATGCACCCAATAGTGAGCGATATTGGTAGATGATTGTCATGGGATAATCAGCAGGTTGTCCTCCTCAGTTAGGGAATGATGTGGAGATGCCGGTGATGGACTGGGGTTGACAATTGTAAACAATTTTACAACACCAAGTTATAGTCCAGCAATTTTATTTTAAATTCACAAGCTTTCGGAGGCTTCCTCCTTCGTCAGGTGAACGATGTGAAAAAATTTTCACATCGTTCACCTGACGAAGGAGGAAGCCTCCGAAAGCTTGTGAATTTAAAATAAAATTGCTGGACTATAACTTGGTGTTGTAAAATTGTTTTCAGTTGGGGAAAGCAGCGTTACATTAAAATGGCCAAAACAGAATTAAAAGTAGAGAGGCAGAGAGAAATTAAATCAGGAAACCAAGGCCCTTTATTTTTAATGTAATCGCACATTTTGTGCAGGTTCAACTTGTAATATTTTGATTGTGGAATCACTTACCGCAAAGAGTGCAGTGCAGAGGTTAAAAAGAAATGGCGGCATCGGCAACAGATTACACCACAAGTAGACTTTAATAGGCGGTCTCCCGGGAGGGAACGAAAGTAATTAATCCCCGCAGCAAGTGCTGGGGTCAGAAAGTGGTTGCCATGTTTGGGAAAAAGATACGATTGCACCCGAATTTATTCTTGTCCTGTTTTTAATTCCATTAAGTCATCCTGAGAAACAGGGTGATCTGGCAATGATTAGCACGTGGTGTCTAAACTGCTTCTTTACATATTTGTGAGCCAAAACAACCGAGCTCCAGCTTTTGTTGGTGAGGTTTCACTGAATCTATTCCATTCACCATCAAGAATGGTCTTTTTGTGTGGTCGGTTTGTTCTTTTGATGGTAAAATAAAGGCCAGCACAACCTCTTAACGTGCTGTAAAGCCAGCTGGAACTGAAAACAAAAGGCGCTGGATCAAGATTGGCGTGATGCCAACGACTTGGCTTAAATATGCCCCCTACACGTCACAAAAAAACCCCAATATAATTGAAGTACGAATTCCAACAGAATTTTCGTTTGAACCATTATATTAAAAGGACAACAGTCTTAAAAATAACACTAACAGCTGTTTTCACTATTCCAAATTATATACAGAAGTGCAAGTGCTTTCCAATAACCTCTTCGCTTTGGGTGTGATTGTCCTGCGTACAGCCAAGCCTGAAGTCAACAAAAGTTGAGTTTTTGTTTGTATCTTTGGTCTTGGTGATATTGAGGGAGGACACCAGGACTACATCCCGTTTCCCTTCAAATAGTGCCATGGGATCTTTTGAGTCCACCTGAGGGGGCAGACGGTGCACCAGTTTAACATCTTATCCAAAAGATGGCACCTCCAACAGTGCAGTACTCCACTGGAGTGTCAGCCTGGATTATGTACTCAAGTCTCTGGAGTGGGACTGGAACACACCACCTTCTGACTCACAAAGAGCGCTAGCACTGAGCCACGGCCACCACTGTTAACACACCTATATCCTACTTGTAACTAGTAGTAATCCTAGAACTTGCTGATTTTCACCTGGAACTACAAGGTGCTGTCAGGCTCCCCAGTCGATGCCACTTTCAATAGGCCCCATCTCTCTCCCTATCTCCTTGGACTCTGGTTTGGACTCAGGTTCTGTGTGAAGGTGACAGCTCTGAACTGGGGGCCTCAGTGAGAGCTGATCCGTACTTGGACAACACGTCAAAACTGGCCGGTACAGGCCGACCTGAACCAAATCGAGAGATCGCGCAAAAGGCAGCGGGCTCAGTGTTTGGGGCATTGCTCACAGGGCACAACATCCTAAACCCAGCTCAGCACCAACATTTCTAAACCTCTCCCTGGGCTCGGACTCAATAAAGGAGAGTTTTCAGAGAATGATAGAAATTACAGCACAGGAGGAGGCCAGTCGGCCCCTGGTGCCTGTGGCGGTCTCTCCTGTAACCCCACTCCCCTCAGATCCTTTTATATTCTTCCTTTTCAAATACTATCCTATTCCATTCCCTCTGAAATGATGTTCTGGTCCCTGCCACTTGACGTGAAGATCCCACGGTCTAATAGGCCTCAGTTCAAGAACCTTCCTTCTCCCTTGCCCCTTGGTTCTTCCAGTGAGAATCCTTGGTCTCCGTCCACTTGTTCCTCATTCGCCCACCTGTGGAAACAATCTTTCACCGTTTACCCACAGTAAGATTCCCAGGTTTCATTCAACCCTTTACTGGCTGCTCCCCTCTCTCACCACCTTATTGCTGCTGCTCCAGGCCCTGCAGGAAATGTTGGTTCCCAAGCCCAGACCATTTCTCAGTCCCCCTCTCCACATCATGCTCGAGCCCCGATCCCCAGTCCCCAGTCTCCTCCTGGTAGAAACTATTCCTCTGGCAGGGGAATCAAGAGCAAGGGGACATAATCTTAAAAATTAGAGCTAGGCCGTTCAAGGGTGGAATCAGGAAGCACTTTTTTCACACCAAAGTCAGTAGAAATCTGGAACACTCTCCCCCAAAAGGCTGTGAATGCTGGGACAATTGAAATTTTCAAGATTGAGATTGGTAGATCTTGGGAATTGAGGTACAAATCAGCCATGATTTTATTGAATG
Source organism: Heptranchias perlo (assembly GCF_035084215.1). Lineage (NCBI taxonomy): Eukaryota > Metazoa > Chordata > Chondrichthyes > Hexanchiformes > Hexanchidae > Heptranchias > Heptranchias perlo. The sequence continues at coordinate 66,128,869 of NC_090333.1, forward strand.
GTGGAACAGGTTTGAGGGGCTGAATGACCTACTCCTGTTCTTATGAAAGGTGCTACTTAAGTACATTCTTTCGTTCTTCCTTTCTCCAGAACACAACTGACCTTTCACCTGAGCTTAATGAACACACGGCAGGGCCTACGAACAGAAAGCAACGCTCCCTGATTGACCGTCCTCTATGAATGTTGTCAATCTTAAAAAAAAAACACTTGGTGCTGTAATGATCTTTGAGTTATAAAACATATTTTGGAGGGAAGGGAGGAAATAAAACTCCAGAATTTGTTTTGCTGTTATGAAGTCCCAGCACACTATGAATGACCAGTCATCATTTGTAAGGCACCCTAACCCATCCAGCGGTGATAAAGAACTGACAGTATTTAAATCTAGGGAAGACAATTAGTAAGTGAATATTTTGAAAGGGGCTGTCAATTATTTTTGTGTGTGTATAAGGTGCAAGAGTACCAGGTGAACTTTTGAACCCGAATCAAGGTACCTTTAACAGGAAAAACAACGTAATTACTTAACAGTGGTTTGTAATATTTACTGATACAATGATAATGAAAACATGGTAAATGTTATGTAGAACTGACCTTGTCACTCTCATCAGCCTTTGTACCAGCCTCCACTCCCGATGTCAATCCCAAAAATACCTACTCACTCTTTGCCTCAGTCCCAATAATACCTCCACCACACCCCTAGACGTTGATGCTCCCAGTTGCTGGGTAACCGAATGTACCCCTGCTGCAGCTCAGGTCTCACTTCCTGTTGTTCCCTGACCCCCATCCCGTCCCACTACTCCACTCCCCGACCTGTACCCTGGCCGTGGGAAGATTATTAAAATTTCTCCTGGAGGTGCTGGCCAATGCCGGGGAAAGGGTTCCCAAGAGCACCAGTTACGCTCTGGCACCTCGCCTTCATCTGCAAGCTGAGGCGGTGAGTGCCAACAGGCTATTCAACTCTGGGGGCATCACAGAAGCGCCAAACCCTGCCCCTCACACGGCATCCGCACCCATGCCTTTCCAACAAGAATCAACGGAAAGCACATCAGAAGCAGGAACGCTGCCTGATGTTTTTGCTCCTTCCAGTCCAGGCGATCGGGCCACGTGTCACACCTGTACTGGCTCCTTGCGTGAGTGAAGTTAATTTGGCAGAAATCGGAACCTTTCTGGTTTGCACGGCTCAGTCCCACACTGGGGAGAGCATTTGCTAACACCTCCCGACAGCATCGCCTGGACCTTAACTAGGGCAAGGGTGGCAGATGCATGGGAACATAAGAACATAAGAAATAGGAGCAGGAGTCGGCCAATCGGCCCCTCGAGCCTGCTCCGCCATTCAATAAGACCATGGCTGATCTGATCCTAACCTCAAATCTAAATTCATGTCCAATTTCCTGCCCGCTCCCCGTAACCCCTAATTCCCGTTACTTCTAGGAAACTGTCGATTTCTGTTTCAAATTTATTTAATGATGTAGCTTCCACAGCTTCCTGGGGCAGCAAATTCCACAGACCTACTACCCTCTGAGTGATGAAGTTTCTCCTCATCTCAGTTTTGAAAGAGCAGCCCCTTATTCTAAGATCATGCCCCCTAGTTCTCATTTCACCCATCCTTGGGAACATCCTTACCGCATCCACCCGATCAAGCCCCTTCACAATCTTGTATGTTTCAATAAGATCGCCTCTCATTCTTCTGAACTCCAATGAGTAGAGTCCCAATCTACTCAACCTCTCCTCATATATCCACCCCCTCATCCCCGGGATTAGCCGAGTGAACCTTCTTTGTACTGCCTCGAGAGCAAGTATGTCTTTTCTTAAGTATGGACACCAAAACTGTATGCAGTATTCCAGGTGCGGTCTCACCAATACCTTATATTACGGGGAGCGGGCAGGAAATTGGACATGAATTTAGATTTGAGGTTAGGATCAGATCAGCCATGATCTTATTAAATGGCGGAACAGGCTCAAAGGGCCGATTGGCCTACTCCTGCTCCTATTTCTTATGTTCTTATGTTCTTATATAACTGCAGCAATACCTCCCTGTTTTTATATTCTATCCCCCGAGCAATAAAAGCCAACATTCCGTTGGCCTTCTTGATCACCTGCTGCACCTGCATACTAACTTTTTGATCTTCTTGCACTAGGACCCCCAGATCCCTTTGTACTGCAGTACTTTCCAGTTTCTCGCCATTAAGATAATAACTTGCTCTCTGATTTTTCCTGTCAAAGTGCATAACCTCACATTTTCCAATATTGTATTGCATCTGCCAAATCTCTGCCCACTCACCCAGCCTGTCTATATCCCCCTGTAGGTTTTTTATGTCCTCCTCACTCTCCACTTTCCCTCCCATCTTTGTATCATCTGCAATCTGATATGTTGCACTCGGTCCCCTCCTCCAAATCGTTAATATAGATTGTAAAGAGTTGGGGACCCAGCACCGACCCCTGCGGAACACCACTGGCTACTGGTTGCCAGTCCGAGAATGAACCATTTATCCCAACTCTCTGCTTCCTGTTAGATAACCAATCCTCCACCCATGCCAGAATATTACCCCCAATCCAGTGATTCTTTATCTTGAGCAATAATCTTTTACGTGGCACCTTGTCAAATGCCTTCTGGAAGTCCAAATACACTACGTCCACTGGTTCCCCTTTATCCACCCTGTACGTTATGTCCTCAAAGAACTCAAGCAAATTTGTCAGACATGACTTCCCCTTCGTAAAGCCATGCTGACTTTGTCCTATTAAATTATGTTTATCCAAATTTTCTGCTACTGTCTCCTCCATGTTCCCCTCCAAGTCACACACCATCCTGACTTGGAAATATATCGCCGTTCCTTCATCGTCGCTGGGCCAAAATCCTGGAACTCCCTTCCTAATAGCACTGTGGGAGAACCTTCACCACACGGACTGCAGCGGTTCAAGAAGGCGGCTCACCACCACCTTCTCGAGGGCAATTAGGGATGGGCAATAAAGGCCGGCCTTCCCAGTGACGCCCACATCCAGAGAATGAAGAATAAAAATAGACAGAACAAGAGAAAAACAGGATTTTTTTTAAATAGTGAAGTTTGGCAATGAATTTATATGTTTCCTTTATCCAATTGAACCTTCCAAAGCGAATTTCAATGTATTCACGACTTGAAGAAATCATCATGTATTTTTTTAAACTGAGGTTTGATTTACAGTGCAGCTGAATGTGCACAAAACTTGCATCAATCTCACTCATTATATATATATCGGTTATGTAATTAGTACAGTTTCAACATCAGATCCATCATTCAATGCAGAGCTAAATTAAATCAAAGCTGTTCATTTTGTAGATATCACAGAGAGAGAAATGTGCTGAACAAAATGGATCTGACACTTCGCACTGTTTTGAAATTGGGCTTCATAAGGCTTCGCTGAAATGGTCAAGTTGATGCCATTTACTCATCGTTACTTCATCAGCATTTAGCATTAAGATCTTATAAATCTCAGATTTAAAATGAGTCAAAAGAGGTTTTCCTAACACTAAATCCAATATTCAGACAGCAACAGATTTATTTTTGCAGGATTTATATACCTGCTCACATTAATGGCATCTCCAATTCAGTAGCAACAAAGTAAAGTGAACAATACAATGCTGCTGCCTCCAAAGGATCTAAGAGGCTATTGCCATGGAAACCTCTGGAGGCAGACATGTTTGGAGCACTGTTGAGCTGGGCAGCTCCCTCCATCCATACTGGTGAAGTATCTTTTTTTTCCCCCACTTGTTGGCCTGCATGGACCTTCCTTGTCCATTGAGAAAGTGGCAAAACACAACTGTACACGTGCAAGCATGGTCATTGTCCTGTTGTTCCGACTGCTGTGGACAAGGTAAAAATCCAAGTGTATCCAAAAGTCTCAGGAACCTGAGAGGCGGGTACAATTTTGTCTTTTAAAAAGCATTTGGACAGTTACATGGGTAAGATGGGTATAGAGGGATATGGGCCAAGTGCAGGCAATTGGGACTAGCTTAGTGGTATAAACTGGGCGACATGGACATGTTGGGCCGAAGGGCCTGTTTCCATGTTGTAACTTCTATGATTCTACCTGAAGCAATTCCATTAAAAGCCCAACATTTTACACGCTGCAAGAACGCTGGAGAGAAGGAACGAGTTTAAAAAGCAAAGTCATTAAAGGGCAATTTTTCCATCCCTGGGTGAGCAAGTAGCAGTCATCAGATTGGCGTCTGATGTAATTTCACAAAAAGGAAAAAAGGCTCCATAAAGGGGAAATTTAGACATCGGTGCCACGCATGTAGAATTCTAATGAGATGCAGTGCTACAGTCCTTCAAAAGGGCCTCAGCAGATAACTGCTACAATCCCTCTTTATTTTAAACCCAGGACTGATATTGTCAGGTGAATCTCTCAATATAGAAATGGTTTAAGTGATTTTCTTGTGTCTGCAAATCAGAACAGCACAGAAATTGGTTTTGCAGAGGATGTATATGGGCTCAGTGAAAGGGTCTCTTTGTAATCATCATTTTATTAAATCTCTCCATAACCGGTTATTTCAGAGCCATTCAGCAACTGGGTCAAACAGCAATAGATCCTGCACCGTTATTGAAGACTCAAAAGGCAAAAACAGAGATAAAGGCATTTGTCTTTCTGAATTTCTGCATCTAATAGACTTATATCCCACTTACGTTTGGCACTGGACTGAACTGAGCTCACGAGAGACTTTTAGATAGGCCACAATGCTGTCGAAGCCCAATAAACGCACTGAACTCCATCAAATCAGTCCAGTGTATGTAGGAGGTGAAGGTGCAGGTTGGAAATAGGATGTTCAGGGTCGAATGCAGCCAGTTCCAACTGAATCAGCATCCACTGTAAAGGTTCTGATCTCGATTACGCCGATATCTGAATCTAAATTCCAATACCCCATTAATACAACTGGTTCATAACAGAGGGTGGAGGGTGTATGAAAGGGATTGCTAAGAAACAGACTGTATCAGCAAATTCAGAGAGTTGGATAAGTATCTGGTGAAAATTTGATAGAGCGGAATGAAAGGCACTGTGGAATAAATTTCCAAGATACTGGGACCAGCCAAATGGACCGCAGTAGTTCCCCCATCAACATTTAAACAAAGAGATCGACTTCCCCCATCCCAGCAATCAAACAGATTAGCAGAGATAGGAGTTCTTTCACTTTATACTCAGAGGACTTTCAAAACGATCCCTTGTCTGATGAATCCAGTGAGAGGTTCTGTCGACAAACTGTTAGAACATGATGGAAAGTGGGTCCGATTTTTAAAATGTTAATAGGACAAAATTAATTGTTTCCACAAATAAGCTCCATTTCCATTATATCTCAAAAGAAGTGGAAAAGTTTAAACTCACCCCCATTGAACAAACCTCTGGGTCAAAGGGAAAACCCACCAACAGTTAAGAGTCATACCTGACATAAGAGGAAGATGGTTTTGGTTGTTGGAGGCCAGTCGTCACAGCCCAAGGACATCACTGCAGGCCCAATTGTTGGCCCAATTATCTTCAGCTGCTTCATCAATGATCAATGACCTTCCCTCCGTCATAAGATCATAGAATCATAGAAAAGTTACAGCACTGAAGGAGGCCATTTGGCCCATCAAGTCCGCACTGGCTCTATGCAAGAGCAATCCAGCTAGTCCCACTCCCAGTCCGTTCCCAGTAGCCCTGCAAATTTTTTTCTTTCAAGTACTTATCCAGTTCCCTTTTGAAGGCCATGATTGAATCTGCCTCCACCACCCTCTCGGCCAGTGCATTCCAGATCCTAACCACTCGTTGTGTAAAAAAAGTTTTTCCTCTTGGCATCTTTGGTTCTTTTGCCAATCACCTTAAATCTATGTCCTCTGGTTCTTGACCCTTCGCCAAAGAAACAATTTCTCTCTATCTACTCTGTCTAGACCTTTCATGATTTTGAACACCTCTATCAAATCTCCTCGCAACCGTCTCTGTTCCAAGGAGAACAACCCCAGCTTCTCCAGTCTATCCGCGTAACTAAAATCCCTCATCCCTGGAATCATTCTACTAAATCTCTTCTGCACCTTCTCTAAGGCCTTCACATCTTTCCTAAAGTGCGGTGCCCACAACTGGACATGAGTGGGGTTATCACTGACCTCAGTTTTGTTAGGGCTTCTTGGTGCCATACTTGGTCAAATGCTGCTTTGATGTGGAGGGCAGCTACTTTCGCCTCTCCCTTCACGTTCAGCTCTTGCATCCATATCTGGAACAGGACTGCAATGAAGTCTTCTGCTGAGTGGCTCTGGTGGAACCTAAACTAAGCACCAGTGAGTAGGTGTCACTTGATAGCTCCACTGACTACTCCTTCCATCACTTTACTAATGATTGGGAAGCAGCTGATAGGGTGGTAATTGGCCCGGTTAGATTTTTTCCTGTGTGGATGGGACATACTTGGACAGTGTTCAGCACTTCGATCCTACCCCCTCTCAGTTGTCTCGTGTCGAGAGAGTTAAGACCCAGGATGGTCAATCTTTCTCCATAAGTCATTCCCTTAAATTCTGGGATCACCCGTGTAGTTGTTAGAAAAGTCAGCATCAGGCAAACGATGTACATTCAGAAACAGAAAGAGATAAGACATCAAGATGCTGCAACACTTACCCCTCCCAGGAGGGAATACCCAACTTAAACTACTGAAGCAGATGAAGCGCTGAAGTTGATGACAATGATAAGAAAGGCAGCCTGATACAAGGGATGATGTGCACCCCTGTTTACTTGATATATCAGCATTAGAAATGTGGATCGATATTCAAGGGAGATTGAGTTTTTATACCACTGCATGCATGAGGGAAACGATGATATGCAGAGTTCACTCAAACCGCATTTAAAATCACAAGGATGTCTTTGGAGAACTAGTGATGTGATTCACTGGTCTCTGACAAACAAGGACGTTGGGACATTAATATCTAGGTGTGATTTATGCAAGCAGTTTGAAGCTAAATAAAAAGGAATTGGTTATTAGCCACCAAATACCAAAAAGGCCCTGGCAGAAAATAAGGCGTGATCTGATGGAAAGGATTTTCTGGCTATTGCACTGATTTCTTTGAAATTGACTTGACAGATTAAAAATAAAGAGAAATAGCTCACAGCCCAGATGAAAGCTCATTTTGCGCATCGTAGTATTGCAAATGAGGTTATATCAGATAACGAACCTGCATTTAACTCGAGGGAAGAGCTCGAGTTTGATTTCACCAGCTCACCAAACTAGTAACAGAGAACGCTGTTAAAATTACAGACATCCCTGGTTAAAAAAAAAAGGCTGCCACTGATCTTTTTCTCACCATATGTGCCAAACATCTAGGTTTAATGTCGAGTGTCAGTCAGTGTCTTGGGGGCTCGATCTCCATTTGTGGGTGAAAATCAGCACAGACTGTGCCCTTCATCCCTCAATGCTGCTCCTAACACAGTCCAGCAACTACATGAGTGATTCCAGCTGCTGCATACTGTGGGCAGAAATTGCTGTTCTCATGGGAATTCCCTCCGATGGTATGCAACAGCCAGAATTACTTCAGCTAGCAAGGCGTAGGTAGGTACGGGGTTGAGGGAAGCGGAGAGGGTAGGAAGGGGGAAAAGGTGATGAGGGAAAAAGTCAGAATCAGTGCTGGGGGGTGGGGGAAACAGAAGAGGAAGGAAATGATTAGTAATAACTGAGGGTGTGGAGTGCCAATTTGAACAGCTGGGTAGGAGAGTGCTATATTGACGAGGGAGGCTTCATAGAATCTTACAGCACAGAAGGAGGACATTCAGCCCATCGTGCCTGTGCTGCCTCTTTGAAAGAGCTGTCCAATCAGTCCCGCTCCCCTGCTGTTTCCCCATAGTCCTGCAATTTTTCCCTCTTCAAATATTTATCCAATTCCTTTTTGAAAGTTACCATTGAATCTGCTTCCACCACGCTTTCAGGCAATGCATTCCTGATCATCATAACTTGGACTTGGAAAGGAAGAAGCTTGAACAGGGGAAGAGAAAGGGAAAGAAGATTGTCAGCTTGAACGGGGTTGGAGGGGAAGAAGAATGCCAGGTTCAATGGGGAGTTGGGGCGGGGGGGAAATAGAGTGTACTGTGGGGGTGGGGAGAAGAGCAGAGTGCCAGGTTAAGTTGAGGGAGGAGAGGGAAAGGAATGCCAGCATAAACACTTGCACAAGGTACAAGAGTGTGTCTGGTACCTATGGCCCGTACCCCACCAAAGACACAAAAGGGGTCATTTTCAGCATCGCTGCCTGGGCCCGGAAGCCGGCGGAGCAGATTGCCCGCCCATTGTGGAGCCCAGCAGATTGTCATTCCAATGGACCAAAAGTGGGATGGATTCTACAAGAAGCAGGCAACCCGCTCCGCCAGCTTACTGCCCACAGGGCGTAGTTGAAAGTTATCCCACAACGTCTTCGGGGGGAGAGAAAGGGAGAGAAAAAAGTTTCACCGTACTTTCAAAGTGGGATCCAAATAAAGAACATTACTTTATATTGTTTCAGTCACCAAACTTTGAATTGAAACAATGGCTTTTATCTGCCTCAGCTCTTTGAAAGTTAAATCTATGTCCACTTTCACTGTCAGTGTTCCCCACAAGAAAAGGTACATCATGAAAGAAATGCCAAAATCCTTTTTCATTGATTCGGAAACAAGGTGGTACAGTGATGTAAATGATGGCAAAACACTTTCTTATAAAGGTAGAGGATTCCATGGAGATAGTTTACCTATGAACAACTGAAAATCAATGGCTGTACGGGTAAATGAACTACCTTGTGTGGTACTGAGCCAGGTCCGATTCCCGTTCTGTGCTCAGTTAGCTGATCTAAACTTAGGCCACAGTAGAGGCCTAATAACTGGCCTCAGCACCCCTCATTCTGGTAAGGGTAAGACAAAAACAGACAAGATGCCTGCTCCTGTTTCGTTATCCCGTGACTTACTGAAAAGTGTGAAAGTACTGATGCCGGGTAAAGATAGGATTGGCTCTGCTGTGATGCCATCCACAGTTCAATAGCCAGGCAACATTCACTGTGCCATCTCACACATGAAGAACTGCTACTGGAGAGCTGCTGCCACCTTGGAACAGCACCCCTGCATGAGTAAGGGCGGGAGAGGAGGAGGAAGTAAACAGGGGAATGAGCAGGGTAGGAGGTGTAATTCCCTCTCAATTTTAGGATATTCGATTTGGCTTCCAAAATTTTCTAATATTGCCCCTAACCAGAGTCACCACTGAGGCTGCGGCTATGCATCAAATTACAGCTAAGAATTGATTTTTTTACAGAACGCACAAAATGAAGAATTCTCCCAGCTCTGTGGGTTCTGACCTCTAAATATTCCACGACACCAAGCTCATCAGACAATACCAGCAGCAATCTACAGCTTCATTCACACACTGCCTTTTCCTCTGAATTCAATCAGATTTCCCAGCTCATCTGGATCAAAAAACATGCTACGTAAACAATCCGCTGCCTCAATTTATTGTAATGATGTGGAGATGCCGGTGATGGACTGGGGTTGACAATTGTAAACAATTTTACAACACCAAGTTATAGTCCAGCAATTTTATTTTAAATTCACAAGCGTTCGGAGACTTCCTCCTTCCTCAGGTAAATGTTTTGATAATTAATAATTAATTTTGATAATTAATAGTTTTCACGACACCTCTCCCTACAATTTATTGTAGGGAGAGGTGTCGTGAAAACTATTAATTATCTCCCTTCTGCATTTCTTTGACTTTTTAAAAGCAGTAATCGCTCTTTGGCAGGTCTGAAAATTGGTAAAGCTACGAAGCACAAAGCTGCTGGTTAAATGAAATTATCCGAGAGGAAGAGAAAGAGACAGGGATAAGGGTTTCGTCCAAGAAAAACAAATAATCTCAATATGGTCCAAGCCAGTGCCTGCGACGGTCAACAAAGCAATGTTCCCAGGATTTCTTTTGGACGAGATGTTAATATTCGGTGGTGTGTCACTACGATTAATGCTGGCAATGCAAACATTCCCAGTATCTTCCTCCCTAACTCCCCCTTTTATTAAACGCAGAGAATCTTCCACGTAGCTATGCTAATGGAATATTATTTTTTACATGAGCTGCCATAGAATTCACACTCAGTCGTGCTCAATGCAGTGAACCCAAACTGTAGAGTGTGGGGGTTTAACTACTAAATTAAGCATTTTATTTTTAAAAATTTTTTTCTGCAGCAGACAGTCACTTCGGCAGGGAATCGGAGGATGACCAGCGCTGGTGGAACTATTATTCATACAAGGGGCTCAAAACAGAGCTTTGACAAGGTATTTGACCACAGGGATGGTGGTAACAAGGCCCAATCTTGTTTTAATCAAAATCCACATGAGAGGGGGTGGGGGGTTACTGGATGGCGATCAGAAGCTGGGATGACTGTCCCCTAACTCAGGAACACCGAGGCCAACTGTCAGATCCTTACCACTGTCCTGGCTGAGCTCAACTAACTCAGCGAGCCTGGGACTTTTAGGGGAGTTCTAATAAATAATCCTTCCGATTGCTCAGTAATTCTGGACTTTTAAAGAACAAAATCTTCCAGTTGTGTATTGCAGTGTGTTGGACAGCTCTGCTATTTACTAACATGCTGCTAAACTTTGACCAACTCCATAAATGTGTCCAGGTATACAAGTCTAGTTTGCTTGAGTTTTTGCTTTGTATTGCACCTGTATAAAGTGAAATCTGCAAATCGTGAGTTTGGTCCTGTGCCTTTGTTTTCTCCCCACTGTGTAAGCATGTGTTTGGTGTGTGCGGCCTTCCGCTGCCTAGGCCTTAGGCTCTGGAATTCTATCCTTAAACCTCTCCATTTCTCTCCTCCTTTAAGTCGCTACTTAAAATCTATGCGGCTCGGTGTCAAATTTTGTTTGATAACACTCCTGTGAAGCACCTCGGGACGTTTTAACTACGTTAAAGGCGCTATATAAATGCAAGTTGTTGTTGTAGAACTGTTAGGAGCCTGACACAGATTGTTGCAGTCCAAGAGAATCTCCAATCAGAACAGCAGCTTATCTGAGCTCCTTCCTCAACCCACAAATAGTCCGTAACACCTACCCTTGCGGTAAGTATGATGGACTATTTGTCAGTAGGCAAGGTATTGGGAGTGCAACTGGTGCCTGTAGAACCATTTCCCCAGGAAAACATGGTAGAAAATTGGGTGGGAAGGTTGGTGATGAAATAAAAAGCACCCAACACATGGGAACAGGTTTTCCTGGGCATACTGGATTACGAACATGAGAAATATAAGAGTAGGCCATACAGCCCCTCGAGCCTGTTCCACCATTCAATAAGATCATGGCTGATCTTTTACCTCCGCTCCACTTTCCCGCCCGATCCCCATATCCCTTAGTGTCCAAAAATCTATTGATCTCAATCTTCCAAAGATTCACAACCCTCTGAGTGAAGAAATTTCTCCTCATCTCAGTCATAAACAGCCGACCCCTTAGCCTGAGACTATGCCCCCTGGTTCTAGACTCTCCAGCGAGGAGGAACAGCCTCTCGGCATCTCCCCTGTCAAGCCCTCTTAGAATTTTATATGTTTCAATGAGATCACCTTTCATTCCTCTAAACTCCAGAGAATATAGGCCCACTCTACTCAATCGCTCCTCAAAGGACAACCCTCTTATCCCAAGAATCAATCTAGTGAACCTTTGTTGCACCGCCTATAAGGCAAGTATATCCTTCCTTAGGTAAGGAGACCAAAACTGTACAAGGTACTCCAGCTGTGGTCTCACCAGAGGGACCCTCCTTACTCTTATAATCCAACCCTCTTGCAATAAAGGCTAACATACCATTTGCCTTCCCAATTGCTTGCTGTACCTGCATGTTAATTTTCTGTGATTAGTGTACAAGGACATCCAAATCCCCCTGAATACCAACATTTCTTAGTCTCTCACCTTTTAAAAAAATATTCTGCTTTTCTATTCTTCCTACCAAGGTGGATAATTTTATATTTCCCCACATTGTATTCCATCTGCCACCTTCTCGCCCACTCACTTAACCTGTTTATATTCCTTTCCAGTCTCTGTGTCGTCCTCACAGCTTACTTTCCCACCTAGCTTTGTATTGTCAGCAAACTTGGATACATTACACTGGGTCCCTTCATCTAAGTCATTGATATAGATTGTAAACAGCTGAGGCCCAAGCCCCGATCCTTGCAGCACCTCACTAGTTATAACTCGCCAACCCGAAAATGACCCATCTACTCCTACTCTCTGGGCAGGAGGACTTGGAGCCGGGAAAGGGCGGGGGGGGGGGGGGGGGGTGTCGAATCGCAGACGAGAAACCCGGAAATGTAGTGTTTTTTTTTGTTGGTTTGTCGTCTGGCCGGCCTGATTGACAGGCTGGTCTCAGTCAGACGGGAGCAGAGCAAAGCAAGGAAGAGGACGTAAAAAGCTAAGTCTTCAAGTAAGTCTTAGATTGTATGGACTGGGGGGGGGAATGGGTGGGCACTGTGGTGGGGGGGGGGGGGGGGGGAGCATGGGGGTTACGGGTGCAGTTAGTCAGTGGAGGCCAGTCACCGGAGGAGTCAGCCATTGGGGGGTGGGGATCGGGGATCAGTCACCGGGGGGGGGTCGAGATCATATTTTGGTGGGGGGAGGTCTCTGAAAGTAACCTTGTTGGGCTTGGGGGAAGCACTCCTGCACCTCTGGGCCCACAAGCTGTGCCAGAAAGGCACTTACACTGCAGTTTTGGGCCTTCTCGCCTCCTCTCAGGTGGCGTGAAGGTGAAGGCCCAGGAATCCCGGCCCCCTAGAGGCTAAAATCGCAAAACCTTTCAAAATGGAGGCCTGCAGCCTTCTTGAATGGTTTTAGTGACCATCCCTCCACCTGGGAGCTGAAATTGTTGCAATTCTCAATGCCTCCCTCCCCCACCCACCCGTTTTTCACAGTTGAAATCTTGCCTCTGTTTTCTGTCAATTAAGCAATCCTCAATCCATGCTAATATATTACTCCCAATCCCATGAGCCCTAATCAAATGCCTTTTGAAAATCCAAATCTACTGGTTTCCCCGTTATCTATCCTGCTAGTTACATCCTCGAAAAACTCTAATAAATTTCTCAAACACGATTTCCCTTTCATAAAACCCTGTTGATAAAACCCTGTTGACTCTGCCTAATCATATTATGATTTTCTAAGTGCCCTGTTAATACGTCCTTAATAATAGAGGATTGCCTGTGCATCGTGTATTTAGGAAAACTGGTTGGGGAGGAGTGCATGTAAGGGAGTCTATCCAATTTTCCGCCCATTCATGGAGGGACGAAGTGGACGGGCTCCTTCAGGCAATCCAGTACGCCCGGACTGAGGAGCAGGAAAGTCTGCCCCATGGGCCCCACATCATGGCCAAGTGCCATTAATGTGGTGTTCTTCTTTCCTAGGATTTATGCTACAACTGTAAATTGCATTAAATAGCATCTTCAAATGTACAAAAAGTCTCATGGTGCTTAAAGCACCATCTTATAAACATCTTTTCTAGCCTTCTCTGACTAGAACACAGATCTAAATTTTGCCCGAAATGTCGATCTGAAACGATAAAAGGCAAAACGTATATTTGCCAGATTTTTTTTCTTAAGATAAGTACTGGGATGTTTTACAGGAGGTGCAGTTCCTGGAACAGCCAGCCCTGAAACTTCCTGCGTAGCCACCAAGGAAGGTGTGCACATCATCTGCTACACTGTCATCTTTCCTTTCACAATGCATTACTTTTCCATTTGTAATACTGGTAGCTCAGTTGGGTTGAGTGCTGGAATAGGGACCAGAGGGCTCAGGGTCCAAATCATGGAAGGGGTTTACACAGCTTTGCTTCTTCCTGAGCTGCATAAAACGAGTCCCACTTCTTACGACGTGGAGAGAGACGGGGAGGAATGTGTGCCATGCTTGTCATAATATCGTAAGTACGGTCTTCATACACTCCTGGCGGTGAGTAATTGAAACTGAAATCAGAACCGCCCTCATGCTGATATCTAGGAACACAGGAATAGAAGTAGGCCATTCTGCCCCACAAGCCTGTTCCATCATTCAGTTAGATCATGGCTGATCTGTATCTTAACTCCAACTACCTGCCTTGGTTCCATAACCCTTAATACCCTTGCATAACAAAAATCTATCAATCTCAGTTTTGAAATTCTCAATTGACCCCTGGCCTCAACAGCTTTTTGGGGGGGGGGGGGGGGAAAAAGAGTTTTCCAGATTTCCACTTGGATCCTTTCTTAGAGGGCCACGCTCCTTCAGACCAACAGATTGCTTCACAACAGTGCTTCCTGACATTAGCCCTGAATGGATGTAGACAGCTCAAGTCTCTCTCTCTCGCTTACTTACTTTTCTTTTAGGTTTTACTAATACCATAATTAAAAATAAAACTGGTAAAGATAGACTTGAACCAAGACTTAATGACATCGATTTGTACTTGTCCAGATACAAGCATATTAAATGAGTTTGCAAAGACTCTTATTACAGCAGCATTGCTCTTTATAAGTGACCAATTCAGACATCTTCACAACTGACATGTTCAAGAAATTGCACAAAATCTTGGTATAGGTTTGCCAACTCTGGTTGGATGTATTCCTGGAGATTTCATCACATGACTTCTTGCCTCTAACCACCCCATCCCCCACACTCTGGCCATTGGTCACCAGACATCCATCCTCACGTCCATTGGAAAGCAAACAGATTCTTCAGTGGATGACTGTTGACTAAAGTCAAACAGATTTTTTCCACCATCTCCAATATTTTTATAAATAATAAATGAAAGTGATCAATAAAATGAAAATAAACACAATGCCCCCATGGTTTTTCTCCCGGGTTGATCGCTGTGGGGTCCAGGAGATTTATCTGTAATGCCTGGAGACTCCAGGGCAATTGTGGAGGGTTAGCAACCTTACCTGGGCACAAGATCATTTGGTTATATTTGCACCATCTGAATGAAAAGTTTTGAGGACATCAAATTAATGCACAAGGTATTTTTAGACATGAAAGCTCTTCAAGCTTTGAAGCTCGCAGCACCAGGTTTTTCTGTGAATGTTTCATTCAATATTAAAATTAAACGATGCAAGTCCCTTTGAATATAGATTCAGAAATGACAACCCAAGAGGGCACAGTGTGCAGAGCACAGTCAAAGCACATCCAGCCCTCCTCCACTCTGCAGCTCTTCTGTTATAAGAACATAAGAAATAGGAGCAAGAGTAGGACATACGGCCCCTCGAGCCTGCTCCGCCATTCAATAAGATCATGGCTGATCTTCAACCTCAACTCCACTTTCCTGCCCGATCCCCATATCCCTTGATTCCCCTAGAGTCCAAAAATCTATCTATCTCAGCCTTGAATATATTCAAACAACTCAGAATCCACAACCCTGGGGTAGAGAATTTTAAAGATTCACAACCTCAAGTGAAGAAATTCCTCCTCATCTCAGTCTTAAATGACCAAAACCTTATCCTGAGACTATGCCCCCTAGTTCTAGACTCTCCAGCCCTGGAAACAGCCTCTCAGCATCTACCCCATCAAGCCCCCTCATAATTTTATATGTTTCAATCAGATCACCTCTCAGTCTTCTAAAATCCAGAGAGTATAGGCCCATATAGGCCTGTTCTCAGTCAGCATAGCGAGTGGAAAGAAAAATACAATGCATCAGGTAAGAGGTTAGAAGATGTGGTTGACCTCGTTAATTCAATAGGTGTAAAACAGTGCAATTCCTCGGCCATTTTGGGTGAATTGCAACTTCACTAGGATGCTGCCTTGCATGAGGAAATACAAATATAAAGAAAGACTTGAAAATTTAGCATTGTTTTTGTTGGTACAGAGGAGATTATGAGATGACTTGATTGAGGTGTTTAGAATTAAAATGGGATGGGATAGAGTAGATAGAAATGGACTATTTCAAGAGCAGGAGGGGTCTAGAACAAGGGGACACAGATAGAAGGTTCTAAATGCCATACATTTAATCAAGAGCAGGAGAAAGTTTTATTGACAGAGTGGGTCGTGAGGCTGTGGAATGCTCAACCAGAGTTACTGATTGAAACAGAAACCATATCAACATTGAAAAATTCGTTAGATAGGTGGTCGAAGGAAACAGGATAAAGGGATATGGAAATAAAACAGGCATATAGTATTAATGTCAAAATGGTTGGGCTTAACAGCTCGTTTCAGTGCTGTAATTTGTAACTAATTCTCATCTCCAAGTCAGAAGTTCATGGGTTCAAGTCCCACTCCAGGACTTGAGCACATTATCTAGGCTGACACTCCAGTGCATTGCTGAGGGAGTGCTGCACTGACGGAGGTGCCGTCCTTTGGATGTTACATTAAACCGAAGCTCCATCTGCCCTTTCAGATGGATGTCGAAAATCCCAGGGCACTAATTGAAGAAGAGCAGGGGAGTTCTCCGGCTGTCCTGGCCAACATTTATCTCCTAAAACAGATCAGCTGGGACCTGTTTGTGAGACCTTACTGTGTGCAAATTGGTTGCTGCATTTGCTGACATTACAACAGTGACTACACTTCAAAAGGTATTTCATTGGCTGTAAAGCATTTTGGGACATCCTGAGGTCGTGAAAGGCACTATATAAATGCAAGTCTTTATTTCTCTTCTAAAACAGAGCCATTTCCCAAGTGATGTAATAGGTTTGGTTAGAAATGAATAAACCTCAAGATTAAACAAGATAGCCACTATTTTCTGACATGTGTTCCTTATGATCAATTTCAGGAGTGACAGGTCTTAGCAATTCAAACCATTGTGACATGAATATGCATTTAGCTAAAAAGTATATTTAAATAACAAGGTTTTTAAGGTACAATCTCCTCATCCTCCCATTAATATAATGAGTTGAATGTAGATTACTAACCCCCACTCCCCCCACCCTCCCCTCCCCAGCCATGTAATCGCCTCGGAGAGCTTAAAAAAATATCCAGGGCCATTAAGGGGGGAAAAAAATCTGGGAAATTCCTCTTTGACCAACCCCACCCACCCCACTCTCCCCCTCAGGTGATCGAAACTAGTCCAGGAGATCACATTGACCATGTGTGCGTTAACTGTTAACCCACTTACCTTCTATATAAAGCGATCTCTGCCCCAGCCAAGAACCAGTCCAGCTCCCTCTTGAAGACACGCAGAGAGTCAGCACGCACTGCACAAACCTGCAATGCATTCCAGAGGTTCACTACTCTCTGGGAAAAGAACATCTTAACATCTAGCCTATTCCTACTTTTGTGTAGTTTAAATGCACGACTCCCCAATTTGTCAAATTGAAATAATCAATCAATAGGTACACAATCCAGAGGTATATTATTTTATATACCACTATCAGGTACCCTTCTAAGTCTACGCTGCTCTAAAGTAAATAGACACAGCTCTTTAAGCCTGAATAACCCTGGTTTTTTAAGCTAGGAATCACCACTGAACCTTTCCCCACCATGTGAGGGACCAAAACTATTCGCAGTATTACAGATGCAGTCTAACCTAGGAAAGAAAGACCTACATTTAAATAGCGCCTTTCATGATCTCAGAATGTCTCAAAGCACTTCATAACCAATGAAGAACTTTTTGAAGTGTAATCACAGTTGTAATGTAGGAAACGCGGTCGCCAATTTGCGCACAGCAAGGTCCCACAAACAGCAATGAGATAAATGACCAGATGATCTGTTTAAGCATAAATATTGGCCAGAACACCGAGGAAAACTTCCCTACTCTTTTTCGAAATAGTGCCTTGGGATCTTTTACGTCCATCTGATAGGGCAGATGGGGCCTCGGTTTAATGTCTCATCCGAAAGACAGCAGTGCAGCACTCCCTCAAGATTGCACTGGAGTGTCACGTTGGTTTTATGCTCAAGTCCCTGGAGTGGGGCTTGAACCTGCAACCTTCTGACTCAGAAGCGAGAGTGCTACCAACTGAGCCACAGCTGACATTAGGACCTGTATTAGGACCTCAGTGGCTCACCGACGAATCCATTCTTCATGCCTAAACCCAGACAGAGTTTCTGTGGACTATTCAATGGTGGAATACATCACAGTCAAGGCTGATCCTGTCCAAGACACTTTTATAATCATTGAGCTGCATACATTTAGCTGTGGAAAGAGCACTGCCTGCGATATCTGGACGAAGAATTACTTCAGACGATCAATACAAATACAATTTTTTTTTAAAAAAGGCAACTCCAATAGGTTTTTGAATGGAGGATTGCTGACAGCGATATCCATCTACTTTCTAATATAGTTTATATTGCACCAATTGCCATGGAAATCAGTAGCTTAATTACTCAGAGGAGAAATCCAAAATGGTACATTTGGAGTCAGATTTCTTTATACTCACAGAAATTATTTCAAAAACATTTTGCCAAGATTGTCCCCATTTCAGAATTTGTACTGGGTTTTGTACCTCTTCGGAACATGAGATGGTCATTCAGCCCCTCGAGCCTGTTCCGCCTTTCAATTAGATCATGGTTGATCTGTAACTCAATTCCATTTGCCCACCTTTACTCTCTATCCCTTGATACCCTTACCTAATTCGCAAACAATTAATAAGTCCCTTGACACCCAGCCATATAAGCAGGTATTAAGACAGCAGGTGAATTCATGGGTGTGATTTGATAGAACAATGCAGTCCTTGGAAATGCCTATTTTGCCTCTTTTATATGGAAGGATTTTCTTGGATGGCAAGAGTGCTATTGGCGGGAACGTTATCGTGCACCCTTGTTCTTGGAGGCAGTAAAACTCTCACGCAGGGGTTTAGCTGCTTACATCCCATCAAAGGATGCTGCAGGTAGCACAGCTAATTGGCCCCCGCCGACGGCACTTACCGTTAAATCTGCCATCATGGGTCCGGCTGATAATGACAGACCTTTGTGGCCATTTGTGCAGGCCAACAATGGGCTTCTAACATTGCTGGTTTGCACAAATCTTCCCTGTGATACTGGAGAAAGTCTTGTCCAGACTGGCAATGTGTAGTTTTCCTGTTGTTGCAGAATTCACCTCACCGTATAAATTGGGTAGATTCAGCAGCCAGGGAGGGAATCAACTCCGTTCCACTGGAAAACCAAAGCAGCTCTGCCCAAGGGAAGAGATGGTTGTGGTAAAGTTTCTAAAAACATGGAAACAGGAAGTCATGGTAAACCTTTATAAATTACTGGTTAGGCCTCAGCTGGAGTATTGTGTCCAATTCTGGGCACCGCACTTTAGGAAGGACGTCAAGGCCTTTGGAGAGGGTGCAGAGGAGATTTACCATAACGGTACCAGGGATGAGGGACTTCAGTTATGTGGAGAGACTAGAGAAGCTTGGATTGTTTTCCTTAGGGCAGAGAAGGTTAAGGAGAGATTTAATAGAAGTGTTCAAAATTATGAGGGTGTTTTGATAGAGTAGATGGGGAGAATCTGTTTCTACTGGCAGGAGGGTCAGTAACCAGAGGACACAGATTTAAGATAATTGTCTATAAATCCAGGGGGAAAATGAGGAGAATTTTTTTGTGATCTGGAATGCACTACCTGAACGGGTGACGGAAGCAGATTCAATAGCAACTTTCAAAAGGGAATTGGATATATACTTGAAAAGGAGACATTTGCTGGACTAAAGAGCAGGGGAGTGGGACTAATTGGATAGCACAGACGTGATGGGCTGAATGGCCTCCTTTGTGCTATAGGATTCAATGATTTTCATGAGCTGGCTTGCTAGAATTAACAAAGCAATCAAATGTTCCTTTATGTTAATATACCTAATTCTCTAAATTTTTAATTTTGAAATTCAATTGGAGGGGGAGGATAAGCTGAAGTAAATGCTTGCCATTCTCAGGCTTTAGAATACAGGCTCTCCCGACTCACTTCATGTACCGAAAGGCACTACGTTATCTGCTAGATACAAGTACTTGCTGTTCAGTTTCAAATTAAATTCACAGGAGATTGATATTAGACATTTATACTATACTGATAAAAGTCTCCTGCTTCACTTCACAACCTCAGGCAAAACCAAGGTGAAGCAATAAGGAGAAATCTCTCCAAAATCAAATCAGAAAATGGCTTGCAATGATTTATTATCAAGCCGCTTGGCTGGGACTGTGTTGTAAATTCTCTCTGGGTAGGAATCTGCAACACAAGCTAAATGGAGTTCAAGTTCTCAGACGCAGAAGTGATGTAGGTTACCTTTTCTACTGGGCCATGTCATAGAATTACACAGAATTTACAGCATAGAAACAGGTCATTCGACCTAACAGGTCTATGCCTGTGTTTATGCTCCATATGAGCCTCCTCCCACCCTACTTCATCTCACCTTATCAGCATTCCTTTCTCCCTCATGTACTTATCTAGCTTCCCCTTAAATGCACCTAAGCTCATCGCCTCAACTACTCCTTGTGGTAGTGAGTTTCACATTCTAACCACTCTCTGGGTAAAGAAGTTTCTCCTGAATTTCTTATTGGATTTATTAGCGACTATCTTATAATTATGACCCTAGTTTTGGACTCCCCCACAAGTGAATGCCTGGAGCGTGTTGTGCTTTTTATTGTACAATACAATCTTTCTCCAGCTCAAAATTGGCAAAAAAGGCCATGGTTGTTTGGAACACTAGCAGGACAGGTTTTATTAAAGAATCCATTTCATGTTTAGGACTCCATTTCATGGTTAAAATAGACAGTTTTTATAGAATCAGTTGAAACAGGCGATATCTATAAAATGCCATGATAGCTAAAATTACCAAGGCCCCTTTGGAAAGCTGTACCAACTGACGTAATTCTGACCTTTTAGTAGATATGTCTGTCTGTTTGACCATTATATGTTTACCTTTCCTGTATATGCAAGGACGGTTTTTGTTATGAGGCAAAGTAACAAAATTATTGTTTTGTAAGTTAGTGTAAACCAAGAGCGAAGGTCACGGAGAAGGTCTGCTGTAATGGCCTTTTCACTGTAGGACCATCGTGAAAGAATTAGGGAAGACCCAGGGAATGATCTCCCCATGACTGAGCTCAGCAACTGTAACGCGAAGTCTCCCGCTGCCTCTGCATCGCCATGTGTGTTGTCTGTGACTACCATTCCCTCCAATAAAATCTACAAACCTACACGGCTCCCTGCTCTCCAACGTATTAATTTCAAAATCCTTGTGTTCACCTCAAATCCCGCCATGGCTCACACCAGCCTATCTTTGTGTTCTCCTTCAGCCTATATAACCCCCCACCCCCCTCCCCAAACAGAAATGCTTTGTACCTCTGACTCTAGCCTCCCGTGCACCTCCTCCGCCCCCTGCCCCACCTCGGTCCCACTCTCTGGAACTCTCTCCCCAAACCTCTCCACCTCTCACTCCAGACCCATCGCTTTGAGCCCTCCTAATCCCTGACGTCCTGACTCAGCTTCCATTTTCCTTACCTTTACGAAGTACCATGTGATGTTTCTTTACATTAAAAGTTGCTATATGAATGCAAATTTATTGTTTTATCAGGTGATACATGAAACTCACACAGTGTAGGCAGAGATTTTAAATTAACCCAGAATTATTCCAATTTTGACACTGATCATTATAATAATGGGGCCCAAGGGCTGAGTGGGGAGACCTGGTCTTATATGGTGTGATGAATCTACACAAAGGCTTCTCAAGTTACTGAGAATATACTGGAAAACAACAACAAGACTTGCATTTATATAGCGCCTTTCACGACCTCAGGGCGTCCCAAAGCGTTTTATAGTTAGTTAATCAAGTACTTTTGAAGCGTAGCCACTGTTGTAAGGCGACCATTTTAATTTTTAAAGGAGCAGTTGCAATTTTTTTATTAAACATAAATAGCTAGAATCAGTCTTCAAGGTGGCATGAAATTCCAACATTGTAGAGACAGTCATCTTGAATTCGATGGAAGCCAAACAATTTTCTCCAGGACTCTGCAAGATGATTTATCCCCATATAAAAAAAATTCCACGAGGCTCTTAAAAGATTTGTCAAGTTATTGGAAAGTGACATTAAAAAGATGCATGTTGCCGAATGCGATTCTGCTCTTCCCCAAATCAATCTTTTTGATCAAGCCTCCATGCAACGCGAGGGGAATGCATTCAATTCCGTGAAACAGCAGAAAAGCCGTCTTGAATATCCCCAGAGTTTGAACAATCCATTTTCAAAAGAACTTGCCACAGCAATGAAGGAAACTAGTAAATTAGGTTTGGTCAAAGTCTATTAATGGACTATTAAGTTATCAAGGTAACCAGCAATAGACAAACGGAGCCATAACAAATCTTTCCTGACCCACTGCAGCAGCACACGATTCATGAGACTGATTCAACAGGAAACCACGATACATGTAATTTCATTAACTTAATTGCAATTGCATAATTCTTGGCAATTTGGGCAAATTTTGTACGGCAGCCCATTTCAGAAAGAGTCATAACTAACAACGCGAGACAAGCAACAGAGGGTTCCAATAACAGGGAAATACTGAAAGAAAAAAAGCTGCAGGATGTGAATAGTAAAATCTTCAATCTTTTTCTCTCCCCCTTTTCTACTGAAGTAAGAAAATAACAACTTTAAAATATAATAGCTTTGACAGTCACTGTATGCAAAAAAATTCCTTGTGTGAAGCGTTTTAAGACATTTCATTAATGTAATACGGTACTATATAAATGCAAGTGCCTCTTTCCTATGTCTATGTAAAGAACTCTGGTACTTTTCAGACAGATTCATAACAGATTGAAATATTTATTACAAGAAAAATTGCAGTTTAACTGCCAATACTTGATTCATCGTTACAAATGAATTGAAATCAACCTGTTTATTATTTGTCATAAAATTTCACTGTGTATTAAAAAGAGACATCTGGCTGAGATCGCATTTAGTTGTGACATAAGCAATTCTATTATAGTTTGAGATAGCTCAGGATGATGGAAAGACTCCAAGAAAGCAATCCTTATAATGCCCCATCAACTTGCTCCAACCAGTCCTCACCACCCTGTTCCAATGCTCCCATATTTGGCAAACAATAGGCACACATAATTGTCACAATATGGAAACAATCAGACTGTTATTGTACGTTACTGAATTGTGAACGGTACTAAAGTTCCACTAAAGGTAAGTGACACCCATTATTATGCTTATTCACTTGCTTAGTGCAATGTCCCATCGTAATGGTTGTCTGTTTAGATACAATTCTACTCCTCAGAGATGTCAGCATTGATGGATGACGTGGTCAATTTAAAAATTTTTGCTCAAGACACCAATTTAAATTTTCTCCAACGGACGTACGTCTACTTGGCAACTGCTACTGCACCTTAACCATAAAAATCATGGGAGTATTTCATAATATTGCAAAATGTTGTTGCCATTTAAGACACACCAAAGTAATTAGACCAAAATAGGAGAGCAACTTTTTTGTGAGTAAATTGTACATTTATATATGCATCACAGCTTCCAGCACCAATACTGCTATGTGGACTGCATCATAAGGAGATGGGCATCCATAAAAAACAAGGCCTCAAATACCATCTTGAAGTAATAACTTTGCTGGTTTAATGTCTTTGCCACTCTTCCTCCTATTGATTCTTTAGCTCCCATATTTCACAGAATCATAAAATGGTTACAGCACAGAAGGAGGCCATTCGGCCCACTGAGCCCATGCCGGCTCTTTGTAAGAGCAATCCAATTAGTCCCATTCCCCTGCTGTTTCTCCGCAACCATGAAAATGTTTTCCCTTCAAGTATTTATCCAATTCCCTTTTTAAAGCCATGATTGAATCTGCTTCTACCAGCCTTTCAAGCAGCACATTCCAGATCATAATTACTCGCTGCGTAAAAACATTTTTCCTCATGACATCTTTGGTTCTTTTGCCAATCACCTTAAATCTGTGTCCTCTGGTTCTTGACCCTTCTGCCAATGGGAACAGTTTCTCTGTATTTACTTTATCAAAACCCTGCTTGATTTTGAACACTTCTATCAAATCTCCTCTCAACTTCTCTGTTCCAAGGAGAACAACCCCAGCTTCTCCAGTCTATCCATGTAACTGAAGTCCTTCATCCCTGGAACCATTCTAGTAAATCTCTTCTGCACCCTCTCTAAGGCCTTCACATCCTTTCTAAAGTGCAGTGATCAGAATTGGACACAATACTCCAGTTGTGGCCAAACCAGTGTTTTATAAAGGTTCAACATAACTTCCTTGCTTTTGTACCTTGTGCCTCCATTTATAAAGCCCAGAATCACATATGCTTTTTAATTGCTTTCTCAACCTGCTCTGCCACCCTCAAAGATTTGTACACATACCCCAGGTCTCTCTGTTCCTGCACCCACCTTAGAATTGTACCATTTAGTTTATATTGCTTCTCCTCGTTCCTCCTGTCAAAACATATCACTTCGCACTTCTCTGCATTAAATTTCATGTCACATGTCCATCCATTCCACCAGCCTGTCTATGTCCTCTTGAAGTCTATCATTATCCTCCTCACTGTTTACTACACTTCCAAGTTTTGTGTCATCTGCAAATTTTGAAATTTTGCCCTGTACACCCAAGTCCAAGTCGTTGACATGCATCAAAAAAAGTGGTCCTAATACCGACCCCTGGGGAACACCACTGTCTCCCTTCCTTCAGTCCAAGAAACAACCATTCACCACTACTCTCTGTTTCCTGTCACTAAATCAATTTCTTATCCATGCTGCCACTTCCCCTTTTATTCCATGGGCTTCAATTTTGCTGATAAGCCTGTTATGTGGCACTTTATCAAACGCCTTTTGAAAGTCGATATACACAACATCAACCCTCTCTGTTACCTCATCAAAAAACTCAAAAAAAGTTAGATAAACACGATTTGCCTTTAACCAATCCATGCTAGCTTTCCTTTATTAATCTACACTTGTCCAAGTGACTGTTAATTCTGTCCCAGATTATCGTTTCTAAAAGCTTTCCCACCACCGAGGTTAAACCGACTGACCTGTAGTTGCCGGGTTTATGAACAAGGGTGTAACATTTGCAAGTCTCCAGTCCTCTAGAACCACCCCCGTATCTAAGAAGGATTAGAAGATTATGGCCAGCACCTCTGCAATTTCCACCTTTACTTCCCTCAGCAACCTAGGATGCATCCCAACCGGACCGGGTGACTTATCTACTTTAAGTGCAGCCAGCCTGTCTAGTACCTCCTCTTTATCAATTTTTAGCCCATGCACTATCTCAACTACCTCCTCTTTTTCTGTGACTTTGGCAGCATCTTCTTCCTTGGTAAAGACAGATGAAAAGTATTCATTTAGTACCTCAGCCATGTCCTCTGCCTCCATGTGTAGATCTCCTTTTTGGTCTCTAATTGACCCCAACCCTCTTCTTACTACCCGTTTACTATTTATATGCCTATAGAAGACTTTTGGATTCCCTTCTATGTTAGCTGCCAGTCTATTCTTATACTCTCTCTTTGCCCCTCTGATTTGCTTTTTCACTTCTCCTCTGTACTTTCTATATTCAGCCTGCTTCTCACTTGTATTATCTACCTGACATCTGTCGTATGCCTCCTTTTTCTGCTTCATCTTACTCTCTCTCGTTCGTCATCCAGAGAGTTCTGGCTTTGGTTGCCTTACTTTTCCCCCTCGTGGGAATGTGTCTAGACACTACCCAAACCATCTCCTCTTTAAAGGCTGCCCATTGTTTGATTACAGTTTTGCCTGCCAATCTTTGATTCCAATTTACCCGGGCCAGAGCCGTTCTCAACCCACTGAAATTGGCCCTCCTCCAATTAAGTATTTCTACTCTAGATTGCTCCTTGACCCTTACCATAACTAATCTAAACCTTATGATACTATGATCACTATTCCCTAAATGTTTCCCCACTGACAACTGCTCCATTTGACCCACCTCATTCCCCAGAACCAGAAACAGCAATACCTCCTTCCTCGTTGGGTTGGAAACATACTGATCAAGAAAGTTCTCCTGAACACACTTCAGAAATTCCTCCCCCTCTTTGCCCCATACACTATTACTATCCCAGTCTATATTAGGATAGTTGAAGTCCCCCATTATCACTACCTATAGTTCTTGCACCTCTCTGTAATTTCCCTGCTAATTTGCTCCTCTATATCTTTCCCACTGGTTGGTGGCCTATAGAATACATCCAGTAGTGTAATGGCACCTCTATTGTTTCTTAATTCTAACCAAATAGAGTCTGTCCTTGACCCCTCTAGGACATCCTCTCTCTCCAGTACTGCAATATTCTCCTTAATCAATACTGCCACCACCCCCACCTCCTTTCTTTCCTGCCCTATCTTTCCTGAACACCTTGTATCCAGGAATATTTAGTACCCAATCCTGCCCTTTTTTGAGCCGGGTCTCCGTTATTGCCACAACATCATATCCCCATGTGACTATTTGCGCCTGCAGCTCACCAACCTTATTTACCATACTTCATGCGTTTACACACATGAACTCTAAATCCATCTTAGACCTTATTGTATTCTCTCTTTGTCTGATCCCACCTAATATTGTACTATTTCATACTCTGGTGCTATCTGTCTCTCCCAACCCTGTGTGCATCTTGTTTCTCCTTTCTAATGCTACATCCTGATGCCCATCCCCCTGCCAAATTAGTTTAAACCTTCCCCCACATCACTAGTGAACCTCCCCACGAGGGCATTGGTCCCAGCTCTGTTGAGGTGTAACCCGTCCGTCTTGAACAGGTCCCTCCTGCCCCAGAACTGGTCCCAACGCCCCAAGAATCTGAAGCCCTCCCTCTTGCACTGTCTCTAGCCACGCATTATCCTGCCTTTTCTTCCTATTTCTGTACTCACTAGTGCGTGGCACTGGGAGTAATCCAGATATCACTACCTTTGAGGTCCTGCTTTTAAACTTCCTCCCTACCCCCCGAAACTCTATAACCACATCCCTTTTCTTTCCTATGTCGTTGGTACCCACATGGACCATGACTTCTGGCTGTTCCCCTACCCCCTGCAGAATGTTCTGCACCCTCTCCAAGATGTCCTTTACCGTGGCACCAGGGAGGCAACACACCATGTGGGACTCACGTCGATGGTCACAGAAACGCCTTTCTGTCCCCCTGACTATTGAATCCCCTATGACTACTGCATTTCTACACTTCACTGTGCCCTCCCCCCATGCAGTCCTTAGCCCCATGATGCCATACTCAGAACTGCACTCCTTCGAGGTGTCGTCACCCTCACTGGTATTCAGAAGATTCCTGCACTGCCCGCCTCTTCCTACTCTTTCAGATGGCCACCCATTTGCTATCCAGAACTCTGTGACTGTGGGGTGACCACCTCCTGGGACGTTCGATCCAGGAAACCTTCAGCCTCCCTTATGCTCTGCAGTGACTCCAGCAGCCCCTTAAGATCAGAAACCCTCAGCTTGAGCTCGAGCAACTGGGGGCATTTCATAATAAAATCTCTTTGGTAGATATGGTTTCTTTTCTTATCACTGTGGGAGCAGTGCTAGCCTTTACTATATCTCTTGGAAGTAGATTCACTGCTACAAGGCCGCCATCATTTATCATGAGCTTTGTAACAAGCTGTTTAACAACCATAATATATCTCGTCGACATGAATGAAATTGGTTCATGTCAGCTCTTCATAAAATTTCACCTGGTACTGAAGAGGTATTGCTGTCAAAGCAGCAATACAGGATGTAAACAATCAACATGCAATATTAATACGAGACAAAACCCAACACTGCTTTCAATGGTTCAAACATTGTACTCCTCATATAGAACGTTCTGGCAAAAACTCTGGAATCATTCAAGAGGCAGTTAATAGTGGGTGGGAAGGTTAATGTGGAAGGATGTGGAAATTATGAAGGGTCTAAACAGAGTAGATAGAGAGAAACTGTCCCCTTGGCAGAAGGGTCAAGAACCAGAGAACATAGATTTAAGGTGATCGGCAAAAGAACAAAAGGTGACTTGAGGAAAAAATTTTTTACACAGCAACTGGTTAGGATCTGGAATGCACTGCCCGAGGGGGTGGTGGAGGCAGATTCATTCGTGGCCTTCAAAAGGGAACTGGATAAGTACTTGAAAGGAAAAAATTTGTAGGGCTACGGGGATATGACGGAGGAGTGGGACTAGTTGGATTGCTCTTGCGTAGAGCCGGCGCGGACTCGATGGGCTGAATGGCCTCCTTCCGTGCTGTAACCTTTCAATGATTCTACGATGAACTAGATGGGATAAACAGTCTCCCACATCTTTTCTTCACTTTGTGAAGAGAGTCAGATCATTAAATCACACCAAGTAAAATTTTCAGCAGGTAAGCAGTACAGTACCAGATGTACTGAAAACTGCCAAGAATGTTTTAAACTGTTAACTCCTCTCTTCCTCTACGGGATAGTCGTATACTCCTCCAATTATGGCAGCACTCTGATGTTGGAAGCTTAAGAAAATGGCCCTGTGGAAAAAACACTGGCTGTGGATTGAAGATTCGCAAGCAGTTAATGCACACAATCTGTGCGTTTAAACCCTGCCAACAGTGCAAGAGGACATAGCACATTCTGCAGACCTGACTAGGGTCTGGATCCAGTCCAGGTTCAGAACCATTTCACTGAGCAGTTGAGCGCAACAATTTGCAACTATTTTTCTCTTGCAACTAGCGGCCCGCCTGAATAAACAGTGAGCATCTGCAACAGTGGCCTGAGACTTTGCGACTACCAGTCCGGCAACGCCTCAATTTTAAAATTCTCATCCTGGTTTCCAAATCCCTCCATGGCCTCGCCTTGTCCCTATCTCTGTAACCTCCTCTGGCCCTACAACACTCGAGATCTCTCCCTCTTTAACCACCTGTCCTAATATCTCCTTATGTGGCTCGATAACGCGC
Organism: Heptranchias perlo; assembly: GCF_035084215.1. Lineage (NCBI taxonomy): Eukaryota > Metazoa > Chordata > Chondrichthyes > Hexanchiformes > Hexanchidae > Heptranchias > Heptranchias perlo. Next base: position 66,157,583 of record NC_090333.1, read on the forward strand.
CTTGGGACATTTTAGAACGTTAAGGGCATTATATAAATGCTTGTTGTTGTTGTCGTACCAGGAACTTAAAATCTGCCGCTGCAACGTAACCATTCATCTGCACTCGGGCTGTCAATAGGCCCAAGTGATGCAGATCTCATTTTGCTGAAGAACAGGAGTGATCGCCACTTCCAGCAAGATGTAGTAGTACTTCCATTTGCACAGTACCTTTACCACGTTGAAACATTTCAAAGTGGTTCACAATAAATTGCTGCTTGGAGTGCATTTAGTGTAAGTAGGTGAATGCACCTAAATTCCCTCAGAACTGCTGTTTTCTCCCCAGTTTCCAGCACGTTTAAAATCAGACAGCGAGTGTTTAGTGGACTTCACATGTGAGCCACACCCTCCCATTGCTCAGTCGCTACAATCTACTCCTGGGAATCCAATCATTTTTGGCGCTGCAAAAATTCAAATCATGCAATCGTTTGAATTAAGCAACATAACACAGCAAATTGAGACTCTAAAATATTAAAATAAATCAAATTATTAGATACTGTAATTCAAACTAAGTGACTTCAAATTAAGAAGAGTAAACTGTGAACGCATTACCCAGTGGGGAACTGAGCCAAACAGGTCACACTCCAACTTCTACATGGAAGTGGGAGCACCTCAATTGTCCTCCGCATTCTGGAGCTAGGGAGAGTAAAAATCAACCAGGTTTCCCACTGCTGGTTGTAATCCAGTAACTTCTACTGAGTGGACATCTCACAAGGGCAGGGTTGCATTTGGATGTGATGTCCCAAACACCCAGCTGACGTTCGCTGTCTAGGTTCACAAACAACGGTTACTTAGGTCAACTACAGCCTGTGTCCACATTGTAATTCAATCAAAGAATGTGGAATTGTACGGAAGCTTAAGTTTCCTACATCATAACGGTGGCTGCACTTCAAAAGTACTTCATTGGCTGTACTGTGCTTTGGGACGTCCTGAGGTCGTAAAAGGTGCTATGTAGATGTGAGTCTTTCTTTTGCATCCACAGGAGGGGAGAAGGAAACTTAAAGGTGCCACTTATACACACGGCCTTTGTAACTGTCCCATTAGGGGCTCTTTGCAATGTGGATGAACTGCTGTTTGATCTATTTTTACAGTTTACTGTTTTCAGTCTGTTTTGATTTGTCAATCCCATTGCCAGAAGCAGTCTGAAACTGGGTATAATTATGGTATGCTTTTCCTTGTTTACTGGTCTACTTCTAAGCGTACTGCTAAATGGGCGAAGGTTAATTAAGGACTCCATGGGAGCTCAGTCTCACGTGGATGCTTAGTCCAAATTACAAGTGTTACGTTTCATTATGATCACCGGGCCCAAACTACATTTCTTACTACTGAAAACTGCTAGAGCTTCCATTGCGCTGAAAAAGACTTCAAGTTAAATTGCAACATTGTAAACTAACCAATCTCTCATTTTCTTCCCTCTTTTACTCTTACATCTTAATAAAATTTGAATCCTAGTTTTTAGCTAAAGATGTATGGTCTGTCAGTGTTATTTTGTCAGTTGGAGATCAGGAGCACACAGCAAGATCCCGTACCGTTACCAATGAGATCCTATGTTAGTTTCTGCACATATCTTACTGGTAAAAAGGGTCCACCGTTCACAAGGTGGCCTGCTATACCATTTACTTCATGGATAAAGTTGAGTCTATCTCCCCTAGAGTTGTGGGTTTACCAATGGAAGCTGACTTTTATGCTAGGCACAAGCAAGAAAGTAAGTGGAAGAAGCTCGAGTTATAACAGTACCATCTTCTGGATTAAACGGAGACCCTGTGAGTCTGATCAGGTGGGCGTTACAGATCTCACTGCACTATTTAAAAAAGAGCAGGGAGCTCTCCCAACCAACAACAACTTGTATTTATACAGCGCCTTTAATGTAGTAAAATGTCCTAAGGCGCTTCGCAGGAACGTTATCAAACAAAATTTGACACAGAGCTATATAAGGTGATATTAGGACAGGTGAGATGAGTTTTAAGGAGCATCTTAAAAGGAGAGAGAGGTGGAGAGGTTTATGGAGGGAATTCCAGCAGAGGGCCTAGGCAGCTGAAGGCAAGGTTGCCAGTGGTGGAGAGAGTAAAATCTGGGATGCACAAGAGGTCAGAATCGGAGGAGCGCAGAGATCTTGGAGGGTTATAGGGCTGGAGGAGGTTTCATAGACAGGGAGGGGCAAGGCCATGGAGGGATTTGAAAACAAGGATGAGAATTTTAAAATCAAGGCGCTGCTGACCGGGAACCAATGTAGATCAGCGAGCACAGGAGTGATGGGTGAACGGGACTTGGTGCAAGTTAAGATACAGGCAGCAGAGTTTTGAATGAGCTCAAGTTTATGGAGGGTGGATGATGGGAGGCCGGCCAGGAGAGGTATGGAGTAGTCAAGTATAGAGGTAACAAAAGGCAACATTCCTCCCTCAAACGCCACCACCAAAACCAGATTTATTGGCCATTACTGGTGACCTTGAAGCACAAAATGGCTGCTGCATTTACCTACATTGTAACAGTTACTGGATTTCAAATGAATTATTTGTATATGAAGCACCTTGGACCATTTCCAAGTGAAATGATAAAGGACTGTATTAATGCTAGTCTTTCCTTTCTTCCAGATTTTACAGTTGTTCAAAATGAAGGGGAAGAGAGGGAGAAAAAAAAATCAGAGCAAAACTCCATCCAAAATATGTCATTTAGGCTTGGGTTTAGTGACCGTGCACATCTAACCAGCCATTAATGGGACCTGTTGTATAACAAAGGTATAGAAAAACAGTAAGTAATGTGTGGTACAGAATATAGCAAATGTGGACGGTGGTGTTTGCTGTGTAAACCAGAATTTAATCCTTGTGCTGGCAGGCTGTACTTTTTAATATCCTGTACTATAAAGCATGTGGGAAACAGTGAGACGCGATTTAAAACACTTGCGCAACTTCTGTTAAACTCGGATGTCTGAGCTGCATTCGCATGCGTACATACCTGCATGTGCATGGAAGTGATCCAAGTAACTGCAGGAACCAAAGGTGCCCAGCAAGTGCAGTCAGTATAACCTGGCAGTCACAACTGAAGAGCCCTGAAGACTCTCAACAAAAAAAAATTGTATTTTATAGCACCTTTCAAGACTTCAGAACATCTCAACAACCAATGAAGTACTTTTTGAAGTGTAGTCACTGTTGTAATGTAGGAGATGCAGCAGCCAATTTGCGCACAGCAAGGTCCCACAAACAGCAATGTGATCATAAGCAGATAATCCGTTTTAGTGATGTTGGTTGAGAGATAAATATTGGCCCAGGACACTGGGGAGAACTCCCCTGCTTTTCTTCGAAATAGTACAGTGGGATCTTTTACGCCAATCTGCGGGGGCAGGCAGGGCCTCGGTTTAACATCTCATTCGAAAGACGGCACCTCCGACAGTGCAGCACTCTCTCGGTACTGCGCGGTCAGCCAAGATTTTGAACTGTTTTAATTTCTAAGTTTCTAAAGCGTGGTTTTTTTGTGCTTTGATAAAAGTTTAAAAGTTCACCTCGCATCTTGGTTTGGTTTCAGTGATCTGCAGTGAAGTGCTAATTTGGGTTTCCTTGGGGCTTAGACTCAACAGCCGTAAATTTGAGTATTCACAAAGCTAAACAAGAAGATCTGAACCCAAAGATCAATATATGAGCAATCTCCAGCTATGAGAGGAACATTAACGCCCCTTCACTATACAAGGGAAAAAAGACCCCTAATTGGAAACCCTGTGTGTGTAAATAGATGGCTGATGAGAACAGGATCAGCCTTGCTTTGATGCTCTCAGTCAAACAACGAATGATGCACATTGGGCCACAGAAGTCTTAGTTCTTAGTCACAAGAAGATGTTTGCATGCAGTAGTGGATTTGAGGGGTTATTGGGGTAAAAACATGAATTGGACATAATGAGCTATTGAGTAATGTCTGTTTGAAATGCCTTTGAGTTGGAAGGCCTGTTAATGATTAACGTTTACATGGACCCCACGGAATGTATTGTTGGGTTTGTAAGTTGACTCCAATCGTAAATAGTTGTTATAGAAATAACTGTTCCTTTTATAAACAAGTTCCAGAATATGTTACACTCATGAAGAAAAATGAATGAAACTGGACCCATTAGCCTAGAATTTTCTGAAGACTTGCACCAAAACAACGACACAATGCTGATTTCTGATGTAAAAGATTGAGAAAAGTCAGGAGTAGGTGACTTGAGTACTGAGGGAGTGCTGCACAGTCTGAGGTGCTGTCTTTTGAAAGAGATGTTAAAACGAGGCCCCATCTGCCCCATAAACTATCACTAAAAAACAGATTATCTGGTCATTATCAAATTGTTGTTGGTGGGATCTTGCTGTGCACAAATTCGTTCCCGCGTTTCCTACATTACAACTGTGACTACACTTCATAAGTACTTCATTGGCTGTAAGGCCTTTGTTTTTCTTTCTTTCTAAAGAAACAGTTGCAAACTAAACATGTGCTACTTAGGCATTTCAGCACTGAACAAGTTGAGTAGGTTTGAAACAGTCCAAGAGAACCCAGTTACAGATCCTTTTGCTTTAAATCCTCACCATAGCAGAAACAGATAATCTGGATTCTGTATCCCATGGTAACAATCCCTACTTGAAATGTTTTAAAGCCTGATTAATATTATTCGGTGCCAGGTCATGAAACGACTGTGCTGTAAATCCCTGTGCCGTCTGGGATAAGGCTAGGTCAAAACTCCATACGTGACTTTTGTTCAGAGAGAGACAAAATGATTACTCGTAACCAGCACTGTGAATGTTCAGGAAGCCTGGAGTAAAAAGCAACAAGTAACTGGCACATACCGGCACAGGGAGGGAAAAAAAAAAATCAGAAAACCAGTTGGTGATTTGAATGAGTGGAGGTTGAGCACGATTCTTCCTGAAGTGTAACTAATACTTTCCAGAAGAGTACGCACTCTTAGAACCAAGAGAAAGGGCATTTAGCTCGTTTATTACAATTAATGAATCGTTACATGTAGTGCACAACAAAAGAATACATGGGACTTGAAAGTCATTGGTAAGGGAAGAGGGTCCTGAAAAAATGACAGAGCACAATTGCTGGGATGGGCGAGCATCCTATTTCCTGGTGCGGTGCTTTGGAATTTTTACAGCTGCAATTACTCTTCACCTTGCAATTTTCTTCCGATTGTGCGGTGCTTTGCCAGGCTGTATTATTATTTAATTTGCTCGCGTTCACTCGAGCTTGGCAGATACAATCTTGTGGGTGCAAAGGAATATATGTGGGGCTAAAAATATCATACTATTTTAAAAGGAAGGAACCAATTAGCTCTCGCTGCTAATAGCATCATTTCAAATGTTTTCATTTATTGCCGGTGGCTGTCTAATTTGTCATTTTTCAAAAAACAGAGCTCCATGCCAGCAAAATACCCTCAAAGCTAAATCCTGTAGTGTTTGAAATGATGATTAGTAGATAAGATATGCCATTAACCTTTTTCAATGCCTCAGGCATATTGTCCCTGTATTAGCATCAGGCATTACAAATCTAGAGTCCGTAAGTTAAACCTTAAGAGGCATTAATCAGTCCCATCTACACCGGACTCGTCTTCACCTTAGCCTCCTCAAGCAATAGGACTATTTGAAACATAGAAAATAGGAGCAAGAGTCGGCCATTTGGCCCTTTGGGCCTGCTCCGCCATTCAAAATGATCATGGCTGATCGTCTAACTCAGTACCCTGTTCCTGCTTTTTCCCCATATCCCTTGATCCCTTTAGCTTGAACTTTTAATGGCACAGGAATGAGCACTGCTAATGGCATTCAATGTGCAACAACCACATAGAAGAGTCACCGGAGATGATAATGGTCTCAAAAACATCTCCAAGTATCAGCGCATGTGCGCAGATCAAAGATTTGATATCGCTGCACCCTTCAGAGCTTTAGTACTGATCTTACAACGATTGAAGGGGAGAACGCCAGTGCCACATGTTAAGATTACCCTTCTAATATCACTGTTTCCATAGTCATAGCGTGTGAGGCTGAGAAGGGCACAGTGGTATCAGCAGGCTGTCACAGAGGTGAGCACCAGATTGTGCTTGTAACAGAGAGCACAGGTTTGATGAGTGTAGTTTTGTGGGACTCTATTTCTAGAGGTATTGTTACTAACATCATAATTAAGCTGATAGTTACTGACAAAAAAAGGACATTGTTAGCAGGATAAAGTGCCTGAGGACGTTCGTAGAAAAAGGAGTGCAGTGAGTCAGGAAGCAATGTCACCGTGTCCCAATCTTCTCTACTAGTAAGAAGAATGAGACTGCATTTATATAGCACCTTTCATGTCCTCAAGACATCCCAAAGCAATTCACAGCCAATGAATTACTTTTGAAGTATGACCATTGTTGTTTTTGTAGGAAAACATGGCAAATAATTTGCGCAGAGCAAGATCCCACAAACAGCATTGAGATGAATGACCAGTTAGTTGATCCGTGGTGTTGGTTAAGGGATGAACATTGGCCAAGACACCAGGAGAAACCCCCTGCTCTTCTTTGGAAAAAGTGCCACAGGATGTTTTACACCCACCTAAATGGGCAGACAAGACCTTAGTTTAACATTACATCCGAAAGATGGCACCTCCGACAATGCATAGTTTGTTTTTAAGATTTTAGTTATTCTTACTGGCTGGGAAGGACACAATATTCACTTGATGAGCTTTGAGTTTGAGCTTTGGATCGAAAATTGAGCTAATTAAGAAAACCCAAATTTCAGCTTAGAATGTGGCTTCCCAGCATCCACCCTGCACCAAGCTAAACCTGAAATTGAACTTTGAGCCTTCCTCTCTACTCCATTAAGTTATTTTTTAAAAATTGCTCCTAATTTCTAGTCAGTAAATAATTAACGTAAATAGATTACTAATACGCACTATCATAGCTTGATCATTCAATGCATTTGCCAAGTAGATATCTGGACTTGGTCACTAAATTTTATGCGACAGAGTCTCAAATAAAAAAATTAGAAATAAGAGTCCCAGGGCTGCCCAACATTTCAACTTGCCCACTGCAGCAGGCAATTGGAGTCAACTTCTAGCCAAGCCACTAGATGAAATATATTAGGAGAGGTTATCTAAAGTATTGCCAAACTGGCCACACATTCAACTCGCCACTGCTCGAACCACAACTCAACTTGCTAAAATAGGCATGAAATAGCAGAGATAGTCATCCAAGAGAAGGCTGGAGCCCAATCTATCGCACCAGGAATAAAAATGTAGGGGAACAGCAGGAAGAAGGGAAAATTTAAAATGGACAATGGCAGGTACATGGCCGTAAGCTTCCGCTACAACCTCACCTGTCTGGCTTCTGTCCACTGCTCTTTCTCCTCTTCTCAGAGAGGCATTCTCACGGACTATCCATGGTATAAATCTTAAAATAATCCTTGGCTGAAACACTTCAAAGTAAGGAGTGCGCTCTCAAAAAGGAAAAAAAAATCTGAACTCAAACCAAAATAAACCAAAGAAATCTTATTCTTGTTAAGTATCTGGCTGACTAATCAACTTTAAAATGTATTGTAAAGTCGTAAAAGCAGATGTCAGATTGCACGTTCTGTTTCACATTCAGACTCTGTGCGCGACTATTATTTTGAAATTAAAATGTCCTCACTTTGCCCGAACAGTTGATCAAAGATGGAAACTTCCAACACTGTACCGCAGGCCACAGTAAACGACTGGTGAGCCAGGATAACCAGTCATCATCCAGTTAGAGGTGTGTTATGACGACACAGGTAATCTTCCAGAAATGGGCGTTATTATACTGAAGAGCAGGGCAGGATTAAAGTCTGTTGTGAAGTTGGCCAACTTTTTAAAACTGTGAGCTGTACGGTTCATTGCGGAAAGACCTGATTACAGGGAGGTCTCCATTAGTGACTCATATGAAAAGAACAGTGCTGGTATGGGAGTGTTACAGTCAGAGTGACCTTTTAGCTGCCTTAGTACATTAATGGACTGCTTCAAATTATCAGTTCCTGATTGACTATTCATTAATACAATATTTTTAACAATCCTTTCTGCTCAGTAATCATGCATTATTTGAATCATACTGATGGAGAGGAATTGTCTATCTAGGTTATTTGTCTGTTAATCACTCTCTGTGCCACTATTCCAGGGTTTGCTTTTTTTATATAGCATTCCTATAGATGAACATAAGAACATATGAAATAGGAGCAGGAGTAGGCCAATCGGCCCCTCGAGCCTGCTCCGCCATTCAATAAGATTATGGCTGATCTGATCCTAACCTCAAATCTAAATTCATGTCCGATTTCCTGCCCGCTCCCCGTAACCCCTAATTCCCTTTACTTCTAGGAAACCGTCTATTTCTGTTTTAAATTTATTCAATGATGTAGCTTCCACAGCTTCCTGGGGCAGCAAATTCCACAGACCTACTACCCTCTGAGTGAAGAAGTTTCTCCTCATGTCAGTTTTGAAAGAGCAGCCCCTTATTCTAAGATTATGCCCCCTAGTTCTAGTTTCACCCATCCTTGGGAACATCCTCACCGCATCCACCCGATCAAGCCCCTTCACAATCTTTTTTGTTTCAATAAGATCGCCTCTCATTCTTCTGAACTCCAATGAGTAGAGTCCCAATCTACTCAACCTCTCCTCATATGTCCGCCCCCTCATCCCCGGGATTAACCGAGTGAACCTTCTTTGTACTGCCTCGAGAGCAAGTATGTCTTTTCATAGATGGGTCTTTTATTCCCCCCTAAAAAAGCTGCAATCAGCTTTTAAAAACATCCATACTGGTGTCAGCTCTGACTCTGAGTCAGAAGGTTGTGGGTTAAAGTCCCACTCCAGTGACTTGAGCACAAAATCTAGGTTGCCACTTAAGCGCACTACTGAAGGAGCACTGCACTGTCAGAGGTGCGGTTGTTGGCTGAGATGTTAAACCAAGGCTCCGTCTGCCCTCTCAGGTGGGCCTACAAAAATCCCATGGCACTACTTGAAGAGCAGGGGAGTTCTCCCCAGTGTCCTGGCCAATATTTATCCCTAAACCAACATCACTAAAACAGATGATCTCGTCATTTATATCATTGCTGTTTGTGGAACCTTGCTGTGCACAAATTGGCCACTGCATTTCCTACTTTACAACAGTGACTACACTTCAAAAAGTACTTCTTTAGCTGTAAAGCACTTTGGGATATCCGGAGGTTAGGAAGAGCGTTATATAAATGCAAGTTCTACTTTTCTTTCTTAGATCAAAAAAAAATCAGATCAAAATACATTATGACATTAAACTATTCAGTGTTTCGAATTATTTATCCAGATGAAACAAAAACCATTGACTGGCATTGATTTCTTTGTGCTGTCCATTCTGAATGAGGTTTTTTTTTTGGGAGATTCTCTTCACACTTTAACAATCCCCAGGTTTCATCAATGAATCCAGTGTGACAAACAGATGCATGACAAAGAACTAAAAGTGACAGGTATTTAGGCACAAATTACAGGTTCAGGATATGGGCATTTGGTCATGATCCTAACTGCTTACTCCTTTTGCTGGTCTGGTTGGTATAAACAGGACACATGGCTGTCAGCTCTGGTAAGCAATTCAACATTGGTAGAAACAGGACACATGGCTGTCGGCTCTGGTACGCACTTTGACATTGCTTTGAAACCTGACCACCAGAACTAATTTCTAACTTGTTAGTTATGTTGTCAAGATCACCCAATGAAAAATTTTTACATACCACAGTTGACAGCCGTGTAACTTCAATTTACGTTAATACTGCCAGACTCAGAGGAAGTACTTTTCGAATGGAGGGCGTGTGCTCTATGATGGCCCAGCACCTTGACCAGCATGACTGTGTTGCTTGATTCAACGTTTTAAACCTTGATTGTGAGAAATACATGACTACTGAACCGTAACACCTGATAATCTAATCAGAAACAGGAAATTAAAATAGGAAAATTAATGGATCGAGACTGGTTAAATCATCTTGGTTTATTAAACACAAGCCCTCAGCAGTTCTCCCCCCCCCGCTCCCCCTCTAATATTTTTGGTAAATCTCTTACTGAATTATAGGAATACTTAGAATGAAATGGCAGATCCCTTGTGATCTAAACTATGTTATATTATGAACTCAAGGTAAACAGCTAATCATCTCCCAGAGCCCAGAAAAGTAAATTGGTTTGCCGCCATACATAACACTGCTCAGAGAGGATGCACCCAGCTATCACCAAAGGGTTGGTAAGATGATCAGAGGAGCTCTGGTTATGGGCAGTGCTCAAGGGTGCCAACCAAGTATGAAGCCTTATGGGTCGGAATGGACTTGTATTTCTTGATGGCCATTAATGTAGAGTGGGCCCCAAGTCCATTTTACTTAAGTGTTAAACAGGTTCTTGCCAAGATCATTAGCCCTCAGATAACAAGGGCAGTTTACTTGGGCCTGCCTTCTATCTGGCCTTTACAGAGCAACTCACGACCTATAAATCATCTTGGCTTGCCAGGGTTGGCTGGTGATTACAAGCGTAACATCCACTTTAAGTTTCAAAATGACCAAGGAGGTCATAATGAGCAAGAAACAGTCAGAAGTCTAGCAGAAGTCACCTCATCTACACTGGAACACAGTTACGTGCCAACAACTTAGTATCACAAAGTTTTGAACCAGAATCTTATACTTTAAATTCATAGTCATGAAAACCCATCCCATCACCAGTTGTATTACTATATCCAAATTATACATTACAACAGTAGTCAGTGCAGCGATCCTATGTACTGTACATTTATCAAAGTCAATCATTGGACCCACTGTGTCAGTTCAGACAACAGGTTTCAAACATGCTATTCACCACCTCCTTTGAACCAAATGAACTGCTTGACAATTTTGACAGATTTTACGGCAGACTTTTGTTTTGTTATTACTGCTTGCTCATACATAATATAATTGTCATAGCTTGCACATTATCCATCCAACACAGACCCATCATGTAAGCACTAACAAATCTTCATTCACACAACCATCAGTCAACCTGAAAATGTAACGGCTAGATTTGAAGTTTGTTAGTTGATCCACTAAATCCTGAAATGTTTAACTCTTTCTATCTCTCCCTAAAAATTTTTTTTGAAACTTAGATTGTAATAAAGGAACAATGAAACGAATACCAGAAGATGTGCTGCTTAGGGGTAAAAATGAATACAGCTGGAACAAGTTAGTTACTTCCCAGACCGGGCAAACTAGGGAGCAAAGCAACCTGCCAGTTTGCGATTGACACCAGTAATATCATTTCCATTCCTTTGTTTCCCCTTCTGACGACTTGAAAAGCAGCAACATTGATTCATTCCTCATCCGTACCAAAAAATGTATCTTATTCCTTTTTTAAAAAAAATCATTTAGGAGAACACAAAATCAATGGCAAACACACCAGCACATGTAAACAATGTGCACATTTTATTCCAAATGCTTAGGATATATTTGAGACAAAAAATAAAGCCAGGCTCTAAAATAAGCAGCACCATGAATCTGAAAAGACCAAAGTAGTTCAGCTTTGGTATAAAAGCACAATGAAGCTTCCAAACTTCCACCCCAACACACTTTGCAACTGCAGTGACAGAGCATCAGTGACTATATCCATCTTAGATCTGCTCACTCTCACCTGCCGTTGGGCCTAATTCACTTGTTTTAGTTTTCAGATATCCAAGTACAAGTGCTCACACATGTAAATGTCAGGAAAGGTTATTTACAGTTCAACATTTCCAATACATCTGTCATACCCACTCACTGTAATCTGTTCATCCCCAGCTTCACACAATTTTGCTACGGTCAAAATCTTTGATCTTCCCTGCCTCCTGCTTCAAAATTATAGTCAGGCAAATACTTATTAATTGGAAATAAGTGAATTACATCAACTGATGAATGATTAAGCTCAGGTGCGTGAGCAATTGGGAACTCTTTGGCTCCCTTTTATAAGGGCTTGGGGAGAGGTTGTGGCTTTTGGTGTAATATGAATCCCTACAAATAAAGTTTACAAGCAACTAAAAGTATTCAGTCCTTCACGGCCTGGCCGTCCGTTTGAAACAATACTTACTATTAACTAAAATAAAAGCAGAAACTGCTGGAAACACTCAGCAGGTGCGGAGAGAGAAACAGAGTTAACATTTCAGGTCGATTAACTTCTTCCAGTTCTGGTGAAAGGTTGAGGTTTAACAGTTTCTAAGCAAGTTAGGGGTGACCTGATAGAGGTCTTTAAGATTATGAAAGGGTTTGATAGGGTAGACATGGAGAAGATGTTTCCACTTGTGGGGGAGACCAGTACTAGGGTTTTTTTTAAAAAAAACACAAGGGTGTTTAAAAAAAGACAACAGGATCTACTCATGAAAGAGAAAGGACACAACAGAAGGATCAAGGCCAAAAATCTACTATTGCAGTAAACTGTCTGGAGCAAACACACAATCAGTACACCGGGCACAACAATGGAATATAGAGAGAGGCATTAGTCTGCTAAAGAGAGGCTTACAAACAGATAAAAAGAGATGCAGTGCTGAAGTGAAAGGGGAGGGGACGAAGCAGGGGTGAACGGGTGAACTGCCCACTTTTCCTGCTGAAACCCTGCTCTGATGCTAAAGCAGAAAGCACCACAATTTTAAAGTAACATCCAACTCAAAGGAACAACTGATGAAACGTTAACTCTGTTTCTCTCTCCACAGATGCTGCCTGACCTGCTGAGTGTTTTCCAGCAGTTTCTGTTATTTCAAATTTCCAGCATCTGCTGTATTTTGCTTTTTTTAAAGAAAAAAGGACCAACTGGTCTGAGTACTCTATTCAAGTGATGGCGCCTCAATCACTTAATACTTTCTCATGATTTATTTTTGCTGATTTCCAATTGTAAAAATTCCCATCATATTTCACTTGGTAAATCATTGCTGAATTTATGCTTCAAGTGCAGCCAGTTACAGTTTAGTACGTGCTGCAGTAAATAATTGGAACGCACTGAAAAATTATAAGCATACCTCACAGGCAGTGTAAATCTCAGGCTGGAATTTGTGCTGTATTTATACAGCACTCCCACACTGTATGCTACACCTTCTCTTCAATTTTATTCTGCTTTCCTGGTATAATTTTCCGAAATGACTGTGGACAGAGCAAGAAACAGAAGAAAGTGTGCGAACAGTTTCCATACTTTGGTTTGTGTGTAGTCACCCGGTTTTTTAATTCTAAGCTCAATAGCTATAGCTGTTCATTGTCATTGTGCTTCTCTCAATCTTCGTTTCGCCTTGCTGCCAATTTTTTTTTTCTTTCTGACGTACTTTATTTGCTTTCTCTGCTACCTCAGTTGCATTACTGGTCTTCCTGCTGCAACATGAAGATGCCTCTAACTCCCTATCTCCAGACAAGTGTCTAACTCCCTCCCTCCACTTCAGTTCAAGAAGAAAATGGATTGAGAGCTGACATTGCATTACGTTCCAGAAGCAATATCAGCTGTTTTCATTTGCTGACCAAATTTCTGCAAGACATGCCTCATTTAATTGCTGACGAGGTCAGTGGGTCCCACTGCTTCTTGAACTTGAGACTTTTTCAAACAGATTTATATAGGCAGCACTGGCAAGGCCACATTTCATACCCACCCCTGGTTACCCTGAGGGCATTAAGAGTCACATGTAGGCCAGACCGAGTAGAGTTGGCAGGTTCTCTTCCCCGAAGGAAATTAGTGAACCTGTTGGGTTCCTACAATAATCCAACTGCTTTAATGGTTATTTTATCCAGTGCCAGCCCACAAATCACCAGATTTTAATGAATGGTGGGATTTGAACTCTCAACCTCTGAATTGCTAGTCCAGTACCATAACCGCAAGGCTATCATATCCAGACATACTGGATCCCTTTCAAATGAGCAGTGTTCAGAGTGCGCGAGACCCCAGTGACAAATGGGAAAAGCACAGTCTTCATTTAAAGGCAGTTATTACATATTAAAATGTAACAGAACAAATTTCTGTCCTCACACATGTATAATGGGATATGATTTCATAATTAGATGTGGGCCAAGCAAGTTGCTGTTATAAATATCCCAGCAATATTTATTAATTTGAAAAGATGTTTTTCCCCCCTCATTTGCAAGTTTTGAAATGTTATTTGTGGATTGGGCACTGGGGAGAAGGAATGGCCGGGGTTCAGCACCCAGAACAGATGAAGCAACATTCAAGGTAAAGTAGTTAACAAGCAGAACTTTATTTCTGGTCTAAACTGACTATGGGGGGAGAAAAAAAAAACTTCAAGGTTTACTGGCAAACTTGAAGGAGGGCAAGGTTATTTTAATTGACTAACTAGATCATTAATAAAATTCGATACTTGCAAATTAGCAGCATTTACGATATGACAGGCAGGAAAAAAACCAGCTGGTCCATCAAGCCTGCTCCACCCTCATGATACCAGGAGCATCTTAACTAAACACCTCCTACCTAACTCCCACTTCCCATGCAGGTATGTAATCACCCGGGAGATGCAAAAAAAACAAAAAGGGCTAATAAAGGGGGAAAATTTCTGTAAAATTCCTCTCCGACCCATTCAGGCGATCAAAACCAGTCCAGAGATCACATGGCCATGCGTACGTTAACTGTTAAATCATTTACCTTCGTTATGAGGAGATCTCAGCCCAATTTGCAGACAAAATTGCTTCAAGAGAAAGAGGGTGTTTATGTGACACTTTTTTATGCTTACATGCAGCTGTCTCAGTGGGTGAATTAATCCTCTCAAGTGAGTTTAAATATAAAAGCAAAATACAACACGGCTTATAGCACTAGAATGCAACTAGATTAAGGTCTCAGAACTACAACAGCAGAACCAATTTGGACTCTGAATGCCTAGGGCTATTTGACTCAGGTAATAACAGTTTTGTAGCAAAGGAATTGACTGCTACTCGGGAGTTGGATAAAAGGTGCATTCAGAATAGAGCCTGCCAGCAAATAGAAAAAGAATGGTTATGGGTGAAAGATATTTCAGATAAATGGTAGGCACAGAGGATGCGTTTTCTAAATTTAACAAAAACTTCAATCTTCGAAGAAATATTTACAGTCTATAGGTAGTACAGATTAGGATTTTGTCACAAGACATTTTTGTGCCCTCCATTGTACATGGAACTAGAGGTGGACTGTGCAGCCTACAGGTTGAGCGTGGTCGTGAATTAGAAGAATTTTCAAGTTGGTAAAGGTTATTAGAGTCAAAGATTTTAAATTTAACAATAAACTTGTCTTGTGCATTAAGGTGCTGCACTTGACCCAGTCATATTCTGTAACAGCATCTGCTACACATCACTGGTACCAAGTATTTTGTATAATAGCAACATTGTCATCACATTGACTCCACTGAAAAAGGGATATATGTGAAAGGAGCTTACACATTACCTATATCCAACCGATGCAGAGCAACAATCAACAAAGCCAAGAGAATGTCGAACCATATCGAACTAACAGTAGACTACAAGTCAGAAGAAGTCATGGTCAAGCTGCACAGTGCTCTGATCAGATTGCACCTTTAGTACTGTGACCAGAACTGGACACGGAGACACAAGGGAGACACTGGAGGCGGTGTAGTGAAGAGCCACAAGACTGATCCCTAGTGTGAGGTCTGAAGCATAAGGAAAGACTGAAAATAAAAAATGGACTTTTCACCCTTGAAAGGAGACATCGTGAGGTTATCGTAAAGAAGTACATAAAATAGTAATGGTAATTCCAGAATGTTACCTTAAATTAAACTGTGAGTAAGACAAGGAGCCGCAGGTTTGAACTAGTAAAAGTCAAATTTAGCACTGATATCAGGACCTTCCACTTCCTTGTATAGATCACTCCCTTTTCGTGTGAATAGACTCCCAGATATAGCAGTGAAGGCAAAAACTATGAGATCAATTTAAGAACCAGTTAGATGCTGCAACGGAAGCATTTTAGGGACATTTTGGTTGGATGAACTAAGATGGGCCGAATAGCTTTCTTCATTCATAATTCTCTTGAAAAGAAAACACACAGGGAGAAAGAGGGAACAAACAATGCATCATGGGATTTGTGGTTCTTGCAGTTCCACATAGGGAAAACTATTGAAGTAAACTGGAAGTTTAAAGATATTATGGAGGATGTCAGTGATATGATGGGGGAGGGTGTATACAATTTTACTGCATATCTCCAGTTTAGAACCATTAAATGTTTAAGGAAGCCTCAATAGCAAAATATAACATTAATGTACAATATCAATGCACGTTTCAGAGAACTTAAATGATCTTTTCTGGAGCATTGTGAGGCGCTTACAAAACAAATACCCTATGTACGTTGTTCATTCTTATCTCCACTGATGTCACTACAGTTAATGAGAGAGTGATGCTGCCAACAATAAGGATCTGAATAATATGGAAATGTAAGTATTGCCAGATCCAGACATAACGTGCAAAAACACCAGTGGTGGAGAGCTTTGGGAACCATAGGTCCAAGTCACCAGTTCCTCCCAGTACGCTACACTTATCACGTCATGTCTCAAATTACCCATATACTGTATCTTAAAATATTATTTTCTGAAAGAAATCTATCTAATTTGCATTTGAATGAATCAATACTAACTGCTTCCACCTTCTCCCCAGGGAGCCTGTTCCATAGATTGACCACTCGCTCACTGAAATAATGTTTCCGCAGATTAGATTTGAAATTACCCCCCCACTTCAAACGCAGGCCATGTCCTCTGGTTCCACTGTTCACAAGGTGAAATAGCTTGTCATGGTCTACATTATATAGTCCCTTTAGACTCCTCTCAACCTTCTCTTTTCCAGTGAGAACGTGCCCTATCTGCATAATCAGTCCTCATAATTCAATCCCTCCACCCCCCTCAGTTATTTTGGTTGCTTTCTTACATAGAATTTTACAGCACAGAAACAGGCCATTCAGCCCAACAGGGGTCTGTGTTGTATTTATGCTCCACACGAGCCCTCCTCCCATCATCTCACCCTCCCCAGCCTACTCCCACCTTAGTTCATCTCACCCTATCAACATTTCCTTCTATTCCTTTCCCCTTCATGAAATTATCTAGCTTCCTCTTAAATGCATCTGTGCTATTCGCCTCAACTACTCCTTGTGGTAGCGAGCTCCACATTCTCTGAGTAAAGAAGTTTTTCCTGAATTCCCTATTGGATTTATTAGTGACTATCTTATATTTATGGCCCCTACTTTTGGACATCCCCACAAATGGAAACATCTTCTCTATGTCTACCCGATAGAACCCCATCATAATATTAAAGACCTCTATCAGATCACCGCTCAGTCTTCCCTTTTCTAGAGAAAAGAACCCAGCCTGTTCAGTCTTTCCTGATAATTGTACCCGCTCAGTTCTGGTATCATCCTTGTAAATCTTTTTTGCACCTTCTCCAGTGCTTCTATATCGTTTTGTAATATGGAGACCAGAACTATGCACAGTACTCTAGTGTGGTCCAACCAAGGTTCTATATAACCAAGGGTCTTCTGTATCTTTCAATCGCTGCAATATCCTTTTTGTACTGTGGCGACTAAAACTATACACAATATTCTAAGTGCGGTCGCACCAATGGTTTATTAAGTGGCAGGATTACCTCACCATTTCGCTCAATACTGACCTTTGAATACATATGATTTGCTTTACTCACTGCCACTGAGCACTGTTGTTATAGCTTCAATTTACTGTCCATTTCATTTTCCATACCCATTATTTTCTTTCCATTTAAGTAGATCGTGCCTTTCTAGATTTTTTTTTGAGGGGGGGGATATCATTTTGTCACCATAGGTGAACTGTAGCAACTGTCACACAGCAACAGGTCAGTTCTGTGGCTTGAGGCAAATAAAAGGACTAATCAAAAATTGGTCCCTTTAGGGGTTTTCACAAGTTAGATCCATTGCAGCATTAAACAGCAAATTAAGAAAACCAGGTTGTGCAGAGGAATTCAAACTTTTTCCAATGCTTGACCTTTAATCTTGAGCAAAACATCATATACGGCAAGATCTCCCTGTTCCACAATCTGCCCATATGATGTCAAGATGGACTTCAACCATAGCTTTCCTGTAGGACCAAGATCAATTACCCAGTCAGGCAACTTGACAGGAAGTTAAACATTATTGTATTGATATTTGGGGAGAGGTTCACGTGATCAATTCCTACACTTCACCCTGAACCGATAACTTTTAGCCCTGGCTCTCTACAACTCGACCTTGCTACATTGCATCAAGAGATTGATTATGTTTTTACTGCACATTTTACCTTCTCTTGACAAGAGTCATTGTGCTTAAATGGACCATGAAGCATTTCCTCACGAATTGTTTGTCCATAAACTCCAGCTGCACTGTATAAACACACATTACCACTTACATTTAAAGAAAAATCAACAATGACCTACAGCCCAGTAGCAGAAGGAATCACTGGCTCAAAATCATATAGGGACAAATTCATCCCAAAGCTCAAGCTTGTTTGGCATTACACACCAGTTGTCAGCCACATCACTAAAGGGTATCACTTGTCAGCAAGGTTAGAATGACATCCAGGTCCAATGGAGCTCCAACAAGGTAATTACACACAGTCCCATCACTATCATAACCATCCACAGTTAGTATGACAACAAAGTACCTTGCCTGTCCAAATGTGCTCTACTCAAAATGGCATTTCCCAAACCATGCTAAATCTGTGCAAGTCAAACGGATGGCATTGTTGTTGGATGGCAAACGTAGTTTCAAAAACAGATGTCAGATGCTTCAATTGCTGCAAACATTCCTTCATGAAATTAAGAGTACAACTGTGGACATGGTAGCAGATTTACGTGGTGTGCAGAAGGAGAGAGCTTGATAAACTGATTGGCCTTTTCTTGTCCTGTGCTTTCTATGCCAAAACTTGCATCCTCCATTCTATAGCTGAGTCAAACAACTTTTCATAATAAAAAATAACGAGAGAGTGCGCAACAGAATCCACATTGAAAATGTACAGATGTAAAAGAAAAAGACTTGCATTTATATAGTGCCTTTCACGACCTCAGGACATACCAAGGCACTTTGCAGCCAATGAAGTACTTTTGAAGTGTAGTCACTTCAAGACTCAAGAATTAAACTTAGAAAACATCACATGGGATCTAACAACATGCTTATTGTTAAGAGCAGGGTGCAGTTATCCAAAATGGGAGAGTTTGGTGGCAAATACCCTTATAGTTTTTTTTTAAACAGGGTAATTTCCAAATCCCATTTGCTGCTGTTTGCTTGCTAAACATTCTATCTCAGGGGGAAGACTGGCTGTTGACTTGCCTGCTGCTAACATCTATCATCAATTGACCATGGAGGGTCACTGGTAGTGCTACAGCACAGACCACCCGCCAAACTGAAGCAGACTGTGGAGGGCCCAGCTCACAAGTATGAAGGCAAAAATGAACAAGCTGGGAAACTTATATCACAAAACAGACACGCTGGAGTAGAAATGGGTCTTGGGCGGTATCGCATCGGCCCACCCGATACACACCCCGTGCGACACACGGTTGCATGGAAGTAGAAGTGAAAAGTGAATGGGCAGCCAAGAGATACCGCCCATTTTGCACTACTGCCCAAAACGCACTTCTGCCCTACTGGGATCTGTGCAGGACAATGTATTTACATTAGTTGTGGGCAGATACTGAAAACAGCAATGTAATAAAAAGATTTAGCAAACCAATATACCAGCTGCAATTCTCCTGTAAATATGACCACTGATCTTCCTGCATTTTGAAAAATGTAGAGGGTAAAATCATTGAATGTGACAGCTCAAATAGACCATTCAGCCCAACAAGCCTGTGTTGTCATCTTTCTCCACATGATCTACCAACTCTGATCTCCAGTTTCAAAGATGATCTGTTTATCTGACCTAGATAAAACCTGAATCTTTCAATTGGTAGATGAATTGCTACCCTAAAGGTAGCAATTTTATTTCCCAGACTATTCCCTATAGCTCAGATATCTAGCCAAACCAACTAGTGCATCAAATGCTTTCAGATGATCTAGAGGGTTGATAGATGTTAGATCCAAGTATACATTACCTCTAGTGAAGAATGAACTAACTGAGTTAAACTATCAGAGACTGTAAAGGACAGCAAGGCTTAGCGACATCAATTTTTGCTTCCTTTGTAATTCAGGCACACAAAGTTGTTGATCAGAACAGAAGACTTTCCAGCAGATTACTGAATTCTGCAAATGGTATCTGACAGATCAAAGCAAGTGGGCAAGCAATTATCAAAAGTCCCTTTCTTTCCTCTTCAGTACTTCAGTCCAAAGGATGTTGAACATAATCGACTGCAAACTTGCTACAGTTGCCAACACATGCTTTGAACATAGCGCAATCTCAGAACAATCTGCTCAAAACTTTGTTTTGGATACAGTCTCATTTATTACCTGGTCCATCGATAATGATTCACAGATACCACGTTATCAGAAGCTGTAACACCAAAGAGAGATATGACAGAATTGTCCAAAAATATGTGAGGTATATGCAGAACATTTTTGAAAATTATTATTTCTTAAACCAAAAGTAAAAAGGACCAAGGCCCAGAGTACAAGACAATAATGTTGAAAAAAAGTGAGAATCAAAAAGGTAAAAATCAAATTGTTGTGATTAAGTAATGGTGAAAAGCAGATTGAAGGGAGATAAAGATTAGATTTTCACTCAGGATTGTCATTCCGTCTGCTTGCCTTGCAGTTTTCTACTTCAGTCCATTCTGAGCTTTAATTCTAACTCGTCCCTTCTCGTCATCAACTACAATCTTTCTTTATTGTCTTGTCTGTCCTTTTATCTTTGTCCTTTCTGGATCACCTTGATCATTGTGGTTGCTTCTGTCTGGCTTTTTCGCTGTAGGGGTGACTCAAGCTGCGACTAACTGAAGAGGGAGGGGGGTGGGGAGTGGCGGGGAAGGTACCAACCAAAAGCCAGAAAAGTGACAGCATCACAAGGCCAGGCTGAGGTTGCATCAGACTCCAAAAGAGCCCCGTTGCTGACATTTTTTTAGCCCCCTACATTTCACAACCTCTAACTAGCTTTGGAATACAAGGATAAAAAACAAAATCAGTGGGGCAATCTTCCCCAGGTAACTGGAATCGGAAACAAAAATACACGTGTGATTTGACTCAATGCCGTAGAAATTCAGCCGCCCAGCACACTTTTTGCTTCGGGCGTTAAACGGCCTCCTAAGGCTACAATATGGCGGGCAGGGAGCGCACACTCATTAGGAGCCAGAAGTGCGTCGCCCGCCATCTTAATAAAGCCAAATTCGGCGTGCTGTGCCCATGCCTGATACATGCATTAGGCCTTTTGCATATGCAAATAAAGGGCTTAATGCCTGTTTGAGGCCCCCACTGGAAAATTGCATTGCCCGGAGACAGCCAGCACCAGGAAAGCAGGTCTACATGCAGTTCTTAAAGGGATCGCTGCAGCCCACCAAAGAGGTAAGATTTCAAAATATACTAATCTGAATGTCAAGCCGGGAGGAGCAGCCCGACCCCAGGGTCAAAAAAAGCAGGCCGCTCTCCTCCCCCGAACATTGCCACTCCCTCCTGACCCGGTCACCCCCATTCCTCTCTTACTTGAGGGCCACTGCGACGGCAGCAGCGGCCCAATCTCCAATGATGTTTTGTGGGGAACTGCCCCCAGGCCCAATATCAGGGCCACATCAGAAACAGGGATTATTCCTGTGCCACCCACGCATCCAAATATGGGCGTGCCTGAATTTCTCGGTCAAAATGTTTATAGGTTCAACCAATTCAAACTGTACTATATTATAAATTATATCTTTGGGAACTTTTTTTTTTTAAAAAAGCTACTGTCCTGCTCCCTTTCAAATCTGCCGTCATCTGCCCAATCCCTCAAAAAACCCACCCTTGACCCCTCTGTCCTTGCAAACTACCGCCCCATCTCCAATCTTCCTTTCCTCTCCAAAGTCCTTGAACGTGTTGTTGCCTCCCAAATCTGAGCCCAACTTTCCCGCAAGTCCATGTTTGAACCTCTCCAATCAGGTTTCTGCCCCTGCCACAGCACTGAAACGGCCCTAATCAAAGTCACCAATAACATCCTCTCGACTGTGACCGTGGTAAACTAACCCTCCTTATCCTCTCTCCAGCCTTGGATACGGTTGACCACACCATCCTCCTCCAACGCCTCTCCTTTGTTGTCCAGCTGAATGGGACTGTGCTCGCCTGGTTCCACTTTTACCGACCCAGTCGTTGCCAGCGAATCTCCTGCAGTGGCTTCACTTCCCGCTCCCGCACTGTTACCTCTGAAATCCCCCAAAGATCTATCCTTGGCCCCCTCCTATTTCTCAGCTACATGCTGCCCCTCAGCAACATCATCCAAAGACATGGGGCCCGATTTTAGCAGGCCTGCGGGTTCTCGGCGGATGGGCTAGCGGGCGCGTGGGTAACGCGCCCGGTGAAATTAGTGGGTTTCCCGCGCGATCGTAGCAGGCACACCACTAATTGGAGCCACTTACCTGCTCCTCCGGGTTCCCCGCTGCTGATCTGCACGTCGGGCGGGCTGCGCATACGCAGTAAGATCTGTCAGCTGGAGGCGCTCTATTTAAAGGGGCAGTCCTCCACTGACAGATGCTGCAACCAATAGCAAAGATGACTGCATGGAGCAGCCCAGGGGGAAGGCTGCTCCCAGTTTAATGATCCCTCACCCCAGGTATCAATACATGGGGTGAGGAGGAGGGGGAGGACAGAGATCTTCCACCCGGCGGACGGGAGGAAGCGGCCCGCCTCCGCCACCAGGAAGGCCTGGCTCGAGGTGGCAGAGGGGGTCACCAGCACCACCAACATATCGTCCACCTGCACGCAGTGCAGGAGGCGGTCCAATGACCTCAGTAGGTCAGCCACAGTGAGTACGCGTAGTCTTTCCCCTACACTCCGTCTGCCACATCACTGCCCCCACCCCACATCTCCTTCGGCACTGCCAACACTACTCTGTCACATCACCCCTCATACCCACTCAAACCCCATCCTCATCTTACCTGCACCTACTCACCTCGCCAGTACTCATCCCGCCACTACCACTCAACCCAATCCTCATACAATCTCATGGCTCTATCCCATACTCACCCTCTCGTGCATCTCTCCCACGGCCAGCCTCACTCAACCTGCCACCACCTGTGCTGCAGCCACAGGGCATGCATCACATATGTGCAGTAGGCAGCGTAAGGCAAACGTGTCGTGAGCATGAAGGGGATGCACAAGGGTGTTTGAGGGTTTGTCATGGTTGTTACTTATATTGAATTTCAGAACAACTCACATCACACATTATATTGGCACCACTACTGCCATGTCTTCGCGAATCCTGTCCGGTTTGTGCAATAATGCCCGCTCCTGGGTATCACTGTGAGGGCCCACCACTGATGCCACCCATTGTGTCACTGCAGAGTGGGTGTAGGTGTATTCGCAGGGCTCTTCTGCGCAGACGACTGAGAGACATCGGCGATGTCCCCGGTTGCACCCTGGAAGGCTGCGGAGGAGAAGTTCGGGAGGGCAGTGGTGACTTTGACAGCGACAGGTAAGAAGATGGTGCTCGGGCCAGCCAGGAGCAGCTCGGCATGAAAGAGGCTGCAGATGTCCACGGCTACATGTCGAGTGACTCTGAGCCTCCGTGTGCTGCTCAGAGAGGTCCAGGAGGCTGAGCCTCGGTCTGTGGAACCTGTGGCGAGGGTAGTGCCTTCTGCGACGCATCTCTCTCTGCGGTAACCCTCCCTCCTGCTGTACAGGTGGATGTGTCACAGCACTCTGTTGTGGAGCTCCACGTGTCAGAGGTGGACGGCGTGGATGGCGAGGCTGGTGATGCTGTTCGCCCTCCGAGGAGGTCATGAGTGCAGCTACGGCAGCCCCCATCCGCAAGATGTACATCTGAGGGGGTCCGCAAGGTAGGTACATGTCTCTGGACCCCGGGGTAAGTGTGCAGGTTGGTGACTTTGACCGTCAGGAGGAGGGTGGTGGAGGCCAAACTTTGTCCCAAGTGACAGAGTGGCCTCCTGCAATGGGTGAGGGTCTCCCCCCCCCACCTGTCAAATGGACCTTTGCAGCTGCCACAGGCTGACAGCTGCAACACGTCCATTCGAGCTGGGAGTGTTTCCCCCAGTGTGGGAAACAGTCCCATGTTGTTCCAAAATCCCACATAGTCCCTTAATCGGGTCAGTTAATGACCTGAAATACCGAACTAAATATTGTCAAGTGGCATCCCGCTGGCTTTAATTGCCTGCGGGATTCCCACCAGCGGGGGCTGCGCGCACACGCCGGCGCGTCAGCGGGGAACCCGGAAGTGGGCGGGATCGAGGCGGGATCCGGTCCCGCTCCTGGATTTCCCGATTTTCGTCGCCCCCCCCGCCGAGAACGCACCCGATAGCGGGTGGTAAAATCGAGCCCATGATGTCAGGTTCCACATGTATGCTGACGACACCCAGATCTACCTCATCACCACCTCTCTCGACCCCGGCACTGCTTCGCTGTTGTAATATACAGAACATAGTACACGTGAGACACTGTACTCAGGACACTGTACTCCCAGATACAGACAGATATCTGATGGTATCACAGACTCGCTGGAATTACCTCACAGGCCTGCTAGGATCCATGCAGTTCTATAGAGGTGACTGAGTCTAAAAGAGCGAGTCAATTTCCTCTTATACAGTATTCCAGGGTGTAAAAGAACCTGCTAAACTTACTGCAGGTTGACAGGACTATATCATTCAGAGGGTTAAAATAAAATCCCACATTCCCCAGGATGAACTTGCCACCTTCAATGCTGTATTCCCATTTGGGAACGCAAAGAACTAGCCTCTTCTTTTTGCGATAGTTGCAGGCAAACCTTCATTTTCTTTTTCGCCATTACCTTTACTAGATTTCCGCTAACCCAAAAAAGATAGCCATTTCTAATCAGTGAATTTAGAAAAAGAAATGAAGATTTATCAGCTTTTCATCCCGCGCGGGTGATCGGTCTAGTGCGTGCGATCATAATGATCTCACTCATATTTTTAATTGGAATATGCTTTTTATCCACAACTCTTCCTCTGCTGTGAATGACAAAGTCTCCAGTTCTGAACAGCAGTTTTGATTAAATCAGCCAAGCAACAAAAAAAAACCACATCTGTTCTTTGGTGCTGACATGCAAACAAATGGATGAATGGTATTGTACAGCGAGACACAGGGCACGCGGAGGAAGCCAAGCAAAGCCACCTACCTATTTTTTTTTAAAACCATCACTACTGGTAACAGTGCTCTTTTTCAAAATAGCAATAGCCGGCCAGAACAAAGAGTAAATTAGGTGAACAAATACAGTAAAACCCAACAGGTGAAGTGACAGTTATTAAAATGACCTTCATCACTTTCCTGAAGCCAGGGGTTGGCAGATTAAATATACATTTATCTTCCATTTTCCTTCATAATACTTAAATCTCTACTTATTAACTGTCTCCTGGAGGACACAATTAGCCGCTGAAGATCATTCATCAAAACCACCGGCTGATGAGATGCCAACAATATGATAAAGTGAAGCAATTTTACTACCCTTACAAAACAAAATAAACCACACACATTTCATTAACAACTGCTGTAGAAGGGTAGACACTCTACAAGCAAAGCCTCCCTCCAGTGACCCACTCTAATGCAGCCCACTTTTGCTTCAGGCAGGATTTAAAAAGACAAAAAAAAATCTCATCTTATTAAAGACACCTATTCCTGCTGGGACACAGTTCCAGAGGTGCTGGAACTTACATTTACTGGAGTACAGCTTCATGGGTGCAGGTAATTCAACAGTGCAACCATAAGCCAAACCTGATCTTGTCCTTCCCCCAATCTTTACATGGGTATGTTCCAGCAGTAATCACTGGCAGGACTGGCTGATTTTCTCTTCTTAGCCCAATGGCGCGGACGCCAAATGTAGTGCCCCTCCTCCAAGCTGGGATCGGTTGCCTCAGCACAGACTGCCGATCGAACAGAGATTTTCCAGATCCGTTTGGTGCAGTGTTAATTTTAACCTAACCCACCCATCGGGAAACCGATAGGATCGGGTACAACAGTGGTTTTACACTCTGCCCAATTTTACTCTCCACTGGGGTGTAAAACCGGCCTTCCACCCAATCCCATGGGTTTCCCGCCTGGCAATTTAGGCTAAAATTACCCCCCCCACTAAGACAACAGGTGAAATGCCAATGGGATTCTGTTGAAGTTTTCAGTTCAGTATCTCTGAAAATTATTTCTAATTAGTTCACTACAGGAAGTGCTTTTGGAATCTTGATCAAATTTAACATTGCCATGCAAGGCAGCGGGTCAGTGATATATATTACATGGGATGAATGATTAGATGTGGGGGGGTTGCTGGTTGGAAAGAAACTTTACAAACACTTGAGTAAGTAGATTATACACGAGCCTCCGTTCTAACCTAACCGGTGGGAATAGGGCAGGCTCAG
Source organism: Heptranchias perlo (assembly GCF_035084215.1). Lineage (NCBI taxonomy): Eukaryota > Metazoa > Chordata > Chondrichthyes > Hexanchiformes > Hexanchidae > Heptranchias > Heptranchias perlo. The sequence goes on from NC_090333.1 coordinate 66,183,997, forward strand.
ATCAGTCACAATTTTACACCCTGTGCAATTTTACTTTCCATTGAAATCAATGGAGCGTAAAATCAGGCTGGATGTAACTGGGCGTTCGACCTGAACCTGCCTCGTTCCCAACAGGAGGGGTGGGGAAGGTTAAAACCGGGGCCATGGTCTCCAGGAGGAATGGGTTTAAAAATGGGACAAAATCGCTTTTTCTCATTCTATGCTTCCTTGCGCTCTTTTGTTGCCCACTAATTAACACACTCATACCACAGTATTAACTTTTGAGAGCAGCTTTTAGTTTTTTTTTGTTACTGTTGCAAGATGCAATAACAATCATGTGATCAAGTGCATCATTATACTATTCTGATATCAGGACACAAGGCTGCTACAAGACCATTTACCCAACAGCCCTGGCCTATCTCTCTCCACCCTTCTCCCCCCCCCCCCCCTCCACTGCACCATATGTCTTCATTCATTTAGTCAGGATGGTGGGACAATCGCCATGACTGCAGTCAATGCACTCCAACTGGCCAAAATAAGGTGCACAGCCATGCAAGGCAGGGGAGGCTCAAGACAGTTTTTTTCTCTTCTGGGAGATACAATTAAAAACTGAGGAAACTCACCAATGACAGCAGCCAACTTTGAAAGACTTGGTTGGTGATTTTCCAACATTCTACTGCTAAGAGGTGCTTAAGTCCCCCAGTATTCATGGAATCTTAAAAGCTTGATGGAATATGCTGTGCATCATCACTCTTTTTGAAAGTGTCAGAAAACCCTCAATAGTAACAGACTTACAGCAATAGGCCTGGAAGTGTCAACCAGGCCGAGGTGATCCTATGAACCCCTGTAATGTTTGTCTCATCATAAATTCTAAAAGAATCCCTTGGTTTCAAACCCTGTTTGCATTAGGAAACCATGTTTAACAGAAGAAGAATACTTAGTAGTATTTAAAATGACTTCAATCCAAATCAATACCTAAACCAGAAAGTTTTAATGACCTCTTCAAATGTGCACTAGAACATCAACCAGAACAGAGAGAGAACAGAAGTTGGAATGAAGCCAGCTCCAAAGCATTGGAATTGCAATCAGGTTTGTGTACCCTGTGAGCAGTTTAAACCAATCAGAAGTGGGAGTTTCTACTCTAAATCAAACATGTGACATGTTTACACAGTGCAGTTTGATTTAACATAGCTTTAAATCTGGAACCAATCCAAATTTAAGGGTATTGTTTATACAGGAATTCAGAGGCAGCAAAATGGCATAGCAGATTGCTAGATACTGTGAATGGCTGGCAGTGATTTGCTTGGAATAACTTTCTAGCCTTAAAAGGGTCAAACATTTTCTCCATCTACTTGATTGCCCCTTTATGGCCCGTGAGAACACAATAGAGATCTTATAAAAAGGTGGCTAGAGAGTCAACCTGCTGAAATTATAGTGCCATCAATCTTACTACATGCCAGCACAGGTCATTGTCCTGAATTTGTGAAGCAAAGTTAAAACATTTGATAAAACATCAGAGAAATGTGCAATCAGAATATTAGCAGAACACTGAGGCCGGGGAGTGTTAAAACACACACACACACACACACCTTTTGCCGTAAACTATGATATGCTGACGTAGGGTACACCTTACAATTTGTAGTTTAAAATATTTCCATTGATTTTTAAAATCTTTACAACTTTAGCAGTGTAATCTGCTGCAGCATCAGCAACTACATTCACCTGTGATGATGCATTGCCTTGCTGAATGACGAGTTATGAGTTTGGCATCTCTACAGCATGGATAGTCCAGGGAGTCGTCATGGTTATTGGATTTCTGTATTTGTTGAGTTGTTACACAATTTCAGTTGCTGTACACCAATAAACCAATAATAAAGAAAGAACTTGCATTTATTTAGCACTTTTCACAACCTCAGGCTGTCCCAAAACGCTTTACAGCCAATGAAGTAGTTTTGAAGTGTAGTCACTGTTGTAATGTAGGAAACGTGGTAACCAATTTGTGCACAGCAAGCTGCCGCAAACAGCAATGTGATAATGACCAGATAATCTGTTTTTAGTGATGTTGGTTGAGGAATAAATAATGGCCGGCACACCAGGGAGAACTCCCTGCTCTTCTTCGAATAGTGTCATGGGATCTTTTCCATCCACTCGAGAGGGTAGATGGGGCCTCGGTTTAAAGTATCATCCGAAAGATAATTAGTATATAGCAATGTTAAGGTACTAGTAAAAACCCTGTCTTCAATGGTAGAGACTTTCCTTAGAATAGCTGGCACGAGAACTTGAGGTTAGGGCGCAGGTTCCCCGTAAGTGTGACCATATTTATAGGGGTCCTCCCATTACAATTTGAGCTCCAACACCACCCCCACCCCCCTGAATCTTTATTTGTGCAAACAACTTGATGACCCGTTTCTTAAAAACTGGCACAGGGTCTAACAATTAACCTTGATCTCAATGAATTACTTACTGGAGATTAGGCATAATGTCCACAACTCTTAATTTTCCATCATCAGTCTGTTAGACCACTTTTATGTAGGCTAAACTACTGTATAAACATATTAAAGAGTTCCATACTTCAGTTAGAGAACAGAAATATGTCCACCAATGTCAATGTGCCTTTTCGTGTTAGGAAGCTACCATTTTAGAGTTTCTCAAGGTGATGCAGATCCTTTTGGTGAATCAGCCCAGTCAGTTTCTCTGGCACACATCCCGTAGTCTTGAAATGCATCTTTTGGAATGTTACAGGTTGAATACACATGAGCTACAAACCTATAGAATCTGTCGTGTAGTCACCAGAATTAAAGAGTAACAGAGCTGGCACATTTACCCTGTAAAACTTAATTAACCCATTTCTTTTGAAGCAGTGAAGTAAAGAAATAGAATGAACTTGCACTGTTATAGTAAACAAAATGTTAGTTCTTGAACCTTGGTAAACAATGGCACCATCACCTGCCACAGTTATATTTTCTTTTAAGCACATTTCCAGACTATTTTCACATATGAATCACAACTAGAAATTACATATCTGTCAGTCAACGCTGCATACATTAATACTTTAAATATGCTGTCCCAACAAAGGGAATCCTTACTCAAGTTCATGCTCAGTGTCTCTGGTCTACCATGTCGTTGTTAAATGAAAAAAGCAGCTACCATTTTAAATCCTAGCTGCTCAAAGCTGTCACACTAAAGACAGAAATTCCTACTCTTGTCAAACAAACAACTACTTGACAGCAAGTATTGATAGCCAAACAAAGTCATCCTGTTAGCTCTAGAAATACCTAAACTAAGCCATTAAAGATGCATATTCACCATTAAATAAAATGGTGAAAGGAAAGAAGAAATAAAGAACTTGCATTTATATAGTGCCTTTCATGACCTCAAAACGTCCCAAAGCACTTTACAGCCAATGAAGTACTTTTGAAGTGTAATCACCATTGTAATGGAGGAAAAGGAAAAAAAAAAGTGTTTCAGAAAAGCATCTGGCCCACCACCAGGAAATAGCTGTCTTCAGCAGAGTCGCCACATTCTTGACAGCAGTTTATTGGAACATCCCATCTCCCGAAGAAGTAGAAACAGTAGAAGCCGAAACAGCGGCAGCCTGTCAACCGCAGATAGGCTGTTTGGCTCGAAGAGAGCGCTTGCCTCTCTTGCAGTGACCTCGATAGTGATCAGGGCAGTCATCAAGATTGATGATCCTTGTTTGAAAGACAATCACCTTCAAACATGACGGTCTACCCTCAATCCACTGTAGTAATAACAATAAGACTGAACTCAAGTTACGGCTTTTGAAAGGAGGAGATAAAATCTGGCAATCTTGAACTTGGATTTTTTTTTGTTTGTTTTTTATTTTTTGCGTTTGGAGCTTTGATGCCTACGAGCTGACAAATGACTGTCCTCTGTATTTATTCCAGCTATACCTTTTAATCATTAAGCCCTAATTGTTCTCAAATAGCATATTTATGTATGGTTAGGTGATAAATGCGGTTTTACCTTTGTAGGACTTCCTCTAAATCACGTTGATGTGGTTGATGGTTGGCTTGGTCTAAACCGATGTTAATGTCAACTCTGAAGGAATGAATGAGGCAGACACAATAGCAGCAGCCGAGCTGCAGAAAGACTTGCAGTCCCCAGCGTAAGAGCCGTCACTCAGCCTGGGCTAAAACAATAAGAGTTGGCTGGTGCCAGATGGACGTACACTTGGACCTGCTGGCAAGAGACTTTGGTGGGCATAGAAGTGGGTGAGTAGAGCTGGCATGAAAGTCCTGGTAGTGCTATCGTGTACATTCCCACTTCAACAATAACAACTTGCATTTATATAGTGCCTTTAACGTAGTAAAACGTCTCAAGGCGCTTCACAGGAGGGCTATCAAACAAAATTTGACACCGAGCCACGTAAGGAGATATTAGGACAGGTGACCAAAAGCTTGGTCAAAGAGGTAGGTTTTAAGGAGCGTCTTAAAGGAGGAGAGGTAGAGAGGCGGAGAGGTTTAGGGAGAGAATTCCAGAGCTTAGGGCCTATGGAGCTGAAGGCATGGCCGCCAATGGAGGAGCAATTAAAATAGAGGATGCGCAAGAGGCAAGAATTGGAGGAGCGCAGAGATCTCGGAGGGTTGTAGGGCTGGGGAGGGGCGAGGCCATGGAAGGATTTGAAAAGAAGAATGAAAATTTTTAATCGAGGCATTGCCGGACCAGGAGCCAATGTAGGTCAGCGAGCACAGGGGTGATGAGAGAACGGGACTTGGTGCAAGTTAGGATAAGGGCAGCAGAGTTTTGGATGGGCTCAGGTTTATGGAGGGTGGAAGATGGGAACCCGGCCAGGCGAGCAATGGAATATTCGAGTTTAGAAGTAACAAAGACATGGATGAGGGTATCAGCAGCAGATGAGCTGAGGCAGGGGCGGAGACGGGCGATGTTACGGAGGTGGAAGTGGGCAGTCTTGGTGATGGATATGGGGTCGGACGCTCATCTCAAGGTCAAATAGGACGACAAGGTTGCGAATGGTCTGGTTCAGCCTCAGACGGTGGCCAGGGAGAGGGATGGAATCAGTGGATAGGGAATGGAGTTTGTGGTGGGGACCGAAGGCAATTGCTTCGGTCTTCCCAATATTTAGTTGGAGGAAATTTTTGCTCATCAGGACAAACAGTACGACAAATGAGAGACAGTGGAGGGGTTGAGAGAGGTGGTGGTCAGTTAGAGCTGGGTATCATCAGTTGACATGTGGAATCTGACGCATGTTTTCGGATGATGTCACCGAGGGGCAGCACATAGATGAGAAATAGGAGGGGGCAAAGGATAAATCCTTGGGAGACTCCAGAGGTAAAAGTGCGGGAGCGGGAAGAGAAGCCATTGCAGGTAATTCTCTGGCTATGACCGGATTGATAAGATTGGAATCAAGCGAGCGCAGTCTCACCCAGCTGGATGACAGAGGAGAGGTGCTGTTGGAGGATGGTGTGATCAACCATGTCAAAGGCTACAGACAGGTCGCGAAAGATGAGGAAGGATAGTTTACCATGGTCACAGTCACATAGGATGTCATTTGTGACTTTGATAAGGGTCGTTTCAGTACTGTGGCAGGAGCGGAAACCTGATTTGAGGTATGGTTGGGTAGGTATAACAGTAAAAACCAATACGCCACCCGAGAAACACTCTGAACAAATCCTTTTCATGTGTTGGGAAAGTACAGCTGTACAGAGAAATGGATTAACTGGGCCAATGGAAAGATCCTGCTCCAATATCCACATTGCATTGATCCACATCCAGGTATTTCTGGGCACTAGCACAACACAGAGTTTGAACAGTCCTGCAACTCTCAACAAAGCACTTGATTTGAATCGGTTGCCGGTGACACCAATCAGCAGTTAAAATCACAGCTTTAAAGAAGGGCACCATGCATTGTAGATAAACTAGCCAAAAAAAACAAACGGTACTTTTATGGGAGTAGCAGAAGGACTAGTTGGATGTTTCAAAGTGAAATGAGATTTGAATTTCATATACGATGGGTGCCTGTAATGCATCAATCGCAAAGGAGCAGTGTAAAATTAGTTGGCAGTCATAAACTGCCAATAATCTCTCAAATGTACCTGCTGTCAGCAAACAGATGTTAAACACTTTGAAAATGTAGAGGAGAACAAATTAGTAGTCAAGACTAGATACTGATACTTAACAAATATTATGCATTATTATGTACATTGGAGAGACTAGTCAAGTCTCAATTTTTGGAGTGCGAAGCAGTCATGTTGGTTTTAAAATATAATCTGATGGCTCAGCTGATTAAAGCAAGGAAAAGCTGGGCCATACAGACTAGGAAGTTCTCAGGTTTGACCCCCGCAATATAGGGAGTTAGCTGATCTCACCCAGGGTAGCAGTGGGGAGTGCTACAACTTGTCTCATTCCCCTGGATTAGGGAGCAGAACATCAGCCAGGGTTTTCACTCCTGCTCGCTATGCAATGATCCCTGCTGAACGATTGGGTGTGCCGATGTTGGCTGAGGACAGGAAATGGGTTGAGCTGCCATGCCCCATATGATTGAATAGTATCTGCCAACGCTCATGGTCTTTTTTTTAAATTCATTCTCGGGATGTGGGAGTCACTAGCAAGGCCAGCATTTATTGCCCGTCCCTAGTTGCCCTGAGAAAGTAGCGGTTTGATACAATGACTTGCTATGGCCACTTCAGAAAGCAGTTAAGGGTCAACCACGTTGGTGTAGGACTGGAGTCACAAAGGCCAGACCGGGTAAGGATGCCAGGCTTCCTTCTCTGAAAGGACATTAGCAAATCGGTCGGGTTTCGTGGTCGCTTTTTACTGATTTTATGTCCAGATTTTTTTTGAAAACTAAATTCAAATTCTCAAACTATGATGAGATTTGAACTCACATTTTCTAGATTACGAGTCCAGCCCTCTGGACTATTGGTCCAGAAACGTAAACCACCTTGCTACTTACTCTCGGCTCACAAATAAAAACAGCTACTTGGGCAAGGTACTGGAGAGTGACGAACTGTTGTTCAGCAAGGCCACAACACCTTCAGAAGAGGCAGGAACACTGGCAGGAACAGGAGAGAAAAAAAAAAGTGACCTATTTTGATGAATCATGCTCTGGAAAAATAAATGCAACACTACATATTTAAATGGGTTTGCAATTGGTCTTGTTCATTGTCATCATAAATCTCACTCCTAGCGTTTGTCTGATGTTGACGGCTGTGGTTGTGCGAAAGCTGCATCTTTCATTTAGCCACGAGGTGAAATTGTTTCAAGCGTTGATCCGCAGAATGCATTGGATTCTCGTGCAGATTACTTTTGTTATAGAGATGTAGTACCACTCAGGGCAGGGGGAATGAGAAGCCTTGTGCTACAGTATGTATTTTAATTACATTTATGAGATAAATAGGGCAATCCATGTTCATTTATATTCCATCTAAAAATGTCTCACGCTAAGTTTGATTTGAGATTGTTTTCCTTCACCCACATCGTGTAAACCAGCTGAGGAACCTGCCAAACCAAAGTGACTTTATTTAGATTACTGATAGTTGTCCATTTCTAATTAATCTGCCCAGTCGCACACCTGTTTCTTGCGCTGGGGTCTGCAGCATTAAGCTGCCAGGGTGCTTGCATTTTCAACACTTGCATTTAACACTACCCTCAAACTGCGTTACTTAGTCATCAAAATTAAAAAGAGTCAATTTATTACTGCATTTTATGATGAAAATCATTGGCTCATTCCTCTCCCACACACCCACCCCCTCAAAAAAAGGGCAAACTTAGCTAAAAGAAAGGAGGCCATTGGGGAAAGCCTGCATTTGGATAGTGACCTCACACTCACACTCAAACACATAGACCAACTATACAATGAGTACACAGTTGAGTGTGTACACAACTATCCCACACACAGATATGTGCAACATACTCCATAAATGCATTGCACTGCACATACATTATACCTCCACATTGCGAAGACCCACGTACACCACAGGATAACCAGTCTTCAACTTCTTTGGATGTGGAACAGTGTGTTTAATAACAAACAATATCTATTCTACAAGTCAGAACACCGCAGCATTTCACCTTTCATCACTCGCTCTTCTCCCACATAGAAACTTCCGGGTCTTGCCTTTATGTATCCAACTGCCCCTTCCCTTCCCCCAGGGGTGAGAGGGGCTACAACTCTGTTTTCCCACTGCCCAGCCCCCTCAGGATTGCTACAACTTGCACTGCACCCCAAGGTCACACATGCCATGTCCCAGAGGTACACTGTACAACACTTGCACCCTTATAACCCAAAGATTGCACAAATATGCACTTCTCAACAGACATATTCACACACATACTGTATCTTTACATGTACAATGTACACTCCCTATATTTTATACATAGTTTATTCTTCAATTTGCCAAAGTCTCATCACAGAGAGAACAGGAGCATGACCTGCTTTAGCCTCTGTGAATGTCACTCTTGAACAGGCTGCAATCTGTATAAATTGTCAGCACAGATTATGGCTCCTCTCACTCGTGACTTTGCCGGTTAGTTGACTTGTAGCATCTCTCCAGAGCTGAATGCACACAGGTAATCTCCAAACAGCTTTAAAGGATTATTTTCAATTACAGTAAAAACTTTGTGGGTGCAATAGGTCAGGAAGAGGTGGACACACACACTACATTAAGCCAGATTTACATATAACTGGGCAGCCATTCGGATTTGCCATTAGGTATTACTGAAAGAGGAAAACAAAACTTTCCCCGATCAGATCATTTCCATGAATTAATTGGTTTCAAATCAAAATTAGGTTTACCTGCATACAAATTAATCTCACAGTGGTGGGCACAATTTTACCTGAAAAAACACTGAGATTATTCAGGCAAGAATAAAATGTAGTGCATTTTTGTCTGAAGGAAAATGATAGGCTCCAGAGATAAGCAGCAACGTTTAAAACCTTGGTCTTAATCCATTACGCCCCCTGCCATTTCCACAGCACAGGGCAGGTCAGGTAAAATATGTATTTAAACCTGTTTGGGGAGGGGAAGGAAAATGGGGGTGATGAATGGTACGCCAGAGTCAGAAAAGCAGAAGCTGCGAAATGGGCCACAGGATTAGAGTTTACAGAGATAGGGTGGGGCAGGCCATGAAAGGATTTAGAAACAAGGAGCATGAATTACAAATTGGAAACATGCTATTGCAAGAGCCCTATACAATCACAGTAACCACTTACCACAAAGTAATTCTGACAAACTTGAGGTAGAAACAAAATAATTACATAGAGTTGACAGGTTGTGGAAACAAAAATCAGACAGTGCTTCACTGTGTAGTTTGCACAACGGCTTTGGAGCACTCTGCTTAGCAATAGCGACTGTGGAATGTTAAGTAAAGAGACACAGACAGCTTTTATCCATTACATGACATACAGAGGAATTTGAAATAAATGTCAATCAACTGGACTTGAAAATTACTGATCCCATCAGGCTTTCCCTTGGTAATTAAATATATCCCATCACAAGTCAAAACATCTGATTGGAGTGAGAAATGATTTTTGGTGAAGGATTTGCATGCTGGTACATTAGCACCATATTTAGTGAGCACATAGTTCATTTATTGAAATAGCTTAGCAACAGATAAACAGAAACTACAGAAAAAGATAAAAAGAAACATCAATTCTGAAAATCTAAAATAAGAAAACATAAAATACTAGAACTGCATTGCAGATCAGTCAGCATCTGTAAAGGGAAAGTTAGGTCAATGTTTCTGGTGTGGCTCTTAATCAGAAAGCATTCGGATGCTGACCAGACAGTTTTATATTGCCTGGGTTTTAATTCGATATCAAAACATTACCAAAATCCAAGCGGTAATTATATTACTTCTTCTTATACCACTTCTGCCCCAATGTGAAGTGTTTTTGGGCGCACATCAAAACACAGCAGTGGAAGTATAACTCAGAAGACTGCCAAACTCACTAAAACCCTGAGACACTCTCCAGGAGGCCATATCACAGTGGTTTGATTTTGTTCCAATACAGTACAACTCCAGCCTAAAAGACTGAGAGGGTGTGAGAGGGAGGAGAAAATGTTCCCTCTTTCCAACCCCCCCCACCGCCCCCCCACACACACACACACACACACACACACACACTCGCTCTCAAGTGCATAAACGTTTATGTTTCATATTCAAACTAGTTAACGCCAAGGCAAGGTGACTCACCAATATGACAAATAACTCAGAATGCCTGCTTGGCTCCTTGGTAGTACTCTTACCTCAGAGTTGGGAGGTTGTCAGATCAAGCCCCACTCCAGGATTTGAGCATGTAATCTATATACTGTTGGAGAACTGCACTGTTGGAGATACTATCTTTCGATTGAGATGTTAGATTGAGTTTCTGTCTGCCAGTTTAGCTGGATATAAACGATCCCACGGCACAGTTTGAAGAAAAGCAAGAAGTTCTGCAGGTGTCCTGGTCAATATTTCTCCCTCAACCCACACCACGAAAACAAATTCATTGGTTATTCCTCTCATTTGCTATTTGTGGCATCTCACTATGAAAGAAAGAAGAACGAACTTGCATTTATAGCATCTTTCATACCCTCAGCCAATGAAGCATTTTTTTTTTGAAGTGTAGTCACTGATGTAATGTGGGGAAATGCGGCAGCCAATTTGTGCACAGCAAGGTCCCACAAACAGCAAAGAGATAGTGACCAGATATTCAGTTTTCTTCGCTGTTGGTTGAGGGATAAATATCAACAGGACACTGGGAACACCCCTGCACGTCTTTGAATGGGATCTTTTATGTCCACCTGAGAGGCAAACAGGGCCTCAGTTTTAGGTCTCATTTGTAAGACAGTACCTCCGACGGTGCAGCACTCCCTCAGTACTGCACTGGAGTGTCAGCCTTGATTTTGTGCTCAAGTCTCTGGAGTGGGCCTTGAACACAGAAACGAGAGTGCTACCAACTGAGCCACGGCTCACACTTGTGCAAATTGGCTGCCACATTTGCTTACATAACAGCAACTACACTTGAAAAGTAATTCATAGGATGTAAAGTGTTTTAGCACATCTGCAGGAGATGATAAAATACTGTACAAATTTCTAAATGCCAGCAATAGTGCTTTAAGAACAGGATCACAAATGTTACAAGTAACAGTTGAATCCAGGCGTGTTCTGTCATCTCACAGTGGGATTGCTGGAGACTATGGTGGCTTTGTTCAAATGCAGGACGAGTTAAATCGAAGGTTGGTAGCTTGACCAAGGTGAGATGCAGAGATGCTCCTTTGTGGGCCATCTGAACTTGACTCAATCAATAAATAGATAAAGGGAAAATATGCAGGAGGTCAGAGTGCAATAGCACATAGTGTCCCACAGTAAAGTAGAGAAAAAAAATACTCAAATCTTTTGTGCAATTCAATTTTTGCCAGACATGAATTTTTAAAAACTAGCATCAATAATTTTGGGCTACGATTAAAAATAAATCAGCTAAGGGCTACTGTTGTTTTAAGCAACAAGGAGGGAAAAAAGTCATTTTCTTGCAAGTTAGAAATTGTTATTCAATTACAAAAAAACTTGAACTACCAGATAAAACTGCAAAAGTCTGTTCAGTCACTGATGATTTTTATTGTGTGCATGATCTATATGCCAACTGTAGTCGTTTGTAAATTTTACTTCCAAAAGATCTTGCAGGTTTGAAAGTCAAAGAACAAAATCAATAAAAAGGAATCAATGCTGATACAGTACTTCAGTCAGACTGAGACCGGACGTTGTAAACCAAACTCTTAGCAGGGAACTGCTGAGTGCACATCTGCTGTACTCAGTAAAGTACTTCAGTGCTGAAAAGGTGAGGGGCCAGGGGCCTGTGGGGGGGGTGGGTGGAATTCCTTCCCAAAATCTACGTGGTCAAACAAGCCAGCAGGAAACAGGCGCAAGCTGCAGCAATCAGTAATCAGTACAGGGAGGCCCCGTAGTGATAGGGATGAAGAGAGATACAGTGTTAATGTATTTGGGTTATGGTGACTAGCATCCAAATTCGTGCCAGGGTCAAACCAGCTCTGCAGGTACATTTTGCTCATGTATGATTTGTGTTTTGGGTGGTTTCTCCAGAGACATTCAGATTGAGGTCAGTTATGGAGCTGAACTGACCTCATCTGCATGGCTAGTCCAGGGTTCATTGTTATTCCAAGATAACATTCAAACAGCTTTTTGTGCTTCTAGAAACTTAATTAACTGTTATTTTCATGGCACTTTGTGTTAACAGGCAAATGCATGTGCAGTAAACACAAGACAAATGGGAGAGGGGGGGAAGCAGAATTGACAAGGGGGAAATGAGCGAGTTCAACTGAAGCAAATTTATTTTCCTTGTGCCTTTTAACATTTATGGAGCTGTGCGAGAGGGGGAAAAATTGTTCAACTCAAATTGGTGTATCACAGTTCTACTCATAGCAGCCCAAACTAACTCAGTGACACATATACTTATAGAGAACATTAATCATGACAAGAATCCATGGTGACATACCAGGACAGAAGCTGTAAATCGTGGGATTTATTGACACAAGTTAAGCATTGCAACATGGCCACTGGGCAAGCAATTCAACTCCTGGAACAAACTATGCAGCCAACGACAATCTAAATTCCATTTGTTTTCCCCCCAAGAATGTTGAGCCGCTCTTTGTCTGTAACAATTCAGTCTCAAGCTTGACAGGTGGCAAACTTCGAATAGCAGCCAACCGAGAAAAGCTTATGTTTTAGGAATCCAGTGACTGTCACTGAAAAGAGGGGAAAAAAACCTCGAAGTAGAGGCTTCTGTTAAATTGTTGGGAATTCAAAACATTACTACAACTTAGATCAACAGCCTAGAAACATCCATTACATAGAATGTACAGCACAGAAACAGGCCACTCAGCCCAACTGGTCCATGGTGGTGTTTATGCTCCACACGAGCCTTCTCCCACCCCTCTCTATCTAATCCCTTCAACATATCCTTCTATTCCTTTCTCCCTCATGTGTTTATCTCGCTTCCCCTTAAATGCATCTATGCTATTTGCCTCAACTACTCCTTGTGGTAGTGAGTTCCACATCTGTGCAGCCTACCAACCTACCAACCTACCCCTGGGAAGAGGTATCAAGGAGGGCTAAGTTCATCTACCCCAATCACATCTCAGAGGCAATATGTGAAGACACATCAGAGCAAAAGTTAGAAGTCTTAACAATCACATAGGACAGGATGAATTATTTTTTGGGGGAGTGATTCATCAGCAAATGGTGATATTTCATGAGCGTTAAATATGGTAATGTGGCAGCACATGTTGGGAGCCATCTGTTCCCAGAAACCAGCCTACCCCATAAAACAGAAGCCCTAATGAGGCACTGACATCCTTTTAAATGATGATTTGAAGTAAAAACTCGAAAGCACACTCTTCCTCCTCTCCCCATCTCCATTTGCTTCCATCTTGTGTGGTGTCTCTGAAATGAAACTCAATGTTGAAATCATTGCCTATCACCTCTGCTTTGAGCACTTTGAAATGGGCTAGCAACACAGACACTATAGAAATGCAAGTAAATCTTTATTTCTGCCTCAGTGCAGGCTTTTAATGAGGTTTTAATAAATATGTGCCAAAACTGATTGATAACCTAGTAAGATCACTGCACTGATAATTGTGCCTTCTTCGGTTTCACTATACATTGAATCATAGAATCATACAGCACAAAAGGAAGCCATTCGGCCCATCAGGTCTGTGCCAGCTCTTTGAAAGAGCTATCCAATTAATCCCACTCCCTGCTCTTTCCACATAGCCCTGCAAATTTCTCCTTTTCAAATATGTATCCAATTCCCTTTTGAAAGTTACTATTGAATCTGCTTCCATGACTTTTTCAAGGAGAGCATTCCAGATCATAAGAACTAGTTGCGTTAAAAAAAAATTCTCATTTTCTCCTTGGATTTTTTGCCAATTATCTTAAATTTGTGCCCTCTGGTGACTGACCGTCTTGCCAGTGGAAACAGTTTCTCCCTATCTAGTCTATCAAAACCCCTCATAATTTTGAGCACCTCTATTAAATCTCCCCTTAATCTTCTCTGCTCTGAGATCAACCCAGCTTCTCTAGTCTCTCCACCTAACTGAAGTTCCTCATCCATGGTATCATTCCAGTAAATCTCCTCTGCACCCACTCCAAAGCCTTGACATCTTTCCCTAAAGTGCAGTGCCCAGAATTAGGCACAATACTCCTGATGAAATCCAAGCAGTGATTTATAAAAGGTTTACCGTGACTTCCTGTTTCCAGACACTTTACCACAACCGCCTCTTCCCTTGGGCAGAGTTGCTTTGGTTTTCCAGTGGAACGGAGTTGATTCCCTCCCTGGCTGCTGAATCTATCCAATTTATACTGTGGGGTGAATTCTGCAACCACAGGAAAACTACACATTGCCAGTCTGGACAAGACTTTCTCCAGTATCACAGGGAAGATTTGTGCAAACCAGCAATGTTAGAAGCCCATTGTTGGCCTGCACAAATGGTCAGAAAGGTCTGTCATTATCAGCCAGACCCAAGTCAGCAGATTTAACGGTAAGTGCCGTCAGCGGGGGCCAATTAGCCGTGCTACCTGCAGCATCCTTTGATGGGATGTAAGCAGCTAAACCCCTGCGTGAGAGTTTTACTGCCTCCAAGAACAAGGGTGCACGATAACGTTCCCGCCAATAGCACTCTTGCCATCCAAGAAAATCCTTCCATATAAAAGAGGCAAAATAGGCATTTCCAAGGACTGTATTGTTCTATCAAATCACACCCATGAATTCACCTTACTGTCCTAATACCTGCTTATGTGGCTGGGTGTCAAATTTTGTTTGATAACATTCCTGTGAAGTGCCTTGGGATGTTTCACTATGTTAAAGGTGCTGTATAAATGCAAGTTATTGTTGCACATTTTAACCAACAGATTTTAAGTAATGGATAAGAAATAATATCGTACTGTGTTGATTAATTAACTGCATTAAATCAACAGGCTGACTTTTCACTGTCAGAACATATGATACTGGTGCAGCATATTATACATGCTTTCAGACCCTATTCTACAGACATTCAAGTCCTATTCTGCGAACACATAAAAATATTCTACAAATATTGCCACAATCTGACCGAAATAAAATGCAGATCTCCTGTTAATCTTACATTTTTAGCTGGAAAGCAGACATGTACTGGCTGAAAAAATGCAATGTTTTACATCTCTCCTAAGAGACTGACTTCAATGGAAATAAAAATCAGGAGAGATGTAAAACAGGCTGCTGATTCGCTATCACCCCATTTTACGCTATCGCACACAGTCAAAATTACCCCACTGTCTCCTTAACATTAAGTTCTGGTGCTGTCAGTCTAAATGTTCACTGCAGGTTATTGCCAGCACGTGACATGGATTTGATAAATGTCCAGCATTGTTGCTTTGCATTTAAGAAGTTCCTGATACTAGGGTTCAATTCATATCCTACCAGATATCAATATATATTTTATATTATATATAAAAACTTGACCAGAGACGATACTCCTCTCAATCGCTTGGACAATACCAGCTCTGTAATGATGATACTGGCATGGCATAGAGTTTTAAGAATAGTTTTCATGAGATGGTCTTCGTACACAAGCCAATTTTAATTTAAGCAACTAAGACAGTAAACGGACAACAAACTGAGAACAGATGGGCACTGCAATATTTGTAAATAGTATTAACTGGTTTATAAAGGGATGTAAACAGCAAAGCCCTCAAGTGAAGCCAAGCGTGTGGTTGCAAAGTCTGGGTCCCAGATGCTGGTCGAGAGTGCTTACAACATTTCACAATTATAATTCAAGTGGAAAAGTCGCAGGCCTCTTGTGAACTTCTTGACATGAATAATATTCCAGACTGCATTGGAAAGCTCACCTTCAGTAAATATTGCGAGGTGCATTGGGTCATTATATTGAGAATTCAAAACCCAGTAATACTGCAGATGGATTTGACCTACTGCTTCTCCCTCCAGTCCCTGTTGTGTACAGAGCTCTACAAAAGCCAATCATTTCCTAACCAGTTTCATTTTTTAAAAAAAACAAGATTCAAAAATACCTGCCTGTGCCCAGTTTAATATGTCTGGCATTCATCTATTTAAGAGCCTTTGTAAAGATTGTGTGTCTCAGAGATAGTTCACATAATGTAATTTCAGATACATTTCTCAGCTGGAATTATACCCATCAATCACTGTATCCAATTTGTCTTTAAAATGTTGTTAACATGCAAAACAATCTGGTAATTGAACAATTGGGCATTACTGCATTGGACTAGTGGTCATGAAGATGACTACTTAAATGGCAAGAGCAGATCAATGTTTAATTGTTTGTGAGCAATCTCTCCACTGCAGGACGATATAAATTCAAGGCAGCACATCTGAATTACACTTAATGAAATGCTGAATAAATTATAGAGCTATATTATTCCAAAAATCCACTTGGCTCTCCCCTGGCAGTTTACTTCCCATTAATCATCCTTGCTTATTTCAGGCTAGTTTATAAGACATTGTTGCTGTATATACAGTGTGGCCTTGTTAAAATTTTAAAACAAACTGTTCTTGAAAGGCATTATATTTCACTCTCCACACGCCCTGATTTTGCCCCTCTCTCAGCTCTCACTGAGGTACAGTTCCTCTCACAAGCCAACACCCTCCAGTGCCTCACTCAAGCAGCCAGCCCTGACGAGTATCAGCAGGTTAGCTGATTGTGACAAATAGCGCAGTCAAGCCTGATCTTGTCCTCACCCCAATATCCCACTTTCTGGCAGCAGCCATGAGACACTGGTCACAGGCAGGCTGCTTTACGTTTCCCCTACCTAGCCCAGAGAGGCCGACGCTGATCGCAGCTCGCCCTTTTGCTGCAATCAACTAACTCGGCACAGATCAGAGAACAAACGTGCGCTCTTCCTGATATAAACGACTCATAACCACACCGGGAAGTCTACTTACCAATCGAGCCACTGAAGCCCAGGAAATTTCTTAAAGACACCAGTGTTTTGTGTGATACCACCAATAAGTGAGTTAACACATCCGTACAAAATTCCATGCTCCCCTATTTAAACAGAGAGGAATGCGACACCAGTGTAATCATTATTAATAGCGCACAGCATGATTTCCAATTTGACCTTGCACTCATTCCACAAAGGAGACAAGTGATTTCCTGCAATGGTGTAGCTCCATATGGACTACGACGAATGATATTACAGAGGGTTTGGGAAGCTTATGAGTAAAATATTAACTGGCATTTAAAATAGGCCATCCTAATGTGATTTGGATCTCCCTCGAGGCAATAATGATCTTTGCTGTACAGAGCTCGGGCTGTCAGGTGATTATGCATTATTACTTTCCTGTAAATTAAACTATTTCTAATTTTACCGAAAAAAATAACATGATAAATAACAAAACAACATTCCAACCTCAAGAATGCGGTGCTCAGAACCCAAATATTTTGTGTGTTATAGTGAGATCTGTGCTTTATTGACAACATAAGAACTTGCATTTACATAATCCCTTTCACCTCCTCAGGATGTCCCAAAGCATTTAACAACCAAGGAATTACTTTTGAAGTGTAGCTTGGTCCATTAAGTGCACCCATGAATGTGGCACTCAATTTGCACACAGCATGGTCCCACAAACAGCAATGAGATAAATGACCAATAAACTATGTTGGTGATGTTGCCCAATAAATATACAGTGGCCAAGGCACAGGAGAACTTCTTTGCTCTTCTTTGAAATAGCGTCATAGGATCTTTTACATCTGCCTGGACAGCTAGACGGAGCCTTGGTTCAACATCTCATCTGAAAGACGGCACATCTGACAATGCAGCAATGCCTCAGCACTGCACTTAAAACGTCAGTCTAGATTACGTGCTGCATCCTGGGGTGGTGCTTCAACCCACCACATAGCACAAATCGTAACATGAAAGCCGATACAGTAATCTTGTAACTGTGGGTCAGATATTTCAACTGAAGTTCAATAGACTTTGAAACATCTGATCTAAAACTTCTTTTTTGGACAACACTAAGCGTATACAGCCCCTTGCCAAGATCCTCATAATTGATAGTAAGAAAAAATGCATTTGCATTTATATCACACTTGGTCACATCGTCAGGATGTCCCAAATTGCTTCACATCCAATTAAATACTTTTGAAAGGTCGTTAATGAGGCTAACGCAGCAATTCTTCACACAGCAAGATCCTACAAACAGCAAATTAAATTGATAACCAGTTAATCATTTTTTAGTGGTATTGGTTGGTGTTATTTAGCCAAGGCAATAGGAGAATTTTCTGCTATTTGTCATGATAACATCACGTGATTTTGTACGTCCACCTCCACAGGCAGGCAGAGCCTTGGTTTAATGTCTTATCTGGAAAACAACTGCTCCAACAATGCAGCACTCTCTTAATACTGCACTGAAGTGTTAGCTTAGATAGCGTGTTCAAGGTATAATGTGGGGCTTGAACTCGCAACCTTATGACTAGAGTGAAGTGTCCTACTGAATGAGCCAAGCTGACACTTGTCCCTCAATGACTCAGTGTTGCTTTTCTGTCCTTCACTAAAGAAATACATCTCAGCATTTTCTTTATGCTTAGTACTTCTTTGAAGAAGAATACAACATTGTTTATTAAGTATAGAAGTACAGAGAATGCTAGGTAATTAAATATACTAACTCTGGCAGGAATATTACTAATAGAAAATTGGGAGTAAACTCATTACAACTAATCCTTACATTAACAAGCTAAATAAAGAGATTTTGAAATTCCCTATTTCAGTTCTTGATATCTAGCAGAGGCAGAATATACCCATCCAGTACAGAATGACGTTGGCTGTGTAACCCAATGCAGTAAACAGAACTGGAAGAGGCCACTTCAGTCTTTCTGGCCAGTTGCAAAAAGAAACACAAATCATCTCTCATACCAGACAATTGTTTTCTCTTCCTATTATCTATCCTGTACTCTCCTGAATTAGCTACTTATCTTTCGGTACTGCCTCACCAAGCAGACTGCCGCATAAAATGGCAAACAATGGCATACAAAGTGAGTATAATGGCAACCCAACATCAGGGAATTCATAGATCTATACTTTTGTTAGGCAAGGGTATTAAGGGAAATGGAACCAAGGCAGGTAAATGGAGTTAAGATAAACATCAGTCTTGATCTGCCATTCAATTAGAACAAGCTCGAGGGGCTGAATGGCCTACTCCTCTTCCTACAAGTGTTGCCTCACTAGCAAAGCATGTTACAGAGTTCAACTTGAAAAGATATCACTTCCATGTACAAGTGCCCTCTGCACCACGATGAAGAGGAACGGACCCTGAAAAGCTCCAAAGTACAGTTGCAAACAGGAGACAATAATGGTATTCTAAAAAGTGCCTAAAATACAGTACAGGTTTACTATTTTGCAGTCAGGTAAAGAGATAAGCATTGAGGGACATAAATCTAGCTTCCAAAAATTATTTTGAGTTGAACAGACAGACATGTACTGTACAACTTACACTACACCCTTCCCCCCCGATCCCCCCCGCCACCGCCCTTTACTGGTAAAAGTACTGGTAACTAAATTTAGGCTTCATAAATAAACCACTCATTATTAGCAGTCTCCTTTGGAAGCTTAGTGCATTTCCAACATTTCAACGTCCGTGTAACAAGGCTTGCAACTCTTCTCCGTTATGTTTAAATATCTCCCCCTCCACCTCCCCCCACTTCACACACAGCTGTTGTATTGGTTCTCAAACTGGATTTCCACCAGCTCATAGAGGGCATGGCCTGGATAGAACTGTACGAGGGTGTGAGACACTCGAGCTCAGACTGTTCCCTCGTGTATACAGTAAAAGTGTAACATAGGAGTTTCAATTTACATTCAGACACTCTGCTTACTCTAAACACAAATTACTGGATGTGACAACTGCCAGCTCAAATATTCAACACACATCACAACACGGATTGAAGCCGCAGTCTCTAATGATTATTATAGAATCATGGAAAGCTTACAGCATGGAAGGAGGCCATTTGGCCCATCGAGTCCGTGCCGGCTCTATGCAGGAGCAATCCAGCTGGTCCCACTCCCCCGCCCTATCCCCGTAGCCCTGCAAATTTTTTCCTTTCAAGTACTTATCCAGTTCCCTTTTGAAGGCCATGATTGAATCTGCCTCTACCACCTCCTTGGGCAGTGCATTCCAGATCCTAACCACTCGCTGTGTAAAAAAGTTTTTCCTCATGTCACCTTTGGTTCTTTTGCCAATCACCTTAAATCTATGTCCTCTGGTTCTTGACCCCTCCGCCAATCGGTACAGTTTCTCTCCATCTACTCTGTCTAGACCCTTCATGATTTTAAATACCTCTATCAAATCTCCTCTCAATATTCTCTGTTCCAAGAACCACCCCAGCTTCTCCAGTCTATCCACGTAACTAAAATTCCTCATTCCTGGAATCATTCTAGTAAATCTTTTCTGCACCCTCTCTAAGGCCTTCAAATCTTTCCTAAAGTGCGGTGCCCAGAACTGGACACAATACTCCAGTTCTGGTTGAACCAGTGTTTTATAAAGGTTCATCATTACTTCCTTGCTTTGTACTCTATGCCTCTATTTATAAAGCCCAAGATCCTGTATGCTTTTTTAACCGCTTTCTCAACCTGCCCTGCCACCTTCAATGATTTGTGCAGATATAACCCAGATCTCTCTGTTCGTGTACCCCTTTTATAGAGTTGTGCCCTCTAGTTTATATTGCCTCTCCTCGTTCTTCCTACTGAAATGTATCACTTCGCATTTTTCTGCGTTAAATTTCATCTGCCATGTGTCCGCCCATGCCACAGCCTGTCTATATCCTCTTGAAGTCTATCACTATCCTCCTCACTCTTTACTACCCTTCCAAGTTTTGCGTCATCTGCAAATTTTGAAATTGTGCCCTGTACACCCAAGTCCAAGTCATTAATATATAATCAAGAAAAGCAGTGGTCCCAGCACTGACCCCAGGGGAACACCACCGTACACCTCCCTCCAGTCCAAAAAACAACTGTTCACCACTACTCTCTGTTTCCTGTCCCTTAGCCAATTCTGTATGCCTGTTGCTACTGCCCCCTTTATTCCATTGGCCGCAAACTTGATGATAAGCCTACCATGCGGCACTTTATCAAATGACTTTTGAAAGTCCATATGCGCTACATCAACTGCATTGCCCTCATCTACCATCTCTGTTACCTCATCAAAAAAACTATCAGGTTAATTAAACATGATTTGCCTTTAACAAATCCGTGCTGGCTTTCACTAATCAATCCACACTCGTCCAAGTGACAATAATTCGGGGCAGAATTAACAGCTTCTAAAAGTTTCCCCACCACCCTGAGGTTAAACTGACTGGCCTATAGTTGCTGGGTTTATCCTTACACCCTTTTTTGAACAAGGGTGTAACATTTGCAATTCTCCAGTCCTCTGGCACTATCCGTTATCTACGGATGTTTGCAAGATTATGGCCAGTATCTCCGCAATTTCCACCCTTACTTCCCTCTGCAACCTAGGAAGCATCCCATCCGGACCAGGTGACTTATCTACTTTAAGTACAGCTAGCCTTTCTAGTGCCTCTATCAATTTTTAGCCCA
Organism: Heptranchias perlo; assembly: GCF_035084215.1. Lineage (NCBI taxonomy): Eukaryota > Metazoa > Chordata > Chondrichthyes > Hexanchiformes > Hexanchidae > Heptranchias > Heptranchias perlo. The sequence continues at coordinate 66,205,558 of NC_090333.1, forward strand.
TCCAGTATCTCAACTATATCTTCCTTTACTGAGACTCTGGCAGCATCTTCTTCCTTGGTAAAGACAGATGCAAAGTACTCATTTAGTAGCTCAGCCATCCCCTCTGCCTCCATGAGTAGATCTCCTTTTTGGTCCCTGATCGGCCCCACCCCTCCTCTTACTGCCCGTTTACTGTTTACATGCCTGTAGAAGATTTTTGGATTCCCTTTTATGTTGGCTGCCAGTCTATTCTCAAACTCTCTCTTTGTCCCTCTTATTTCCTTTTTCACTTCGCCACTGAACTTTCTATATTCTGCCTGGTTCTCAATTGTGATATTAACCTGACATCTGTCATACGCCCCTTTTTTCCATTTCACCTGACTCACTATCTCTTTTGTCATCCAGGGAGCTCTGGCTTTAGTTGCCCTACCTTTCTGCCTCGTGGGAATGTGCCGAGACTGTACCCGAACCATCTCCTTCTTAAAGGCCACCCACTGTTCAATTTCAGTTTTGCCTGCCAATCTTTGATTCCAGTTTACCCGGGCCAGATCTGTTCTCATCCCATTGAAATTGGCCCTCCTCCAATTGAGTATTTTTACTTTAGAGTGGTCCATATCCTTTTCATAGCTATTCTAAACCTTTTGATACTATGATCGCTGCTCCCTAAATGCTCCCCCACTGCCACTTACTCCACTTGGCCTGTCTCATTCCCTGGAACAAAGTCCAGCAATGCCTCCTTCCTCATTGGGCCAGAAACGTACTCGTCACAGTTATCCTGAACACATTTCAAAAATTCCTCCCCCTCTTTGCCCTTTATATTATTATTGTTATCCCAGTCTATATTAGGATAGTTGATGTCCCCAGTTATCACTATTCTATAGCTTTTGCACCTCTCTAATTTCCTTGCAAATTTGCTCCTTTCTATCCTTCCCACCAGTTGGTGGCCTATAGAATACACTCAGTGTTGCAATGGCACCACTTTCATTTCTTAACTCTAACCAATTAGATTCTGTCCTTGACCCCTCCAGGACATCCTCTCTCTCCAGTACTGCAATATTCTCCTTAATCAATACTGCCAACCCTCTCCTTTCTTTCCTTCCCTATCTTTCCTGACCACCTTGTATCCAGGAATATTTAGTACCTAATCCTGCCTTTTTTGAGTCAGGTCTATTGAATCATAAAAAGGATTATTTTCTTAATTACTTACCAAGGAGTGATCTAATTGAGGCATTGAAGATGATTAAAGGATTTGCCAGGGTAGATAGAGAGAAACTATTTCCTCTGATGAATGAACCCACAACAAGGGGGCATAACCTTAAATTTAGAGCTTGGCTGTTCAGGGGTGATGTCAGGAAGCACTTTTTCATACAAAGGGTAGTGGAAATCTGGAACTCTCTCCCTCAAAAAGCTGTTGAGGCCAGGGGTCAATTGAAAATTTAAAAACTGAGATTGATAGATTTTTGTTAGGCAAGGGTATTAAGGGATATCGAACAAAGGCGGGTAGATGGAGTTAAGATACAGATTAGCCATGATCTTATTGAATGACGGAACAGGCTCGAGGGGCCGAATGGCCTATACCTGTTCCCATGTTCCAAGTACTTGTGATATATTTGAAATACCACAATCATTGCATTTGTAAAAATTAAACATGTCTAATTGGCAGTACGGAACATCATGGAACATCTTAGAGGGCTCCCCTGGAAGGTCTCCAATCGGGTTGCAAACTACAGTGCGGCCATTATGGGGCAGAAGCCCAGTGGAAACCGGTTCTGTCCAAGAATCCACCCACAAAATTACCGTGCTATGATTTTACTGCAGAAAACGCAAGTAAATTCAGGGCCAATGGGAACAAAATTGTGTGCACATTGTTAATTGTATCCATGTGATTTATATCAATTCATGTTAATTGTATTCAGGTGATGCGTATCAATTGGGAACTTCCTTATATCCATTTAGGAGAGCTGATCTAGGCTGTGGTGGTGGTAATGTGAATCTCTGTGAAGAAAGACTTGAAGCAACTGAAGACTAGGCTCTAGTGTTCTATCCTTCACCACCTGGCTATCTAGTTTGTAACACACATCGTGCTCAAATTTGCAATAAGCGTATATACCTCACAGAGCTCATTTGCTTGAGTCCTGAAGAGGAAAGTCCAGTCCACTAGATTTTTTAAAAAAGTATTGAAATGTATGTAAAAGACTGTACAAACTGAACAATTCTGGAAAAGCTATTGATAGTTTGTCACCATTTCCAAAAACTAAAATTTTACCTCTGCTGATCAAATAAGGATCCTGAAAGGCTCCAACTGTGATCTGTAGGACTTGATTATAACATTTTACACAGATGTACTTTTTAAAATATTTATCGGCAGATTCTATAATCAGCACAATGAAATTTGTTGCTGCATTTGGCCTCAGGCATGCTCAAAATAATCACAGAGCTGTAACGTGCAGACAGAGCATTATATTTGTGTGGGTATAGAACAAACCAAACTGGTGAAAACATTTAAGAGTTCAAGACACTGCTAAGCAACATCTCTCCTGAATTAAAGCATGCACATACTGACCCCCAGATGTTTTAAATCCGGGTCAGAAGAACACTTGGCATTAGGCCACGAGCCCAACCTCAGCAGCATTGTGAAGCTGCGGCGGTGGCCTGGCCATTGTGACTGCACGGAAGTGCATTGATTTGAAGTGTTAGCTTTACTGGTGGCTGTGGGCACAACAGCAGGAGGTTGCTCAGTCTCCTGAGGTGTGGGTATTATTAAATATAGGAACACCTGGGTTTACGATTGTGGTAAATTAAAAACCTTGTGGGAACATCCAAAACTAGGGGCCATAATTATAAGATAGTCACTAATAAATCCAATAAAGAATTCAAGAGAAACTTCTTTACCCAGAGAGTGGTTAGAATGTGGAACTTGCTACCAAAAGGATATGGCGAATAGAATAGATGCATTTAATGCATCAGTGGTAGGGGAAAATGCTAGAATCTATTATTAAGGACGTAGTAACAGGGCACTTAGAAAATCATAATATGATTAGGCAGAGTCAACACGGTTTATGAAAGGGAAATCGAGTTTGACAAATCTATTCGTTTTTTTTGAGGGTGTAAATAGGAGGGTAGATAAGGGGGAACCAGTGGATGTAGTATATTTAGATTTTCAAAAGGCATTCGATAAGGTGCCACACAAGAGGTTGTTACACAAAATTAGGGTTCGTGGGATTAGGGGTAATATATTAGCATGGATAGAGAATTGGTTAACGGTCAGAAAACGGAGAGTAGGAATAAACGGGTCATTTTCAGGTTGGCAAGTTGTAACTAGTGGGATGCCGCAAGGATCAGTGCTTGGGCCTCAGCTGTTTACAATATATATCAATAACTTAAGAGACTGAGTATAACGTATCCAAGTTTGCTGACGATACAAAGCTTGGTGGGAAAGAAAGCTGTGAGGAGAACGTAAAGAAACTGCAAAGGGATATAGACAGGTTAAGTGAGTGGGAGAGAAGGTGGCAGATGGAGTATAATGTGGGGAAATATGAAAATATCCACTTTGGTAGGAAGAATAGAAAAGCAGATTTTTTTTTAAATGGTAAGAGACTAAGAAATATTGGTATTCAGAGGGATTTGGGTGTCCTTGTACACAAATCACAGCAAGTTAACATGCAGGTACAGCAAGCAATTAGGAAGGCAAATGGCATGTTAGCCTTTATTGCAAGGGGGTTGGAGTATAATAGTAAGGAGGTCTTGCTGCAATTATATAGGGGTCTGGTGAGACCTCACCCGGAGTACTGTGTACAGTTTTAGTCTCCTTACCTAAGGAAGGATATACTTGCATTAGAGGGTGCAATGAAGGTTCACTAGATTGATTCCTGGGATGAGAGGGTTGTCCTATGAGGAGAGATTGAATAGAATGGGCCAATACTCTCTGGAGTTTTGAAGAATGAGAGGTGATCTCATTGAAACGTATAAAATTCTTACAGGGCTTGACAGGGTAGATGCTGAAAGGCTGTTTTCCCTTGGCTGGAGAGTCTAGAACTAGAGGTCATAGTCTCAAGATAAGGGGTCGGCCATTTAGGACAGATATGAGGAAAAATTCCTTCAGTCAGAGGGTTGTGAATCTTTGGAATTCTCTACCCCAGAGAGTGATTTTGCTCAGTCGTTGTGTACATTCAAGACTGAGATCGATAGATTTTTGGACACAAAGGGAATCAAGGGAGATGGGGATAGGGCGGGAAAGTGGAGCTGAGGTAGAAGATCAGCCATGATCTTATTGAATGGCAGAGCAGGCTCGAGGGGCTGTATGGCCTACTCCTGCTCCTATTTTCTATGTTCTTAAGGGAAAGCTAAATAAGTGCATGAGGGAGAAAGGAATAGAAGGATATGCAGATAGGGTGAGAGGAAGTAGAGTGGGAGGAGGCTCGTGTGGAGCATAAATACTGGCATAGACCAGTTGGGCCGAATGGCCTGTGTCTGTGCTGTAAATTCTATGTAATTCAATGTAAAAAGAAACAGTTGCTTAAGACCATTAAGACTAGACCAGTGCAGATAAAATCTTTCTCTTCACCGACTCCCAGACAGCAGCATCAATCACTCCTGGGCGCTTGTAAACATTTTACTATTAATAATATATTGAGAGAAATGTGAATCAAATGAAACTTCTGATTTATTGTGGTAGTGATTCGTTCCTATTGACGTGTAATTTGCATTTTATTTTAAATGTATGACTGTGTATGTGATCAGACATAATACCCAGCTGTGTTAAAATCACAATACCATTGGGACATTTATTTTCTTGTTCAGGTGTCTGGTTTTCAAGGTAACTTAAACAGCTGAGCATTAGCAAGTTACTGGAAAAGGCACAGTTGTCGGTCTGACATGGGGACTGGGTCAGTGATATGGTTGCCACCCATCTGGCTTTTGACCAAACAGTCCCTTTTTTGAACTGTTTTTTTTAACACATAAACTGAACAGCAAAAGTCCAGATTTGTGGCAGACTTTTCCTATTAAGCCCATATTGTAGGCTTGCAGTAGAATATCAAGATTTGAGCTGTTCCTGCACCTCAGATTGAAGTTCAACACCAGAGAACGTGGCAGGAAGAGCGCGTGTATGTGAGAGAGGAAGAGCAAGAAGATAGCGAGAAAGAGAGAGAGAAAGAAAGTTGAATGCCAAGGCCACAAGTGTTGAAATACTGTGCCTTAATGCAATATTTTTTTTTAAATTCCCCTTCTCCCCAGTATCTAGTTTTGGATATGCCAACCCTACCCAATGAGATAACCTAGTGGTATACAGGAAAAAGCACAACAAAGCATTAGGATGCATCCATCATTCTGATTATTGCAATTCAACATGTAACTCCCCTTCATCTCAGCTTTGTGTTGTCCGATAGCTTAACTCAGATAGTTTAATGGAGGCCTTAAATTTCACTGGCCCTGGACTGAAGGGCAGTTGCTTTAAGATTGGACTTGTGCTATCCAACAAGCAGATGGAAACATTAATGTAGAACACAAACAGGGCACAACCACAACACCCACTCAGTTCAAACTCAGGTAGTTTCTCAATATTCTTTGGGCTTTCTATGACTGAACCATTCACTCTCAGGAGGTGCCCACACAACCTCTGCCAACATTGCAGCTACCATTTCTCCCTCTTTATGAGAAAGCACATAGGCTGCACCTGGCATCTCCTCTTCAAGTCACAGCCAAGATCATAGAGAAACTCTTGAGTGCGAAGGCACATCACGCCAGTCTATAATACATGTGTTAGTGCACCATGTTTTGGGTCACTGTGGCTGATAACTTCTGTTTATTAATTGTTAATTCATTGTATGCAAAATGTTTTGGGATGTTAGCTGTGGCTCAGTAGCAGCGCTCTTGCCTCTTGAGTCAGAAGGTCATGGGTTCAAGTCCCACTCCAGGGACTTGAGCACAAAATCTAGGCTAACACTCCTACAGCGTACTGAGGGAGTGCGACACAGTCGGAGGTGCCATCTTTCGGATGAGATGTTAAACCTGTCTGCCCGCTCAGGTAGACGTAAAAGGCACTATTTCGAAGAAGAGCAGGGAAGTGCACTCTGGTGGCCTGGCCAACATTTATCCCTCAACCAACATCAATAAAACAGATTTTCTAGTCATTATCTCATCGCTGTTTGTGGGACCTTGCTGTGTGCACATTGGTTGCCGTGTTTCCTGCATTACAACAGTGACTACACTTCAAAAGTACTTCTTTGGTTGTAAAGTGCTATGGGACGTCCTGAGGTCATGAAAGGCGCCATATAAATGCAAGTTCTTTCTTTCTTCTTTCTGAGGTAAGGCATTATATAAATGAAAGCTTCGTTTCCAACCCAAACATTTGAAATTTTTAAAAATCTATTTTCTTGATATTTTTGAAATCCTAGATTAAACATGAATGTTTCAACATTAGAGAAATTGTGCAAAAAAGGTTTTTTAAAAAAAATTCTGTACTCATTTCAATCAGAAACAAATAGACCCAGATCATGGGTATTTCTGCACTGATGCTCTATACACAGCAACAGCTCAGCCAGCTAGCTTGTGTCAAAATGTTCTTGGGTCAACTTGGCTTCACAAAGCATAGATTCATACCCATTTGTTCTTGAAAGAAAGAGACTATAAATCATTTTCAATTAAGTCAACGACTTTTCTTGGGGAAATTTTTTTTTAAAGTGCTACAGACCAGGACGTGAAAACTGCGACATGTACAACATGTATTAGTGTGATTTATGCTCTGCCTTATCATCCAAATTTTTGCTGCTCAAACATCACTTCACATATATGCCATCCTATAATTGCTTATCCTTTTCCCCAGCATCCTCGGTGTTAAAATCCCTGCACTATCTTCTACTCCAACCCACTCTTTCCCAGGACCTCAGGCTGTCGGCCCCTTGCCCCCATAGTCTTCCCTTCCTTATACAATACAATAAAAAGTTAAGCTTAGCATCACCTAAACTCGCGTTCTCCTCTGCTCTTCTCCGACCCTGGCGAGTTTTGTGATCATCAGCCTTGGTCCTGATGTCCTTGTCTTCGCTGCCAGCTCTTTATAGAACCCACCTGATTTTCATTTAATTGATTGCAATGAAACAAGAATCAGATTGGTTCTATAAATAACATGCGATCCACCCCCCAGATCACCGCCCAGGTGATGAAGGTGAAAATCTAACCCCAGGTTTCTCAATTTAATAAAATCATAGGCCTTGAAATTAATATGTGCAAAGACGGTCAGAATATATTCAATTGCAATTCCTTTGGCTGTTATTTAAACTCAGATGTCAATGCCTTTGTTAAAATAACAGACTAAAAAATTGCCAATCTTTACAGTGTCATTTCAGCATAGGGTTAAGATATCCTCAGTTCACCATTTGTTAAAAAAGTTTAAACATGTTCAGGAATATTTCAGTATTTAATTTCCATTACAGTAAACATATTCTTTAGTCTAGAGTTCATAACTTCACTACAAATAGTGAACAGTGAAAATCATAGAATCATAGAGTCATAGAAAGGTTACAGCTCGGAAGGAGGCCATTTGGCCCATCGAGTCCCAGACAGCTCTATGCAAGAGCAATCCAGTTAGTCCCACTCCCCCGCCCTATCCCCGTAGCCCTGCAAATTTTTTCCCCAAGTACTTATCCAGTTCCCTTTTGAAAGCCACGATTGAATCTGCTTCCACCACACCCCCAGCAGTCCATTCCAGATCCCAACCACCCGCTGCGTAAAAAAGTTTTTCCTCATGTCACCTTTGGTTCTTTTGCCAATCACCTTAAATCTATGTCCTCTGGTTCTTGACCCTTCCGCCAATCAATACAGTTTCTCTCTATCTACTCTGTCACGACCCTTCATGATTTTAAATACCTCTATCAAATCTCCTCTCAATATTCTCTGTTGCAAAGAGAACAACCCCAGCTTCTCCAGTCTATCCACGTAACTAAAGTCCCTCATTCCTGGAATAATTCTAGTAAATCTTTTCTGCACCCTCTCGAAGGCCTTCAAATCTTTCCTAAAGTGCGGTGCCCAGAACTGGACACAATACTCCAGTTCTGGTTGAACCAGTGTTTTATAAAGGTTCATCATGACTTCCTTGCTTTTGTACTCTATGCCTCTATTTATAAATGATGTGGAGATGCCGGTGATGGACTGGGGTGGACAAATGTTATAACCTGGTGTTGTAAGACTCCTTACAACTATTTATAAAACCCAGGATCCCGAATGCTTTTTTAACCACTTTCTCAACCTGCTCTGCCACCTTCAACGATTTGTACACATATACCCCTAGATCTCACTGTTCCTGTACCCCTTTTAGAGTTGGTGCCCTGTAGTTTATATTGCCTCTCCTTGTTCTTCCTACCGAAATGTTTCACTTCGCATTTTTCTGCGTTAAATTTCATCTGCCATGTGTCTGCACATTTCACCAGCCTGTCTATATCCTCTTGAAGTCTATCGCTATCCTCCTCACTGTTCACTACACTTCTAAGTTTTGTATCAACTGCAAATTTTGAAATTGTGCCCCGTACACCCAAATCCAAGTCATTAATATATATCACAAAATCAGTGGTCCTACTACCGATCCCTGGGGACCACCAATGTACACTTCCCTCCAGCCTGAAAAACAACTGTTCACCACTACTCTCTGCTTCCTGTTACTTAGCCAATTTAGTATCTATGCTGCTACTGCCCCCTTTATTCCATGGGCTTCAATCTTGATGATAAGCCTATTGTACGGCACTTTATCAAACGCCTTTTGAAAGTCCATATATACCTCATCTACCCTCTCTGTTACCTCATCAAAAAACTATCAGATTAGTTAAACACAATTTGCCTTTAACAGATCCGTGCTGGCTTTCACTAATCAATCCACACTTGTCCAAGTAACTGCTAATTCTGCCCCGGATTATAATTTCTAAAAGTTTCCCCACCACCAAGGTTAAACTGACTGACCTGTAGTTGCTGGGTTTATCCTTACACCCTTTTTTGAACAAGGGTGTAACATTTGCAATTCTCCAGTCCTCTGACACCACCTCCGTATCTACGGATGTTTGGAAGATTATGGCCAGTGCCTCCGCAATTTCCACCCTTACTTCCCTCAGCAGCCTAGAATGCATCCCTTTCGGACTGGGTGACTTATCTACTTTAAGTACAGCTACCCTTTCTAGTACCTCCTCCATCATTTTTTAGCCCATCCAGTATTTCAACTACATCTTCCTTTACTGAGACTCTGGCAGCATCTTCTTCCTTGGTAAAGACAGATGCAAAGTACTCATTTAGTAGCTCGGCCATCCTCTCTGCCTCCATGAGCAGATCCCCTTTATGGTCCCTGATCGGCCCGACCCCTCCTCTTACCACCTGCTTACTGTTTACATTCCCATGGAAGACATTTGGATTCCCTTTTATGTTGGCCGCCAGTCTATTCTCATACTCTCTCTTTGCCCCTCTTATTTCCTTTTTCACTTCCCCTCTGAACTTTCTATATTCAGCCTGGTTCTCACTTGTGTTATCAACCTGACATCTGTCATACGCCCCTTTTTTTTGCTTCATCTTACTTTCTATCTTTTTTGTCATCCAGGGAACTCTGGCTTTAGTTGCCCTACCTTTTCCCGGTAATTTCATTACAGTCAGTAATCCACAGTTACACATGAAAATCTCTTTTTATACCCCTCCTTCCAGCTTCTCTGTAATCGAGTTCATAATAGTGACTCGGCAGGATAAATTCTCTCACCATGCTAAATCTGTCTCCCCCCCCCCCGAGCCTAATTCCCATACAGCTCCTTATACATACGGTCCTCTGACAAGATGTCTCCGTTAGCTATATAGTAGCGAGAAGTAGCAGTGAGAGTGGGAAGTGTACTGTTAGGAATGTAGTATTTAAGAACTCCATCTGGATAGGCTAAAAGGGGCAGAATCACTACTGAAAAGTAATAAGGCAAGCTTTGAGTGTTTTTTTGGATAGGTGTAACACAAATATCATCGTCTGCTGATGACACCATTGATCTCGGTGCAACAAAATTTGCAAGTAGTGAACTTTAAAAAGACATGCTACGCTGCCGAAATAAACAAAACTCCACACAGCAGCAGACATCACATCTGCTGCAACATGAACTTTCTTGGCAGCTGGTGAAAGGTCAACAAATACTTTTCAAAACAGGCTATTCCACATAGTAAGTCTGATCAGGAAACTCCTCAAAAGTTTCAACGACGCTCCTTTAAAAGACAAGAGGTTAAAAACAAGGATTGGCCACGGCTACCAGCAAGAAGATGGATGTATCCCCCCAGCTACATCAAAATGAGACCACCACATTGCACAGATTGAGCATATGTGGGATGAAGGCCAACTGAATCACATGACATACGACCCCCCTCTCCACGCCCCCCCCCCCCACCAAAGAACAGGAAAAGTACTGATCAATCTGGACCATCTTGGGTTAGATGAAGTAGGGTGGGAGGAGGCTCGTGTGGAGCATGAACACCGGCATAGACCAGTTGTGCTGAATGGCCTGTTTCTTTGCTATAAATTCCATGTAATCTTCCAGGAGGCCTGCTCAAGTCCCCCTCCCTAGCCCCACAAAGTATCCTTGTAGAGAAGCAGGTGAGTTAATGCAATTACAAGCTGCACAAGGAAAGTGACCCAACCCGACATCCCAGCTTGGAAAGGTAGGATAGACCTATGCATCTATATTCAAACATAGAGTCATAGAGTTATACAGCACGGATAGAGGCCCTTCGGCCCATCGTGTCCTCGCCGGCCATCAAGCCCTGTCTAATCTAATCCCATATTCCAGCATTTGGTCCGTAGCCTTGTATGCTATGGCATTTCAAGTGCTCATCCAAATGCTTCTTGAATGTTGAGGGTTCCTGCCTCCACAACCCTTTCAGGCAGTGAGTTCCAGACTCCAACCACCCTCTGGGTGAAAAAGTTCTTTCTCAAATCCCCTCTAAACCTCCCGCCTTTTACCTTGAATCTATGCCCCCTTGTTATAGAACCCTCAACGAAGGGAAAAAGCTCCTTAGTATCCATCCTATCTATGCCCCTCATAATTTTGTACACCTCAATCATGTCCCCCCTCAGCCTCCTCTGCTCCAAGGAAAACAAACCCAATCTTCCCAGTCTCTCTTCATGTCACTCTCCACCTCCCCTCTCCCACCCCATGGGGCACCCTCATCCAGAAGTGTTCAGAACTACCGAATCCATACATACTACTATGCTGTCAGCGTGCCCTCCTGTAAATGCCACGTTAAGAAAATGTACAATTTCACCAATACAGGAAGCAGTCTTATTTCAAAAAAAAGTCCCTCGATTGTTAATCATTAAATATTTCACTGTTTGCCTATTTGAATTTGTAACTTATTTGTAATGATTGGCTGCTTGACATCTGCAGCTGATGCGGTTTCATTTCTTCTAATAATAATTAAAATAAAGACATTTGTATTCATCTCATGAACCCATTCTCTCGATTCCCTGATGAACCATTTCACCGGAATTGGATTTGATATAAAACAGCACTGCACAGAGCTGGCAATCTGCTTCTTTTCTTCCCAGATCTGCTGTCCGCTTCAGTTTTCCACTTAATCATCTCAGATGTGCAGAAGAGGATGTTTTGCTGATGCACTGGGTCCAAGTGCAGCAAGTGATGCGCTCGCCAGAATCAGGAACCATTAATCCCTGCGCAACCTCCCAAGATTTGGCCTAATGAAACATCGGGGCAGAAATTGCCCTGAGCGACAAACCAACAGTGCTTGCCCTTCCATAAGTTGTATACTAACCCACTAACTTACGGTGGTCTTTACTTCAGGCACTTCCTCGAATAGGAAGCGGAGAAGAGCCCAGCATCAGTTCAAGCAAACTAGGACCCATGAGAGAGGATCACTCTCACCCCTCGATCAATCTGATTGCGGCATTTTTGACAAGCTGCGAAACTGTCTCCGCAGGCTTCCAAAGTGAAAACCAGGAAGTGAAAGGTACGACATTAAAATCATTGTAAAAACAGTTATAGACAGTGGGAAAAAAAAAGAAATAATTGAATTAAATAAAAGCGACAGAAGGGAAAAGTAAAAAAAAAAACATTTTTTAATGACCAAAAACTATTAAAATAAGGAGTAATGAGACTCCACATTTTTAAAAGTTCATTTTTAGTTGTTTGGCAGTCATTAAGACTTACCGCACTGTTAACACTATTTTTAAGCGTACTTGCTTTGTGACGATATTAGTTACTTTCCAGCTGGGCAGATGAGCAAGTTGGCGCTTTTTCAATGATTTCACTGATTGCAGCGTGATATCCCTTTAATTCGAAGCGGTCATATCGGCGGCAAACCACTAGGAGCAATTTCTGGATTTCCGCGTTTCACTGAGCATGTGCAAACCCAGGGACTTGCTCCTCCATTCACCACTAACAACGGTGGGCACCGTTATTTTGCAAGCAATTTCTGCCCTAATGATTGTGTGCTCCCAGCCCGGATTGGGCCTGCTCACAGAAGCTTGCCATCAGGATCAGGAAATTGTGTGCAGCTCTTAAAAAAGGTCATAACTGTTATTTATTAAAAGGGGCCACATTTCTTGCTGGCCTGTGAGAAAATCTCAGGCTAGAAAGTTTGCCTGGAGAAAACTACAGACGGCTATTGGACAACTCCCCCCGCCCCACCTCCCTCCCCTCCACCTCCCCTCTCCCAGATTGGAGGTATTTCTGTGGGGAGTCCTGCTCAAGTCTCCAGGCAACTCATTCTGCTTGGGAGAAACTAATTCAAAGAGTTCATACTGTATCCAATATCCAAAAGGGCAACAAAACATGACTGAAAAGTTTAATAGCCTCAGAAAGTCTGCCTTGGTAAACTTTGCCAGTCTATCAAAGTAGATGAGCAACATATGCACATCGTAGAATTTCTCTCACCCTATTACACCACAACTAAGGCTTCATGCCAGGCCCTCAGGAAACATTACAACTCTTCGAAAATGTTGTTGCACCGACGAGATTACTGATGTCATCAGCACTTGATGACATGTGTACAACTATCCAAAAAAGCACTCAAGCTTTTGGCCATACTGCAGGGTACACTTCACCACTTATACATTGGGTTTGGTAGAAGGGGAAATCCCAGTTAAGACATATCTTCCCAGCCACCGGATTTAGCGAAGCCGGCAAGTTTGAGAGGTTGCTGTCAGCTGCACAGGACCAGTATGTCGAGAGTCGATAGCACCATCGGCCCATTAAGCAGCTTTCATTTCTGCCATTTCCATAGAATTTACAGCACAGAAACTGGACATTCGGCCCAACTGGTCTATGCCGGTGTTTATGCTCCACACGAGCCTCCTCCCACCCTATCAGTATATCCTTCTATTCCTTTTACAACAGTGAGCGGATCCCGCCCGGCCAGTGGCTCGACCACCAGATCCTCCCCATTTGCAGATTCCGCAGTGTCAACACTAAAATTCTCAGGTGAATCAGCTGCCATTTCCGCAGATTCAGAATCCTCCCCCAATCTCTACATGCTAGTAAATTGCCACGCTAAGGGAATTCCCATCTAACACGAGCACTCCCATGTGCTAAAGGGTTCTTTCACACCAGCTGGTTGAGAACCAACGCTAGTCAATGAATTAGATCGAAGCCGGGAACAACTTTCCTTTTAATAAATCAAGACTTTGAAATATTATTGGAGTCAGAGGTTAGGGATGCCAGAGGGTGTAAAATACCTCCTGTAACTGGTTGATAATAACAACAAGTCCCGATCTGGGTCAGACAGCGCACCAAGCTTTTGCTCAGCCTCATTCAGCTTGAGTGAGTGGCCAGAAAGGGAATGAAATCAGTGACAAGGGAGCGGAGTGAAGGCAATGCATCGGCCTTCCCTTGATCACTTGGAGGAATACTTCAACCTAATGACAATCAGGTAGCATGACAGGAGTGAACAAAACACACGCAGTTACCAAGGAGAAGCACCAAAATAAAAACACCAACTACAAGCAGTAATTCACTTTTTTGGAATTACATTTGGTTGCACTTTATTTCAATTGTGTCCAGAGAGGTTTGTTCTGAGTGCAGAAATCCGTGGTAGTTGATTTAGCAGAAAAGGACAATGTTGGGGACTCTACGTTTGGGAATGTTGGAGTCGGTATATTGGGCCACTGCATTTTGTAGATGTAGAGAGGACTGTTCATGTGTTGGGCAATGTGACGCTTAGCTGAACATGTCTTCTCTGACAGCCTGGCATATGGCCTTTGCTGCCCGCAATGACATTTCAGCAGGGATATCTTCTGGCTCGTTGCCAGTGTCGTGCAGCCCAAGAGGCTCCTTCTCTTTCACCTGCTCCATCGCTAAGCCTCTCTGGATGGTGAGGTATTGCTATATGCAGCAGACTAGAAGACCCTGGTGCCATTTAGGAACCATTGCTGTGGTCTGCCCTTTCCTCTAAATAGCCTTGGCATGGAGGATTATCTTGAAATGAAGGCGTGACTTTATCTGGAAGCAGGCATTGACATTCAATACCCTCTTGTTTCTGCTGATAATGGAATGGAACCCCATGTGGTTCAGGAAAGCCATAGGATTTTGTGTAGGGGAACACAGTCATATGGGGTTACATAGAGTCTACGGTACAGTAACAGGCCATTCGGCCCAACTGGTCTGTACCAGCATTTATGCTCCACGCGAGCCTCCTCGTACCCCTCTTCATCTCACCCGATCAGCATATCCTTCTATTCCTTTCTCCCTCATGTACTTATCTAGCTTCCCCTTAAATGCATCTATGCTATTTGCCTCAACTTTGCCTTGTGGTAGCACTTTCCACATTCTTACCACTCTTTGGGTAAAGTGGTTTCTCCTGAATTCCCTATTGGATTTATTAGTGACTATCTTATATTTATGACCTCTATGACACTTTTTTCTATGTCTACCCAATCAAACCCTTTCATTATCTTAAAGACCTCTATTAGGTTGCCCCCTCAGTCTTCTCTTTTCTAGAGAAAAGAGCCCCAGCCCGTTAAGTCTTTCCTGATAAGGATATCCTCTCAGTTCTAGTATCATCCTTGTGAATCTTTTTTGCACCTTCTCCAATGCCTCTATATCCTTTTTGTAACATGGAGACCAGAACTGTGCACAATACTCCAAGTGTGGTCTAACCAAAGTTCTATACAAGTTTATCATAACTTCTCTGCTTTTCAATTCTATCCCTCTAGAAATGAACCCCTGTGCTTGGTTTGCTTTTTTTAAAATGGCCTTATTAACCTGCCTTGCTACTATTAGTGATTTGTGTATCTGTACCCCAAGATCCCTCTGCTCCTCTACCCCATTTAGACTATTATCCAAGCAGTATCTGGCCTCCTTATTCTTCCTACCAAAATGCACCACCTCACTTATCGATATTGAAATTCATTTGTCAATTACAGGCCAATTCTACAAGTTTATTAATGTTTTCTTGTATTTTGTCCCATTCTTCCTCAGTATTAACTACACCCCCCAATTTTGAGTTGTCCAGAAATTGTGAAATTTTACTTCAGATTCCAAATCATTAATGCAAATTGTGAACAACAGTGGTCCCAGCACCAATCCCTGTGGAACACCATTTCCCACCTTTTGCCAGTCTGAGTAGCTACCCTTAACCTCTACTCTCTGTTTTCTGTTTTGTAGCCAGCTTGTTATCCATTCTCCTCTGAGCTTTGGAGAATCTTGCCATGAAGAAAAAAATGGGCCAAAAAAAGGAAATAAAAACTTAAAATCCAGCTGATTGAACCAGCTCGTTAAGCACGCTTGGATAAAAAGGTCCTGTGGCACAATTTGGAGAAGAGCAGAAAATACTTCTGGTGCCCTGAATAACATTTGTCACTGAACCAACATTAACAAAAAGTGACTAACTGGTCAATCATCTTATTGTTCTTGGTGGGACCTTGCTGTGTACAAATTGGCTGCTGTGTTTGCCTACAAAACAACAGACCACACTTTAAAAGTGCTTCATTGGTTGTGAAGCACGTTGGCACGTCCTGAGGACACGAAAGGCACTATAGAATTGCAAATTCTTTCTTTCTTTGCTAATGATCTCCGTTACATACAAAACTGCTGCAACATTTTGGTTGATTGCTACTGTGGAAGAAATACAAACAAAAAAGATTTGACCTCCACTGTGAGCAAAGATAAGTTTTCACATAACCGTGATAATCAATAAGAACAACAAATGTGATGCCAAATGCTTTGGGAGTTATGTACCGTACTGGAAATAATTTTCTATCAGCTCTGCTTATCTCAGCTGAATACCAAACCTGAAATTCTGGATGACCCTCTCAACTTTCAGGATAGTCACTCCTTTCAAGTAATAGCTGCAAAACTGGCTTTTCTACAACTTCCTAATGACGAGGATGGTATTACAAAGCAGTATTGTGCAAGCATAAACATCCATAGGTCATAATTCACTTTATTTTTTTTGAATAGACCAACACAAAAATGCTGTTATTTTTAACAACAGCGCACAGTCCTGGTCTCACTATCACAGAAAATACTGCCACAGGCAGTAGATTTAAAGTTCGGGCAAGAGTCTATCATTTATGTCACTGATATACAGGGCCATTGTTGTGCGATTAAGTGGCCATTAAACAAAACCACCTCACTTGTGATCTGTGTTCTATATACTCACACACGCCAGGTTCCCAAGAAACTCAGGTCATTTCACACACAGGCACTAGTTAAAAACCACACACTTTGGATAAAATTCCTATTTTTTTCTTTCCATAATTGAAGGACTAACTACCACAAATTGTATTCTTGGGTTTCAAAGCCATGCATTACTGCAATATCGTTTATGGATCAATTGATGTGAAGAAAAACAGGTATTCCATTTTTTGGTTATAGGGCCATAGTGCAAAATAAAACTAAGATGACTAGCAATCTTAAAAAGACAAGTCTAAAGGCATTGTGTCTTAATGCGCGGAGCATTTGCAATAAGGTAGATGAATTAACAGCACAGATAGATATTAACGGTTATGATATAGTTGCGATTACGGAGACATGGCTGCAGGGTGACCAAGGATGGGAACGGAACATCCAGGGGTATTCAATATTTAGGAAGGACAGGCAAAAAGGGAAAGGAGGTGGGGTAGCGTTGTTCGTAAAGGAGGAAATCAATGCAATTGTGAGGAAGGATATTGGCTCGGAAAATCACGATGTGCAATCTGTATGGGTGGAGCTAAGAAACACCAAGGGGCAGAAAACGTTGGTGAGGGTTGTCTATAGGCCCCCAAACAGTAGTGGAGATGTAGGGGAGGGCATTAAACAGGAAAGTGGAGACGCATGCAAGAAGGGTACAACTATAATCATGGGTGACTTTAATCTACATATAGATTGGTCAAACCAAATTAGCAATAATACTGTGGGGGAGGAATTCCTGGAGTGTGTACTTGATGGTTTTCTAGACCAATACGTTGAGGAATCAATTAGAGAACAAGCGATCCTAGACTGGGTATTGTGCAATGAGAAAGGATTAATTAACAATCTTGTTGTGCGGGGTCCCTTAGGGAAGAGTGACCATAACATGATGGAATTCCTCATTAAGATGGAGAGTGAAGTAGTTGAGTCCGAAACTAGGGTCCTGAATCTAAATAAAGGAAATTATGAAAGTACGAGGTGCGAGTTGGCTATGACAGAATGGGGAACTTTACTTAAAGGGATGATGGTGGATAGACAATGGCTAATATTTAAAGAACGTGTGCAGAAATTACAACAATTATTCCTTCCTGTCTGGTGCAAAAATAAAGCAGGAAAGGTGGCTCAACCATGGCTTACAAAAGAAATTAGAGATAGTATTAGATCCAAAGAGGAGACATATAAGATTGCCAGAAAAAGCAGCAAGCCTGAGGATTGGGAGCAGTTCAGAATTCAGCAAAGGAGGACAAAGAGATTGATTAAGAGGGGAAAAAGAGAATATGAGTGTAAACTAGCAGGGAACATAAAAACTGACTGTAAAAGCTTCTATAAATATGCTAAGAGAAAAAGATTAGTGAAGACAAATGTAGGTCCCTTACAGTAGGAAATGGGGGAAATTATAATGGGGAACAAAGAAATGACAGAACAATTAAACACATACTTTGGTTCTGTCTTCACAAAGGAGGACACAAATAACCTGCCAGAAATGTTAGGGAACCAAGGGTCTAGTGAGAGGGAGGAACTGAAGGAAACCAGTGTTTGTAAAAAAAAAAGTCCTAGGGAAATTAATGGGGCTAAAGGCTGACAAATCCCCAGGGCCTGATAATCTACATCCCAGAGTAAGAAAGGAAGTGGCCCTGGAAATGGTGGATGCATTGGTGATCATCTTCCAAAATTCTATAATTCTGGAACAGTTCCTACAGATTGGAAGGTGGCAAATATAACCCCACTATTTAAAAAAGGAGGGAGAGAAAAATCAGGGAATTACAGACCAGTTAGCCTAACATCAGTAGTGGGGAAAATGCTAGAGTCTATTTTAAAAGATGTGATAACAGAACACTTGGAGGGCATTAACAGGATTGGACAAAGTCAGCATGGGTTTATGAAAGAGAAATCATGCTTAACAAATCTACTGGAGTTTTTTGAGGATGTAACTAGTAGAATAGATAGCGGAGAACCAGTGGATGCGGGGTATTTGGATTTGCACAAGGCTTTTAATAAGGTCCCACACAAGAGGTTAGTGTGCAAAATTAAAGCACATGGAATTGGGGGGGAATATACTGGCATGGATTGAGAACAGACAGGAAACAGAGATTAGGAATAAACAGGTCTTTTTCTGGGTGGCAGGCAGTGACTAGTGGGGTACCGCAGGGATCAGTGCTTGGGCCCCAGCTATTCACAATATATATCAATGATTTGGATGAGGGAACTGAATGTAACATTTCCAAGTTTGCAGACGACACAAAGCTGGGGTGGAATGTGTGCTGTGAGGAGGATGCAAAGAGGCTCCAATGTGATTTAGACAAGTTGAGTGAGTGGACAAGAACATGGCAGATGCAGTATAACGTGGATAAATGTGAGGTTATCCACTTTGGTTGTAAAAACAGAAAAGCAGATTTTTAAAAATTCGTTCACGGGATGTGGGCGTCGCTGGCGAGGCCAGCATTTATTGCCCATTCCTAATTGCCCTTGAGAAGATGGTGGTGAGCCGCCTTCTTGAACCGCTGCAGTCCGTGTGGTGACGGTTCTCCCACAGTGCTGTTAGGAAGGGAGTTCCAGGATTTTGACCCAGCGACAATGAAGGAACGGCGATATATTTCCAAGTCGGGATGGTGTGTGACTTGGAGGGGAACGTGCAGGCGGTGTTGTTCCCATGTGCCTGCTGCTCTTGTCCTTCTAGGTGGTAGAGGTGGTATCTGAATGGTGATAGACTGGGAAAAGGGGAGGTGCAGCGAGACCTGGGTGTCCTTGTACACCAGTCGCTGAAAGCGAGCATTCAGGTGCAGCAAGCAGTTAGGAAGGCGAATGGTATGTTTGGCGTTCATTGCAAGAGGATTTGAGTACAGGAGCAGGGACATCTTACTGCAGTTATACAGGGCCTTGGTGAGATCACATCTGGAGTATTGTGTGCAGTTTTGGTCTCCTTATCTGAGGAAAGATGTCCTTGCCATGGAGGGAGTGCAACGATGGTTTACCAGACTGATTCCTGGGATGGCAGGACTGACGTACGAGGAGAGATTGGGTCAACTAGGCTTATATTCACTAGAGTTTAGAAGAATGAGAGGTGATCTCATCGAAACATATAAAATTCTAACAGGACTAGACATACTAGATGCAGGGAGGATGTTCACGATGGCTGGGGAGTCCAGAACCAGGGGTCACAGTCTCAGGATACGGGGTATGCCATTTAGAACAGAGAAGAGGAGAAATTTCTTCACGCAGAGGGTGTGAACCTGTGGAATTCTCTACCACAGAAGGCAGTGGAGGCCAAGATGTATTCAAGAAGGAGATAGATATATTTCTTAATGCTAAAGGGATCAAGGGATATGGGGAAAAAGCGGGAACAGGGTACTGAGTTAGACGATCAGCCACGATCATTTTGATTGGCGGAGCAGGCCTGAAGGGCCGAATGGCCTACTCTTGCTCCTATTTTCTATGTAAGAGAAAATATACAACCCAGTGTACATGCATCTCTTTTCCCCAGTTTTTTTGTGGGTTGACGATTTTGGGCAAGGGACCTGGATTTAGTAGTTTAAATTTGTTGAGTCAGTTCATGGATCTGGGTGTCTGGGAATCCAAATTAAACAAGCTCCTGTGTATAAAAAAAACTTTTAGTTATAGGTGTGAATTCATTAGCCTGAGCAGGGGGTTGGGGGAGGGAAGAGAAATCTAGTCGGACTCATGCTAATGAACATGAGGGCCATTCATGTGCTGGCTTCAGTTTATATCAGAGCTGATACAAGATGAATATCAGCAGGCAGACCAATGAATCTGTCAAACTGATAGTCAAACAGATGTACTTTCTGCATTTCCGTAATGTTGGTCATTAACTTAAAAGCTGTACTCTTTGAAAATCAGTAACAGCGTTAGAGGCTGGGTATTCTGCGGCGACTGACTCACCTCCTGACTCCCCAAAGCCTTTCCACCACCTACAAGGCACAAGTCAGGAGTGTGATGGAATACTCTCCATTCACCTGGATGAGTGCAGCTCCAACAACACTCAAGAAGCTCGACACCATCCAGGACAAAGCAGCCCACTTGAATGGCACCCCATCCACCATCCTAAACATTTTTTCTTTTTTTTTAATCCATCCTAAACATTCACTCCCTTCACCACCGGCGCACAGTGGCTGCAGTGTGTACCATCCACAGGATGCACTGCTGCAACTCGCCAAGGCTTCTTCGACAGCACCTCCCAAACCCGCGACCTCTACCACCTAGAAGGACAAGAGCAGCAGGTACATGCGAACAACACCACCTGCACGTTCCCCTCCAAGTCACACACCATCCTGACTTGGAAATATATCGCCGTTCCTTCATTGTTGCTGGGTCAAAATCCTGGAACTCCCTTCCTAACAGCACTGTGGGAGAACCTTCACCACACAGACTGCAGTGGTTCAAGAAGGCGGCTCACCACCACCTTCTCAAGGGCAATTAGGGATGGGCAATAAATGCTGGCCTCGCCAGCGACGCCCACATCCCATGAACGAATAAAAAAAATATATACTGACAGAATTCTATTGAAACGTTTGCAAAGTGTTCAAATGCAGCATCACAAACTACAGGAACAGCACCTATATGGATTAAGGGGTTCAAACAGCAGAAGCCATAATATGAATGAAGAAAGCATACAGCACTGGATCAGTTAGATAACAAGGGTCGTAACTGCTAAATAATCTATCTGCACAGTAACTTTATCTCCTTCTGTGAAAGCTGCTGTTAAATGATAGGATCAGACACAGTCCATCTCCTCATACCCAACAAATACTTCCAATGTTTCTGAAAATGAAGAAATCATTTTCAGAACAATACAAGCATCACAAAGTCAGAACCTGACCAGTTAATAGATTTACATTGGTTTGCCTGCAGATATTCATCTTGTGGAGGCTCCGATATAACCCTGCTCAGGCTAATAAATTCACACCTGTAACTTTTTTGAAAAACACAGAAACTTGTTTAATTTAGATTCCCGGAGACCAGGGTCTGTCAACTGATGCCCCAAATTTAAATAACCCTAAATCCAGGTCCCTTATTTCAAATTTATTTCAGTTGGTTGTAATAAAATCCCTTAAGCAACAAATAATTCATTTTGTAACAGTTTTAAAACGCTAAAGTATTCTGGGAGTGCAAGCTGATTACAATGCTTTGAGCAATACATATATGCCTTAAAATTATGCTTTTTGAATATTAGCATATGAATATTTCATGCATTCACATAAAATTCCTCCATCCATTAATTTAACAGAAATGCCAACACATTTAAAGTAAACAAGCTAATGCCTCTGTTAAAATATGAGGCAAAGGAAACTCATATCAATGTGTTAAACACTCGTACATACGCCAACACACAGCTTAATTTCAAGGCAAGATTCGTTTTAAAAATATAATTGGTTTACGTCACATTATCAGTTTAGACCCAAGTTACAATCACGCATTAATTCATCATTCTTTAACCAGACATTGTTTTTTTCTTGTTTTAATTTAATTTTAAGCTGTATTTTTGATTAACCTATACATAGAGAACATTGAACACAGCAAACCCCAGTGAATAATGTGCACAGAGGCTGATTCCACTCTTTTTGTAAATACCAATGTGTTTTCCATTTATATATTAGAAATACAAATAGGAAAGTGCGAGATATTATACATAAAACAAAATGTGTCTCAGAGGACATCTTTCACAACATCACAATATTAAGATTTCCTTACATATTGTTTATCTCTATTCACAAACACGTGAATTTTATAGATCGCATAAAATGCACTGCAGTACCCAGTATCAATTTTATTACTGTACACTGATTAAATATGTACAAAAACAATTATAAACACAGAAGAAAACAGTTAAGAAAGCAAAAGCGCAAGTCTCTTTAATGGAGTTAGAAGCCTTATTAACACCAAAACCCAATGGCATTGCAACGCTCATACACACAGAGTCCAAGCATTGCCTAACACTCTGTTGTACTTACTGATGATAGGGTCAATGTTTTTGCTTTTTAACTAATTTCTATATCAGCAGATAAGTGGGAAGGCTCCACCACATGACGGGAGGCACAGATACCCTTCATCTTGCTTCAAGGTATATTGCCTTCTATTTATCCATCTGTAATACAGGTAAGAAAAGGAAAGAAAGGTAAAAAAGAAAGACTTGCATATAGTTCCTTTCACGTCCCAAAGCGCTTTACAGCCAATTAAGTACTTTTGAAGTGTAGTCACTGTTGTAATGCAAGAAATTTGCACACAGCAAGGTCCCACAAACAGCAATGAGATAATGACCAGATAATCTCTTCTCTCCAACGGGATTCCGTATGTCTCTTTTACCTTGTTCACCTTCATTGCTTTCTATTTCTCGTCTCGTGTTTGATCAGGTTTCTTCTAAAACTCGCTTTCATCTTAACCTGTCCCAATACCACCTTCCCTGCCTTGCACCATCATCCCTTTTGTCATTTAATCACTCGTGCCCACTAGAATCATAGAATCATAGAATCATAGAAGTTTACAACATGGAAACAGGCCCTTCGGCCCAACATGTCCATGTCGCCCAGTTTATACCACTAAGCTAGTCCCAATTGCCTGCACTTGGCCCATATCCCTCTATACCCATCTTACCCATGTAACTGTCCAAATGCTTTTTAAAAGACAAAATTGTACCCGCCTCTACTACTGCCTCTGGCAGCTCGTTCCAGACACTCACCACCCTTTGAGTGAAAAAATTGCCCCTCTGGACCCTTTTGTATCTCTCCCCTCTCACCTTAAATCTATGCCCCCTCGTTTATAGACTCCCCTACCTTTGGGAAAAGATTTTGACTATCGACCTTATCTATGCCCCTCATTATTTTATAGACTTCGATAAGATCACCCCTTAACCTCCTACTCTCCAGGGAAAAAAGTCCCAGTCTGTCTAACCTCTCCCTGTAAGTCAAACCATCAAGTCCCGGTAGCATCCTAGTAAATCTTTTCTGCACTCTTTCTAGTTTAATAATATCCTTTCTATAATAGGGTGACCAGAACTGTACACAGTACTCCAAGTGTGGCCTCACCAATGCCCTGTACAACTTCAACAAGACATCCCAACTCCTGCATTCAATGTTCTTACCCTATCACAGACCTTCCCTTTTGTTCTTTCCTCCCTCCCCTTCTTTCCCTGGCTCTGTACTTGCTCAAATACTTCAACTCTTAACATCTTCCAGTTCTGATGAAAGGTCTTCGACCTGAAACATGAACTCTGTTTCTTTCTCCACAGATGCTGCCTGACTTGCTGAGCTTCTCCAGCATTTTCTGTTTTTATTTCAGATTTCCAGGATCGGCAGTATTTTGCTTTTGGACCAGATAATCTGTTTTAGTGATGTTGGTTGAGGGATAAATATTGGCCAAGACACCAGGAAGAACTCCCCTGCTCTTCTTCGAATAGTGCCATTGGACCTTTTATGTCCACCCAAGGTTTAACGGCTCATCTGAAAAATTCAGAGGCGAAAGACCTAATACCTGGGCCACAGCTGACACCAGAACATTGGCAGAAATCTCTGAACTCTTGCAGTAGGATCGGTTAGCACAGGTAAAGTAGTACAAGGGAGGGAACAATTTCATGAAAATTCCTAATGGGTTCAAAGGCTGTTCCAAATAGTAAAACATGATATGCAAATATTCATCTGATCTCATTGATCAAATGTCTGACCTAGTATTACTCACAGAGTTCGGCACAGACCAACTCAGCCTTTGGAATTAAAGGGAATGATTCATACACAGATCCAAGATATGATTGCAAAACATTTATAAAAGCTCATAGCTGATATTATTGCATATCCAAAATGTTGAATAGTAAATAAAATTAAATAAAAACACACTTAGACATTGATCACGCACTTAAACGGGCAAGTATTCTGTGATAAACCCCATGGATTACAAGTCTGTTGATGTTCCCTATTCTCACTAAGACTTTTAACTTTTGTAATAAAAAAAATCATTCTCATGACTTTAGGTTCAATCAGAATACCTCAGATTTGGGCACCTTCACATTTTTAGAAATATAAAAATGTCATTTTTCAAGGCTTTTACTGGAATGTAGATATTTCTCAGACAGAACAGACAGTAAGACATATAGAATTAGTCACAATCACACCGGGTCACTTAAAGATGCGTTGAACTCAAAATGCCCTAATAGACAAATGAGGTTTTGAAATGTTCCAAAGTTTCAATTAACCCAGTTGGAACAATTTCACTCGACTCTCGTCTTTGACTCATTCAGTCAAAATAATCCTTAGCACTCACTGCAACTTGGCTCCAAATAAATTTAAATTGGATGCCTTTATTATTTAAACTTTGTGATTTATCCCATCTTCTTTGCTGGTTGGTGTATTCCACTATAGTCCATGCACCTCACCAGAATTTCCTAATTTTTCTTTAAATGATATCAATGGATATATCCTTTCAATTATATTGCCAATCAATAAGTGCATGCATAAAGCACAGAGCACTTTTTAAATTGCCACTCAATTTTAGTCTCAAAGCTTAGTACTGTTGCACTGAGGTAGAGAATTTAAAAATATCTACCCAAACTTCACAGGAAAATAAATTCTTATTCGAAATTCAAGTATTTGAAATGTTTATATCAATTTGCTTTACATTTCTAACCAGGCATTTTATAAAAACTGGAGAGATTAAAATGTCAGCATTTTTCTCTCCTGCTAAAGCCCAAGTACCATCATGTAACAGTATGTTTCTTTGCACTATGACATAGTCCAGCACAGAAGGACCAGCCTAAACGTTCTAATGTACAGTCCAGTCCCTACCACTTAAAACATCCACATTTAAAATATCCCCTTTAAAACCTGCGGGAATATGAATTGGGCAAGATGATCAGAGTGCAATACTCAAGTATGCTAAACTAGAAGAAAGGACTGGATATGATGGTGGTTTTAATGAAAGAGAAACCTTAATGAGGTGCGCACTGGTGAGCAAGCACAGCTTTTCTGCCCTAAATAAATGGAGCACTTAAGATGCTATAACCGGCAACTTTGAAATTGATGTTAATGCAACTGAATAACGATTATCGCTTTTTGGCCGCTATAAGTGACTGCCCATTTTAAACGTGAACGCTTTATGTGGTGGGAACAGTACTAAATACCCAAAGGAAAACAGAAACGCCATCACACAGACAGCTCATTCTGGTTCCCCACCCACTATGGTTCACAGTGATAATGGAAACAAGAAAACGTAATAGAACAATATAGTATCAGTATTACCACACCTTCATTACAACACATGCTTCTCTTTGGGACTTGTATGATTTCTGTCCCCTTTGTAAATAACGGCAGAAACAGCAATAGCACGCACATACTCAAGGCACAGACAACCAAGTCTGCCTATGGAAAATATTTCACTTGCACTCCAACACCGAAACTACTGTAACAGCTTTTTATTTACAAAGAATTTGCTTCTAGCAATTATGCGTAAAAGTTTTTAAAATATATTTGCTCCTAATCTGCGATTTTAAATTATCAAAATGAACCAATGAGTGAGCATAGTCACCTCTTTGGGGAGTCATACTTTGCACTTCAATCTTGAACACTTTCAAAAAAGAAATGCAGCTTTTCAGAACTGACATGCAGCAAGATCTAAACAAGGAGAAAGAACGCCCGCAATTCCTTCAATTCAGGATTTACTATCATTTGAATTTTCGTCTTGAATCCCAAATATAATTGTAAATGAAGTTTTACCAGAGATGCACATCCTCATTTGTATACAGACTTCATTCTGCCAAACAGAAGACAACCTGTGCAATCCATTCTGGCAAAGCTGTTTCACAGCCCACTCCGTAGATTTCATTAATCTTTGGATGGCACTCTAAAATAATGATACATTTTTGTCTCACATAAGATGTGGAGGGGGGGGGGGGTACCATTTATTTAATGCTAGAGAACATTATTGCTCTGACAGCACAGGTACATCATAAAATACAACACAGTTATCAGCAAAAAAAAATGAAAAAAATTGATGAGCTGGATTAAATAAATCAATGTTTACTATTGGTAAAGCAATTTTTTTTAATAAGCTATTCACAGAAAACCCCAGGGGACTCTACACAAAAAAAGTACCTGTGGCCCAAAGCACTACCACGGCATGTACTTAGTAAAACCTTTCTATTCTTCCAACAGCTTTTCCCTGTCCTAACCAGTACCAAATTTGGTCATATTTTCCTCTGTGCACCAGTGTTAGCCGAAACAACTGGCAGAGTATAAAGCAGGTTTCCTCGCTTGATATTCATGCTGACTTTATTCGCTAATGTTAGCGAATGCAGGAAGATATACCCCAAATGTCTCTTCCTGCCCTGATACTCTGTGTGCTCCAGTGCTTAATTGCCCTGTCGCCAATAACTACCACTTTATGGCCCTGCCTGGTCCTTTTAATTGAAAGCTTCACCTTCCAAACGACGTCAGCTTTGATCAAATAGATGGCCTGCATCATTTTAAAGATTTGAACTGTCCACCTAACACATCAGTAACTGCAATGTCTAACAGGGAAGAGGGGCAGCAATGAAGAGGAAGGAGTGGAGACACGGTCCTTATGCACTGACACTGCCAAAGTGCTCCAAAAAGTAACAGCACAGATAGGAACATAAAATACAATGTTTAAGTTTTCTCTTATGACTCTCAGTCCCTGCAAGTATTGTTCCTACAGTACACATCCCTACAACTTGGGAAATGACCAATGTAAACAGTTACACAGGAGCCTCCCATTTATCATGGGCCACGCTATAACCATCATTCCAAGGTTAAAAGGCCAGGGTTGTGGGTGAAAACCTCAATGGCAGGGTCAGCAAATGATCTTCTCAAGCCAAGTGTGAAAAAAAAAGGAAATGCAAACAGTGATGATGTCACTAACCAAGAAATGCCATCAGCTAAGGTTACAAATCGGAAGAGCTTTTTGGCATTTGGAAACCTCGTGGATCAGCTGGCACATTAACCAGCCAACGGCAATCCGCTGCGGTCAATCCTTTCACCAGTTGGAATGCACTTCATCGTCTCACTGGCAGATGAGGACATGGAAGTAGAGAAGACCCTACATGTCGTATCCCCCGTGTACAAATCACCAAATAAAACAAACACATCTTCAAACAAGTCCTATGGAGCCAGTCAAGGAGCAAAAGCAGCAGGTGAACATGTCAATGGAAACCATAATCACAGGTCTATGGTTCAGGATAGTGATTGCTCATTTACCATTTTGAAGCAGTGTTAAAGTTCAATGGATCAGGTTGTCCAAACTCTTGGGAGTGGGGCCAGATCCCTGCACTATAACTCGAGAGAGGGCCGCTCATGTTTAAAATTTATTTTTCACCAGAAGGAATCATGAGGTAAACACCATGTCCAACATAATCACTATTTTCTAATAAAGAATTCCAAATTTATTGAAGCATTCTAAATTATTCCAAACATCCCAAGATTTGAGAGTGTTGGCAACATTATGTGCACTGTTCCCTTGTGACACTCATTAAAAAAGTCAGAACGTCTGTACACAAAAATTCAATATCCAAAACCTCTGGACACCAAAAATAAAACCCCATGTGATAAAATTATAAAATTGACCCCCCCACTTCCCCCCAAAAAATGGCTAGTTGCTCATCTCTTCCTGTTCTGGTCCTGGCACTGCATCTGCATTGCTGCCACATTTGGTCTGCTCCCACCATGATCTTCTCCTTCTCCACTGCCCACTTTCTGAAGTTGTATTTTATAGAATCATAGAAGGTTAAAGCATGGAGGGAGGCCATTCGGCCCATCGAGTCCATGCCGGCTCTATGCACGAGCAATCTAGCTAGTCCCACTGTCCTATCACCGTAGCCCTGCACATTTTTTCGTTTCAAGTACTTATCCAGTTCCCTTTTGAAGGCCATGATTGAATCTGCCTCCACCAATCCATTGGGCAGTGCATTCCAGATCCTAACCACTTATTTCTTCTTCGTTTGGTTGTAGCATTTAGAATTTCCCAGGGTGGGATCTTGGTGAAAAAAAAGAGTGCCCCTTCATTATTATAGACCCGCCGCCAAAGAGAACAGAGTTTTTTCCAATCCTCCAAACCCATGAAGTTCAAAATGCTGCAACCAACTGGAGAAACTTAGGTTAGAATAGAAAACGACTAGTCCAGAGTTTGGAGGGCTGGATAACGGGGTTCACAGGCTATGTCATTCACCCAGTCATTGGTTAACCCAGGTAGCCCTAATTAGGGACAGTACTGCTTGTCTCCACTTTGAGTAGCCTGGATAAAAGTGGCCTAAAACATCGCCTGTTTCACAAAAAAAAAGCAGGCTTGCCTGCCACAACTGGCACACTTCCCCAAATATGGTCAAAGTTACAAAATGGCCTAAACAAGCACTAATTCTCAGAGCCTGGAATGTCAGAATATTGCTAGATGGGAGTCAAAAAGATCTGAAAGCACCAAAAGACAAAATGCTCAGATCACGAGAAGTCTGTCCATGCAAATTAGAAGTTGTGGCCTTTGGTACAACGATTAGCAGAAAAGGGTCAGCCGACTGAGGTTTAAGGAGGCGACACATTCTTCTGGAAAGACAAGAATATAATTGAACAGAACAAAACAGGCATCAGTTCTGCCATTCACAAGAACTTGTGCAACAATTGGACTTATCCTTGGGCATCAACGATTGATCGATGACTCAGCATCTTCTGCTTGCAAAGCAGCATTTCGTCCTTCTTGGTCAAATCACCTCCTGACGCTCACTTTATAGGCTCACACATGACCGAAGGACACCATCTTCAATCCTCCACCTTTCCCAAAATAACTGCATTTTCTTAGCCCATTCAAGACAACATGCCTGATTTTCCAGGCTCTCGTCATGGCTTCTTGGATTTTGCACGAGCAACCTCCTTGAAGCATTAATTGAAAATATCCCTGTATTATTGCAATCACAATGTTTGACAATAGACTATTATATGTCCTTTGCTTGCAAAATCGATTTGAACACACAGGTACAAACAGTGACACAGATCTATCTTTCCTTTAAGGCAAGCTCAGACAGGTGGCTGCAGACATTTAATTACTGGATGCAATCTGAATTAATAAACCTTGGGCTTAAGATTTATGAGAGATAAGCTGCGGGCTGGAAGAGATTGCAGCAAGTGCAACATGATCAAATATTGCAAGGATCAGGGTCTGCAGGATATGATACAATCGCAAAAATAAGAACAGCTGTATCCAACAGTAAGAAGCCGACATTCTGGCTTCAGCTAACCACAACAGAAAAAATCTTTTCCTATATCTGTAATGATATTCAGTTTAACTGATAGACAAGAATGTAAACAAAAGAGGCATTACTGAACAGAAGCAGATTTACTGAACAGATTATAGCAGTTGCTTGACATGAATCCACTTTACTTAATTCCACTTGAGGTCCAAGGTCTGCTATGTTTACATTACAGCAAAGATGGTTTGTGACCACCGTGACTTTGCACAGTTCAAAGTCATATTTCACAGCAACTGTGGTTTCAGGCTGACACAGGGCCGCCAATTTAAAAATTTAAACTCCTGGCTGGGCAAGGGATTTTCAGCTCCCTTTTAAAATCTGAAATTCACACGTACAGTTTATGTTACTTTATGCCAGTTGAATCCAGAACAGGATTCATTCCACAATATATGCTTTCGTAGGAGGTAGAGTGGGAATGGGTCCACTATCATGCAATTCCTTATTTCCTGACAAGCCATCTTTAATGGAATGTTTCCTCGACCAGTGGGTGGACAACCCGAGGTGTAGTAACGAGCGTACCAGTCAGAAAGCATACAGATTCAATTATTGTGCTGTAATCACTAAGTTGATTTCAGCTGGGACAACACAGCCAGGATGGGAGGGTGAGAGGCAAAATGCTTTCATTGGTCTCATGGGAACAGGAGTAGGCCATTCAGCCCCTCGTGCCTGCTCCGCCATTTGATAAGATCATGGCTGATCTGTGATCTAACTCCATATACCTGCCTTTGGCCCATATCCCTTAATACCTTTGGTTGCCGAAAAGCTATCTATCTCAGATTTAAAATTTGCAATTGAGCTAGTATCAATTGCTGTTTGCGGAAGAGAGTTCCAAACTTCTACCACCCTTTGTGTGTAGAAGTGTTTTCTAATCTCACTCCTGAAAGGTCTGGCTCTAATTTTTAGACTGTGCCCCCTACTCCTAGAATCCCCAACCAGTGGAAATAGTTTCTCTCTATCCACCCAACCCTTTCCCCTTAATATCTTATAAACTTCGATCAGATCATCCCTTAACCCTCTAAACTCTAGAGAATACAACCCCAATTTGTGTAATCTCCCCTCGTAACTTAACCCTTGAAGTCCGGGTATCATTCTAGTAAACCTACGCTGCACTCCCTCCAAGGCCAATATGTCCTTCCGAAGATGCGGTGCCCAGAACTGCTCACAGTACTCCAGGTACGGTCTAACTAGGGTTTTGTATAGCTGCAGCATAACTTCTGCCCCCTTGTACTCTAGTCCTCTAGATATAAAGGCCAGCATTCAATTAGCCTTATTGATTATTGCCAATGCCAAACTGGACAAGCTGCCCGAGGCTACCACCTTTAGAACCATACCCAACATGACTCGAGGCTTTTAGGAGGAGAGGATGAGAGAAAAGGGAAGAAAATTGGGGGAGAAAAAGACCATCACCCAGATGGAAGGCCCTCCTTGCATTTTTGATAATTGCATGTT
Organism: Heptranchias perlo; assembly: GCF_035084215.1. Classification (NCBI taxonomy): domain Eukaryota; kingdom Metazoa; phylum Chordata; class Chondrichthyes; order Hexanchiformes; family Hexanchidae; genus Heptranchias; species Heptranchias perlo. The sequence continues at coordinate 66,236,854 of NC_090333.1, forward strand.
GAAGAAAGAATCTCAACATATACAGTCCTTTCAAAATGAAAGGCAGTTTCTGTTTAAACATTGAGTGTTGATAACATTTTAAGCTTGGGTGGGGGGTGGTGGATGTTAGTGAATCCAACAGTGTGGGAGATTGGAACTAACAGCAGCAGGTACCGTCATGAACCCAATGTTCTTCAGTGATCAGGGCACTTCAACCACATGGATTAATTTAGCCTCCTTGCATTGTTGGGCTCAGTGACATCTCTGAACCTGTTTCATCATTTAAGCAAAAGCATTCAAAGTCAATAGATAAAGCCAGAGAATCATAAAATGATGTTAAAGTTCATCACTATTATTGGGAAACAATTTTTTTTAAATGAAAGTAATAATGGTGAAATTCCCTCTTTAACATGTTACACCAGCTAAATGACAGTGCTCACAGAGCTGATTTACATGGTATGATTTCTTGTATTTAACAGGTAACTCATAATAAATATGGGCATGAGATGGTAAATATACCACTGAATGTGAACTGGGGCATACAGACTAGGAACATCCCAGGTTGGATCCTTGATCTGTGCTGAGTTAGCTAGGCTAAGCCATCATATTTATAAAGGCATAACCTCACGGTTCGGGAGGGTGAGGAAAAAAGCCAATATTCCTAGTCGCTGGAAGTTGTGAATGTGGGGGTGTCAGGTGGAAAATATATGGGTGGGTAAACAGCAAACTCAGTTTTCTGTGGATTTTGAGCTCCTCGTCAGTGGCATTTTCAGTGAAAATATGCGATGGTCACAGATGGAGGTCATGTGGCTGCTTACCACCAGACCAGGGTGTAGAGAGACCAAGAAGTACAAAGACAAACAACATTTCTAAATGTTTTAGCATAACTGTAGATCAATACATGTTTGCATTTTCATTGTTCCCACACTTTTCTTGGCGCCTCTCCAACTGGAAAATACTCAGGGGAATACAGGATAGAGTATGCTATGAACGCGATCTCACACCACTAGCTCTAGAAACAATAGGATTAAGAGATCAGCTTTCGTAGTAGGGCTTTTGAGTACAAGACAGCAAGCAAAACCTCTGGAATGACTAACTTCCCCACTTACATAAAAAAGCAATGTTCCCAAGTACACAGAGAATGCAAACATTAATTATCTAGCATCAATTATTCAGGAATTAGCAGGTTCAAATCTGAACTGAATATAACATTCAGAAACAAATTATTGCCTAGTCCAAAAGTATAATATTTCTCTCATAAAGCAAAATAGACCAATACTCAATATCTTGCTACCTCCCTGCAGCATAAGGAGATATGATGGGAGCTAACCTTCAGGGTAATCGTCTATGCAGCCATTTGTCCATTGTTATCCCCCACCACCACAAGAAGTTCCAAACAGCCTTTTGTATGGTTGGCTTTAAGTAATGTTTTGTCATACAGGACTGTATTGCATATGTAATAGGTTGCACAGACAGTTTAAGCAGTTAAATATCAGCCTTGGCCCAGTGGTAGCACTCGTAACCTGCAAGCCAGAAGGCTGTGTCCAAGCCCCACTCGCAAAACGTGAGCACATAATCTAGGCTGACACTACAGTGCAGAACTGAGGGTGGGCTGTAGTGTCAAAAGAAAGAAAAACTTGCATTCATAAAGTGTCTTACATGACCTCAGGATGTCCCAAAGCGCATTACAGCCAATTAAGTGCTTTTGAAGTGTAGTCACTGTCGTAAAGTAGGAAATGCGGCAACCAAATTGCACACAGCAAGATCCCACAAACAGCAATGAGATAATGACCAGATAATCTGTTTTAGTGATGTTGGTTGAGGGATAAATATTGGCCAAGACACCAGGAGAACTCCCCTGCTCTTCTTCGAATGGTGTCATGGGATCTTTTACGTCCACCTGAGAGGGCAGATGGAACCCCGGTTTAACGTCTCATCCGAAGGACGGCACCTCCGATAGTGCAGCACTTCCTCCGATTGGACTGAAGTGTCAGCCTGGATTACGTGCTGAAGTCTCTGCTCAAGCTAAGGCTGACACATTTTGGTGTCGAAGTGCCACCTCTCGGATGAGATTTAAACCGAGGCCCTGTCTGCTGTCTCGGGTGGACATAAAAGATCCCATGCCATTATTAGAAGAAAAGCAGGGAGCTCTCTAAATGTCCTGGCCAATATTTATCCCTCAACCAACACCACCAAAAACAGATTGTTTGGTCATTTATCTCATTGTTGATTGTGGGACCATGCTGTACGCTACTGGCTGCTGCATTTCCCCATAATTATACAACAATGACTACACTTCAAAAATACTTCATGGGTTTATGAAGAGCTTTGGGAAGTCCTGAGGTCGTGAAAGGCACTTTAGAAATGCAAGTTCTTTCTTGCTTCCTTCTTAAATAACTACACTTCACTCAGTCAACAAAGGAAAGGTCAGTCATGACTTTAAGACTGTCAGCTCAGCAAGAGTAACATCGACCCAGAAAATCTGATCAATAAATTCCTAAATATCATTCACATTCATTTATTTTATCTATAAATACAATACATAACCTGAATGTTGAATGGGCAATAGATGTCAGTACAACAGATGCATTGTCCTTAGCTCCCCTGTACAGAAAATTGTTTTAAATCATTCTTGCAAACAAGACTAGATTTATAGCTGACTACAAACTGTTACACTTTGGGGTGTTTCTTGCATTAAAGGTGCTATATAAATGCAAGCTGTTGCTTGGTGGTAGTCACGTGAGTTATGTAGCTGACACATGTAACTCAAATGAATGGACCTGTTCAGGGTTACCTCAGTTGGTTCTGCTCCCGCTGGCTACTGTACACTTAAAAAAACAATATCTACACAGCAAAGAACAAATAAAGCTTTGTACAGATTGAAGTCTCATTAAGTAGACAGAAAACATTTGCTATAAATCAGACCCACAGGACAACAGACAAGCAATTCCTGAGATCGGTGAGGATTCCCTCCGTGAACCATATACATGTATTAAAATAAGGCATTAACTGGGCTCCTGGTGTCTAACATGTAGAGGTCCAAGTAACCCAAGCTCATCGGATTATTGTGAATTTCTGCTGCTGGATTTATACTTTGTTTCTGTCGGTTAATGTTAAGATGCCCCTTCGCTTCATACTAACATTTCTCCGAAGGCATGGGTTCACGGCTCATTCATAATTCTGAACTCGGGAGTTGGATGGCGGAGACTAAAGGCTAATCATTCATCGCACAATTCCAGTCATGATCCCGCTTCTTTCTGGTACATTAACACACGCTTGACTGCAATCAGAAAAGTAATGAATGCTTCTAAAATACATCCAGTTAACACTGGGCTTCACTTTGACTCTCCAGCACTCACGTGTACTGCAATTACAATACTCAACCGCTTCAGATCTCAATTCTTTACACTACAAGCATTTAACTTTGTGCATCTGATGAATGTAATCCATGGGAAGTGACACACAAATATAGTACACGGTGAATGAATGCATGGATCCAGATCGATTATCCATTAGGTGTCATTCACTGATAAAAAAAACTCACTCACCCTGATCCTTCTCATAGCAGCAACAATCTCCACCCTGCTGTTTGGTCTGGGTACATCCAAAGTCCCGATGTACTGCAAAAAAAATAAATAGGGGGGGGGGGGAAACTTTATAAAAACCAGGGTCTCCTTCGATACACAAGTCACAAACTCTCGCCGCGCTTTTATCGAAGTGGTAAAAAGTTACAAACCTTCGCCTCGAAACTGATCCCATGCTGGAAAGCCTCTTCGTTGTGCAAAGGAATCCGCAAATCGTGCCCGTCATCCACTAAGTTGTATTTGGTTTTGCTTGGCATGTTGGTTCACAATTGTAACTAGAAAATAACTAGGGCAAAACAAAAAGCCCTAAGCTGGCTTGCAGTCTGCAGAAGGTGTCTTTTTAAAATTAAAACAGTGGCAGCACTATATATATAATATATATATATATACACACAAAGTAACTGGGGGAACTTCAGCGATTCCTCGGTGTGTGTTGCAACCAGCCCCAATGCCACACCATGCAGCTAAAGCAGGTTGCGAGTCGCTGATCCTCTTAGGATGCCCGGGGATTGATGTGAATTCAGAGCCCTGCTACACACATACACATACATACATACATACATACATACACAGAGAGCGAACGGTGCGAGGGTCCCGGTGCTGCAGGCTGGGGAGGGCGGGCGGGCGGGCGGGCGAGCGGGTGCCTGCGCTGCCCTTGGCCGGCTCCTAGCGCTCAGCTGCCGGTGCTGCTGCTGATCCCTCTCCCTCCCTCTCCCTCTCTCTCTCTCCTCTCACAGCAGCGCCATGTCGACACTTTCCAATCAGCCGACACACAAAAGCCCAACTGCCCTCCCATTGGACGGCGCCGGGAATTCCGCCCGATTTTTATTGGCGTAAAGTTACATCACTGCGCTCCGTGTGGCTGGAGAACGGAACAAGCTTCCTGGATTCCCCGGGGGAGGGGGTGCTGCAAACGGCGGCGGTGGAGTGGGATCTGAAGGTGCTGCCACTGTAAAGTGTTTGTAATGAATGTGCACTCACCCTGATGCAGCAATGTCCTGGCAGCTTGTCCAAGGGGCTGAGTGAACGGTAGGTGTGCATATATATTTTAATGTGATTATTGTGCACCTAACTTACTTGTTGCAATACAGAGCCATCCCACTCAAATCTGCTACCCACTCTTCATTCTGTGTAATCGTAGTATTGTAGTCTTTACAGTTGGAAGATGCCATTCAGCCCATCGTGCCTGTGCCGGCTCTTTGAAAGAGCTATCCAATTAGTCCCATTCCCCTGCTCTCCCCATAGCCCTGTAAATTTTTTCCCTTCAAGTATTTATCCAATTCCCCTTTAAAAACTACTATTGAACCTGCTTCCAACAGCCTTTCAGGCAGTGCATTCCAGATCATTACAACTCACTGCACAAAAAAATGTTTCCTCATGTCACCTCTGGCTCTTTTGCCACTTACCTTAAATCTGTGTCCTCTGGAAACAGTTTCTTCTTATTTACTCTGTCAAAACCGTTCATGATTTTGAACACCTCTATTAAACCTCCCCTAAACCTTCTCTGCTGTAAGGAGAACAACCCCAGCTTCTCCAGCCTATCCACACAACTGAAGTCCCTCAACCCTGGCACACTCTAGTAAATCTCTTCTGCACCCTCTCTAAGGCTTTGACATCCTTCCTAAAGTGTGCACACCCAGAACTGAACACAATACTCCAGCTGAGGTCCTTTTATAAAGATTTAGCATAACTTCCTTGATTTTATACTCTTTGCCTCCATTAATAAAGCCCAGGATCCCATATGTTTTTTTTAACAGCCCTCTCAACTTATCCTGCCACCTTCAAAGATTTGTGTATGTGCACCCCCAGGTCTCTTTGTTCCTGCACCCCCTTTAAAATTGTACTGGGTTTATCCCTCTTCCCCTTTTTTGAACACTGGTGTAACTTTGTAATCCTCCAGTCCTCCAGCACCATCCTCACACCTAAGGAGGATTGGAAGATTGTGGCCAGAACCTCTGCAATTTCCACCCTTACTTCCCTCAGTAATCTAGGATGTATCCCATCTGGACCGGGTGACTTTTCTATTTTGAGTACTGCCAATCTTTAAAGTACCTCCTCTTTATCTATTTTTATATTTATATATTTAGAAATAGACAGTTTCCTAGAAGTAAAGGGAATTAGGGGTTATGGGGAGCGGGCAGGAAATTGGACATGAAGCTGAGTTCGGATCGGTCAATGCCCTGTGGGTGGCGGAGAGGGCCCAGGGGCTATGTGGCCGGGTCCTGCTCCGACTTCTTGTGTTTGGCCGGGTCCTGCTCCGACTTCTTGTGTTCTTTAGATTTGTGGTTGGGATCAGATCAGCCATGATCTTATTGAATGGCGGAGCAGACTCGAGGGGCCGATTGGCCTACTCCTGCTCCAATTTCTTATGTTCTTATGTTCTTATGTTCTTATCCTATCCAATATCGCTCCTACCTCCTCCTTTACTGCTACAATGGCAGCATCCTCTTCTCTAGTGAAGACGGATGCGAAGTATTCATTTAGTACCTCAGCCATGCTCTTTGCTTCCTTTTTATTCCCTCGTCGGTACCACCCTTCCTTTGACTATCCTTTTACTATTGAAATGTTTATAAAAGACTTTTGGGTTCCCTTTTATGTTAGCTGCTAATCTATTCTCATACTCCCTCTTTGACCCTCTTATTCCCTTTCTTTTTAAGATCTCCTCTGTACTTCCTGTATTCAGCCTGGTTCTCTACTCTTATATGAACATTACATTCGTCATAAGCCTCCTTTTTTCTGTTTCTTTTTGATCTCTATATATCTTCAGTCATCCAGGGAGCCCTAGCTTTGGATCCCTTTCCTTTCCCCCTCATAGGGATGTGATTACTTTGTATCCAAACCAACTCTTTCTTGAAGGCCTCCCATTGCTCAATTACTGTTTTGACTACCAATTTTTGATTCCAATCCACCTGGGCAAGATCCCTTTTTAACTCACTGAAATTTCCCCTCCTCCAGTTAAGCATTTTCACATTTGATTGTTTCTTGTCCTTTTCCATAACTATTCTAAACCTAATGATATTATGATCACAGTTCCCAAAATGCTCCCCTACTGAAACATGCTCCACTGCCCCACTTCATTCCCCAGAACTAGATCCAGTACTGTTTCCTCCTTGGTTGGGCTGGAAACACACTGTTCCAGAAAGTTCTCTTGAACACATTTCAGGAATTCCTCCCCCTGTTTGTCCTTTACACTGTTCCTGGCTCAGTCTATATTGGGATAATTGAAGTCCCCCATTATCACTACTCTATAGTTCTTGAATCTTTCTGTAATTTGCTTGCAAATATTCTCCTCTATCTCCTTCCCACTATTTGGTGGCCTATAGTGTACACCCAGTAGCGTAATAACTCCTCTATTGTTCCTTAATTCTAACCAAATAGATTCTGTCTTTGACCCCTCAACTGCATCATCCCTTTCCAGTGCTATAATAGTTTCTTTGATCAATACTGCCACCCCCTCCTTTCTCTTCTTCCCTATCTTTCCCGAATACCTTGTAGCCAGGAATATTAAGTACCCAATCCTCCCCTTCTTTGAGCCAGGTCTCTGATATTGCCATTATATCATAGTCCCATGCGACGACTTGAGTCCGCAGATCACCAACCTTATTTAAAACACTACGACCATTTACGCACATGCACTCCAAACTCATCTTAGACTGCCTCGCATTTGCCCCCTCCTTTTCTGAACTGTTCTTTACTCAAGTGCTGCTTGTCTCTCCCAGTCCTCTGTGCACCTTGTTTCTCCTCTCTAATGTTTCATCCTGGTGCCCATCCCCCTGCCAAATTAGTTTAAACCCTCCCCCACAGCACTAGTTAACCTTCCCGCAAGGACATTGGTCCCAGCTCTGTTGTGGTGCAACCTGTCCATCTTGAACCGATCCCTTCTGCCCCAGAATTGGTCCCATTGCCCCAAGAATCTGAAGCCCTCCCTCCTGCACCATTGCTCCAGCCACGCATCAACCTATCTTATCCCACTATTCCTATACTCACTAGCACGTGGCACTGGGAGTAATCCAGAGATTACTACCTTTTGAGGTCCTGCTTTTTAACTTCCTCCCTAGCTCCTGAAACTCTGACTGCAGGACCTCGTCCCTTTTCCTTCCTATGTCATTGGTTTCCACATGGACCACGACTTCTGGTTCTTCCCCATCCTCCTCAAAATGTTCTGCACCTTCTCCGTGATGTCCTTTATCCTGGCACCAGGGAGGCAACACACCATGCGGGACTCACGTCTGTGTTTGCAGAAATGCCTGTCTATCAACCTGACTATCTAATCCCCTATAGCAACTGCATTGCTTTTGCCCCCCCCCCCCATGCAGCCGAGTCTCCCATGGTGCCGTGGATTTGCTCCTGACTGCACTCTCCTGAGGTGTCAACGCCCTCACTGGTATTCAACACTGAATACTAGTTTGTGAGTGCCCCACTCCCTGGGGACTCCTGCACTGCCTGCCTGTTCCTCCGAGTCTGCCTAGTGGTCACCCACTCCCTCTCCACCTGAACTCTCTGTAGCTGTGGGGTGACCACCTCCTGAAATGTGCTGTTCACAAAACTTTCAGCTTCCCGTATGCACTGTAGTGACGCCAGCCGCCCTTCAAGCTCAGAAACTCTGAGCTTGTGCTCGAGCAATTGGCGGCACTTCCTGCACATGTGGTTTTCGAGGATACCCTATAGTTTCAATGCTATGCTAAAGTTGTAAAATATATATACTCCCAGTATTGGAACTAGCTACCAAGAACCCCCCATAATTTCAATGCTCTGCTAAAGGAGTAAAATGCCACCATAATGCACAGAAATAGCATTTCTAGCAGCTAAATGCTGTGCAATAAGTTATATAATATTGTGATAGTTAAAACAAACCTAATTGGACTGCAGTGATTGCTCATGGTGACATAAAAGGGAGATTTTCCTTTTGAATATGATGGATAATATCCGAGATAGCAATAACAAGAGGAGATGTCTCACAACATTGCCCCTGCTTGTTGCTGAGAGGCAAGATAATTTGCGCTGGGGCCAGTGAAAGCTGATCCTCGACACTGAATCCATAATATTCAATTTTCTTGGTTGCTGATCGTCATGCATTGTTTCTTTATAACACAAATTTTAAAGGCAATTTCCCCAATGGTTTAATGGGTAAATGAACCATGTAGTGTGAGTTAGCCCATGCAGAAAAGATCCCAGGTTTGAAAATTACGCTGAATTAACTGACCTGAGTAAGGTCAGTGGTGGGGTACTGTACCGCAATGGTCCTTAGCATTCCAAGTCAGGAGACACTCCTAATGTCTTGTGACATCTGCTAGAAAGGGCAACAGAGTTGACCACCAACATCACTGAAAAAAAGAAACGATTATCTGGTCATTTATCTCAATGCCATTTGTGGGACCTTGCTTTGGGCCGCGTTTCCCTACTTCAAAAGCACTTCATTGGCTGCGTAAGATGCTTTGGGACATCCTGAGGTCGTGAAACACACTATATAAATGCAAACAATTTTACAACACCAAGTTATAGTCCAGCAATTTTATTTTAAATTCACAAGCTTTCGGAGATTTCCTCCTTCCTCAGGCAAATTTGCCTGAGGAAGGAGGAAATCTCCGAAAGCTTGTGAATTTAAAATAAAATTGCTGGACTATAACTTGGTGTTGTAAAATTGTTTACAATTGTCAACCCCAGTCCATCACCGGCATCTCCACATCATATATAAATGCAAGTTCTTCTTCAACATTGGAAAAGATTTCCTCTGTGCTCCATATGTTATAGCTTATTCATTATAAATAGGTTTATGATTTTGTTACACAGATGACTTAGAGGAAATCTCCCCCCTCCCCTCATGTGAGAAAAGGATCAGCTTGACTTGGAAAACCCAGTGATTGAATAGCCCACTGACGTTCACTATCCATGCCCGTACATCAAGGTGGTCACCAGGACGTAGTGCCAAAGGGCTGTTATGCCCATGGAACTGTATCACAGCGCACAGGAGATGTGGAATAAAGGGAGAAAGCTTGAGGTAAGAAAATGGAATTCAGATTTTGGTAATTCAATCTTTGGGTGGAGTGGGGAACAAATTTGAAACCAATTTAATTCAAATGTATAACTCTGAAATTGGTCTAAAATTGTGATTAATGTATTCTTTTAAAATGAAGCTTAAATGAGCTCTTATAAGAACATAAGAAATAGGAGCAGGAGTAGGCCATACGGCCCCTGGAGCCTGCTCTGCCATTCAATAAGATCATGGCTGATCTTCAACCTTAACTTCACTTTCCTGCCTGATCCCCATAACCCATGATTCCCCTAGAGTCCAAAAATCTATCGATCTCAGCCTTGAATATACTCAATGACTGAGCATCCACAGCCCTCTGGGGTAGAGAATTCCAAAGATTCTCAACCCTCTGAGTGAAGAAATTCCTCCTCATCTCAGTCTTAAATGGCCGACCCCTTATCCTGTGACTATGCCCTCTAGTTTTAGACTCTCCAGCCAGGGGAAACTACCTCTCAGCATCTACCCTGTCAAACTCCCTCATAATCTTATATGTTTCAATGAGATCAATTCTCATTCTTCTAAACTCCAGAGAGTATAGGCCCAATCTACCCAATCTCTCCTTATAGGACAACCCTCTCATCCCAGGAATTAATCTAGTGAACCTTCACTGCACCACCTCTAATCATATTATGAAGTTCTAAGTGCCCTGTTACCAATTCCTTAATAACGGATTCCAGCATTTTCCTGACCACTGATGTCAGGCTAATTGGCCTGTAGTTCCCTGTTTTCTCTCTCCTTTCTTGAAAAGCGGGGTAACATTTGCTGCCTTCCAATCTGCTGGGACCGTTCTAGAATTTAGGGAATTTTGGAAGATCATAAGCAATGCGTCCACTATTTTTGCAGCCACCTCTTTTAGAACCCTTGGATGTAGGTAATTAGGTCTGGGGATTTATTGGCTTTTAGTCCCATTAGTTTTTCAAGAACTTTTTCTCTACTGATATTAATTACTTTAAGTTCCTCACTCTCATTAGCTTCTTGGTTCCCCACTATTTTTGGTATTTTTTTGTGTCTTCTACTGTGAAGACAGATACAAAATATTCGTTTAACACATCTGCCATTTCCTGATTCCCCATTATAATTTCTCCTGTCTCAGCCTCTCAGGGACCAACGTTTACTTTTGCTACTCTCTTCCTTTTTACATACTTGTAGAAGCTCTTACAATCTGTTTTTATATTTCTTGCTAGTTTACTATCATATTCTATTTTCTCCCTTTTTATCAATTTCTTGGTCATCCTTTGCTGGTTTCTAAAACTCTCCCAATCCTCAGGCTTACTACTCTTCTTGGCAGCGTTATAGGCCTCTTCTTTTAATCTAATACTATCCTTAACTTCTTTACAGTATTTCAACAGCAATCTGCTAAAAACAAATTAACACAAAAAGGAACAAGGTCAGATGCGACCCTTAACCGTGTTGGAAACCTTAACCTTATAGGCAGCGCACTAACCTTAAATGTAGACCTTGCTCTCCAAGCAAGTAGACATCAAATAGTTTTACCTGTAACAAACTGCTGAAAACATAAACCTATATGTAGGGTTTCTGATTTTCAGTTATAACGGGTAAAACCTCAATGGACAAAAAATGCATTTGGTGTTTATTTGGGTAACATGGTAAAGAAAAGGCAGATGATAATGTCATCTTTGGCTGGATTTGGACAATATCTTGGCAGCACAAGCTGGTTCTTATTAAATTGAAGAAAATTTCAGGATGCCTGATTGGACCAGTAAAGCAATCGTGAACAAAAGGCTCACTTTCAAATCTTCCTCTCCAGCTGAATTTAACTTTTCTAATATAGACAACTGAAACCAGCACTAAAACTCCAGATTTGGGGAAAATTAAAATGGCTGAAAAATAATAGTTGGAAATTGCAAAAAATATAAGCACCATAAACTGAAAACCTCATTGCACCCTGAGCTAAATATTGTTAACTTTAAATTGCCATATTGCCATTGGTTAGCATTTGGAGAGATTACCTTTGGGTTTTGTCCACTACTGACACACATTCAGGTTCTCAAACATTTTTCAGGCTTTTTTCCCTCATGAATTAATAATTACCCCCCTAGTACATCTACCATAAATCACTGTACACGTGCAACCTCAAATGTACATGGTTGGTTACTGATTGTGCACGCAGATGTATTGGAGGGACATATGAGTTATTCACTCTGCACAGGGTAATGGCAATCTGCTTTGCAAATCAAGTTGCAAATGCATGAGAGCATTCTGGGTAGTTATGTCAAGATGATGTATCTAAATTAAGAAAGAAAGAATTTGCATTTAGGTCGCATCTTTCACAACCTCATGACATACTGTGGCTACAAGAGCAGGTCAGAGGCTGGGTATTCTGCGGCGAGTGACTCACCTCCTGACTCCTCAAAGCCTTTCCACCATCTACAAGGCACAAGTCAGAAGTGTGATGGAATATTCTCCATTTGCTTGGATGAGTGCAGCTCCAACAGCACTCAAGAAGCTCGATACCATCCAGGACAAAGCAGCCCGCTTGATTGGCACCCTATCCACCACCCTAAACATTCACTCCCTCCACCACCGGCGCACTATGGCTGCAGTGTGTACCATCCACAGGATCCACTGCAGCAACTCGCCAAGGCTTCTTCGACAGCACCTCCCAAACCCGCAACCTCTACCACCTAGAAGGACAAGGGCAGCAGGTACATGGGAACAACACCACCTGCACGTTCCTCTCCAAGTCACACAACATCCCGACTTGGAAATATATCGCCGTTCCTTCATCGTCGCTGGGTCAAAATCCTGGAACTCCCTTCCTAACAGCACTGTGGGAGAACCGTCACCACACGGACTGGTGCGGTTCAAGAAGGCGGCTCACCACCACCTTCTCCAGGGCAATTAGGGATGGGCAATCAATGCCGGCCTCGCCAGTGACGCCCACATCCCATGAATGAATAAAAAAAAACATCCCAAAGGAGTCCATAGCCAATGAGTTGCATCTTAAATGTAGTTACTGTTGTTGAGGAGACAAACAGGCCAACGATGGCACAGCAAGATCCCACAAACAGCAAATGAGAGAAATGACTAGCTAATCTGTTCTTAGTGGCATTTGGTTGTGCATTGAATGTTGGCCAGGACACTGGGAGAACTCTCCTGCTCTTCTTCAAACAGTGCTATGGCACCTTTGATGTCTCAGTTTAACACGGTTTAACCCTGCGAATACACAGGGTCTGCTCAGACGAGGAGGAACGCGATGGACACCTACAGACGCTGAAAGACGCCTTCGTAAGAACGGGATATGACGCTCGACTCATCGATCGACAGTTCCGACGGGCTACAGCGAAAAATCGCATAGACCTCCTCAGGAGACCAACACAGGACGCAACCAACAGAGTACCCTTTGTCGTCCAGTACTTCCCTGGAGCGGAGAAACTACGCCATGTTCTCCGCAGCCTTCAACATGTCATCAATGATGACGAACACCTCGCTATGGCCATCCCCACACCTCCACTACTCACCTTTAAACAGCCACCCAACCTCAAACAGACCATCATTCGCAGCAAATTACCTAGCTTTCAGGAGAACAGCGTCCACGACACCACACAACCCTGCCACGGCAACCTCTGCAAGACATGCCAGATCATCGACACAGATACCACCATCACACGAGACGACACCACCCACCAGGTACATGGTTCATACTCCTGTGACTCGGCCAACGTTGTCTACCTCATACGTTGCAGGAAAGGATGCCCCGGAGCATGGTACATTGGCGAGACCACGCAGACACTGCGACAACGGATGAACGGACACCGCGCAACAATCACCAGACAGGAGGGTTCCCTCCCAGTCGGGGAACACTTCAGCAGTCAGGGACATTCAGCCACCGACCTTCGGGTAAGCATACTCCAAGGCAGCCTTCGAGACACACGACAACGCAAAATTGTCGAGCAGAAATTGATAGCCAAGTTCCGCACCCATGAGGACGGCCTCAACCGGGATCTTGGGTTCATGTCACGCTACACGTTACCCCACCAGCGAACAAATGTTATCTGTTTTTAATATAACTGGTCATTTGCTGTCTTTTCGATGTTTCTGGCTCTCTTTTTTTTTTGGTGGTTTGTATATTCGGGGGATCTGTAGGTAACACCTGTCTGTCTGCACACTGATTGCCTTGGCAACGGGCAGTTGAAAACACTGTCTGTAATCACCAAGTATTGTTCTGTGATTTATAAATGCGAAGGGTTCGAGGATTTCATTTCCACATTCACCTGAGGAAGCTTGTGAATTTCAAATAAAATTGCTGGACTATAACTTGGTGTTGTAAAATTTTTTACAATTGTCAACCCCAGTCCATCACCGGCATCTCCACATCAGTTTAACACCTCATTCGAAAGAGAGCACCTTTGACAATGCAGCACTCTTAGCATTGCATTGAAGTGTCAGTTTAGATTATGGGCTGGAGTGCATCTTGACCCCACAATCAGCTAACTCAGATTCAAGAGTGCAACCTCTGAGGCACGTTGACACAATTTAGTCTGAATTATCAGAAGTGGACAAATGTAAGGAATCTTACAACACCAGGTTATAGTCCAACAGTTTTATTTGAAAATCACAAGCTTTCGGAGATTATCTCCTTCGTCAGGTGAGTGAGTGAAAGGTTCTCAAATCACATATCTTATATTAGGCTGGGACACGATCACACCAATCAAAGGTGTCGTTGGTGTTCAGACAGGTTAGCCACGGAAAACAGTACATCCCAGTATACTGAATACACATTGGGTCAGATTACAAAGCCAGAGAAAGAGACCCGAAAGGCAGAGAGAGAGAGAATGTCCAGTTGTATTAAAAACAGATACTATTCTATTCCACATCAGAAGTGGAATAGAAACCTGAATTGTAATTCAATTTTCAATGTATACTATTAAATGCAAAATAGTTCAAAGGACTCGGTAATAAAACAGGTCGATTGGAACTTGAGATCTTATTTATAATAGAATTGTTTTTATTAAATAGTTAACTAATGAAGCAGAGATGGTGATTGATATAGATTTAAAGTGATTGGTAGAAAGATTAGAGTGGAAATGAGGAAATTTTTTTTCACCCAGATGGTGGTGGGGGTCTGGAACTCACTGCCTGCGAGGGTGGTAGAGGCAGAAACACTCAACTCATTAAAATTACCTGGATGTGCACCTGGAGAGCCGTGACCTGCAGGGCTACAGACCAAATGCGGGAAAGTGGGATTAGACTGGGTGGCTCGTTTCTCAGCTGGCGCGGACATAATGGGCCGAATGGCCTCCTTCTGTGCCGTAAATTTTCTATGATTCTATGACTAGATATTAAGAAATAACACAGTAACAGTGCAATCAATGTTACTATTTAAAATGGTCTTTAAATAAAACTTCACAGATCTGTACAGTAAGTCAACCCTATCCTGGGTATATTGTCCTGACATAATTGACCATTGTTTATGTATATTTGTAGGGGAAAAATCATACACACATTAATTGGAAATTGTGTCAGGCAGAACTCTGGATAGCACACAAGGATGAATCAATAATACACTGTCCTCATTATACACTGGTTGTTAAATGGAACAGTCAAGTTAAATAACTTATTTTAAAATTATATCAAGCTACTGATAGCTTATTAAAGTTATAATAACATTTGATCTAAATGCCCAGAACTTTCCTGTGCATTTGTAAGCTTCCAATTTGATTTACCAACCAGAATCCAGCCAGCCCCTGCAGAATGAATAATTTGTCAGTAGGTCCAATACATTTGTCAGTATTCCACACACATGTAAGATCATGGGCATGTGCAGTTTAAATATTAAGATTAGATTTTATAACACACTTATGTACCACCTTGTCTAAAAGCTTCACAAAATAAATGACTTTAGAATCACAGTAACTGTTAGGCATCAGTCGTGGCTCAGTGGTAGCACACTTGCCTTGGAGTCAGAAGGTTGTGGGCTCAAGCCCCACTCCAGAGACTTGGGTACATAATCTAGTCTGGCGCTCTACTGAAGACATTAAACTGAGGCTCCGTCTGCCCTCTCAAATGGACATAAAAGATCCCACGGCACTTTTCGAAGAACAGTGGGGAGTTGTCCTGGCCAACATTTATCCCTCAATCAGCATCACTAAAACTGTTTATCTGGTCATTTATCCCCTTGTTGTTTGTGGGATCTTGTGTGCAAATTGACTGCTGCATATTGAGTAGAATGGGCCTATACCCTCTGGAGATTTTTTTTTATTCGTTCATGGGATGTGGGCGTCGCTGGCATGGCCAGCATTTATTACCCATCCCTAATTGCCCTTGAGAAGGCGGTGGTGAGCCGCCTTCTTGAACCGCTGCAGTCCGGGTGGTGAAGGTTCTCCCACAGTGCTGGTAGGTAGGGAGTTTCAGGATTTTGACCCAGCGACGTTGAAGGAACGGCGATATATTTCCAAGTCGGGATGGTGTGTGACTTGGAGGGGAACGTGCAGGTGGTGTTGTTCCCATGTGCCTGCTGCCCTTGTCCTTCGGGTCGCAGGTTTGGGAGGTGCTGTCGAAGAAGCCTTGGCGAGTTGCTGCAGTGCATCCTGTGGATGGTACACACTGCAGCCACAGTGCACCAATGGTAAAGGGAGTGAATGTTTAGGGTGGTGGATGGGGTGCCAATCAAGCAGGCTGCTTTGTCCTGGATGGTTTCGAGCTTCTTGAGTGTTGTTGGAGCTGCATTGATCCAGGCAAGTGGAGAGTATTCCATCACACTCCTGACTTGTGTCTTGTAGATGGTGGAAAGGCTTTGGGGAGTCAGGAGGTGACTCACTCGCCGCAGAATACCCAGCCTCTGACCTGCTCTTGTAGCCACAGTATTTATGTGGCTGGTCCAGTTAAGTTTCTGGTCAATGGTGACCCCCAGTCTGTTGATTGTGGGGGATTCGGCGATGGTAATGCCATTGAATTCAAGGGGAGGTGGTTAGACTCCCTCTTGTTGGAGATGGTCATTGCCTGGCACTTGTCTGGCGCAAAGAAGTTTAGAAGAATGAGAGGTGATCTCATTGAAACATATAAGATTGTGAGGGGGCTTGACAGGGTAGATGCTGAGACAATGGGGGAAAAATTGGATAAGGTTCCGTTCTGGGCAATGGTGGCGTGATGCGCTGTCACCCCGCGCCAAATGGACCCTGGACAAACAAGACGCAAGTTTGGTCCCAAGGGAGCACTTACCTGCAATCGGCGTTCCTTTCCAGGCCTTGCACGTGGAATCAATGCAATTCACACTTTCCACCACCAGAGGGTGCTCCATCTCTTAAAGGGAAGATGTTTCTGAGAAATCTCTTAAAGGTAGCTGGTACCTGTTATTTGATGAAAATAACAGTCTACTATCTGCATAGAGTCTGAACAGAAATCAGACATCACACACATAAAACACAGATGCGGATCCCATCCCTATATTTACACACTGATGAGTTATGTTAAAATATTGAATAAAAGTTGCGCATTACTAAATCCCACACCCTCCAATCTGCACACCAGACCTCACCGATCTGAGTTGGTACCAGACCTGCAAGAGTGCATGCACCGAGGTTCTCTGCTGATACACTAGAGAACTTGGGTGCAAGAGGTGGACAGAAGGAGGGACATCCTATATCCGCAGTGGGGGGGGGGGGGGGGGGGGGGCAAGAGGCCCTCTAGACATATACTCAAAAGACAGTGGGAGGCAGCGGGGGATGAAGTCAATGTCAGGCGCACAGCATCATGAACATTGATGCAGTGCAGGAAGAAGTTCAATGCTTTGACATGAGTGGGCAAGGTGAGTGAGGTCAACTGTCAAGTGGCGTCTCTTACCAACTGCTCCACACACTACAACCCCCATCCCCCACATACCAATAAACTCTTTCCATCAGTACTCAACTCTTCCCATCAGATGCTTCTTCCCGCACTTACACATTACCACTGTTTCAAGCCGCCCACCCACAACTCACAGGCCACACACACTGGCAGCTATTCAACCATGACAGGCACATCACCCAGACACATGTCCCGCTTTCTTGCAGGAGACGATGGCGCATATCAAGAGGCAGCAAGTGGCAGTGGCATTTAGCCCCTCGAGCCTGTTCCACCATTCAGTGGGATCATGGTGGACCTGTGACCTAACTCCATATACCCGCCTTAGCCCCATATGCCTTAATACCCTTGGTTCACAGAAATCTATCAATCTCGGATTTAACATTCACAAGTGAGCTAGCATCAACTGCCGTCTGTAGAAGAGTATTCCAAACATCTCCCACCCTTTGCGTGTACAAGTCTTTACTAACTTCACTTCTGCACGTCCTGGCTTTAAATGTTAGGCTATGTCCCCGCGTCCTAGTATTGAAGTCTAGGAAACCTCCAAAAACAGTTACAAATGTCTCGGCAGCCAGAGGCAATAATCCAGCCACTAACCTGTAAATCCTGCATGGTCCCTTGAAATAGCGCTGATGGGGGGGTCCTTCAGGCACTCTAAGACACATTCAGATGGTCGGGGTTAAGACAGTGCATTGAGTTGAGCGTTAAGTCCCAAAATGGTGTCTATTACTTTAATCAGTATTGCACACTGAAGCCATTTTCTTCCTACTTTACATGATTCTAGCGTTCGGGGTTAGCGCATGCGCTAACTCCTATACCAATATGGCGTCTGGCGCACTTCACGCACAGGAAATGTGCGTGCACGTCCAAGACGCCATCTTGGATGTCGGAGGGACCGTGTAGTGCCGAAACAATGGGCGCTACACGGCCCAATTTAGCGCCCATTGTTTCCCCGGCTAGAGAGTCTAGAACTAAGGGGCGTAGTCGCAGGATAAGGGGTTAGCCGTTGAAGACTGAGATGAGGAGGGATTTCTTCACTCAGCAGGTTGTGAATCTTTGGAATTCTCTACCCAGAGGGCTGTGAATGCTCAGTCGTTGAATATATTCAAGACTGAGATTGATAGATTTTTGGACTCTAGGGAATCAAGGGATATGGAGATCAGGCGGGAAAGTGGAGTAGTAGTTGAAGATCAGCCATGATCTGATTGAATGGCGGAGCAGGCTCGAGGGGCCGGAAGGCCGACTCCTGCTCCTATTTCTTATGTTCTTATGTAAAGCGCTTTGGGACATTCTGAGGTTGTGAAAGGCGCGATATAAATGCAAGTTCTTTCTTCCTTATTAAGACAAGCACGGCAGTCATTGTGCATCAGCAACATCACATGAACAGCAATGAGATGAATGACCAGTTGATCAAATTTTTTTGGTGGTATTATTTGAGGAAAGAATGTTGCCTAGAGCGCCAGGGAGGGGAGCCTCCTTCCTCTTCTTTAAATAGTGGCATAGGATCGATAATGTCCACCTGAATTATTGGAATAGTCAGACAGGACCTCAGTTTAGCTTTTCATTGTGAAGCATAGTCCCTCCTGAAATGCAACACTTTTTCAATACCACAATAAAGTATCAACTTAGATTATGCACTGAAGTTCTGATGTGTAGGTCAAAGCCAGAGGGCAAGAGCATCATTTAAGGTAAATAAATATGAAGAACACGAAATAATCATCAATTGCTGTTTTCTCGTGATAAATTGTTCTATCTTTGGGAGCAATGTTTTCGTTACACAGATTAGAAAACGAACAAAGATGATTTATATTCTTACCGTTAACAGTTTTAAAATTCGGCAGCTAACTCCAGTACAAAATATTCATGCACGCGTATTATCAAAAAATCTGGGGTAAAGGAACGGTCAAGGATAAAGTGGAATCACATCTGAAAGTGCAGCGTATACTAGCCACTTCAATCATTGGAAAATCCCAGTGTAATAATTCAATCACTCAGGAGTTATGTTCTCCCACATCAATCTCCAGCAAGATGTTTTTTGATTATATTGCAAAGTTACTTCTGATGCTAACAGATCATATTTAGCATGTGCAACCATTTAAAAATAATAAATACATGTTTAAAATGGCTTTAGTATTTTTGGGTCTGGTTTTGTTCATTACTAACTTTTATCACTGCCAGCAATTGTCAGAGAGCTGCATGTTGTTGATGAATGAAGACATTCACAATGGAAGTTTAATAATTATGATGCTATTACTGTGTTTGTCAAGAAATAATTTTCAGATGATTGCCAGGAAACTGTATATCTCGCTCCTATCATGTCACATTACCATTATACTGCACTACTTCATGAGGTTCATTTCTTTCGTTTATATAGATTCGCAGATACGTATGCTGCTATTGACTTTTTCCCACGTATTCATTATTATTTAACATTTCTGGACTTATAAAATGTTCTTTTGTGAGCAGCAAGACTGGCTTTCACAGACACAGATTAGCTGACTGCCAGCGAAACCTAACCATCAAAGCAAGATCAAATGTGAATAAATCAGATGAGACTTAAAACCGAAGCCCCGTCTGCCCTTTCAGGTGGATGTGAAAGATTCCATGGCATTAGTCGAAGTAGAGCAGCAGTGTCCTGGTCAATATTTATCCCTCTACCAACACCAAAACCAGATGATCTGGTCAATAACACATTGTTGTTTGTGGGACCTTGCTGTGCACAAATTGGCTGTCATGTTTCCCTACATTACAACAGTGACTATACTGCAAAAAAAAAGTACTTAATTGGCTGTAAAGCGCCTTGGAACATCCTGAGGTTGTGAAAGGTGCTATATGAATGCAAGTTCTTCTTTGTTTAGAACTAAAGGATCAAAGTCTCTATGGTGCACGAGTGATACTACTTGAAGGGTAAGGAAGACTTGGATTTCAAGTCTGGTTTTGTGAATGGAAACCAGGTGCCCTACTATCTGTATCACCCTACTATCTGTATTTAGGATAATTAGGATGCATCACGACCAGCCAATGTGCTAAAACTGAAATAGATTTCTTCCACTGGTTTAATTAAGAAACAGAAAGTGGTCCGATTTGGAATGCATCCACTGTCAGCTACACTTTGGATACCACATAAGGCAGGAATGTGTTACAAGGTAGTAACACACTAAGAGGGTGCAGATGATATTAAGCCACGAGGGGAAGCTTGAAGACTTCATCAACATTATGTAAACCCTGAGACATATTGCATCATTGAAGCACACTCTACTCTGTGCTACACTATGTACTGTACGGCACCATGGGTGGCTCAGCAATACAGGGGGGAGGAGGAAGATCAGGAGAGCAATAGTGATAGGGGATTCAATAGTTAGGGAAGCAGACAGGCGTTTCTGCGGCCGCAGACATGATTCCAGGCTGGTATATTGCCTCCCTGGTGCCAGGGTCAAGGATGTCACTGAGCGGCTGCAGAACATTCTGAGGGGGGAGGGTGAACAGCCAGAGGTCGTTACCAATGACATAGGTAGAAAAGGGGATGAGGTCCTGGAGGCAGAGTTTAAGGAGCTAGGAAAGAGATTTAAAAAGCAGGACCTCAAAGGTAGTAATCTCCGGATTACTCCCGGTGCCACACGCTAGTGAGTATAGAAATAGGACGATTGAGCAGATGAATGCGTGGCTGGAGAGATGGTGTTGGAGGGAGAGCTTTAGATTCTTGGGGCATTGGGACTGGGGGAGGTGGGACCTGTACAAGCCAGACGGGTTGCACCCCAACAGGGCCGGGATCAATATCCTCACTGGGTGGTTTGCTAGTGCTGTTGGGAAGGGTTTAAACTAACTTGGCAGAGGGATGGGAATCTGAGCGTAGATTCAAAAAGGAGAGAAACAGAGCTGGAAATGGAAGGCAGAAAATTAATAAGCGAGTTTGGAAGGCAGAGGAAACAAAGGTCAGATAACAGACAACAAAAGAGTTTGGCAGTGCCTAATGGTATATAATTCAATGCAAGGAGTCTGGTGAATAAGGCAGTTGACCTGAGGGCACAGATAGACACGTGGAAGTATGATATCATAGTTATTACTGAAACATGGCTTAACGAGGGGCTGGAATGGCAGCTCAACATTCCTGGTTACAGGGTTTTCAGTCGAGATAGAGAGGAGGATATAAAAGGAGGGGGTGGCAATATTGGTTAAAGAAACAATTACGGCAGTGAGGAGGGATGATATGTTAGAAGGATCATCAAATGAGGCCATGTCATAGAGTCATAGAGTTATACAGCACGGATAGAGGCCCTTCGGCCCATCGTGTCCGCGCCGGCCATCAAGCCCAGTCTAATCTAATCCCATATTCCAGCATTTGGTCCGTAGCCTTGTATGCTATGGCATTTCAAGTGCTCATCCAAATGCTTCTTGAATGTTGTGAGGGTTCCTGCCTCCACAACCCTCTCAGGCAGTGAGTTCCAGACTCCAACCACCCTCTGGGTGAAAAAGTTCTTTCTCAAATCCCCTCTAAACCTCTCGCCTTTTACCTTGAATCTATGCCCCCTTGTTATAGAACCCTCAACGAAGGGAAAAAGCTCCTTACTATCCATCCTATCTATGCCCCTCATAATTTTGTACACCTCAATCATGTCCCCCCTCAGCCTCCTCTGCTCCAAGGAAAACAAACCCAATCTTCCCAGTCTCTCTTCATAGCTGAAGCGCTCCAGCCCTGGTAACATCCTGGTGAATCTCCTCTGCACCCTCTCCAAAGCGATCACATCCTTCCTGTAGTGCGGCGACCAGAACTGCACACAGTACTCCAGCTGTGGCCTAACCAGTGTTTTATACAGCTCCATCATAACCTCCTTGCTCTTATATTCTATGCCTCGGCTAATAAAGGCAAGTATCCCATATGCCTTCTTTACCACCTTATCTACCTGTTCCGCCGCCTTCAGGGATCTGTGAACTTGCACACCAAGATCCCTCTGACCCTCTGTCTTGCCTAGGGTCTTCCCATTCATTGTGTATTCCCTTGCCTTGTTAGTCCCTCCAAAGTGCATCACCTCGCACTTTTCCGGGTTAAATTCCATTTGCCACTGTTCCGCCCATCTGACCAACCCATCTATATCATCCTGCAGACTGAGGCTATCCTCCTCGCTATTTACCACCCTACCAATTTTTGTATCATCAGCGAACTTACTGATCATACCTTTTACATTCATATCCAAGTCGTTAATGTAGACCACAAACAGCAAGGGCCCCAGCACAGATCCCTGTGGTACCCCACTGGCCACAGGCTTCCAGTCACAAAAACAACCTTCGACCATCACCCTCTGCCTTCTGCCACTAAGCCAGTTTTGTATCCAAAGTGCCAAGGCACCCTGGACTCCATGGGCTCGTACCTTCTTGACCAGTCTCCTGTGGGGGACTTTATCGAAGGCCTTACTGAAATCCATGTATACCACATCTACTGCGTTACCCTCATCCACACGCCTAGTCACCCCCTCAAAAAATTCAATCAAATTAGTCAGACATGATCTTCCCTTGACAAAGCCATGTTGACTATCCCTGATTAATCCTTGCTTCTCCAAGTGGAGACTAATTTTGTCCTTCAGAATTTTTTCCAATAATTTTCCTACCACTGATGTTAGGCTCACTGGCCTGTAGTTCCCCGGTTTTTCCCTACTCCCCTTCTTGAATAATGGTACTACATTAGCGGTTCTCCTGTCCTCTGGCACATCCCCTGTGGCCAGAGAGGTTCTGAATATATGTGTTAGAGCCCCCGCAATCTCCTCCTTTGCCTCACACAGTAGCCTGGGATACATTTCGTCCGGGCCTGGGGATTTATCCATTTTTAGGCCTGCTAAAACCGCCAATACCTCCTCCCGCTCGATGTTAATATGTTCGAGTATATCACAGTCCCCCTGTCGTATTTCTCTGTCTACGTCGTCCTTCTCCATAGTGAAAACAGATGCAAAAAATTCATTTAGAACCCCTCCTACATCTTCCGGCTCCACACACAGATTGCCATTTTTGTCCCTAATGGGCCCTATTTTTTCCCTAGTTATCCTCTTACCCTTAATATACTTATAAAACATCTTAGGATTTTTCTTTATTTTGCTCGCCAGAGTTTTTTCATGGCCCCTCCTTGATCTCCTAATTTCCTTTTTAAGTATCCCCCTGCACTTTTTGTACTCCTCTAGGGCTTCCTCCGTCCTTAGCCTTTTGTATCTGCCAAAAGCCCTCCTTTTTTTCCTAATCCATTTTCGTATATCCCCTGACATCCAAGGTTCCCTGGAGTTCTTGGAACCACCCTTGACCTTTACGGGAACATGTTGCCATTGTATGGTCTCAATCTCCCTTCTGAAAGACTCCCATTGCTCTGATGCGGATTTTCCTACAAGCAGCTGATCCCAGTCCATTTTGGCCAGATCCTGCCTTATCCTATTAAAATCGGCCTTCCCCCAATTTAGAACCTTTATTTCCGGCCCCTCCCTGTCCTTTTCCATGACCACCTTAAATCTCACTGAATTATGGTCACTGTCACCAAAGTGCTCACCTACTAGCACTTCTTCCACTTGGCCGGACTCATTCCCTAGAATTAGGTCCAGTACCGCCCCCTCTCTTGTAGGACTTTCTACATGCTGGCTCAAAAAGCTCTCCTGGATGCACGTTAAGAATTTTGTACCCTCTAAGCCTTTTACACTCTGAGTATCCCAGTTAATATTGGGGAAGTTGAAATCCCTCACTATTATTACCCTATTATTTGCACAATTTTCTGAGATTTGCCTACATATCTGTTCCTCTATCTCCCCCTGACTGTTTGGGGGTCTATAGTACACTCCCATCAAAGTGCTTGCCCCCTTTTTGTTTTTAAGCTCCACCCATATGGCCTCATTTGAGGAACCTGCTAATATATCATCCCTCCTTATGGCAGTAATTGATTCTTTAATTAATATTGCGACCCCCCCTCCTCTTATACCTCCCCCTCTGTCTCGCCTGAAGATTCTGTACCCCGGAATATTGAGCTGCCAGTCTTGCCCCTCCCTCAACCATGTCTCTGTGACAGCAACAATGTCATACTCCCATGTGTTTATCAACACCTTCAGTTCATCCACCTTATTTGCAAGACTCCTTGCATTAAAATAGATGCCATCCAGCCTTGCTCTTACATATTTGCCCTGTCTTCCAAGCTGACTTGTTTTTTTCTCAATATTTGGCTGCACATCACCCCCTATTGTAGCTCCACTCTGTATCCCATCCCCCTGCCAAGTTAGTTTAAACCCCCCCCAACAGTGCTAGCAAACCTCCCCGCAAGGATATTTGTCCCGCTCTGGTTCAGATGCAACCCGTCCGACTTGTACAAGTCCCACCTTCCCCAGAAGCAGGCCCAGTGATCCAGGAAACCGAAACCCTCCCTCCTGCACCAACTCTTTAGCCACGCATTCATCTGTTCTATCCTCCTATTTCTATACTCACTAGCCCGTGGCACTGGGAGTAATCCAGAGATTACAACCTATGTGGGTTGAGCTGAAGAACAAAATAGTGGCAGTCACACTGCTGGGAGTGTACTATAGAACCCCAAACAGTCAGAGGGAGATAGAAGAGCAAATATGTAGGCAAATTTCTGAAGTGCAAAAAACTTAGAGCAGTAATAGTGGGGGATTTCAACTACCCTAATATTAACTGGGATAGAATCAGTGTAAAAGGTATAGATGGTGCAGAATTCTTAAAATGCATTCAGGACAACTTTTTTAGCCAGTACGTAGCAAGCCCAACAAGAAAAGGGGCAGTTCTGGACTTAGTTTTAGGGAATGAAGCTGGGCAGGTGGAAGGAGTATCAGTGGGAGAGCATTTTGGTGGTAGTGATCATAATTCAGTTAGATTTAGAGTAGTTATGGAAAAAGACAAAGATAGAAAACAGGAGTAAAAGTTTTCAATTGGGGAAAAGCCAATTTTACTAAGCTGAAAAGTGATTTAGCAAAAGTGGACTGGAAACAGCTACTTGAAAGTAAATCAGTGTCAGAGCAGTCGGAGGCATTCAAGGGGGAGAGTCAAGGGGTTCAGAGCAAACATGTTCCCACAAAGAAAAAGGGACTGCCAAATCTAGAGCCCTCTAGATGTCAAGGAGCATACAGGGTGGATAAAGCAAAAAAGGGAAGCTTATGTCAGATATTGAGAGCTTAATACTGCAGAAAGCCTAGAGGAGTATAGAAAATGTAGGGGTGAAATTAAAAAGGAAATTAGGAAAGCAGAGAGGGCAGGAAAAAATATTGGCAAGTAAAATCAAGGAAAACCCAAAGATGTTTTATAAATACACAAAGAGCAAGAGGATAACTAGGGAAAGAGTAGGGCCTATTAGAGACCAAAAAGGTAACCTATGTGTGGAGCCGGAAGATGTGGGTATGGTTCTTACTGAATACTTTGCATCTGTCTTCACAAAAGAGGGGGACAATGCAGACACTGTAGTTAAGGAGGAGGAGTGTGAAATATTGGATGGGATAAACATAGCGAGGGAAGAAATATTAAGGGGTTTAGCATCTTTGAAAGTAGATAAATCGCCAGGCCCGGATGAAATTTATCCCAGGCTGTTAAGAGAAGCAAGGGGGAAAATATCGGAGGCTCAGACCATCATTTTCCAATCCTCTCTGGCTACAGGCGTGATGCGACTGGAGGACTGCTAACATTGTACCATTGTTTAAAAAGGGAGAATGGGATATAGAGCGAGTAATGCACTGCAGGAACTTGCCAAGGCTTCTTCGACAGCACCTCCCAAACCCACGACCTCTACCATCTAGAAGGACAAGAGCAGCAGACACATGGGAACACCACCACCTGCACATTCCCCTCTAAGTCACACACCATCCCGACTTGGAAATATATCGCCGTTCCTTCATCGTCGCCGGGTCAAAATCCTGGAACTCCCTACCTACCAGCACTGTGGGATAACCTTCACCATACGAGCTGCAGCGGTTCTAGAAGGCGGCTGACCACCACCTTCTCAAGGGCAATTAGGGACGGGCAATAAATGCTGGCCCAGCCAGCGAAACCCACATCCCATGAACGAATAAAAAAAAAAATTACAGGCTAGTCAGCCTAATCGCGGTGGTCGGCAAATTATTGGAAACAATTCTGAGGGACAGTATTAATCATCATTTGGAAAGGCATGGATTAACCAAGGACAGTCAGCATGGATTTGTTAAGGGAAGGTCGTGTCTGACTAACTTGATTGAATTTTTTGAGGAGGTAACAAGGAGGGTCGATGAGGGTAGCGCGTTTGATGTAGACGACATGGATTTTAGCAAGGCTTTTGACAAGGTCCCACATGGCGGACTGGTCAGAAAAGTAAAAGCCCATGGGATCCAAGGGAAAGTGGAAAGTTGGATCCAAAATTGGTTTAGTGGTTGGAAGCAAAGGGTAATGGTCGACGGGTGTTTTTGTGACTGGAAGGCTGTTTCCAGTGGGGTGCCGCAGGGCACAGTACTAGGTTTCTTGCTCTTTGTGGAATATATCAATGATTTACACTTAAATGTAGGGGGCATGATTAAGAAGTTTGCAGATGATACAAAAGTTGGTCATGTGGTTGATAGTGAGGAGGAAAGCTGTGGACTGCAGGAAGATATCAATGGACTGGTCAGGTGGGCAGAAAAGCCGCAAATGGAATTCATTCCAGAAAAGTGTGAGGTAATACATTTGGGGAGGGCAAACAAGGCAAAGGAGTACACAATAAATGGGAGGATACTGAGAGGTGTAGAGGAAAAGAGGGACCTTGGAGTGCATGTCCACAGATCCCTGAAGGTAGCAAGACAGGTAGATAAGGTGGTTAAGAAGGCATACGGAATACTTTCCTTTATTAGCAGAGGCATAGTATATAGGAGCAGGGAGGTTTTGCTAGAACTGTACAAAACACTAGTTAGGCCACAGCTTGAGTACTGCATACAGTTCTGGTCACTACATTACAGGAAAGGTGTGATTGCATTAGAGAGGGTACAGAGGAGATTTATGAGGTTGTTGCCAGGACTGGAGAATTTTAGCTATGAGGAAAGATTTGATAGGCTGCGATTGTTTTCTTTGGAACAGAGGAGGCTGAGGGGAGATTTAATTGAGGTTTATAAAATTATGAGGGGCCGTGATAGAGTGGATAGGAAGGACCTATTTCCCTTAGCAGAGGGGACAATAACCAGGGGACATAGATTTAAAGTAATTGGTAGAAGGATTAGAGGGGAGCTGAGGAAAACCTTTTCACCCTGAGGGTGGTAGGGGTCTGAAACTGAAAGGGTGGTAGAGGCAGAAACCCTCATCACATTTAAAAGGTGCTTGGATGTGCACTTGAAGTGCCATAACCTACAAGACTACGGACCAAGAGCTGGAAAGTGGAACTAGGCTGGATGGCTCTTTTTCGACTGGCACAGACACGATGGGCCGTAAATTTCTATGATTCTAAAATAGGTAGAGATTGGATAGTCAGTTTCCTTTCACTTTTGATCACTTACTTTTGCAAGCAGCAGTTCATATGTCAACATGGAGGAACTATCAGGAGTGACATTTATGATCAGCAAGAGTGACACATTTACAAATATGGTGCTGTCTTTATTTTTAGACATGATGTGGAGATGCCGGTGATGGACTGGGGTTGACAAATGTAAAGAACCTTACAACACCAGGTTATAGACCAACAATTTTATTTGAAAATCACAAGCTTTCGGAGATTACCTCCTTCGTCAGGTGACTGAGTGTGGGACTCCTTGAACATTTCGCATTTATAGTCAGAGAACAATACCTGGTGATTACAGATAATCTTTCCAACTGCCCGTTGTCAAGGCAATCAAAGTGTTCAGACAGAGAGGTGTTACCTACAGGACCACCGAATACACAAACGGCCAGAACACAAGACAGAGAGAGAGAGGGAGAAACATCCGAAAGGAAGAGAAAGACAGAGAATGACCCATTGTATTAAAAACAGATAACCTTTATTCGCTGGTGGGGTTACGTGTAGCGTGACATGAACCCAAGATCCCGGTTGAGGCCGTCCTCATGGGTGCGGAACTTGGCTATCAATTTCTGCTCGACGATTTTGCGTTGTCGTGTGTCTCGAAGGCCGCCTTGGAGATCGGTGGCTGAATGTCCTTGACTGCTGAAGTGTTCCCCGACTGGGAGGGAACCCTCCTGTCTGGCGATTGTTGCGCGGTGTCCGTTCATCCATTGTCGCAGTGTCTGCATGGTCTCGCCAATGTACCATGCTCCGGGCCATCCTTTCCTGCAACGTATGAGGTAGACAACGTTTGCCGAGTCACAGGAGTATGAACCATGTACCTGGTGGGTGGTGTCCTCTCGTGTGATGGTGGTATCTGTGTCGATGATCTGGCATGTCTTGCAGAGGTTGCTGTGGCAGGGTTGTGTGGTGTCGTGGACGCTGTTCTCCTGAAAGCTGGGTAATTTGCTGCGAACGATGGTCTGTTTGAGGTTGGGTGGCTGTTTGAAGGCGAGTAGTGGAGGCGTGGGGATGGCCTTAGCGAGGTGTTCGTCGTCATCGATGACATGTTGAAGGCTGCAGAGAACATGGCGTAGTTTCTCCGCTCCGGGGAAGTACTGGACGACGAAGGGTACTCTGTTGGTTGCGTCCCGTGTTAGTCTTCTGAGGAGGTCTATGCGATTTTTCGCTGTGGCCCGTCAGAACTGTCGATCGACGAGTCGAGCGTCATATCCCGTTCTTACGAGGGCGTCTTTCACCGTCTGTAGGTGTCCATCGCGTTCCTCCTCGTCTGAGCAGATCCTGTGTATTCGCAGGGCCTGTCCATAGGAGATGGCCTCTTTGACGTGGTTAGGGTGGAAGCTGGAAAAGTGGAGCATCGTGAGGTTGTCCGTGGGCTTGCAGTAGAGTGAGGTGCTGAGGTGCCCATCTTTGATGGAGATTCGTGTGTCCAAGAAAGAAACCGATTCTGAGGAGTAGTCCATGGTGAGTTTGATGGTGGGATGGAACTTGTTGATGTTATCGTGTAGTCTCTTCAGTGATTCTTCGCCGTAGGTCCATAGAAAGAAAATGTCATCGATGTATCTGGTGTATAGCGTTGGTTGGAGGTCCTGTGCAGTGAAGAAGTCCTGCTCGAACTTGTGCATGAAAATGTTGGCGTATAGGGGTGCGAATTTGGTCCCCATGGCTGTTCCGTGTGTTTGGGTAAAGAACTGGTTATCGAAGGTGAAGACATTGTGATCCAGGATGAAGCGGATGAGTTGTAAGATGGCGTCTGGAGATTGGCTGTTGTTGGTGTTGAGTATTGATGCTGTCGCAGTGATGCCGTCATCGTGGGGGATACTGGTGTAGAATGTTGAGACGTCCATCGTGGTGAGAAGTGTTCCTGGTTCAACTGGTCCGTGGGTACTGAGTTTTTGTAGGAAGTCTGTAGTGTCGCAACAGAAGCTGGGGGTTCCCTGTACGATGGGTTTCAGGATGCCCTCGACGTATCCAGAGAGGTTCTCACACAGGGTTCCGTTGCCTGATACGATAGGACGTCCGGGATCTTGGGTTCATGTCACGCTACACGTAACCCCACCAGCGAATAAAGGTTATCTGTTTTTAATACAACGGGTCATTCTCTGTCTTTCTCTTCCTTTCGGATGTTTCTCCCTCTCTCTCTCTGACTTGTGTTCTGGCCGTTTGTGTATTCGGTGGCACTGTAGGTAACACCTCTCTGTCTGAACACTTTGATTGCCTTGACAACGGGCAGTTGGAAAGATTATCTGTAATCACCAGGTATTGCTCTCTGACTATAAATGCGAAACGTTCAAGGAGTCCCACACTCAGTCACCTGACGAAGGAGGTAATCTCCGAAAGCTTGTGATTTTCAAATAAAATTGTTGGACTGTAACCTGGTGTTGTAAGATTCTTTACATTTATTTTTAGAAGTGACATCACATTTTTAACCACAATGAGTAACTAGCTCCTAATGAATAGCACATGGCAGGCCCTTAAGTTTTATGATGAACTGCAAAAGACAACAGATATCCTCCAACAAAGCATGTGATTTGAACTTAAATGTTACTGTATCATATGATTTGAACTTTACTACGTTACAGGAAGAGTTCAAATCATGTACAAATCACAGCGTAAATTAACATTTACTTGGGTGACACACCCAGGTAATATGCCACCCAGAGAATGGCAGCTACCTGGGAATGTGTCACACAGAGATTAGAATGGTGTACAGTGCATTATTGCAAAGGGGCAGGCAAAAGACATCATGAATTATAAGAGGGAGCTTCAGTGATCTATCAATGGCCTCTGAATCCCAAAATGGGTTACTTCCCAGACTCACATTCCAGCAACTATCATCTTTTGTAACAATCTGTACTAGTAGATCTTCCATGGTGTTGCTTGTAGGTAGCCACTTCTTAGATATTCCCTGTGGCAAAGTGGTATGAACAGGCAAATCGAGGTAATTGTAGCTGCTTTAGAATCTTGAGATTAATCACAAGGCATCTGGAGCTGCCTGTAAGATTTTGGCTCCAGGTCAGAAGCCCCATCTTGAAATGATTGGCTTCCTTCCTCTCTTTTATTTTGAAAAGATTGATTTGCCTCTATTAAACAGTGACATTTTGAAGTGTAATGTCTGGAGTCTAGACACATGCTAGACTTGTATAACTACAAGTTATAACTACTAAGGCAAACCAAGCCCAGTCGACCCTGCAAAGTCCTCCTCACTAACATCTGGGGACTTGTGCCAAAATTGGGAGAGCTGTCCCACAGACTAGTCAAGCAACAGCCTGACACAGCCATACTCACAGAATCATACCTTTCAGCCAACGTCCCAGACTCTTCCATCACCAGCCATGTCCCACCGCAGGACAGACCTACCAGAGGTGGCGGTACAGTGATATACAGTCAGGAGGGAGTGGCCCTGGGAGTCCTCAACATTGACTCTGGACCCCATGAAATCTCATGGCATCAGGTCAAACATGGGCAAGGAAACCTCCTGCTGATTACCACCTACTGCCCTCCCTCAGCTGATGAATCAGTCCTCCTCCATGTTGAACACCACTTGGAGGAAGCACTGAGGGTAGCAAGGGCACAGAATGTACTCTGGGTGGGGGACTTCAATGTCCATCACCAAGAGTGGCTTGGTAACACCACTACTGACCGAGCTGGCCAAGTCCTAAAGGACATAGCTGCCAGACTGGGCCTGCGGCAGGTGGTGAGTGAACCAACACAAGGGAAAAACCTACTTGACCTCGTCCTCGCCAATCTACCTGTTGCAAATGCATCTGTCCATGACAGTATTGGTAGGAGTGACCACCGCACAGTCCTTGTGGAGACAAAGTTCCATCTTCACGCTGAGGACACCATCCAACGTGTTGTGTGGCACTACCACCGTGCTAAATGGGATAGATTCAGAACAGATCTAGCAGCTCAAAACTGGGCATTCATGAGGCGCTGTGGGCCATCAGCAGTAGCAGATTTGTATTCCAGCACAATCTGTAACCTCATGGCCCTGCATATTCCTCACTCTACCGTTACTAACAAGCCAGGAGATCAACACTGGTTCAGTGAGGATTGTAGAAGAACATGCCAGGAGCAGCACCAGGCATACCTAAAAAAAATGAGGTGCCAACCTGGTGAAGCTACAACACAGGACTACATGCATGCTAAACAGCGGAAGCAACATGCTATGGACAGAGCTAAGTGATTCCACAACCAACGGATCAGATCAAAGCTCTGCAGTCCTGCCACATCCAGTCGTGAATGGTGGTGGACAATTAAACAACTAACGGGAGGAGGAGGCTCTGTAAATATCCCCATCCTCAATGATGGCGGAGTCCATGGATGATCCATCTCGGCCTCCTCCCGATATCCCCAATATCACAGAAGCCAGTCTTCAGCCAATTCAATTCACTCCTCGTGATATCAAGAAACGGCTGAGTGCACTGGATACGGCAAAGGCTATGGGCCCCGACAACATCCCGGCTGTAGTGCTGAAGACTTGTGCTCCAAAACTAGCCCCGTCTCTAGGCAAATTGTTCCAGTACAGCTACAACACCGGCATCTACCCGAC
Source organism: Heptranchias perlo (assembly GCF_035084215.1). NCBI lineage: Eukaryota > Metazoa > Chordata > Chondrichthyes > Hexanchiformes > Hexanchidae > Heptranchias > Heptranchias perlo. The sequence continues at coordinate 66,269,262 of NC_090333.1, forward strand.
AATGTGGAAAATTGCCCAGGTATGTCCTGAATACAAAAAGCAGGACAAATCCAATCTGGCCAATTACCACCCCGTCAGTCTACTCTCAATCATCAGCAAAGTGATAGAAGGTGACATCGACAGTGCTATCAAGCGGCACTTACTCACCAATAACCTGCTCACCGATGCTCAGTTTGGGTTCCGCCAGGACCACTTGGCTCCAGACCTCATTACAGCCTTGGTCCAAACATGGACAAAAGAGCTGAATTCCAGAGGTGAGGTGAGAATATCTGCCCTTGGCATCAAGGCAGCATTTGACATAGTGTGGCACCAAGGAGCCTAGTAAAATTGAAGTCAATGGGAATCAGGGGGAAAACTCTCCAGCGGCTGGAGTCCTACCTAAGGAAGATGGTAGTGGTTGTTGGAGGCCAATCATCTCAGCCACAGGACATTGCTGCAGGAGTTCCTCAGGGCAGTGTTCTAGGCCTAACCATCTTCAGCTGATTCATCAATGACCTTCCCTCCATCATAAGGTCAGAAATGGGAATGTTCGTTGATGATTGCATTCGCAACCACTCAGATAACGAAGCAGTCCATGCCCGCATGCAGCAAGCCCTGGACAACATCCAGGCTTGGGCTGATAAGTGGCAAGTAACATTCACGCCAGACAAATGCCAGGCAATGACCATCTCCAACAAGAGAGAATCTAACCACCTCCCCTTGACATTCAACGGCATTACCATCGCCAAATCCCACCACCATCAACGTCCTGGGGGTCACCATTGACCAGAAACTTAACTGGACCAGCCACATAAATACTGTGGCTACAACAGCAGGTTAGGGCCTGGGTATTCTGCGGCGAGTGACTCACCTCCTGACTCCCCAAAGCCTTTCCACCATTTACAAGACACAAGTCAGGAGTGTGATGGAATACTCTCCACTTGCCTGGATGAATGCAGCTCCAACAATGCTCAAGAAGTTCGACATCATCCAAGATAAAGCAGCCCGCTTGATTGGCACCCCATCCGCCACCGTAAGCATTCATTCTCTCCACCACCGGCGCATCGTGGCTGCAGTGTGTACCATCCACAGGATGCACTGCTGCAACCTGCCAAGGCTTCTTCGGCAGCACCTCCCAAACCCGCGACCTCTACCACCTAGAAGGACAAGGGCAGCAGGCACATGGGAACAAAACCACCTGCACGTTCCCCTCCAAGTCACACTCCATCCCGACTTGGAAATATATCGCCGTTCCTTCATCGTCGCTGGGTCAAAATCCTGGAATTCCCTACCTAACAGCACTGTGGGAGAACCTTCACCACATGGACTGCAGCGGTTCAAGAAGTTGGCTCACCAGCACCTTCTCAAGGGCAATTAGGGATGGGCAATAAATGCTGGCCTCGCCAGCGATGCCCACATCCCATGAACGAATAAAAAAAACCTAGCAGATTTCCCATAGCATTGCTCACTAAGCCTGATGCTATGTTCTTTTATAAGGACAGTTGTATTATACCATACGGTGAATAAAGTATTTTTCTGCTGCCACGATGCGGCCGTGTCCCTTTAAGAACACAAAGTTTAATTTCTGTTGCTTAAACTCTGGGTGAGATCAGAGTATCACTGCTGACTGGAGTCATACCTAGGCTTTCTCTCTTTTCAGGTTAAGTCAGGCATGCTCCTGATGTTCTGGCTCCTGTCTCAATTAAAATATCTTCTGTGGCTGGTTGACTTTGCATAATCCAAATAGAATCATAGAAAGTTACGGCACAGAAGGAGGCCATTTGGCCCATTGTGTCCATGCCAGCCGAAAGAGAGCTATCCAGCTTAATCCCACTTTCCAGCACTTGGTCCGTAGCTCTGTAGGTTACGGCACTTCAGGTGCACATCCAAGTACTTTTTCAATGAGTTGAGTGTTTCTGCCTCTACCATCCTTTCAGGCAGTGAGTTCCAGGCCCCCACCATCCTCTGCTCCCCTCTAATCCTTCTACCAAATACTTTGAATCTATGCCCCTTGGTCACTGACCCCTCTGCTAAGGGAACGGGACCTTCCTATCCACTCTATCTAGTCCTGTCATAATTTTATATACCACAATTAAATCTCCCCTCAGCCTCCTCTGTTCCAAAGAAAACAACCCCAGCCTATCCAAACTTTTCTCATAACTAAAATTCTCCTGCCCTGGCAACATCCTCGTAAATCTCCTCTGTACCCTCTCTAGTGCATTCACATCTTTCCTGTAATGTGGTGACCAGAACTGTACGCAGTACTCAAGCTGTGGCCTAACCAATGTTTAATACAGTTCTAGCATAACCTCCCTGCTCTTATATTCTATGTTTCAGCTAATAAAGTATCCCATATGCCTTTTTAACCACCTTATCTACCTGTCCTGCTACCTTCAGGGATCTGTGGACATGACTAACTTTGTATATCATTTCCTTTAATGTTCTACACTTAAATTTGCAGTGTGATGGAGAAGTGTAACACACAATTTTTATTATATCATTAGACAATCTGCTGTTGCATTGCACATGGGGAGTCAGAACCAAGTGTAGTCATCAGGTGAAGTGGGGTTAGAGGGCAGTGGATAATTGGACCATAGTGTGCAGACCTAATTCAGTGCCCATTTTAAAGTTATACATTCTGGTTTTTTTTATTCCTATTATAAATTCCTATGTCCACATTTGTAATGGAAACTGTCTATGTAAACGTATCTCACTGTAATTACGGTCTCTTGGGGTTCAATTCCTATTTTACAGTTTTATGAAAATGTAGAAATTTGCATATAAGCCAATCAGCTGGAAAAAATTGCATATAACCAAATCAGCCTGTGAGAAGAAATTGCCTAGGATTTTACTTATGACTAAGTGTAACAGATAGTGTGAAATGGGAAGTGTGACATGCAGGATACGCATGCTAGATGTACTGTTTTTATCCACATCTATTCTATTTCATCAAATTTGTTGTGCTTATTTTGACCCTTCAGGATGTCAGGGTAGACAGCAGCAGGCTGTTGTGATCAAATGACACAATTTGAATTGACTGGTATTTTACTACTGCAGTGCAGTAATATTGGAATTTATTCCAGGGCACATTTTAGACAGGTGATTAATTTAGCCCCAGTGTCCATTATTGGTTATTATTGTTAGTAAGTGTCCATGGGGAGCTTCCCAGTCAAGGCCAATCCTGCCCGGAGCTGATGTCCACTTACATGCACTTCCAGTAAAGGTGTTGGTTAGCTATGAGGTACCCTGGGTAATTTATCCCTACCTAACCTGGGGCACTAAGATTGGATGTTGCACCCTTACCATTAATAATAAAAACAGAAAATGCTGGAGAAGCTCAGCAAGTGAGGCAGCACCTGTCGAGAAAGAAACAGAGTTAACGTTTCAGGTCGAAGGCCTTTTGTCAGAACTGGAAAATGTTGAAGAGTTAAAGTTTTTAAGCAAGTACAAAGCAGTGAATACAGTATACTATATTGAAAGAAGTACAAGTGAATCTCTGTCTCACCTGGATGGAGTGTTTGGGGCCCTGGACGATGGGAAGGGAGGAGGTGAAGGGGCAGGTGTTGCATCTCCTGCGCTCGCATGGGGAGGACAGCGGGTGTTGGGAGTGATGGAAGAGTGGACCAGGAGAAGGTCTGGATTAGGGTGGAGGGCAGGAGTGATGGTGCAAGGCAAGGAAGATGGTAATGGAACAGGTAAAGAAACAAAAGATCGGCCTAGAGTAGCAGTAAATAGCAACAGCAGAATCATAACAAGCAGTTGCAGTCTAATAAATAAAAAAAAATACATTTTTTTTAAATGGGAGCAGTAGTTATGATCCGAAGTTATTGAAATCATTGTTGAGTCCGGAAGGTTGTAAAGTACTTAATCGAAAGATGAGGTGCTGTTCCTCAAGCTTACATTGAGCTTCATTGGAAGAGTGTAAGAGGCCGAGGACAGAGAGGTCGGAGTGGGAGTGGGAAGGGGAATTAAAATTGCAAGCGACCGGCAGATCAGGGTCACGCTTGCAGACAGAGCGTAGGTGTTCAGCAAAGCAGTCACCTTGCATTTGGTCTCCCCAATGTAGAGGAGGCCACATTGTGAGCAGTGAATACAGTGCACTAAATTGAAAGAAGTACAAGTAAATCACTGTTTCACCTGGAAGGAGTGTTTGGGGCCCTGGACGATGGGAAGGGAGGAGATGAAAGGGCAGCTGTTACATTTCCTGCGCTCATATGGGGAGTGGAGCGGGTGTTGGGAGTGATGGAAGAGTGGACCAGGGTGTCACGGAGGGAGCGGTCCCTTTGGAATGCTGAAAGGGAAGGGGAGGGGAAGAGGGCAAGTGTTTGGTGGTGGGATCGCGCTGGAGATGGTGGAAATGGCGGAGGATGATACATTGAATGTGGAGGCTGGTGGGATGGAAGGTGAGGGACAAGGGGGATCCTATCACGGTTCTGCGAGGAAAGGGAAGGGGTGAGGGCAGAAGTGCGGGAAATGGGACGGATTCGGTCAAGGGCCCTGTCAAATACAGTGGAGGGGAATCATTGGTTGAGGAAAAAGGAAGACATATTGGAAGCACTGGTGTGGAAGGTGACATCGTCAGAACAGATGCGACAGAGACAGAGAAAATGGGAGAAGGGAATAGAGTCCTTACAGGAAGCGGGGTGGGAGGAAGTGTAATCAAGGTAGCTGTGGGAGGAGCTGGGCTTATAATAGATATTGGTTGACAGCCTATCCCCAGAAATGGAGATAGAGAAGTCAAGGAAGGAGAGGGACAAGTCGGACCGGAAGGGCCATGTGAAGGCGAGGGAAAGGTGGAAATTGGAAGCAAAGTAGATGACATTTTCCAGTTTGGGGTGAGAGCAGGAAACGGTACTGATACAATCATCAATGTACCGGAAAAAGAGGTGAGGGAGGAGACCTGAGTAGGACTGGAACAAGGGAAGTTTCACGTATCCCACAAAATCCCATAGGAATAGCTGGGACCCAAACGGGTTCCCATAGTGACACCTTTTATTTGGAGGAAGTGAATGGAGTCAAGGGAGAAGTTGTTCAACCGAAGAACAAGTTCAGTCAGGCGGAGGAGGATGATGGTGGATGGAGACTGGTTGGGCCTCCATTCGAGGGCCCGCAGGTTGACCTGGTGGGGGACGGAGGTGTAGAGGAACTGGACGTCCATGGTGAAAAGGAGACGGCTAGGGCCAGGGAACTAGAAACTAAAGTGGCAGAGGGCATCGGAACAGTCAGAGATATAGGTCGGAAGACACTAGACAAGGGAAAAATAAGTCGAGATAGGAGGAAATAAGTTCTGTGGAGCAAGAACAGGCTGAAACGATGGATCTCCCAGGGCAGTCCTGTTTTTGGATCTTGGGAAGTCGGTAGAAATGAGCTGTGAGGTTGGAGACCTTGTGGGGGATGATCTCCAGAGGAGATGAAGTCAGTGACGGTCTGGGAAACTAGGGCTTGATGTTAGACGGTGGGTTATGGTCCGGGGGAGGTAGGAGGAGGTGTCAGAGAGTTGCCGTTCAGTCTCCGCAAGGTAGAGGTCTGTTCGCCACACAACGGCACCGCCCTTGTCAGCAGGTTTAATGACAATGTCAGGGTTGGACCTGAGAGAACGGAGTGCTGCAAGTTCAGAGGGCGGTAGGTTCGAGTAAGTGAGGGGAGTAGAGAAATTGAGACGGTGAATGTCACGCCGGCAGTTCACAATAAAAAGATCAAGAGAGGGTAAGAGGCCAGCGGGCGGGGTCCTGGTCGAATGAGAATTCTGAAGATGGGAGAAAGGGTCGGCTGTGCAGGGGGGGGTGGAGACTCCTGGCCAGAGAGGTGGGCGTGGAGGCGAAGGCGACAGAAGAGGAGCTCAGCATCGTGTCGAGCTGGAAATTCATTGAGGTGGGGGCGTAAGGGGATGAAGCTAAGGCCTTTGCTGAGGACTGATCGTTCGGGGGCAGAGTGGGGAAGATCAGAGGGAATAGTGAAAACATGACAAACGGTGAGATTGGATGGAGGGATGGGGTCAGAGGGAAGTGAAGGGGAAGAAGGATCAGGAGGGGCGTTCTTGGCTAAGATCAGCTACCATCACAGTCTGGGGACTGAATGCAAGACGTTCCTCAGATGCTCACTCGGACAATAGATCCCTGAGATTATCAAGAGTTCTTTCTGATAACCTAATACAGACTTCCCTCCAAGTCTGAGAACTGATATAACTGTTACCTTCAACAACAGTGCCCTCTTGTGTCTATCAGCCTAACTACAAATTGTAACACCTTCTTGGATCAGGGCTATTTATCTTAATGCAAGTCAGCCTCCTATATTTCCAATCAAAAGTACTCACAATTGAAGTTTTAATTGCTATCTAATAAGAGGTCATAATATACCAAAAAAAACTAAACCTTGTCTCACCTCAAGCTGATATGTCAGTACAGCATGCAGCCCATAATACCACTTGACAAAACTACAATACATGCATATATTCCCAGGTTGATTTACTATTTTATGCAGAGCCGTGTATCAACAATTGTCCATAAATAAAAGTAATAAATGTATCTCATGTTCCTTCTCCTGTCCTGAGTTAAACAAAATAGCATCAACATAACTTCCATATGGCAATAAACATCTGTTGCCTTTTTTATTGCCCTATAGAAGCGTTTCCTTCAGTTTAAAATACAATTCAATGCACATTAGTCTTCAAAATATATACAATAAAGAATAAAATGTTTGTTTAGGAATCATGCTGGAGGTATTCCCCAGGAATTATTTGAAGAACACATGAATTTATGTCGCTGTGTTTCAGAAGTGAATTGGAATGAAATCATAGAATCATAGAAGTTTACAACATGGAAACAGGCCCTTCGGCCCAACATGTCCATGTCGCCCAGTTTATACCACTAAGCTAGTCCCAATTGCCTGCACTTGGCCCATATCCCTCTATACCCATCTGACCCATGTAACTGTCCAAATGCTTTTTAAAAGACAAAATTGTACCCGCCTCTACTACTGCCTCTGGCAGCTCGTTCCAGACACTCACCACCCTTTGAGTGAAAAAATTGCCCCTCTGGACCCTTTTGTATCTCTCCCCTCGCACCTTAAATCTATGTCCCCTCGTTATAGACTCCCCTACCTTTGGGAAAAGATTTTGACTATCTACCTTATCTATGCCCCTCATTATTTTATAGACTTCTATAAGATCACCCCGAAACCTCCTACTCTCCAGGGAAAAAAGTCTCAGTCTATCCAACCTCTCCCTATAAGTCAAACCATCAAGTCCCGGTAGCATCCTAGTAAATCTTTCCTGCACTCTTTCTAGTTTAATAATATCCTTTCTATAATAGGGTGACCAGAACTGTACACAGTATTCCAAGTGTGGCCTTACTAATGTCTTGTACAACTTCAACAAGACATCCCAACTCTGATGTCACAGTGAACCTATGCCACCAACACAGTCTCACAATATGTTTCTCCAGCTACTGGGTGTTTAAATTACATTCTGTGTATTTTCAGAGTAATTTCGGTAATGAAGTTGATTCAATAAGGATTTGCAACAGAAAATGCAAAACGTTAACATAAAGCTGCAAGCACATTAAGGATGGTTCATTTATAACTTTTGGATCATTTCAATAAATTTGTGGGAATAGCTCCAAAAACAATGACTCACCCAAAATCAGCCAAGTGCCAGAGGAGGGGTTAGGCACTTGTACTATGAATCCAGCCCATTCTAATGGATATTCGGCATTGTTTTTCTACATTCATTACCTTTCCTTCTTCTTCAACCTCTTTTCTCTCTCTGTCTCTCTCGACCTCAATCAGAAACGAGAGTCAGTCAAGTGTGGTTCAAAGCAACTTTTATTCACCACTGAAGTGATTTCATCAACACTTCAGTCATTGAAGGAGCAGAGCGATGGAAAACAGACATTTTCTCCGCAAACCAAGAGTCACAGATATTAAATAATCTACTTTACAATTCCAGTCATGATTCCTGCATGTTTAGAGATACAAAATACAAATACTTGGAACAAAATTATTACAAATTATTTCAATACCTTTAGAGAGAGAAGCAATAAAGGGGCCTTATCTGCAATTATCCAATAAGCAAACTGTTCCAATATACTCGAGGGTACGGTCTTATAACAAGAACCAGAAACCCAAAACTTAAGACAATATTGATTTAACTTGTATCTTTCCTTCTTCATGTAACATTTTATTATTAAAGAGCTGTTTATATATTGACGAGGGCTATCCATAAAGATAAGATCCTTGTGGATCTTACACCTGTCAAACGTGTGCATTACTGTGTTTTCTGGGATCGGCTAAATTTGTGTAGCAATTGACGAACTCCTGTCGGAGATCTGACAGAATGGGGAGTGGGAATTCACATTCAAGCATATTTAGAAGAATGAAAACAGAAGAGCAACAGCAGCCAAAGGAGCCAGATGGAGAGGATGGCCAACCAAAAGAAAGATAGAGGTGGGGGGGGATGGTCTGCAAATTTCACCACGGGTGAACTGGAAGTATTACTGGTAGAAGTGAGGAGAAGGAGTATAACAGTAAGTAGGTCTTGCTGCAATTATATAGGGCTCTGGTGAAACTATTAAATGTTGGTGTTCAGAGAGATCTGGGTGTCTCGTACAAGAAACACAGAAAGTTAGCATGCAGGTACAGCAAGCAATTAGGAAGACAAATGGCATGTTGGCCTTTATTGCAAAGGGGGTTGGAGTACAAGAGTAAGGAAGTCTTGCTACAATTGTACAGGACTTTGGTGAGACCTCACCTGGAGTACTGTGTACAGTTTTGGTCTCCTTATCTAAGGAAGGATATACTTGCCTTAGAGGCGGTCCAACGAAGGTTCACTAGATTGATTCCTGGGATAAGAGGGTTGTCCTATGAGGAGAGATTGAGCAGAATGGGCCTATACTCTGGAGTTTAGAAGAATGAGAGGTGATCTCATTGAAACGTATTAAATTTTAGGGGGCTTGACAGGGTAGATGCTGAGGGGCTGTTTCCCCGGCCTGGAGAGTCTAGAATAGGGGGGCATAGTCTCAAGAGAAGGGGTCGGCCATTTAGGACCGAGATGAGGAAAAATTTCTTCACTCGGAGGGTTGTGAATCTTTGGAATTCTCAACCCCAGAGGGCTGTGGATGCTCAATCGTTGAATACATTCTATTTCTTATGTCCTTAAGGAGGGAGAAATTGTTTGGAGGAAAGGGGGAAGCCGCAATTCCGCAACAAAATGGAAAGAGGTGGCACTGGGTTTTAGCGCTGCCTCCTCCAACCCTGCACAGCACTTCACCGAAAGAAGAAATTTAATAAACTGACAAGAATGGGCAAGGTAGGTCTCAACATCTGCTTTTGCTGGGAGACACCTGAGCACCATTGTACTTATTATAGCTGACACAGTGGGGGTCATTTTCACTTTGAGCCCAAGTGGAAGCTAACAGTTGCGGGCGGGCCTCCAGTTATACACTGCACCCAATTTTCCTGTCCATTAACGGGCTGGGGTGTGTAACAGGCAGCCGATCCACTTACATCTGTTTTCTGCCTATGCCCAAAGTGAACATTACCCCCCGGCCATTATCACAGAACAACTGAATGCAGTAAGTGGTGTCTCCACTGTTCCCACACATACATCACACCATCCCTTCACACAGGAACATGGGTGCGATTAGTCTCACTGGAATGTCCACAAGCTGTGGATGCATAGAGGATGCTATTGGTCACTGACTGAAACACCCAAACCATTCTTGTCACCACATCAGCCTGTCCATCACTGTCAATGTCTGCCCCAAGAAGTTTTTTTGTTGCCTCTCACAATACTTGCTTTCTCCCATTAGGAGATGAGCACTCACAATGCACGAGAACAAAAGGCTGTAGGTGTGACCAGATTTCATTCGGCCTTTGACACCCCCCTCCATTGAAGCGGAAGCAATTTGGATCCTGAGGACAGTGCAGTTCTGAGGGAGTGCTGCACTGTCGGAGGTGCCATTTTTTGGATGAGATGTTAAACTGAGACCCCATCTGCCCTCCCAGGTGGATGTAAAAGATCCCGTGGCACGATTCGAAGAAGAGCAGGGGAGTTCTCCACAGTGTCAAAAGTACTTTATTGGCTGTAAAGCACTTTGGGATGTCATGAGGTGAAAGTTCTTTCTTTCTTTCTTTGTGACAGAGAAGTAGGAGGGTCAATGATAGCAGAGGGTTAACCATCCTATTCCAAATGAACAGACCTGCTCATCGGAAAGTCCAATGACGAAGAAGCCCTCACTGTAACTCTGAGAAAGAATCATCATGAAGTGAGTAATTATATTTCTCGTGCCCATGCAGTACATTCATTTCAGTCTCGTATTCTAATGCTATGGTCTCTTCACCTGCCAAGAAAATGCAATTAGGGTGACTATCAAGCTGGTCCTTCAGACACACAAACCCCTTTCACCGATGCAGCGAACATAGCAGGCTTCAGCACAGATCAAATCACACCGGGGCCTGCAGATGGCTCTAGTCAGAGGATTTCGTAGGATGTATCACAGAGCACTAGACGTCAAGGTGAGGAAGTTCTGGAAGAGGAGGAGACTTTGGTTGAGGGCCAGAGGATCAGTAATTTCCACTTATGGCTGAGGAATCAGTGGACCCTTACATGTGGGCTGCCTCCCATAATGTACGAGAAATATCAAGGCGAGTGGGAGTTCACCACTGACGTTTGCTCTGTTATTAAGGATGGTTTCCAGTCACTGTTGCCATTTTGTGAGGAGTGGTAGTCACAAATAGGCCGGGGGGGTGGGGGGTGGTGGAGGGGGCTGGTCACAGAGGAACAGGAGTAGACCATTCAGCCCCTCAAGCCTGTTCCGCCATTCAATTAGATCATGGCTGATTGGTATCTTAACTCCATCTACCCGCCTTGGTTCCGTAACCCTTAATACCCTTGCCTAACAAAAATCTATCAATCTCAGTTTTGAAATTTTTCAATTGACCCCTGGTCTCAACAGCTTTTTGGCGGATAGAGTTCCAGATTTCTACTACCCTTTGTGTGAAGAAGTGCTTCCTGACATTACCCTGAATGGCCTGGTTCTAATTTTAAAGTTATGCCCCCTCTCCCACCAGAGGAAATACTTTCTCTCTATCTACCCTATCAAATCCATAAATAATCTTAAACCCCTCAATTAGATCACCCCTTAATCTTCTATACTCGAGGGAATACAAGCCTAGTCTATGCAACACTCTCCTCAATGTTGTCCCTTAGAAAGTGCACAGAGGTCACTAGCACAGCTTAAGAGGGTATCCCTGGTTCCCCAACAACCAACCAGATATACAGACTGGACCCTAAACCTCCTACTCTCCAGGGAAAAAAGTCTCAGTCTATCCATTAGAACACTAGAGTGCATAGAACAAAGACATCATGGAAGCTGCCAATGTCACCAGCCATTTACATGCATGATGCAGTGCTGCTGATCACAGATAAGCTGAATATTGATGGGAGGTAGAACCCCTTTCAAATCGTATATAACACTGCATCAATGAAATGTGCACTTACAGCAATGTGGAGGATTCCATCAATGGTGCTCTGGGAAAGCCAACCATCCTGTGGCCACCAGCCCTCTCACTCTGTAATTCCAAGTCCATTTGGCATCTTCCTGTATTCTGATGCTCTTTCAAATAATGCTTTGATAACATGCGTAAAGATATCTGTGTTGCAGATCTGGACACATTGCTAATATCTGCACTTGCAGCCTGAAAGGATCCAAATGCACAGAAGTTATGGGCTATTGTGACCTTCACTTCAATTGAGAGCACAGTTGGGTTTCTTGAAATAAGCCTCAGGTCCATATTCTACATGTCTCCTCAGTGGTTTCCTTCAGACTCTTCAGACATTGCTTATGTAAGAGTTTCAAAACTACTTACGTCTTTGTACCTCTGGAGTGAGGGGTAGAGGTGTCCGAGATGTAAATACCTCCCTCTGATTTAATTCCTTCTCATCCTCCACGGCAGTTAGGAATAGGATTCCCAAGAGGAAGTCATAATTGACTGGCTTTCAGATCGTTTTGGTGATTGTGGGGGTGGGGGAGGAGCGAAAGAGAGCCAGGAGGAATTATGATTAATCCTTTACAGTTGATATGTTAACACTGTATACTACAGGCAACCTAGGTGGACTCAATAATAGTGAAATGAAGCATGTGACAACAATAGTGATACTGTATTCACAAACAATAGCACAGTTTCAGGCCTCAGTATGAACATCCACCATTCATTGAATCCAGGCAATGATGCCCATTTTATACAGGAAAGCACTCCATGTGATTTCCAAATGGAGGGGAAGGGAGGAGGAGGTATCATCATGATCCAGGGACCTCTGAGTAGATGGACGTTTTTCTGGCATGGTTGAAAACTGCACTGTTGCACTGTGGAGCACTTCATCAGCGCTGCACGACCCCGCCTTGATTTGCGCTCCTCTCCTCGGTTGTGAGAAGCACCAAAGGCCTAGCCCACCTTATCTAAATTCAGGACTGGTTATAATAGAACTCCCCTCCTTACTTGACTGATGGCACAGTCCTTTCACAATTTTCCTCCTTTTCAACACCCTTTTCTCTGCCTTTCACTGGGAACATCCCACAAAATAAACAAGCAAAGCAAAAATTCACTTGTTATGCAGAACTTGCGATCTCTGTTAAATATACCTGTTTAGACCACATCCCTGTGAGTTGCAGCTAAATAGTGACCTTAAAGTGACAGGCCAGATTAAACACAACTAAACATTACCACTGGTTCCAGATTACCCATGAACAAGACCACAGGAAATCAGTCAGTCTCTGTAATTTGTAAATCATGCTTGTTTTTGAGTAACAACTTGCATTTATATAGTGCCTTTAATGTAGTAAAATGTCCCAAGGCGCTTCACAGGAGCGTTATCAAACAAAGTTTGACCCCGAGCCACATAAGGAGATATTAGGACTGGTGACCAAAGAGGTACGTTTTAAGGACCGCCTTAAAGGAGGAGAGATTTAGGGAGGCAATTCCAGAACTTAGGGCCTGGGCAACTGAAGGCACAGCTGCCAATGGTGGAACGATTAAAATCGGGGATGCGCAAGAGGCAAGGATTGGAGGATTGCAGCGATCTCAGAGGGTTGTAGGGCTGGAGGAGGTTACAGAGATAGGGAGGGGCAAGCCCATGGAGCGATTTGAAAATGAGGATGAGAATTTTAACAGGGAGGCTTTTACCGAACTGGGAGCCAATGTAGGTCAGCGAGCACGGTGGTGATGGGAGAACGGGACTTGGTGCGAGTGATTAGGATTATGCAACTCTTTCAATTTTAAATAGTAAATACCTAAAAGTACATCATGTAATGTTTTCTTTTGCTGAAATCACTCTCCCAGTCATTTTAGTGTTTTAGCCCCTGATGCCTGGGGAGAGGGATGGTGAAGGTTGCGGGATGAGATAGGACTCGTTCCCCGTGTCAGTAACCTCACTAAAATGCTTTCTGAAACAAATCAGTAACTCTGAACTGAATGCACTTTAGCAATTTGCACATGAAACGTTGCAATGACATTTTCTGTGACTGGGTAAGACTCCCTTATTATAAAGTAAATTTAAGTGCCTCAGCCTCTCCCGCCTCCTTCTCTTGCTGCACGGGCGCGCGCCTCCTTGCACGCGCGTCCCAAATTCGGCTGTGAGATTCCCCGGGCTGGAGCTGTCAATCATCCCCGGGCTGGAGCTGTCAATCATCCCCGGGCTGGAGCTGTCAATCATCCCCGGGCTGGAGCTGTCAATCATCCCCGGGCTGGAGCTGTCAATCACAACCTCGCTGCTCACGGGTCTCCGCTGCCGACAAGAGGGAGAGAGAGGCAAAGCTGGGCTTTAAAGGGACCGCCACCTTCGCGCTCTGCAAATACTGAAGGGTTTGTTTTCCACGAAGGATTCAATATTGTAATTGCTTTAGCTGCTTGGTTTTGCTTTCGGTAATTAATATCCTCTAGAGAGATGGGTTGTAAATAAATAAATTTAGCGGCGCTGGTCCAGAGTAAGCAGGAGCTGGCAAAACCCGCAAACTTTGTGTGGGCCTGTAAAGGCGGATATGGGAGCAGCCAGGAAGCTCTTTGTGTTGATCCTAGTGTGGAGCCACTACTCATTCAGAACAATCAGACAGACCTTCCAACTCAGTCTCATTTATCATATTCACCAGGAATTTTTAATATACAGTGACCTTAAAATAAAAACAGAAAATGCTGGAAAACACTCAGCGTCAGGCAGCAGCTGTGGAGAGAGTCGATGACCTAAAACGTTCAACATTTTCTGTTTTTATTTTAGATTGCCAGCATCCGCAGTACATTGCTTTTTGACCCTGTTACTTGGTTTATTGGGCCAAACAAAACAAATGAATGGGTTGAGATAGGCCAGAGCTTCTGAAGATTAAAAACCGCTAACTTAGCAGCTCATTGCACCTTTATCTTTGAAATTTTCCTAATGTTGGAAAGTTAGGTAAAGAAAATTACTTGTATTCCACACATACCCCACTATCTGTAATCTGTCCAACAGCTTGGCTGGGCACTCTGGAAAATCTTCAGTGAAGTGGCAACAAGATTCTAGTTGCCATATGGTTCTGGGATTGCAGCCTGCCGATGTGAAATAAGTGTCTTTATCATTGTGCAGTCAGATCATAAATTATTCATGACCGCTATGAGAGGGACAGTATATTAGAGGCCATCAGCCTTTAAGAAATCCGAAAGAAAATTTTGGACAACTGACAGTGATTGGAAGTTTATTTTGGTCAGTTGGATGTGTGATGTGCTGGAACCCATCACCCTGTTTTAGACCCTGAAGTGATATGGAAATCTTACACCAATGCATCAGGGGTATTCTTACAGGGTAGGGGCAAAGGAACATTCTTAAGGCAGAAGCAAAATACTGTGGATGCTCGAAATCTGAAATAAAAACAGAAAGTGCTGGAAACACTCAACAGGTCAGGCAGCATCTGTGGAGAGAGAAACAGAGTTAACGTTTCAGAACGGCCTGATGAAAAGTCATCGACCTGAAATGTTAATTCTTGAGGCAGCTTTACTTTGCAGCTGGCTATACCATGCCTGACCTGGCAGTGCTCAGTACTGATATTGGGTTGTCCAATGGGAAGGCCTTCCTTTCCTGGCTTTGATAAGTTATTGTTTTGCTTTCCCTGTGTACAGCACTATCAGGAAAGACTGAATAGGCTGGGGATCCTTTCTCTAGAAAAGAGAAGACTGAGAGGTGACCTGAAGTCTTTAAAATTATGAAGGGGTTCGATAGGGTGGACGTAGAGAGGATGTTTCCACTTGTTGGGGAGACCTAAACTAGGGGCCGTAAACACAAGATAGTCACTAATAAATCCATTAGGGAATTCTGGAGAAACTTCTTTACCCAGAGAGCGATTAGAATGTGGAACTTGCTACCATATGGAGTGGTTGAGGTGAATAGCATAGATGCATTTAAGAGGAAGCTAGATAAACACATGAGGGAGAAAGTAATAGAAGGATATGCTGATAGGGTCAGATGAAGTAAGGTGGGAGGGGGCTCGTGTGGAGCTTAAACACCAACATAGACCAGTTGGGCAGAATGGCTTGATTCTGTGCTGTAAAATTCTGTGTAATTCTATGTAACAGTGTCCCACTATATTGCACACCCACAGTAAATATTGTTTCATCTCAGGCAGCTGAATTTTATATTATTTTTTACAAAAACCTAGATGAAAGGCCAAGGCGCACAGTGCAGAACAGTACCAAGTTTGGAAATGGTAGGAGAGAAGATGAGGTAAATTCAGGTTTAATATCATATCATACCAAGCCTTCAGATAATTTAAGGTTTGGTGTTAGGTGATACCAAGCTGATATTTTACAATCCTGTGGATTGTAGGAAGTGTGAAGGAGACAAGGAGTTCCACAGTTTTGAGCAGCTGGGAAAGAATGGCTTTGAATAAAAGAACAGTGTGGTGAATCATGATTTCAACCCAGTGAAGATGCAGAGAGGAGGAAGTGTAGGCTGGTGTATTTGGAGAAAAGGAAGGTTCACAGACAATAACCAATGTAATATTGATAAAATCGAGAAAGGCCAGAACAATTGTGACAGAAGGTGCGAAAGGCAAGAAAGTTTGTACCCGAGACTCTCAAGATATCCGTCTCCTGTTCAGAATGTAATAATCATGAGCAATTATACTAGAGTTGGACAACTGAGTGTGCTCAACAAAAGAAAACTAATATTTCTACTACTGAGGACATTTCCTTGTCAGATCATTATGTAAAACATTTTGAAGAAATCAAAGCTCGTCTGATATGGTGCAACAATTTTGTAGTAATCAAATGATTAAATGAACGTGCTTAACATACTGTAAGTTTTATAGTTTTTATCATTAAGAACTTTACATGTCCCTTATAAAGGTTCACATGATGTGGAGGACGGAGAATATATTGGACAAAGTAAGAAAAATCCTACAGAAGAAAGGATATACAGATATTGAATGCATCGGCCAAGGCGGATTCAGTGTTGTGTATAAGGTAGGTGAAGTAATTTTATTTGGAAGTACAGCTTTTGGTTTGTTACAATTTCTGTTGAAACTGTTTCCACTAGCAGGAGGGTCAGTAACCAGAGGACACAGATTTAAAATAATTGGCAAAAGAACCAGGGGAAGAAATTAGGAGAATTTTTTTACACAGTGAGTTGTTATAATCTGGAATTCACTGCCCGAAAGGGTGGTGAAAGCAAATTCAATAGTAACTTTCCTAAGGCAATTGGATATATACTTGAACAGGCATGATGGGCTGAATGGGCCTCCTTCTGTGCTCTGTGATTCTAATTTCTGTGGAAACACGTCAGGGGTAACGCAGAGGCAAAACACTACTGATATCTAAATCACGCTACAGTGTGAGCAAAAAATATACACTACTTAGATTCTAGAACTCAAAAGATATGTGAGCCTATATAATTTAGATATATAAGGTGCTCTATTATACATGGGTTTCGCACACCAGACGTTCAATTCAATTCATAGGTATGTAAATAACGCAAACATAAAAATGTGTGCATGCATGTGTAAGAAAACAGTTAGGCTGTATTCGCATTATCTGTGCAAAGCAGTTTCGCTTCACATTGACGATGCAACTATAATGTAAATGCAGCCTGAATCCAGGCTCAAGGCCTGAGCTGATGCCAGAGCGAAGCAAGACTGCCTGGAGAAGGGAGTTCCAATTCACTTTGCTGCAGAGCCAGATTGGTTATTAACTTTAGATTTACACTATGCAAGTTTAGCACCAGTGGAAAGTTGAAACTGCTTTGCACCGACACTAAACTTGTTTTGCAAATTTACCCATATAGAGACTGTCCAAGGCTCCTAAATATTATTTGGGTTCAAAGTTCTGCTTGTTATTTTTAAAGTGAATCAGTGTTTTTTTCTGTTCTTTTAATCATAGGGTTTAATAATTGTTTCTTAAAATAAGATTTGGTAAAAGTCCAAAAAAATTCTGATTTCTGTCGTTGTGACTAAAAACAATACGGGCAAATTTTCAACTGCCGGAAGCCCAATTCTTGCCTGAACAATGAGCAGAGATTAGTTGAAAATTGGAGGAGAGGCACTTTGCCCGCCCCCAAGGCACAAGTCAGGAGTGTGAAGGAATACTCTCCACTTGCTTGGATGAGTGCAGCTCCAACGACAATCAAGAAGCTCGACACCATCCAGGACAAAGCAGCCCGCTTGATTGGCACCCCATCCACCACCCTAAACATTCACTCCCTTCATCACCGGCGCACAGTGGCTGCAGTGTGTACCATCTACAGGATGCACTGCAGCAACTTGCCAAGGCTTCTTTGACAGCACCTCCCAAACCTGCGACCTCTACCACCTAGAAGGACAAGAGCAGCAGGAACATGGGAACAACACCACCTGCACGTTCCCCTCCAAGTCACACACCATCCCGACTTGGAAATATATCGCCGTTCCCTCATCGACGCTTGTTCAAAATCCTGGAACTCCCTTCCTAACAGCACTGTGGGAGAACCTTCACCACACGGACTGGTGCGGTTCAAGAAGGCGGCTCACCACCACCTTCTCAAGGGCAATTAGGGATGGGCAATAAATGTTGGCCTTGCCAGCGATGCCCACATCCCATGAATGAATTTTTAAAAATGGACACTCGAGGCCCGCCTGATGCAATTTTCAGGCGGGCCTGTAAATAGTTAACCAACCTGCCTGCCTGTTTCAGACTGGAGGCTGCTTACATAAGGAAATCGGGGTCCTATGCCGGCTGTAGGACCCCGATTGCAACCTTCGGGTACAAACGGGCGGAGTGTACTTTGCCTGCGCTCTGGCCATTTACACCCGACCAGCGTTCCCGTTTGGCACCCACGGCTCGCCAGCTACAATCAAATGATGCCCAAACTCGGAAATGGTTCTGGCCTCCTGACTCTGGCAGATTGGTCGCTCTGCCAACTTCGTGCCCGTTTTGGGCAGAAGTTGAAAATCTCCCCCCCTCCCCCACCCAATAATTTTAAATGGTTTTATCCCACCAATGGTAAAATCATATACATTTGGATGGTAGTTGAGATCTATCGCTGCTGTTTCCTTCAGGACTAGTAAGTATCCATGACTACAGTTTTCCAGTTGGTGAATGGTAAGGATTAAGTCTCCATACTTGGTTGTACTCAAGCCTAGACTCACCCTGCCATTATTGTTCGTATCCCCTCAGCCCTGGAGCCAAACTTGACTACTCTCAGTCTCTCAACTAATATTCCCTCAGCTTTCAAATGCAACCTTTTTGTCACATTTTGTCCGTGGCTACTGGGAACTATGAACCTGAGTTACATTTTAATCCACTGTAGGCATTGCGATTGTTTTTTTAATAAGAGATCACGCTTAGAATTTGGATAGTTTATAATCAGTAGTCCTTTAACTTTGTTGGAAATGTATAGAGAGCTTGTATGGCTGCAGTATTTTTATTGTAAACTATAAGCTTTTTAGGAAGTACTACCAGCCCTCATTAATTTACAAGTAAGATTTATTTTATTGAAATACAAAGCAAGATGTGACTAGTCTGTTGTGTGTGAGCTAATTTGTTGATGCACGCAGATATTTAATTTTGGAGGGGGGAATGGTCTCACCTGATAACATTGTGAACAGGTAATAAACAAACTAGGTGCAAGTAATAAAGTCAGGATGAATAGCACTACCTTAGTGCTGCACTGAAGTGTCATCATTGATGAAATGTTCAAGTCTTTGGAGTGGGACTTGAGCCCACGACCTTCTGACTCAGAAGTGATAGCTAAGGCTGACTATGCCAAAAGCACGGCCACTCCCTATGTGTGATATGCAATAATGGTCACATTGAAGTAGCAGCAATTTTAACGTTTTTTAAAATTGAAGTAATAATAACGAAGAAAGACACATTTAATCTCTCCGTCTTTTTCTGACCCCAGTTTTTCTCTCTCTTCCCTCTTTCTCACAGGTATGACAGGAATAAACAATAATTAGCAAGGGAACCTGCTAATAATTTTATGTCATTCACAACTTGATCAAATGGGTTTGTCACTCTTGAATGATGTTGTCTACATAGGCCAAAAATTGTTTGCCCATTGGGTCCCAAAGTGTACATTCTACATATTATCACAGAGTCTTTACTGTTCACAGGATTTCCCAGTAATTAACAGTAAATTCTCAAAATGTTTGCAACAATGACATTAAAATTGCCAATGCTTCGATGTGACCATTATTGCGCATCACAAATAGGGAGTGGCCTTGCTTTTGGCCTCTGCACAGACAGCCACAATAATAGACCCCAAACTGAATAAAGCTATGCCGTAAAATTAACAGTATGATAAGCAGCTTCTCTTCCTGCCCACGTGCACACTAGAATGACTTAAAGCCAACAATCTTGGGTTCATATGGCAGCTAGAGGTGATTTTTGGCATCATCTGATGTCCTGTATTAGATCACTGCCTTCTAATTGTTCCCAAGTATCTGTCATTCTGCGTATAATCTCCAGCAAGTCGGTTACTTTTTCTCAGGTATTCCGCAGTCTTGAGGAGAAAATCTACGCAGTGAAGTGCATCCACCTTCCACACAGTAAGAGGTGCGCTGAAAGTGCCTTTTTAACTGAGGTGAAGATTCTTTCGAAGCTGAACCACAGGAACGTTGTGCACTATCACGACGCTTGGATTGAGGAACTGGAGTACCCTGTGAATGTTCAACAGAAAGACCAAGCTCAATCCGTTCCTTACAACAGCTCATACGATGCCATCCTTGCAAATGCGCCTCCGCCATGTGACATCTCTGTGGACTGGACGGACAGCAACCCTAATGAATGCCAAGGTCTGTGTTGTCATTGCAATCGTATTTATCACATGTCTGTAATTTTTGGAACGATTTCCCTCGTCTTTCGGATGAGAAGTTAAAACCGAGGCCTCGTCTGCCCTCTCAGGTGGCCGTAAAAGATCCCATGGCACCATTTGAGGAAGAGCAAGCCCGGTTTGGTGGCCAACATTTATCCCTCAACACACGGCACTAAAAAACAGAATATCTGGTCATTTATCTCATTGCTGTTTGTGGGATCTTGCTGTGTGCAAATTGGCTGCCGCTCTTCCTACATTACAACAGTGGTTACACTTCAAAAGTAATTCATTGACTGTAAAGCTCTTCGGAATGTCCTGAGGTCGTGAAGGGCTCTATTCAGTGATGCATTAGTGTTCATTAGAAGGTAATAAAAACAAAAAAAAGTTTATTTCCCAATAAGCATTGCCAGTGTGCCATTCAATGTGGTATGATAAATATTGCAAGTTAATTAAATTTAGACTCAAAAATCACACATAGATTTCCTCCAGTATTTTTACAAGAACACTTTATCTTGGTGGTTGACAGCAACACTGTAAATATTTGGCTGCTATCTTCATCAACCACCCAGAAAAACAGAACTTTAGACCTTTAACTCAAAAGAGTTTATTCCGAACTGCTTGAAGCCATTTGTGGTTCCTGTGTATCTGCATGGTTGCCGTTTTTTCACAGGTCTTCAGTAGGGCGTTCTTTTAATCTGGAAAGTGCATGTGCTTCTGTAATATGAGATAAATTATTTGGGGCCTGAATTTTTTAGATGGTATAATAACATCAAAGCTTCTCTTCACCCAGCCTGTGCTGATAGATATTGACCTGGGGCTGAAAATCTTTGACCTACTGGGGGAGATTTTCAACAGCTGCTCACCTGTTTCTCACCTGAAAAATGAGGGTGGGCAGAGGGAAATCGGGGAGAACCTCAACCACCCTTTGAGGAGCCAAGGCCCGCCTGATGCAATTTACAGATGGGCCTATAAGTGGGTGCACAGTACTTCCAGCTGTTTTGAGCGGGAGGCTGTATAAATATGTAAATCGAGGTCCAACGCTATTGTATAATCCCAATTTCAATTTTGAAGTACAATTGGGCGGAGCACGTGCCGCGCACACTTGGCTCATGTTTACCAGGCGGTGAGCGGCCTGTGGTGGTCGCTCCACGAGAGGGCTCCAAACCTCTTTTTCCTTTATTTTTATGGGGCCAGGAGGAGGAGGAGGAGGAGGAGTGCTCCTCCAACCTCGAAAAGAAATACCACTGTTCGCTTCCAACCTGTGCACTCAACCCACTGGGATCAGATTTCCCCCCATCCCCCCTCCCTCCTCACCCAGGTCCGACCCACTGGCCAGCTCAGCGTTGGAGCCAACCGATCTCCCTCCCCCCTTCACTTTCACAACTGGCGAGCTGTGGAGGGCCCGTTTGATGTCCTCAGTTCACCGGCTGCATTCAAATGAGGCCTGAATCTGAAAATAGTTCGGGCCTCCCGATGCAGGCTTCGGGCAGGCGATTTTACATCTGCTTCGGGCGTTTGTTTAAAATCTTTTTTCCCCCCAATTTGGCAGGGGAAACAAGTGCAAGTGAAATGGGGAAGAGGGGGGAAATCTTCACTTCCTCCATGTTTTGTGTAACAAAATAGTTAATAGGCATTTGTGAATGACAAAGCACACAGAGAAATCTTTCCCCAGTCTGATTGTAGAGCATGACTTTAATATAAAGACAGATAATAGCTTTCAAAATAGGAAGAACTTCTGCCCCTCTCAAAACTGGACTCCTGCAGAAGTTGAAATGAATTTTAATAAATTCCAGAACTCTAGATGAGCAAGACAGCGTGTTCAGTACTTACCATAACATTGTTTGTTGCATCTATCTGTCCCAGAGTAAGAGAAGCACAATTAGAATATGATTGAAACATGGGATTTTTGCGTTGTATGGGAAAATAGCATACTGCACAGTTTGGTGTTCAGATGCATGTTGAAAACTGAGGGAAGCACTGAGGCCAATATTTTTCACAGTGAATATTACTTCTTGTGTTTTCATTGAATCAGAAAAATTATAGTACAGAAGGAGGCCATTTGGACTTGGTGTCTGTGGTGGTGTTAGCTCTTCAACTGAAGCTATGTAACCTATTTACCCTGTCCTTTTCCCATAACCTTTTATATTATCCCTTTTCAAAACACTTATCTGAATTCCTTTTGAATTAGGTTGTAGTCTCTCCCATTTTGCTGTAATGTAGTAGTGCACTAAAATGTCTTGATTCCTGTTCATCTTTTATCAATTTGTGATTCACACTGGCCGTTCTAAGATCTAATTGTTCTTTCAGACGCAGGACCAGACCCTGATTCTGATGCAGACGACCAATCTCCCATATGTTCAGTTGCAAAACACAAACATCCAGCCGATGTTGCCAAGAGATCAGAGATGGGAAGCACAGTTGCTGAATGCTGTTGTGAAATTCAGGCAACTACGGTAAGTGTTGCATCTAAATTCTGCAGTAGCCTATTAGTGACTGGTGAGCAGCATAGGAAATTCGACCGTTTTGTAAACGCATTTGAATGGCTTTATCAGTAAATGTGTGGTATGAGCCATACAGTCCAGGAAGTTATGAAACACTGGAAAGGCCTCAGCTGGAGTATTGTGTCCAATTCTGGACACCGCACTTTAGGAAAGATGTCAAGGCCTTGGAAAGGGTGCAGAGGAGATTTACTAGAATGGTGCCAGGGATGAAGGACTTCAGTTATGTGGAAAGATTAGAGGAGCTGGGCTTCTTCTCCTTAGAGCAGAGACGGTTAAGGGGAGATTTAATAGTTCAAAATTACAAAGGGTTTTACTAGAGTAGTTAGGGAGAAACTGTTTCCACTGGCAAGTGGGCAGATAACCAGAGGACACAGATTTACGGTAATGATGAAAGAACCAGAAGGGAAATTAGGAGAATTTTTTTTGTGCAGCGAGTTTTTAAGATTTGGACTGCACTATCTCAAAGGGTGGCAGAAGCAGATTCAATAGTAACTTTCAAAAGGGAATTGGATAAATACTTGAAAAAGGAAAAATTTTCAATGCTATGGGGAAAGAGCATGGGAGTAGAACTAATTGGATAGCTCTTTCAAAGACCCAGCACGATGGGCCGAATGGCCTCCTTCTGTGCCATATGATTTTAAGTTCTAGGTCCTTTCCCTGTCTTGTGTTGAGTTAGCTGTCCACTATCATAAAAGCAGCAGAGGCAATATAGTAGTCCCAGTGTCTCCAGGCTAGGGAGTGAGAAATTCGACTCATGATCATCGTGCAGAGGTCCCTGCCAGCAAGTGTATATGTAGGGATCTCGTATGAGAAACAGGATCAAGCCTGGATGGAGTTGTTCCCTCAATCAATTAGCTTTTGGCACTCACTATTCAGGCTCGCACATGAAGAGTAGCTACTTAGACAAAGTACCAGAGGGCTGCTGGCAACTGTGGAATGGTGCACCAGAATGAAGGAAAAAAAATAGATGGGGAACATTGTAGCAGGTTAATCACATCACATTGAGATTGTTGAGTATTATACCATTAAGTGGGTTACGTGATTTATTGACCTCAATTGAAATGAACTAGAACTCTGTCTGACATTGCTAATCCTTCATTGAATCAGTACAAGCTACGCACTTGGCCAAGTAACTCTGAATAGAAAATAAAACAGGAAACGTGAATTGAATGGAAGAATAACAGTGATTTTAGAATCAAAGATGTCGCCACATTTCTTGGCGAACTACAGGACAAGTTCATGTTGGATCAGTGTGCTGTGGAGTTCGTGGATTAATAGCTTGGTCAAAGTCAAATCTGGCGCCCGAATAGCAATGCGTTATGCAAATTAATGGACATTGATCTGTTGGGTTGCCCTCCTGCATATGAACACTATGTTTAATTAAGTAGGTTGCTTTGCGTAAGAAATAGGAAATTTAGTCTTTTGCAGTTAAGTCGGTTAAATGTGCAGTTGAACAGGACTTACTGTATTTTGCAAACTCGTTGCAGTTCCTTTTTTTTAACCAGACGTTAGTATTACCCTTAACAAGTGCTCAGGAAAATGATTTTGGAGATACCTTAGAATCATAGAATGATACAACACCGAAGGAGGCCATTCGGCCCATCATGTCTGTGCTGGCTCTTTGAAAGAGCTATCGAATTAGTCTACTCCCCTGCCCTTTCTCCATAGCCCTGCAAATTTTTCCCCTTCAAGAATTTATCCAATTCCCCTTTGAATCTGCTTCAAATCTTGCTGAAATTTTACATGAAAATGGAGGTTTTCAACCAAGCCAAGTCCCATTGAACAGACAACATTATCTGTAATCCCGATACAAGCATTAGTGTCTCTTTTGAAGTATTTGGAAGGATAAAAAATGGAAGACTGCATTCCAGAATGTTGTACTGTATGTCTAAACACTTGTACTGTATAAAAGTTCAGGGGATTTCTTTCATTGGTAGTGAGACTCTGTCTTATTCTACCAGAATTCGCTAAAAAGCTTTGGTGAAAAAGAACATGTGAAGACGCTTCAGTTTCTTTTCATTAAGGTAAGGAGCAACAACTTTGTTTTTCTGGATTTTGTGTGTATACGTAAGGCTTTGTGGAGGAATCCTGAGAGACTTTGGTGGCCAGTAGCTGGACGTTGGCTAAAGGCTTTCTTGTAGATCTATTCCTTCCTTAGATTCAGCAATGTAATTTCTGCCTTGCTATTTTATGTATAAGCAGAATTTGTGAAAGTTGTTCCCATATGCATGTAATGCATCTATGAGTTCAAATGAAAATATCATTTTGACTTTTTGAATGGTTTTTCATCGATGCCTGATTCAGATGGATTTTTGCAAGATGACACTTGAAAAATGGATAGAAAATCACCGCCAAGCATGCCTCAACTTCAAAAGCTGTTCGGAAATCATTAAGGAGATGCTTCAAGGTTTGAGATACATTCACAGTCAGGTACTTTGGCTTCATATTATACTGTAAACCATGTTAACATGTTATTTTAAAATGCTGTGATGCGGAATGATAGCTGTGAGTTCCAGCTGAAAAATTCCCTGGCATGCACAAAGAGGCATCAAGTGAACTTGAGGTCTTTTTCAAGAGCAGTAGAAAGCAATTATACTGAGGCCTTTCTCACACACTTATAGCAAATGGTTGCAGAGCACCGTTGGCAGAATGCAAACAGTGGTAGATAATAATTAATGATGGAGGGGAAGAGCAGTCTTTTTTTTAAGTTTTAATGCAATACTTGGCAGATATCATCACTAGCTATCTTACAGTTTGTTGCTTATTGACCCAGCGATGATGAAGGAACAGTGACATATGTCCAAGCCAGGATGGCGTGTGACTTGGAGGGGAACTTGCAGGTAACAGTGTTCCATGAAGCTGCTGCTCTTGTCCTTCTCAGTGGTGGAGATCACGGAGCTTAGAGATGATGTTGAAGTTAAGATTGATGGGTTGCTATAGTACATCCTGTACATCGTACAAAACTGCAGCTCTGTGTGTCAATGGTGGAGGGGGTGGGTATTGAGTTCAGTGGCAGGGGCGTCGATCAAATAGACTGCTTTGTGCTGGACGCTGTTGAGCTTCTTGAGTGCTGTTGCAGCTACACCCATCCAGGCGAGTGATAAATAATCCATCTCCTGCTTTGAACCTTGTAGATGGTAGAGAGACATTGAGGGGTCAGGAAGTGAAATATTTGTTGCCAAGTACCCAGCCTCTGCCCTGCTCTTGTAGCCACAGTGTGATGTGAATGGTCAAGATAAGCATCTGGTCAATGGTGACCTCCAGGATGTTGATAGTGGGGTACATGGCGATGGTAGTACCATTGAATGTCAGAGGGAGGTAGTTGGGCCTTTTCTTGTAAGAATGGTCATTGCCTGGCACTTAGATGGCACAAATGTTACCTGCTGCTTGTCAGCCCAAACTTGGATGTTGTTCAGGTCCTGCTGTAGGCTGGCATGGGCTGCTTCATTATTGGGGAAGTTGTGGCTGGAGTTGAACAATGAAATCATCAGGGAACAGCCCCATTCCTGACATTATGACAGAAGGAGGTTGGTTGGGCCAAGGACATAGCCCTGAGGAACTCCAGCACTTGGGGTGTGATGGTGGGCCTCCAACACCACAGCCATCTTCCTGTGTGAAAGGTATGAATCCAGCCAGTGACTTTAATTTTCCAGGGCTCCCTGGTGCCATACTGGGACAAATACTGCTTTGATGTCGAGGGCAGCCACACTTGCTTTTCCTCTGGCATTCAGCTCTTGCCTCCATGCCTGGATCAAATCTACAATGAGGTCAGGAGCGGAGCGGTCCTGGCTTGGTAACTGGAAGTGATCTTACAGAGGTATACAGACTGTTTTTGATAATTCATAGGTTTTTTTTGCGCAAAACAAAATTCAATTGTTCAATAATTTGAAGTAAGCAATGTGAATAATATAGCAAAGTGGAAGTTTCGTGCTTAAAAATTTTGAATTATTAGATAATTTGAATTAAGTGACTTTGAGTAGAATGTAAGAAGATAAAGATAGATCCTGAAAATCAATTTAGCTTAAAACATGAGTGTACGACAAGGGGACACAGGTTCATACACATAAAAAGGAAGTTCGTCTTCGCATGTCAAGGGATCAGCACATGGGATGGACTTCTGGAGCCCAAAACCCTGGAATCATCGAAGACATAATGATGGGAGGTCTATAGGACTCTTTCTGGAAGGATGAGTTAAGATGGGCTGAATAATGCTCCTCCTCCCTATTGATCATGTGTTCTTGTTATGTGCTGCATTGGACTGTGCCTCACTTGCTGTGGTGGAGTGCAATGCATTGCTCAGTGCAGCTGCACTACACTGTGGACTATCAATCCCAACATTGCCAGTTTGAGTGCCTGCTTTGGCTCAGTGGTAGCACTCTTGCTGCTGAGGTAGAAGGTCATGAGCTCGAGCCTCACTCCAGAGACTTGAGCATGTAATTTAGGCTGGTATTCCAGTGCAGCACTATCGGAGATGCCGCCTCTCGGGCAAGACATTAAACCGAGGCCCCATCCGTCCTCTTGAGTGGATGCTAAAGATCCCATGGCACTATTTGAAGAAGGGCAGGGGAGCTCTCCTGGTGTCGTGGCCAACATTTATCCTTCAACCAACACCACTAGTACAGATTATCTAGTCGTTTATCTTATTGCTGTTTGTGGGACTTTGATGTGCGCAAAGTGGCTGCCACATTTGCCTCCATTACAACAGTGACTACACTTCAGAAGTACTGCTTTGGCTGTGAAGTACTTTGGGACGTTATGGGGATGAGACAGGTGCTGTCTAAATACAAGTTCTTTCTTTCCCTATATATATATATAAAATATATAAACATGCAATTAAGTATTGAATGACAGTCCTCATTTTAAAACTCTATTGGAGTTGTGATAGGGTGAGATTCTGTTGGTAGAATATGCAGTGGTTTCAGAAATATTTTGTATGATTGAACATGACAGGTATTTTCTTATTTCAAAAGGGTATTATACATCGAGACCTGAAGCCTGGAAACATATTTATTGACCAAGATGGAAGTGTGAAAATTGGAGATTTTGGTTTGTCCAGATTCTGTACATCTCCGGTAATGTGACTTGGTGTATTTTTTTTATTCGTTCATGGGATGTTGGCGTCGCTGGCGAGGCCGGCATTTATTGCCCATCCCTAATTGCCCTTGAGAAGGTGGTGGTGAGCCGCCTTCTTGAACCGCTGCAGTCCGTGTGGTGACGGTTCTCCCACAGTGCTGTTAGGAAGGGAGTTCCAGGATTTTGACCCAGCAATGATGAAGGAACAGCGATATATTTCCAAGTCGGGATGGTGTGTGACTTGGAGGGGAACGTGCAGGTGGTGTTGTTCCTATGTACCTGCTGCTCTTGTCTTTCTAGGTGGTAGAGGTCGCGGGTTTGGGAGGTGCTGTCAAAGAAGCCTTGGCGAGTTGCTGCATTGCATCCTGTGGATGGTACACACTGCAGCCACAGTGCGCCGATGGTGAAGGGAGTGAATGTTTAGGGTGATGGATAGGGTGCCAATCAAGCGGGCTGCTTTGTCCTGGATGGTGTTGAGCTTCTTGAGTGTTGTTGGAGCTGCACTCATCCAAGCAAGTGGAGAGTATTCCATCACACTCCTGACTTGTGCCTTGTAGATGGTGGAAAGGCTTTGCGGAATCAGGAGGTGAGTCACTTGCTGCAGAATACCCAGCCTCTGACCTGCTCTTGTAGCCACTGTATTTATATGGCTGGTCCAGTTAATTTTCTGGTCAATGGTGACCCCCAGTCTGTTGATGGTGGGGGATTCGGCGATGGTAATGCCGTTGAATGTCAAGGGGAGGTGGTTAGACTCTCTCTTGTTGGAGATGGTCATTGCCTGGCACTTGTCTGGCGCGAATGTTACTTGCCACTTATCAGCCCAATCCTGGATGTTGTCCAGGTCTTGCTGCATGCGGGCTCGGACTGCTTCATTATCTGAGGGGTTGCGAATGGAACTGAACACTGTGCAATCATCAGCGAACATCCCCATTTCTGACCTTATGATGGAGGGAAGGTCATTGATGACGCAGCTGAAGATGGTTGGGCTTAGGACACTGCCCTGAGGAACTCCTGCAGCAATGCCCTGGGACTGAGATGTATATTTAAAAAGATTTACATTTTCCACTCGTTTGGCTTGATTTTCACATGGTGAAACTATTCTGTTGTGTTTCTTTTAGAAATTGTGAAACCCTTAAAGTACATTTTACTCTTATATTTAAGGGTACAACCTCTAGACCATGAGTATCTTGTATTGAACCTTGGTCCACTGTTGCGTCAGTTATACTGCAGGTCTTGCGTCGATGTGGTGCTGTTTCCTGCACTGCATGATGCAAGATATACTGTATAAAACCGACAATCCCTCATCGATACAATGTTTGGCGTCACTTGTGCAAGCCTTTAAAAAGGTGGTCATGTACCACATTGGTTGGAGTACTACTGCAGCTATTGCAGCTCCATCTTAAGCTTTTAGGCACTGAAATTGAACAGAACTGAGTCCCCTTTGACCTATAATTCAGCCTCTAGTGGTCGAAAAGAGCTGGCTAAGCCTCCAGCTGTTTTGAGTGATCGATTGGAAATTTCAGCAGTAGTCAGAGGCAGATAATCAATAGAACACTGCACTCCCTCATTAAACAATGATGTGGTTGAGCAGTATAACTAAGACTACCTGCTTATATCGCTGTTTGGAATATGGTCAATACTGCACTGGTGCTTTGGTATTATTGAGGTATCACACGCAGTATTTTGAGTCATTTAGATCAGAGTCCATCCACTGAAAACTACAAACATACACGATCTGCAGTTTAATCAAGAAAGCCTTTTTTAAAAAAAAATGAACAGTACAGTTAATTTTCTCAGCTATCTTCTATTAGCACTAGGCACTCTATATCATTATATTGTGATGAGATCAATATTACCACTGAGCTGTTTAATCTGTGACTAAGCAAAGGTCTGGAGATCATAGGTGAAGTTGAGTGAAAGAAAGGCTTGGTTATTTAAGTTTGTTTTTTTTGTGCAAGGACGGAATTATTGATTAGAATGCATTGTTTTCCATGTTTCAGGGATGCACAGAACACAAAGCTTTCACATATAAGAAAGAAATGGATGTACAAATGGAACAGAGTGCAGGTGATGTGTAAAATCTTTTGTTAGTCATTTGTTTGCAAAAATAATCAGACTCCAGAGACTGAAAAGTGCTGCATGCAAAAAAAAAACCTTGGAACAGTATAGTTATAACCTAGATTATTTACAAGCACCAAAAGATACTGACTTAATTTCTAGAATCTTGCCTTTGATGAATCTTGTAAAATTTGGTCGGTGTATAAGGCACTATCATGTATTTAGAGGTAAAAATCGATTGTAACTTGTATGCAGCATTTAAATGGAAAGTGTACTAATTCAGTATAAAATAAATCACATTTTGTGCAGGTTAGCTTTTGCACAATTAATACAGCAAACAATAAGAATAAAGAATATTATTTTCTCAAATATGGTATATTTTTTCACACTATATAAAAGCGGGAATGCTTGGATTATATAACTATGCGGATCAAGTTTCATTGATCACACTAAATTTATTTCTGCTTAAAAGATATTTTAGATGCCATACAATCCAAATTTGTATCATTTGCATGTTTTTCCCAGGGATCAACCAAGCTCTCTTTTAAAAAAAACCAGTGTGTTCCTTAATAATACTCCTTCTGTCCTTGCTTTCAAACCTAATTGTATATGTTTAAATATTTCCATATCTACCTAATTCTCTCTTCCGCAAACGGCAATTGATACTAGCTCAATTGCTAAATTTAAATCTGAGATAGATAGCTTTTTGGCAACCAAAGGTATTAAGGGATATGGGCCAAAGGCGGGTATATGGAGATAGATCACAGATCAGCCATGATCTTATCAAATGGCAGAGCAGGCACGAGGGGCTGAATGGCCTACTCCTGTTCCTATGTGCAGCCCTTAAAAATGTCGCTTTCTTTATTAGGCAGTGAGAAACTCACAGCGAACATTGGAACACATGGATACCTGGCTCCAGAAGTTAGAACAAACCAGCACATGGCCATGTATGACTCGGTATGCATTTTCTAAATGTACGCCCCATCGGCATTGTTTCATAGACGTTTTCCTTTGCAAATGTCATGGTGGGGGCTGGAGTTGAAATCCCAGTCTTGACTGTCATTTTAAAACTTGCTTACTTCACCTTGGTGAGTTCTGCAAGGTTTTGATTGGGGGGGGGGGCTAGTTTTAATCTAACCCGCCCGGCGGGAAACTGACTGGATTGGATCGGCGGCCCGTTTCACACCCCACCCGATTTTACGCTCCATTGACTTCATTGGACGGCCGATCTGATCGTGTCAGACTCCTGCCGGGCGGGTTGGCTTAAAATTACCACCGGGGTTTCTAAAATTGGACCAATCTTTTGATGACTACAGTCGAGACCCCATTATCTGTGCTCCAATTGTCCACCTTTCCCCATTATCCATCTGAAATTTTCACCAGACAAAACCAAGTGAAAGATGACGCCTCATTGCACTGCTTTCTAACAGTAATCGCCTCCTGCCTGACATCTGTTAATCTTCACAGCCCAAAAAAAAGATTCAATTCAGTTTGTCCAATTAGTGTTTTAATTTTCTCCATTCCCATGTCTGGGGTATTACTGCGCCATGCAAGACTGGAATTTTGGGAGTAATTTTAACCTAACCCGCCCGGTGTGAAACTGACGGGATCGGGTCAAACTGCGGTTTTACATTCTGCTCGATTTTACCCTCCATTGGCTTTAATTAGCGGGTACGGTGCGCCTGAGCCCCGAAACAAGCGGCACTACTGGGGAGTCCAGGCACGTGAGACCCTGGCTGATCTTAACGGGCGGGACTCATTTCCATAAATTTTCCTGGTGACCCGCCCGAATCTTACCAGATCCACTACAAATCACCTTGGGGTATCATCAACATCAGTTAATTTGCATTGCAGATCACTGATGCATTATTCGCCAGGACTTATGATAATCATGTTTGATCCCTGAAATCTGACAACAGAATGGATTCTGCAATACGGCCATCTGGGCCCCTGCATGTAATGCCATGGTTTTCATGAACCACAAGGGGTTTCATAATAACATAAGAAATAGGAGCAGGAGTAGGTCATACGGCCCTTCGAGTCTGCTCCGCCATTCAATCAGATCATGGCTGATCTTCGACCTCAACTCCACTTTCCCACCTGATCCCCATATCCCTTGATTCCCCTAGAATTCAAAAATCTATCCATCTCAGCCTTGAATATATTCAGTGACTGAGCATCCACAGCCCTCTGGGGTAGAGAATTCTAAAGATTCACAACCCTCTGCGTGAAGAAATTCCTCCTCATCTCAGTCTTGAATGGCCGACCCTTTCTCCTGCATCTATGCCCCCTAGTTCGAGACTCTCCAGCCAGGAGAAACAATCTCTCAGCACCTATCCTGTCAAGCCCCCTCATAATCTTATATGTTTCAATGAGATCACCTCTCATTCTTCTAAACTCCAGAGAGTATAGACCCATTCTGATGAAACAGAAAAAGACCAAGGGCATGATTTTAGCCCGGGGCGGGGGTGGTGGAATTCCTGACAAGAAACGTGGAATTACGGGTTTCCCGGATGTCCTTACGATTTTGACGTAAGGACATCGTTTTTTCCTTTTATGTCGGTTTCCCGCCCAACAGGTTGGTCTCAATCGAACGGGAGAAGAGCAAGGAAGAGGACGTGATCAGGCAAGTGTTAGATTGGGGTGGGGGGGTCGGGGGTTGGAGATCGTATGGGGGGATCGGAAATCGTGGTGGGGGGTCGCTGCAGGTAGGCTTGTTGGTCCTCGGGGAAGCACTTCTGCTCCTTTGGGCCCACAAGCTGTGCTATGAAGACACTTACCTGCAGTTTCGGGCCTTCTCGCCTCCTGTCACGTGCGTGAAGTAGAAGGCCTGGGAATCCCGGCCCCCAGGGGTTAAAATCGAAAAGTTTTGAAAATGGAGGCCCGCAGCCTCCTTGAAAGCTTTTACTGACCGACCCGCCTCCTGAGAACGGGTTGGTCGCCCACCCCCGTGAAAACCGGAAATAGGCGGGTTCTAGATTTTTGCAGTTGTTATTGCGTCCCCTGCCCCGAACCCACCGTTTTTCCAGGCTAAAATCATGCCCTATATGTTTGAATGCGAGAGTTTGGAAAGGTTAATATGTGCCCTGGTGTTGTGGAAGAATGTATGGAGTGACTGAGTAAGGGGAGGAAGAATAACAAGAAAAGAATGGTACTAGGCCTGAGGGATTGGAGCTTTACACCTGCATCCTGGCCCATTTCCTTCATCTTCTCAGGATATTGAGCATGGTCTGGTCAAACTGACTCAAAGTTGTAAAATTAGGGGACCATCTAATTAGGGTGGATTCTGTGATTAGGCACTCCCTGTCTTTGCTGTGACCACAAGCTGGCAAATTGTGGGACCAGAGCCTCTGTGGTGTTTCGTCCATTAATATTGATGAGTGGAACATCATAGACTGTGGGCCAGCGATTTCCCAACCTGCACTCTCGAGAGCACCAGCAGGAGATGGTCGTGAATGGGCCCTTTATGCACTGCCTTGTTCTGAAGCAGAGAAGTAGTATTTAGATGTTCAAAGTTTGAAGAGTGGATAAGGAGTGAGACCCAAATGTCCGAGTTTAAGTGTGAGTAAATGAACATGCAGCATGCAGATAGGTTCTTTTGAAAGGTTGCTTTGTGGACTCACCTTTCCAAAAAGTAATGTAACTACACTTACAGTTAGAAGTGGCTGTAAAGAAGCACTCTGATGCAGTATGGGGATGTATGTGAGCTTGGAAAGCTGTTTTGTGAATACTTAGCCTGCAGCCTCTGTCATGATGAGAGGAAGCTCATTGTGGCATGCATAATTCACCCAGCTACTTGATATAATGAAATATCGGCTAGCCTTATCTTGAAAGACTTCCTCAAGCTGTTTTCCTCAGCTGCTTGCAAGTCCTTTGGCTGTTGGGTGCAGCATTGATTCTATCTGCCGCCTAATCTCATGCAGACTGGTTGAAGCTCCCGTGCGGAGGACGTCCTGTGGTTCCAAACAGGGCAACCCTTCTTTGTTGAAAGTTTTTCACAAACGCCTCCAAAGCAGCTTCATGAAAGGAAGTGCTCTGCGTCCTCAACCAGCCCTTCGAGGGTTTATACCCAGCAAAGAATGAGGGATGCCCTTAAATAGGAGCCATTAAGAGCTGCCACTTAGCGCTAAGAGCTAAGTTCCTGCTGGCAGGCCCAATCCGGGTCAGGAGCTTGTGGTGCATAATTAATTAGGACAACATCACCGAATGTGGCAGGGTTAACCCAGCATGACCTTGGCGAGCATAAAGCTTGCTGCACTCCAACCCTGCTTTCACTGCCGGGACTAGGTGACTTACCCTGTAGAATGATTTTATCGTGTTCTGTTGGTTTGCATTGACATTCATGCTTTATCCTGCCTTAAATTAAAAGGACAGAGGGGAATTAATGTGAAGGTAGTGCAGCAATTTGTGTGCTTCCTTCCTGCAGAAGGCTGATATG
The DNA here is from genome assembly GCF_035084215.1 of Heptranchias perlo. Classification (NCBI taxonomy): domain Eukaryota; kingdom Metazoa; phylum Chordata; class Chondrichthyes; order Hexanchiformes; family Hexanchidae; genus Heptranchias; species Heptranchias perlo. The sequence goes on from NC_090333.1 coordinate 66,303,613, forward strand.
TACAGCTTCGGAATGGTAATCCTGGACATGCTGTTTCAGTGCACAGCACAAGAACGTCAGAAGTGGAGGGATCGGATTGGACAATGTGTAAGAATCTTACTTTGCCCTGAACAGTGACTAAATGACTCTTAGATTCCTGTACACAAGAGATGTTTGATTTGGTTCATCCCTGTTGGGAAAGCACGGCCCTTCACTTACACGGCCTGTCCACAGTGGATTCAAATTATATTTTATGGTGCGTAGTGTACACTTAGAGGCTTGTGTTTTCTTTTAAGGTAAAGCAGTAACAACAAAGGTTAACTAAATCTTTGTTATTAAAATTACTGATTCAATTTTAAAAAACAAATTAAAATATGCTTTTGATGTCTCCACAATTTTTTTTTGCAGAACCCTCAATGCTACATACATGAACTTTTTGTTGACAAAACAAAGGCCTTCCTTTTGCGCCCAGAATTCTTGATCTTGGTGAGTTACTGAGCCGTTTAGGGTTCAGCTTTAGCAACATATTGTTTTTAAAGTACAATAATGAGGGAGTGATGCATTGTTGGAGGTGCCATCTTTCAGAAGAGACATTAAACCTGTCTACACTCTCAGGTAGATATAAAAAATCCCATGGCACTTTGGGAAGAAGAATGAGGTGTTCTCCTGGTGTCCTGACCAACATTTATCCCTCAAGCAATGTTTTAAAAAACAGTACGTCAGAATTGGCGAATTACAGGCCCCTAGCTTGATTTTGGTTATAAGCAAGTTGGCGGAAGGGATCTTAGAGATACTGTATGACCACCTTAACAGAGAAGGGCTTATCAAAAGTGGATACGGCCATGTCTCACCAACCTGAAAGAATTTTTTAAGGAAGTTACTATGTTGGTGGATGCAGGTAGCCCAGTTGACATTGCATGCCTTGATTTTCAAATAGCCTTTAACAAGGTGCCACACAATAGGCTACTTAATAAGTGGGCAGCTGTTGGGTTGGGTAAGGAATTGGTTCCATTCTCATCGGCAGAAAATTGTTATTAATGGTAGAGCTTCTGCATGGGGACCAGTTACTGGTGGAGTACCCCAGGGATCAGTATTAAGGCCGGTGCTCTTCACAATCTATATTAATGATCTGGATGATGGCTTTGGGGGAACGATCTGCAAGTTCGTGGATGATACAAAGATTTATACGGGTGTTAGGGCCTTAGATGAGAAAAATAGATTAAAAGCAGATCTAGGTGCGATGGGGGAATGGATCCAAGTCTGGCAGATGTCACTTAATATTGATGAATGCATGAGGGTAGTGCTAATGCCAAATGTGTACACCATGCAGAGGTTGCGAGCTTAGGGTTGTTGAGCAGGAGAAGAACCTAGGTGTTATAATATCTGAATCTCTGAAGGACCATGAGCAGTACTGTGAGGTTACTGTAAAAGTAAATAGAGAGCAAGAATGTATTCCCAGGGCGTTTATATACAAAAGAAAAAATACTTTACTGGCTTCGTATAAGACGATGTTTAGGCCTCATTTAAGTACTGTGTCCAGTTTTGTCCCCCTCAGATGATGGGTGATGTTAATTGTATGATTTATATCAATTAGTGTTAATTGTATTCACGTGATGGGTATCAATTGGGGAACTCTTGTATCCTTTTTATAGGAGAGTTTAGCTGGGGAGGGTGGTGTGTGTGTGTGTGAGTGAGTGCGTGCGTGCGTGCGTGAGTGAGTGAGTGAGTGAGTGAGTGAGTGAGTGAGTGAGTGAGTGAGTGAGTGAGTGACCGACCGACCGACCGACCGACCGACCGACCGACCGGGTGACCGGATGACCGGAACGACAGACCAGGCCCAATGCGTCCAGGTGATATAGAGGCCCATTGGACAAGGTTCCGAAATTGACCACTCGAGTGATACATAGTTCACAGGTCCTTAGATACCACAATAGGCTTGGAGCGATTAGGTTTGTGTCTCAAGAAAAGCATCGACTTTGAGGAGATCTGAATACGGTCGTTAAAATAATGAAAGGATTAAATTCTCGGTCCATGTGGATAGGCAGTTTGAGTTAGATAGGAGAGGAAGAACCAGAGAACATGAGTATAAGTTACAGAAGCATAGAACTAGGTTCGTTGTTAGGAGGCATTTCTTTTCACAGGGAGTTGTGGACCTACGGAACAAATTGCCGATTGGTGCAGTGCGTGCAGATTCACGGCAAGCATTCAGAAGGGAGCTGGACAAGTTCCTGACTGCGGCCGACATCACTGCTATAGAAGGTAGATGGGATATTACGGTGGTGTTCGCCGTGGTGTTCTGTGTGATCACTAGGATAAAGATTTTTAAAAAGCTGAATTTTAAGGCTATTAGAAGTTATCTTCAGGAAGTCCAAAGGTGGTATATTTATATAAATACAAGTTTATGGAAAATATTAAATTAACTTTTCAAAATGGTCCTCTGCATTGCCTCCCCCCATCAAGTTTGATGACTTATTAGAATTGTATGGTACGGCAGCTAATCCTCGGCTATACTGTAATGTGTACTAACATAGACTGTCACAATTTGAAGTGAAGCAATCTTGATTGCTTTATTCCGACCTATAATGTATAGTAGAAAGAAAGACTTGCATTTATGTAATGCCTTTCACGACCTCAGCGCTTTACAGACAATTAAGTACTTTTGAAGTGTAGTCACTGTTGTAATGTAGGAAACACGGCAGCCAATTTGCGCACAGCAAGGTCCCACAAACAGCAATGTGATAATGACCAGATAATCTGTTTTTTGGTGGAGTTGGTTGAGGGATATATGTTGGCCAGGACACTGGGGAGAACTCTCTTCTTCGAAATAGTGCCGTAGATGTGTATTGATTTTGAATGGAGCCTTTATTCTGGTTTCCATGTACTTTACAGCATTAGTAAAATACCAGTGTTAAACATGTTTTTCTTTCACAGCTGCAGACATGTCGAGAGTTGTTACAGGATGATCCTCTGAAGAGGCCCAGTGCAGAGGAGATCCTGCACAGTAAGGATATGGGTCTTCTGCCTGAGGAAAGGAGGAGATTGGAAGAAATACTGAATCAAACTCTTTCATCCCCAGATAAAGACACACACAGAGAAACCATCAAGTTGATTTTTGAGCGGCTTGTCGGAAAAGTCTCCAAAGATCAAGAATCTGCTTATTATCATGCGCTTAGTGAGGTACTCTCAGTAATTTAAGCAAGGAACACTAACTTAATACAATATTATGTGAAGAATTTTTATTTATTCTTGAATCATAGAAATTACAGCACAGAAGAAGGGCGTTTGGCTTTTCATGTCTGGGCTGTGCTAACTGTTCAAGTGGAGCTATCTAATCCCATTTCCCTGCCTTTTCATTGTATCTTGCTTTGATTTAGCCTATTATAAAAGAGGAAAATCTAAATAGAATTCAGATTAACAGAGCTCTGTGACTGCTCAGTTGGTAAGTGCACTGCCATACAGACCAGGAAAGCTTGATTCCCAGTCTGTAAAAGAAAGAAAGAAAGATCTTGCATTTATATAGCACCTTTCATGACCTCAGGACGTCCCAAAGCACTTTACAGCCAATGAAGTACTCTTGAAGTGTAGACACTGTTGTAATGTAGAAAATGCGGCAGCCAATTTGTACACAGCAAGTTCCCACAAACAATGTGATAATGACCAGATAATCTGTTTTAGTGATGTGAAGTTGAGGGATAGATATTGACCAGGACACTGGGGAGAACTCCCTTGTTGTTCTTCGAAATAGTGCCAAGGGATCTTTTACATCAACCTGAGCGGGCAGACGGGACCTCGGTGTAACGTCTCATCCGAAAGACGACACCTACAAAAGTGCAGCATTCCCTCAGTACTGCACTGGGGTGTCAGCCTTTGTGTTCGAGTCTCTGGAGTGGGGCTTGCACTCACGACCTTCTGACTCAGTGGCAAGAGCGCTATCACTGCGTCACGGCTGACACCTTACTGAGTTACTGGATATCAGCTGGGGTGGGGATTGGCCTCTGCACCCTGGGGTTGAGAGAGTGGGGGGGGGAGAAAAATCAGTTGAGGTTCCTGCTCCGGAATGCAATCAAGTAAACCTGCTATGAGGTGGGTGTTTGAGAACCAATGGATGATGAGAGGATTAGGCTGAGTTGTGATGCTCCATCATGAGCAAATGAAGGTTGGCCACTCCGGTGAGGATACTGAGGTACATGGTACCATAACCCCGGTAAGTGTCCGTGCCTTCAGGAGAGTTGGGGGGGAAACTAATTCCAATTAACCGTGCGTGTATTTGTGAGCTCTTTCTCGTTAACTCTTTCCATAGAAATCATCTGCCAAAAACTGACTTCGTCACCCAGCTACAAATCTTCCTTTGCCACTTCTTATCAACCTGTTGGTTAATCTTTCGCTTCACCTATCCACAGAATTGTCTGTACGCCTTTTCTCTCTTGCTTTGTACGGTCCTGTCAGTGCCATCTGTGAGTCTGTCACTATCTCTCTTTTCTCTCTGTCTCTCTCTCTCTCTTTTCTATCTCTTTTTTTCTCTCTTTCCCTACTAGCCTTCTTGTGCCACTGTCTATAAATCTGTCACCAAGTGTCCAATTTCTGGCAAACCTGTCTGCAGCTATTCCATTCACACTGAGTGAATCACATCACTGCTGTCTGCTGCTCATTTCCCACCTCCATCCTGGTTCCATGCCCCAAAATCTGGTTGCGATTGTTATTGTCAAAATACTTTTGATCCACGGCTGTGCTGCTTACTTGTGAGCTAGGGAGCTGATCATGTGACTTAAATGTTACAGAATCATCACCGTCTTTTAACAGTGGGGTGAATTTTCATTTCCCCGCCGGACAGTAGCGGATCGGCTGCCTGTTTCACCCCCGCAAGATTTCAACGGAAAAGAAAATCGTGCTGGGTGTTAAACGGGCGGTCGATCCGTTACCGCCCGTATTTCACTTAGCAGCTAAAGTGAAAATTCACCCCAGTCAATGTTGGAGACACAGTTGCTGTGAAATCACCATTAATTTAGTCACCACGGGGTCAATTTTAACCTGACCCGCCCGCCGGGAAACTGACGGGATCGGGTGCAATGCTGGTTTTTCACCCCGTCCGATTTTACTCTCCATTGAAGTCATTGGAGAGTGATATGGGGGGGGGGGGGGGGGGGGGGCGGTGGTGGTAAAACCAGCGTTCCACCCGATCACGTGGGTTTCCCGCCCGGCAAGTTAGGTTAAAATTTAACCCCCCATCTCTCCTGAAGTTGATGATAAATCCCAGCTATAGTAGTGCCACCAGAGAATGTCCTCAATCCGTATATTTAAGTGGACAGAACTGGATGAAAAGATGATAATGCTACAGTTCTTTGCAACGACTTGATTTTTAAAAGGGGGCGGTGACGCTGAGACTCCCTGTTTAAGAGAAATTGAAAATAAAAATGTTTCTGCAGCAAACCAGTGATTACACAACCGTGTCCTATTTTTCGCTTCAGATCATGGACCTGGTCTTCACCATTTCATCATCCAGGTCATGGCGATCTGTTGAAAGAGAACTGAGGCGGATATTTCAAAAGCATGGTATGTGACATGTGGTCTATATAACTATTGATTTAGCTAAAGGGGCAGTATCTTCATAAACAGTGTTTGGCAAACTTTGTTTTGTTTTCGCCCGGCAAGAATGGTGCATGGGAGGGGTTAAAATCAGGCCGATTTCCCGCCCGGTGACATCTTTTCTTCACCAACTTTGAAGTCGGCCGAGGCTCCCGCTGCAGGCAAGCAAGGGCCTCATTTAAAAGTAAAAGTGGTGGCCTGATGACTTCATCGGGGAGGCCTGGCCGGTGTCAAACCAGCCAGAGAAACCTGGCGTCACGCAGCAGAGAAACCAGAGGAGGCCAAGATAGGAAACAGTTTTGAATCTTCGGAGGAGCAGGAGGAAATCCCTGAACATCCCTTGTCCTGGCCCTCACTCTCCCTCCCCACACCGGCATCTGTTTGGGAACCCCCTCCCCCAGGGCTTACCTTATGCCAGGGCCCGTTCCTCCAGGTCCCCGGGGGCGGTCAGCCATCCCCACCCGCCAGCCTTGACATCATTCCCGCCGGCTTTGAGTGGGACACCGATCTCAATTATCCAAATGTGGCCCTCGAGTTAAAATCAGCCGGGGCCTCGTTTCCTTCATAACTGCTGGGTGTCGCTGTCTGCTTCGGGCCTCCCACGCACCGTGCCCACACCCTCCCTTCCCCCCCCCCCCCCCCCCCCCCCACCCCCTTTAAAATCGGGGCCAATGTCTTTCTCACAGCTTCAGCATTGTTGCTGCAAATTCACTCGTTTCAAGTGGTGATGCTTCAGTGAATGTCACCCATACGCTTCAGTGGGCAGATAATCACAGTGATTTATTCAGGTAATTATAGGGGTGGTTCTACTTTGTAGAGCTGGACTGCTTGATCATTGTTTTACATAGATTAAAATAACAGATTTTTAAACAGCATTGAGTTAGGTAAGTGAAATGATTAACAGAAGCTGTTGAATTCTGCATGAACTAGGAGTGTCACATGCAGTAATGTCTGCCTTTCATTTAAAAACTGAACATTTGCACTCCCAGAGAGATGACACGTGCTGCATCCATGTGCAGGAAGCCACGTGTGTCATCTATCTTCCATGTGAAAAGCCAAAAAAAACAGCCTAGGTGCAATGTCTTGAGTGTTATGCTTCTTGTCTGTTCTTACAAGCCAACTATCCCAAGTACTCAGCTACTCAGAAATTTCTGACTTATTTAAGCGCTATTAATATTTTCTGATGTGAAGGTTTTTTGCTATGTTAATGTTGTTGCAGTCTATGTTTTATTTTACTGCTGTTTGCTGTGCAGATCCAATGAGGGGGATCCAGTCAAATAATGCACTTCGGGTTTATTTGAAATAAAGGCGTTGCCATGGGGACTTAAGTCCTTTAGCACACTTGGATACGAAATTGATGGGCAGGAAAAGTTCAGCTGGTGCATCATGCTTGCCCTACACTTAGGAACATAAGAATGTGGAAGATTGGAAAAGACCATTGAATTCTACCTGGCTGATCCCAGTGTCCATCAAATATCATGTCTCATAATGTCTGTCACACCCTCCTATAAAACTTTTCTCCCGGTTACTTATCCAACTCTCTCTTCAACTTGCTGATACAATTAGCCCCCGATGTCTTCCTTGGAAATCCTTTCCCCTCTGCATAAAGTAATTAAATCTGAATCTGTCCTTTTATACTCTTCTGCAAAGCTTGTGGCTATTAGACCTGTTGCTGTGGAGTGCCAGGCTGCAGTTTTACAATTAGAAATTATCCATGCGATAGACATCCTTTTTCAGATGTGCTGTAATGAGCAAAGCTACTGGTGATGGAAGCGAATGTGAGTTATATTTTCTTCTGTTCCAGGTGCTGTTCATGTAGATATTCCCGAGATTATTCCATTCAGTGTTGGGACGTCCTGTCGATGTGATATCACAACAATGCTAAGCGGTGATGGGTATATTTATGAAATGACTCTGGATCACAAGGTATATCAGCATAATATGGCACACCATCAATACATTGAAAGAAAGAGGAACTTGCATTTATACAGCACCTTTCACGACCTCAGAGCGTCTCAAAGCGCTTTACAGCTAATGGAGTACTTTTGAAGCGTAGACACTGTTGTAGTGTCGGAAACACAGCAAGTCAAATTTGCGCACATCAAGCTCCCACAAACAGCAATGCGATAATGACCAGATAATCTATTTTTAGTGATGTTGGTTGAGGGATAAATATTGGCCAGGACACTGGGGAGAACTTCCCTGCTTTTCTTCAAATAGCGCCATGGAATCTTTTAGGTTCACCTGAGAGGGCAGACGCAGCCTTGGTTTGACGTCTCATCTGAAAGACGGCACCTCAGACAGTGCAGCACTCCCTCAATGCTGCACTTGAGTGTCAGCCTAAATTTTGTGCTTAAGTCCCTGGAGTGGGACTTGAACACACAACCTTCTGACTCAGAGGCGAGAGTGCTACCTCTGAGCCAAGGCTTGACACAATGCATTGGGAATATTTTGATTCCTTCTTTAGGTGCACTTGTGCCATGCACTATTCTGAGGGCAGGCAGAGGACTTGCTCCCAGGCCTTTGTCCTGCTACTCTTAAATAACTGGTAAGACATGTGTGTGTGTTGTGGGTGACTTGCCTTTCATATGGCACAGAACGAGGCCATTTGGCCCATCGTATCTAGCAGGCCGAAAAAGAGCTATCCAGCTTAATCCCACTTTCCAGCACTTGGTCCGTAGCCTTATAGGTTACGGCACTTCAAGTGCACATCCAAGTACTTTTTAAATGTGATGAGGGTTTCTGCCTCTACCACCCTTTCAGGCAGTGAGTTCCAGACCCCCACCACCCTCTGGGTGAAAAAAATTCTCCTCAACGCCCCTCCAATCCTTCCACCAATTACTTTAAATCTATGCCCCCTGGTTATTGACCTCTCTGCTAAAGGAAATAGGTACTTCATATCCACTCTATCTAGGCCCCTCATAATTTTATAAACCTCAATTAAATCTCCCCTCAGCCTCCTTTGTTCCAAAGAAAACAACCCCAGCCTATCCAATCTTTCCTCATAGCTAAAATTCTCCAGTCCTGGCAACATCCTCGTAAATCTCCTCTGTACTCTCTCTAGTGCAATCACATCTTTCCTGTAATGTGGTGACCAGAACTGTACACAGTTCTCTAGTTGTGGCCTGACTAGTGTTTTATACAGTTCTAGCATAACCTCCCTGCTCTTATGTTCTCGGCTAATAAAGGAAAGTATCCTCTTTGCCTTCTTAACCAGCTTATCTACCTATCCTGCTACCTTCAGGGATCTGTGGACATGCACTCCAAGATCCCTCTCTTCCTCTATACTTCTTAGTATCCTCCCATTTATTGTGAACTCCCTTGCCTTGTTAGCCCTTCCCAAATGCATTACCTCACACTTCTCTGGATTGAATTCCATTTGCCACTTTTCTGCCCACCTGACTAGTCCATTGATATCTTCCTGCAGTCTACAGCTTTCCTCCTCACTATCAACTACATGGCCAATTTGTGTATCAAACTTCTTAATCATGCTCCTTACATTTAAGTCTAAATCATTGACATATACCACAAAAAGCAAGGGACCTAGTACTAAAATTGAATATGAAAGTAAACTAGCAAGAAATATAAAAATGGATTGTAAGAGCTTCTTTAAGTATGTAAAAAGGAAGAGAGTAGCAAAAGTAAACATTGGTCCCTTTAGAGGCTGAGACAGGAGCAATTATAATGGGGAATCAGGAAATGGCAGATGCGTTAAACAAATATTTTGTATCTGTCTTCACAGTAGAAGACACAAAAAGCATACCAAAAATAGTGGGAAACCAAGGGGTATATGAGAGTGAGGAACTTAAAACAATTAATATCACTAGAGAAAAAGTACTGGACAAACTAATGGGACTAAAAGCCGACAAATCCCCTGGACCTGATGGCCTACCTCCTAGGGTTCAAATAGAGGTGGCTGCAGAGATAGTGGATGCATTGGTTATGATCTTCCAAAATTCTCTAGATTCTGGAACGGTCCCAGTGGACTGAAAGGTAGCAAATGTTACCTCGCTATTCAAGAAGGAAAGAGAAAACAGGGAACTACAGGCCAGTTAGCCTGACATCAGTTGTCGGGAAAATGCTGGAATCCATTATTAGGGAAGTGTTAACAGGGCACTTAGAAAATCAAAATATGATTAGGCAGAACCAACATGGTTTTATGAAAGGGAAATCATGTTTGACAAATTTATTGGAGTTTTTTGAGGATGTAACAAGCAGGGTAGATGTAGAATATTTGGATTTTCAAAAGCCATTCGATAAGGTGCCACATAAAAAATTGTTATATAAGGTAAGGGCTCATGGGGTTGGGGGTAATATATTAGCATGGATAGAGAATTGGTTAAAGGACAGAAAACAGAGTATGGATAAACGGGTCATTCTCAAGTTGGCAGGCTGTAACTAGTGGGGGGCCGCAAGGATCGGTGTTTGGGCCTCAGCTATTTACAATCTATATTAATGACTTGGATACACTACACTCGGTCCCTTCATCTCAGTTTACTGACGATACAAAGCTAGGTGGAAAAGTAAGCTGTGACGAGGACACAAAGAATCGGCATAGGGATATAGACAGATTAAGTAAGTGG